>NC_073725.1:56204751-56811582 GCF_023634155.1 Falco peregrinus | reverse complement strand
GGTGTTGCTCTGTGGTGCAAGGAATAGTTTTGTGCTACTGAACGCTATTGGATTAGCTACTAGAGGGAGCTCTTTGTCTAAGATATGTGCTGTTTCAGCCCTGCTGCTTCTTTAAACAGTAGTCTTAATATCACCAACCTGTCACAACTGTTGTTTTCCAAAGTGATTTTAAAATGACATTTAAAGATTTGGAATAGGTTTTCTCTGTAAGAAACTATTTTTTGTTGAGTTTGTTTGCCTGTCTGATCTCCAGAAAAAGTTTGGTCACCATGACAGGGGAATTTTTTAGCTTCCCTTGCGATGATTTCTGGCTACAGCAGAAAGGCAAATAATATCTGTTTAAAAAAATCTCCTTTTTGATGTCTGAAGTTGGTAGAGCTGTATGTAAGTGGTGTTTTCAAATGAGAAGCGCATTTGCTCATGTGCTTGCTCCCTAACAGCCTGACCCAAAGCTGTTTGCTGTCTGTGGGATGACGCTCATTGACTTCAACAGTTTGACCCCAGTTATTTCCTGCTGGAGTTGTGGCTTCACAGAGGAAGGATTCTGTGTCTGTTTTCTTTAAAAGTTTGTGAAGACTTTGTAGGTTTTCCCTTGCAGCAGCTTTTCCTTCATCTCACATTTTGGATTTGGTTAAAAAATTTCAGTGCTTGCTGAGTCTTGAATTAGCATTTTCCCATGTTCAGATGATCTTGCAACTCTTAAGGAAATAAACTCTACAAGATCACACAAGCCCAGCAATACTGGTGTTCCTGGTTTACAGGTGGAAGGTCTGAGGTGGAGCATGAGTCAACAGAGTACATCGAGACACGCAGGATTTCTGTGACAAAGCCATCAAGCCCCCAAACCTTCCTGTTTTCCTGCCTTTACCGTGTGACTTGGACTACAGCACGTGCAGGTTTTAGATGTGTCAAGAGTGCAGCTTGTGACCCTTTTCCTTTCTGGTCCAGATTTTGGCTGGTTTATTTCTGAATATCAGTACCTCCACAAAATTTGATGTGCCGGAGACAAAACAAAGTGCCTGGCTGGCCTATACCTCAAAATTCAGTTGGTTGAACTAGAGCAATAGTGAGATGTCTCAGATGTGTGCAATGGATTCATACCTGTACACCTTTTACAGCAAGATGGCAACTTGATCCAAAAATGTAATGTCTTAAAACTGGACTGTTGGCATTTGTAATTCAAGGCTGCAGGAGATGTTTTTGTGAGTGGAGGTAATTGGTGTCAAGTCTAAAAGACTCCTGCACAAAAGCAGCACTAAAATCAAGTGGAGCATGGAGTACTTTTCAGTGCAGATGAAATCAATGACTCTTTCAGTTCCAGCTGCCTCATGTGATGTCCCAGCCAGGTCTGTGCAGGAAACTGGTGGTGCTGGGAAGACTTCCATAGGCAGAGGGCTAGGTCAAGTACCTGACTCCATGGAGGGTCGGGAAGAACTGGCTGTGTAACTCCACCATCACTATGAGCCTTCTTTCTCAGTTCTGAGCAGGGAAAAACATCATTCCCATGTTTCCATTTAAAAATAAATATATTCAGGGTGAAAAATATGTTCAGTTTAAACACACAAAATACCAAATAATTTAGGAATGACAGAATAAAATACTTCGGAGCCCTGGAAAACTGCCTCATTTTTTCTCCTCAAAATGATTTAAATGAACTCATGCGAAATTTCACTTTCATAAACAGAGATTTTTGAAGGGAATTGTCTGGAAAGTTTTTCCCAGCTCTAGGCTTCAGCTTCTGCACAACACTACATGGCACAGTTGCACATTGGCTGAGAATTGTAGAAGTGTAGAGTAGATTAGATTGGAAAAGACCTTTAAGATCAGCAAGTGCAGCCATTAACCCAGGACTGCCAACTCTGCCACTAAACCATGTCCCTAAGCACCACATCAACATGTTTTTTGAATGCTTCCAGGGATGGTGATTCCACCATGTCCCCGGGCAGCCTGTTCCGATGCCCGACCACCCTTTCAGTGAAGAATTTTTTTCCCAATGTCCAATCTAAACCTCCTCTGACACAACTTGAGGCTGTTTCCTCTTGTCTTATCACTTGTTACCTGGGAGAAGATACTGACCCCACCTGCCTACACCCTCTTTTCAGGTAGTTTGTAGGGAGCGATAAGGTTCCCCCCTGAGCCTGCTATGCTCCAGGCTAACCCCCCCAGTTCCCCCAGCCGCCCCCCACCAGCCTTGTGCCCCAGCCCCTTCCCCAGCCCCTGCCCAGCTCTGGACACGCTCCCGCCCCTCAGTGTCCCTCCTGTAGCGAGGGGCCCAACCCTGAACACAGGGTTCGAGGGGCGGCCTGACCAGGGCCAAGTGGTGGGATAGTCGCTGCCCTAGTCCTGCTGGCCACGCTGGTTTGGATACAAGCCCAGGTGCTGCTGGCCTTCTTGGCCACCCAGGTATGCTGCTGGCTCATGTTCAGCTGCTGCCGACCAGCCCCTGGCCCTTTCCCACCAGGCAGCTTCCCAGCCACTCTCCTTGGATTATGGGAGTTTCATTCTGCTTCCCATCCCTGTCTTCAGGGGAGCTCCATCCTGAAGGGGGGATGCTGCACCTCAGCTGTGAGTTTGAAATATTTCTTCTGAACAACCTTGAGAGGCAAGGTGTGGTTTGCCCTTTCCTATCTCTCAAGTGACTTCTGCAAGAATTGCTTTTCAGATGCTCTTTAGGAATGTTAGTCAGTCATTTTGGTCTGTGGGGGAGCACAGATGAAAACAAAATTTTCTTCCTTATCTGCAGTCAAAGATGCTTCAATTGGCAGCTGTTGTTGAAGTCAGTTCCAATCTCATCTTGCAGAAATACGCTGCCAGTTAAGATGCACTGACTTTCACTTCTCCCCATCACAGATGCAGCCGCCAGGAGCTGGGGCCAGTCTCAGCAGGTAAAGTGGCCCTCGAGTCTGCAAGATGATGTGTGTATAGAGCAAGAGAGAGAGAGAGTGGGGAGATGGAAGAATGCTTTTTCCTAGGGATCTCATCCCAGACTGGGGATCCTGGACCCGGCAATGATTTTCTCTTTTGTTTGTTGCTTTCAAGTACATTTTGCCTGCAAGTGCCTGCCCAGGGACTGCCTCTCACCGTGTGTTTGTGAAGGGCTCAGCATTTCTGTAGTGCAAGAATTGATAGCATCAGTCTTGGGGCTGCTCAGGTTGTGTGGGTAGCAGTACCCAGATGAAACTCTTCTGTAGGAGAGAGAGGCTGTGACAACATTAATCACAGCTGCATTGGTGGACTGTACGTACGAGCACAGATTTACAGTGGACAGGCTAAGAAAGGTAGAGTCCACCTTGATCAGCACCAGATGCTGAAGCATATTCCCACCTCACCTGATAAAGACACGGCTATGTATCTGTGCAGTCCGTGTATCGCAACTGCATCTGGCCCTGTGGAAAGGTCAGAGGGATTCCCAGTACTGCTATGGTTGTTTCCTGGCTGGCAAAGCACTGAAACGGCTGCACAGTCTCAGATTTAATCTCAAAAGAGATTAAAGTTCCCAGTCCTGGGACATCTTCCATTACAAAATTTTGTGGCTGAAAAGTTCCTGCCAGGTTAATGTTTTCAGGCCAGGACAGGAGTTTTCTGGATAGTTTGTCTGTGGTGTAAATAACCTGTTATACAGATATATGTTGTAAAAAGCTTAATTTTGGGGAAAACGTTTAGAATGCAATTGTTCAGAGATATAAGCCAAGTGGTATGGGCTGGAAGTCTTGGAGCTGCTCCAGAGGCTTGACTCCACTGGTTCGGTGGAAAACAATGTAAAGTAAACGGGGATCGTTTGATATCTGGTTTAGATACCAAAGATTTTATGGCTACAGTGTAAGCATCTGCAGGCAAAACAGATGTCTAGGCTGTGATAGCTGATGAAGATGTAGGCAAAACGGTCAGTGGAGATGGCTGCTTTACAGTGAATGGAGTCATTCTCTAAACTCTGTTGACTGACTGTCAGCTACATTGGGATCTTAGACACCTGGCTTCCACGTATAGAGCTGTAGATATCACTTACGTATAGGTTCATTCATCTGGAACTGAATCTTACTGTAAATTAATAGAAACGATAACTTGGAGAGATTGAAAACAACACTACAGTTGCTCAGCCCAAATCTAAGACTGAAGAGGAGCAGTACTAGTCATCAAATACACAGAGCACTGCTACCAAGAATTTTCCAGTTCCCTGGAGGATAAGAGGAGAATTGATGGATTTTGGTTGCTACAAGGAGAATTTAAAATAGTCATCACAAAAAACTTGGTAATGAAACACTGAATAAATTTACTGAGAAGGATGTAGTGCTGTCAACGTTTGAGGTATCTGTCAACGGGTATAGACAAATATCTGTCGGAGGAGGCTGGTTTGGATTCCTTCCAGTCCAGTGGCTGAAAGATAAGGTCACTTTACTATTGTAATGTAATTGAAAGACAGTGTATAGAACACTACACAAATCATGGTGTTTTCACAGAGACAGTTTTCCATCGTGGAACTGGGGATAGCATCAGACTGGGATGGGCCCCATCTGTAGGTTACTGACCATGCTGTTATTTTCCTGAGGAGTCACTGGTGTGACAGCAAGAAGAAGGATGTCTTTCTGGAGCAATGCAAAGGCAGTTTGGTTTTCAAAGGCTTAAGCTACTTATAAAAGCCAAGTGCTATGAGCATTGCTGCTAGCTTTTTGCCTATTAAAGGAATCCCATGCACCATTTTGAAACTGCAGGTCATCATGCCATGCATCAGCAGCTTCTGAAGCTGCCAGAGTCCTAGCAAAACCTGTGTGATCTACAACACATTGCACCACTTGTGCTCTGTCTTAAAGCTGAGAATTTGCAATATGCACATAAGAAATGCTTGGATACTGGATTTTCCTGGCAAAAAAAAAAAAGAGAGAAATGAAATCTTCAAAGGCATTTGACATAAAGTAGTTTAAGCCTTGTGAACTGCTGAAACAGCATGTTTGGGTAGGGCTATCTGCTGTAGCTATTATAAATATCAAGCAATATATTACTGTGGCTGTGTTATCTCTGACAAGATTAAGTGCATTCCTGTCAGGGAGAATTTTCCGATAAAGATTTCATTGCCCGTTCCCCACATATAAAATGATAAGTGACCCTGATATTTCTCTGCTCCACTTTATCAATAAAAATTGTTCTGGTTGGATTATTTCTGTTTGTCTCCTAATGAAGTGACATTTTGTGATGTGTCAGTCAATCCTGGAATTGAGAAAGACATACCTACTCAAATCCACATCCTAAAAGTAGTAGATATGTACCACACGCTGAAATGTGCTGCGCTGTGCATTTAATCTGCTTTACTCATAAAAGCATAAATCAACCATTAAAAATAATTACTGAGGTGAGGGAATAGATATTTGATGAACCAGATTTCTCACTGTGAATCATAGCATCACTTGCTGAAACAGACATATGATGGTATGAAGTTGGAGACATCAAAACTGATTTAGGAAGAGACACTAGCAATGTTAAATCAAAGTTACTGCTTATGGAGCAGAATATATGGTTTGCTGGGCAGACATGCTGAGGACCACATGGGGTCCCATGAATATTAAATATTCCATGCCGCATGTGAGAAATGCAACAGAAAGGTCTAAAATATGCACAGGGACCTGAATTGATGACAGTGGCTGCTGCATTGAAGTCTGCCATCGTAACCCTGTCATCACTCGCTCATACTAATGCATCCGTTTCCAGGGAAACTCAGCAATGCTGTGATGAACCCTCCACAGTCAATTGGACCCGGCACAACAAAGGCAATTGGGATTTCGACATTGGCACAGGTGAGCTTCCCCAGAATAAAAGTTGCCCGTTAGCATCTGTGTGGGTTGGGAGAAGCTCATGAGGGCTGAGGCTAGTTTCTAGGGCTTCTTGTGAAGTGTGGATCCTGTTTTAAGAATAGTTTTAGCAATGGAGTGGTTTGGGGGTGCTAGAAAGAATCTGTGGCCAAAGAAGTAGGAGCTTGGAATATGTGACCATTCCTGACTTGGGATATTAAGGAACTGCTGGCACCTGGTGGAGATTACAACCAGAGTTACACCTCCACCAGGAACAGACCAAGGCACATGCTAGTCCCCCCCGTCCCGTCCCCCCCCAGGCATGACAGGAAGAAGGTGGAAAAGCATTTAGGAAAGGCTGAGGCTGGTGAGATTGTATCTGATTTAGAGTGTGGGATTTACTATCAAAACTGAGGCAAGGAGCAAAGCAAAGAGCCAAGAAAATGGAGCAATAAGGTGTGACTCGAGAATTGACACCACAGCATCAGTGAATGATTTATTCCTTCCATCCAAAGACCCTTTGGTTCATCTTAGACTGGCTGGTCTCGTGGACTCTGACTATCTGAGTACTAAGACCAGAGACTGAGAAAGTCGATGTAAGTCTGCAGCAGTCAGTGCTGCTGGTTCTAAAGGATCTGCAGCTGTTTTCATAGGTGACATAGTTTTCATTGCCCATTATGATGTCAAGTGTGTTAAATTTATGATGCAATGTGTTTATTTTAATGTGCAGTGTCTGCATCTCACCAGCCACATATATTTCAATCTTTAATGTAGCCATCTCATTGTATTATAACACTCTTGCATATTTACTCACAGTCTCTCTGAATGGAGAATTGAACAGTATCTCATGGCATTTTACTAATTAAATAGATTGTGTGTTTTGCTGGCAGTGTGTTGTGAACATTAACTTCTGAAAGCTTTTTCATTTGTCATTGTCTCATTCCTTGGCATTATGATTACTGCAATTTTATATGTGATAAGACTTTACAGCAAGTTAGACTGTACGTCAGAAATTCCTGCCTGCAGCAATCTGCTCCGCGAGATAGAAGCGTAATGGGATTCATAATGTTCACTCACACTCTCTCTTCATCAGCATTTCCTCCCTCCTCTTGACTGGGGGTTTTATTTGTGTCTCTCCCTGTTCCATTTGGACTGTGGGGAGGGGGGGCAGTGCTCGTTTTTTATTTCCTGCTTTAACCTTGACTACGAAACACTCTTTCTTATCAGGAAGCTGTTAGGTGGTGTTTCAGAAGGGGTTGGATGCTGGAGGAGCATATGGCTGTGAATAGGATATGTGCTCTGGCAAGCGCTGTTGAAAAAACCCTGCCTCTCAGGATGTGAAAGAAGCTGCTCCGTCCCCAAACCTCCAGCTCAGTGGCACTACTCTGTCAGGGGGTGAGGCATAAAACCACATCGCTGAGCACTCGCTTGCCCCTGGCACTGGGTAGGTTGATGTAGCAGTTTATAAATCCCCATGCTGGCTTTAGGGTTGGCACTGCCCTTGCAGCACAGTGGTATTGGTACCTGTTTGTGCCCATTTTCTACTGTAGAAGAGCCGTGGCCATCAGTCTGAGTGGTTTATATCCCCTAATATAGGATGTCAATGTTATAAAAAGTTGCCTCAACTATACTCCAGTATGGAATGGAAAAACGATTTAACTTTGGAAAAAGAGGTGTATTCTAGCCCTGATTTCAGAATCTGCTGGCGGGATTCAGGTTGTCCTAAATTTAGGGATAGTTCAGCTCTCAAATCAAGGTGGCTGTGTGTGAGCCAGGTGCCTGAACTCCCATTTTAATCCAAGAAGATCCGGTTATTGGAGCCAGGAGAATGCAGAGAGCTGTTCAGCTATGCATAAATGTAGGATGAGACAAATACCTCTTAGGTTTCACTGACTATGGGCTGGCTCTCTCTGAGTATAATGGGAGATCTGACATTTCCATGTAGACGCTGGCAAGATGTAGTGCAGAGGTGGTGGTGCTGGATGCTGAAGCTGTTGTCCTAGCTGCAGACTGCCCCTGGTATCTGTCCCTAGGGATGGCAGGGACCTCAAAAATTGCCTTCTCCAGACACCTCATATTTCCTCACCTGAAAGAGAGCCCTTCCAGAAACGCTGTTCAGGTGAACCGCAGCCTAGACATGCTTCTTTATTCCTTGTTGATGCTTCCAAAGGCTACGGGCTTTGTGTGTTGCAGACTGCTTCCCACCTGAGCAATGGAGTGTGCACAGCGGTGCATGTGCTGCTTTGCCGTTTCTGCAGGAATGTTGTACCTTGATGCCTGTTCTCAGCTGCATCTCCAGGAGCAGTCAATCTCCTCCAATCTGATGAATTACGTCCTTCTTCCTCCCTCTCCGGGTGGCCTCATTGCTTGGCGATGTGCCTGTTGTTTTGGAACGCCTCTAAGCACTCTGATCTTTGACACTTTTTAATGCTTATTAGGCCCTTCTATTTCTTTAAGGTAGGGAGCTGCTCTTGTAAGTTATATGTTTTGAATTGATTTTTTTTCTCAGGCAAAATAAGATCAATCAAATCATATGGCTAATAAAATTGATAAAGAACCAATAAAAGCCCAGTGACACACCATCTGGTATGCTGAAGATGAACGACGAGAAAAGCAAGCCACTGCTCAAATCTTAACCTTCCTTATCACATTAGAAGCTCATTCACACTTCATAATAGCCCAACATTTCATTTCAGCTACTGAGATTAATGCCAAAGAATACATAATCAGACAATAATTCTCTGTATCTTTCTATCCAGATGCATCGAGTAGAGTCATCAAAATAAACAGATCAGTTATTTATTCCCCCCTGATATTCACTAGCACTGTAACAGCAGCAACTGAAACAGAACCTCTGCAGGAACAGAGGATCCTGCTGTTAAACAAAAGGCAGCTGGAAAAAGCAGATTTTCCAAAGCATCAAAACTTTTTAGGAGGAGAACCTATTAAAATCCATGAGGTCTCAGCTTGTAACTCATGGGGCCTCATGCCATTGAGCCATCAATGGGACCTGGAAATTTTTACCTGAGCCTGCCAAGAAGGATGTTACCACAGAATGTAAAGTTGAGTCACAGATGGAGATCTGAGGTGATAGCACCACATTGCAGTCAATGGAGTTGTATCTTGCCAAGGGCTGATTTTGGCTTTCAAACTTCAGAAAGGAATTGCAAAAGCCAAACAGGGGTTATTGGAAGTCATAGTGCTGAACAGCCACGTCTGTAACATGAGTGACCATTTAGAAACTGTGTATGAACGTATCCTTAATACGGATTGTGACCCTGATGCACCCTGAAAATACAGGGTATTATAACAACTATTGACAAATCGACGGTATAATCATACTGGACAGGGCTGGACATTTGACTGCATATTTGAAGTATATATAGGAAGCTAAAGCTTCCTAAGTTACACCTGCCCCAGTACTGACCATTCCTCTAGTAATGTAGGATATCATGTACACGTGTGCTGAAGTATTGGGAGCTGTTTGCAGTCCAAGTGACGGGTTTTGGTAATCTGTCACCGCAAGTCCTAATCAGAGTGCTGCTTTGCTCGTGATACGTTGCTGTAATACATCTGCCCAGAGACACGGGTAAAGATTGCATACCCACACATCTGGCAAATGTATATGCCCTGCGTGGTTATAGATGTGCGTAGAGGTGTGTATGGGCACACACATGTAGCTCTGTACTGTTGCTCTCTTTGGCTTTAGATTAAAATTGTATTGATGTTTACGGCATAGCTCAGGACTCCCAAAGAGAGGGATATGTATCTCTTGAAATACCTGTGGGCCAAAATAATCCTTGGTGTATCTGCCATGGGGGATGACATGAACTGGGACCAATGACTCTGGGGAGAGGATTACAGAAATTGCTCCCAGTGATATTAAGTGATCATTAAACCATTTATTAAGCCTCACAATAAATGTCATATTAAACCATGCAAAATGACTCAAAAAGCTGACTTACCAGGAGATCTCTGTGAAAAGTTGTACATAGGGTGTATCTCAGTGTAATACACTTACGAATGATCTAAAGGAAGAGATTAGCTCATAACTAGCAACGTTTGCAGTTTGGAGCAATAGCTGGCAGTTGTGAATAATGGTAACGGAAGGGCATTTATACATTGTTTTGTAAGCTGGAATGATTTAAATAACAAATGCTTTTAATGTAACCAAATGCCAGCGTATGCTTCTGGGAAGTGGAGATGTGCATAGCGCTTACAGGATGTGGGGCTGCCTCCTGGAAGGCATTGACTTGGGGAGGGGATGGGAGGTCATAGTCAATAAACACCCTACAACAGTTATCCAATATAATCGTGCGGCAAAGAGAGCTAAGGGGAGCCTCAGGTGTATAACCAGGGGAAAACAGAGTAGAAGGAAGAAAGTGATATTACTGCTCTTTGCTGCATGTGCCTGTTGGTCAGAAATGATCCTGGGGTCTGGATAAAGGCACAATGCAGTAATTACTGCTAGAATAACTACAAATGTCTTTGTAAAATTATCTGAGTTTAGGGAAGATCTTACAAGAGGAATGTTACCTAGAAAGCAAGACGCTTCTTACTCACAGACTGTAAACACCCACCGGGAAAGAAATTACTGAAGACAGAGGACTGGTGAAATGAGCAGGTAAAGACACAGTGAGATCCTATGCCTGGAACTTCAAGCTGAACATATTCAGGGTAACAATATGAAGTAACTCTTATGGGGTAATGGCCCTGGTAATACTGCATCTAATGGTTTTGTGGATTCTCCATCATGGCTAGATTTCTCTTGGTAAGGTCTGCTTGGTTCAAGCAGAATTTATGCAGGAATTACCAGGTGAAATGTTATACCCTGTGTTACGCTGCTGGCATACTCACTGATCATAAAGTTCCCTTCTGGCATTACAGATCTATGAACCTAAGAAATGCATGACTGAAGGGCAGCTATGGTGCAGTCACTGCATTCTTAAGTGGAGAAAGCTATCTGGGTCATATCTTGGGAGAGAGAGAGTGTTATGCTGGGGAGATGGGCGGAGGTGAGGACTGACCTTTGGCTTGTTCACAGGAATTGCAAATAGAAGTTCTTTGCAAAAATACACCTTTTCCTCCAGTCCTGCAAAGCCTTGTTTCTGCAGAGTTCTATAGACAGTACCTGACTCGCCCTGCACTAGGCTTTGGGAGGGGCACACAGTGGGCCAGGCGTTTTTGCAGAGGAGCATACACGGGGGTTGTAGCAGAGGAAGGCTATTTAGGTGGCTGGTGAATGAGCCAGCATGTTTCTACCCTATTCAAGCAACATTTCAGACCAGTATTTCCCATATTTAGCACTGTGCCATCCCCTGCTGGCAATGCTCCTCATAACGCAGCCCAGGATACCATTTACCTTCTTAGCTGCAAGGGCACATTGCCATTGAACTGGTTCATGTTCAACTTGGTGACCACCAGGACCCCAGGGCCTTTTCTGCCAAACTTCTTTCCAGTCAGTCAGCCCCCAGCACATACTGGTGCATGAGGATATTCCTCCCCAGGTGCAGGACTTTGTGCTTACCTTTTTTGAGCTGCATGAGGTTCCTGTTGGCCCATTTCTCCAGCTTATTGAGGTGCTTCTGGATGGCAGCACAGCCCTCCAGTGCATCAGCCACGCCTCCCTGTTTTGTATTGTCTGCAGACTTGCTTACCAGTTCGCTAGCTTCAGTAGCCAAGCTGATGGTGAACGTTCTGCCATGTGGAGCATCTATCAACATTTTCACCGATGCAAGGAAGGCATCATGCCCGGGCAGCCTGTCCTTCCCAGGGCTGCGAGCTGAATGCCACATTTGGGACACCTCTGTAGAGCAGGTTGGTGGGACAGCAGCACCCTTCACTTACGTAAGCGGCAATCAGTGGCCCAGGAACACGGGTATCAAGCAGAGGACGGATAGGTTCTGGTTTTAGTAGCTTCAGTTTTGCCTGAGCTGCCAAAACCAGCCCTGTCTCCTTAACCCCCTTGCACCCTTCCCTAGTGCAAAGCTACACTAGATCATTGCTTGATCTGTCCTGCTTTTAGTCATATCTATACCTTGTAGCTGATTTCAGTGCAAACATCAGCAGGTTAATGTGGAGTCATCTGTTGCAGACACAGATCATGTGACCTACTGAGGCATGTAGAGATGCTAGCCCAGAGCCTAAGAGAAATTAATTGCTCTTATCACACTGATAAACCCAAGATGATAATCTCTGCCTCTTAGTAAATCTAATGTACTCATAGACAGGGCTGTGCTGTTGTGGAGCCCAGGTGGTCTTCGTTTGTCCTGGCATTTCTGCTCCATTCAACGTGGTGCGATGCAGATGCGCTCTTAGATTCTTTTCAGACTCATTAAATCACAGCAGTTCCCAGGAACTGAATGGGGACTTGTGTTCTCTGCTCCCTGGAAGATGTGGGCTGTTATAGTGTCACCTCAATAATTGGACAGGCACCTTTACAGGCAAGTAACAGGGAAGGTAGGGGGATGGAAAGGTGTAACCAATAAAAAGAACAAAGTAACAGGGATGGAATATTTTTGCAGTGCAGATTAATTGCAAAGCAGTTACAGATGTAAAGCACCAGTTAAACAAGTTAGGTAGGCAAAAGAGAGCTGGATAGACAAGGAATAAAATGCAAAGTACAGGAACACGTGCAGTTTCAACAGGAAGTTTTATAAGGAATTATTGCTCTGAGGTAAAGAATCTGAGGCTGGAAGAAATAGCAATAAAGCAGAAAGAGTGTATGATTTGAAGAGGTTAAGGTTTAGGAGCAACATCTGTGATGGTCCTCTAATATCAGCAGAGATCTGAGTGCCCTTATTCCCCTGGGTAACCTTGAAACAACTCTGGGTCTTCTCCAGCCCACAGAATAAGAACCAGCAGTAGCCTGCCCTGTTCATGAAATGATTGTGGGTCCCTCTCCATAATTCAACAGCAGAGGATGAGAAACTCAGAGGTAGAAAATGTGAACCTGAAGGCTGAATGAATTTGATGAATACTTAACTTCTGCAATGTATTGCCCTGAGCTGTCACAGAGCCCACAGCATTGAGACAATTCATTGAAAAAATAGTCATAAGGAGAAAGGCTACGTTATATCGACAGGCTGACATTACAGCTGAGCCAGTCTGACCTATTGAGCTCGTGTAGGCAGCGTGTACCAGTTTTTTCAGCTGGTAGGCAGGTGATGCAGCTATCATCTATTCGCCATAGGTGGCAGCTCCTGCAGTATTCGTGGGTAACATTCCTGTCATTGAGGCTGCTTGACAAGCCCCACTGTAAGACTGTCATATTCAGTTGGCATAGCTTTCCCAGACATTAACAGTTAGGGAGAAACCTTCTCGGATGGACAGTTCAAGGAGGGTGGGATTGGTGATTTTTGTCTTCCTCAGCCTGTGTCTCAGCCATGCCCAGCTCAGGCGTGTGTGTATGATTTTTCTTGGTTTGGGGTCCCCTTGGGGCAGCCAAGGCCAGCTGCCTTCAACCGTTGGCATATTACTGATGTGTTAATTTTCCTCATTGCCGCAAAGGGTTCCAGCACACAGGTACAGAAGTTGTGTGTGCAGCACTTGTGTTTCCAGGGCAAGAGGAGTTTGATGTCTTTCCCTCCTGGTGACTAATGCAGAAGATTAAAACCTCTCATATATACTGATGCCTGATCCAAAACCCACTGAGTCAATGGCAGTTTTCCAATGAAAAGCATTTCATGGAAGGTGCTTGAAAACCTCCTAAAGATTACCAGTGTCTTGCAGACTCCATGCTGCCCCATACTAGATGAAGGTCCTTAGAGAACTTACCCAACTCCATCACTTCATGTGTAGATGGCTGCCTTATGTACAAAAGATCTTTCTGACAAAGAAAAAAATATGCCACTTACACCTTTTTGGTTTGTTAACTTGTCCATGTAATAGGAAAACTGAGCTGACTACCAGCCTGAAGGGAGATGAAATAGTTTCTACTATAAACTTTACTGAATGAACAATTTGTAAGAACATGAGAATGACCGTACAAGGTCAGATGAAAAGTTTGTCCAAGCCTGTGTTTGGCACAGCCAATAAAGGTTGCACAGGGACAACGAGGAAGAAAATAGCAAGCAGACAATATACCCTCTTTGCTGCCATGCTGCCAGCACTCTAAGGTTTCCTTATATGTCTACCTTTTTTTTTTTTTTTTTTTTTTTTGGTGGTTTATTCTCTTACCTTCACAAGCACAGATCATGGTGCTGAAGTCAGTAGCCTAGATTTATGTAAATATGTCTGGTGCTCTCATCAGGTTGGGGTCAGTAATGCAAGTCATTCATCCTTAGGCAGACCTGCCACACTAATAAAAAGCCCTTTCTGCAGGAAAAGTCGAGACTTGGAGGTCTTCAGTGGTGAGATTTAGGTACAATTAAAGACCAGATAAGATTGACTGGCTCTCTGGGAGCTGGGATAGTGTTTGGACATTCTCGAAGGGTAAGAGTAGTCCTGTTTGACCTACCAGGGATTATATTTCACTAATAAATAAACTTTGGTAGTGAATTCCCTCAAATAGCTGCCAAAGATACACATTGGTGTTTCAGTAAAATGAGAAGCCTTGATGGTATAACAAAGCTGATGTACTAACGCAAATGAAATTTTCACGTGGGAAGGCTTGAGATTCAGCTAATCAGTTCTTTAAAGCCAAGACCATTTATTCTTTTCATTACTGACTTTAGTCATATCATAACAGTAAATACAATAAAACTTGTTATAAATTGTGCCAGTTGTGTATCGTCAGATTATTTGTGGGAATGATTGCCACACGGACTAGAATTACATTACCTTAGGTTATTGGATTACATATCATGTCCTGCTGAATTTTAATATCATTTTGTTTAAATGCAAATGCTAAAATAAATGATAGCTTCTGCTTTAGGGCCATGGATTAGTTATTCAAGATGATCTTACTATTAACTGTGCAGGGAAGATAAATTGGTTAAAGGAAAAACTTGACATCTTATCAATTTTTTCTATACAGAGGCTTTAGTGGAAAAAAATGCTTGTTGCAGCAGTTTCTTTTTAGTTCCTTAATCATGTGTTAAGTAAGTCTGTACTAGGAGTTTAATAGAGAATTGTAAAGCTCATAGACCTGGTAAAACCGCGCTGAACAGCGACACTGTGGCAGCAGCAGGACAAGGCGTATTGCAGTAGGAACGGCCTAAACATGTCATGCCAGAATTCCTCCTTCCCAAAACCAAATTTGCCAAAGCATTTGTGGTGTCTGATGGCACCGAATTTGGGTGCCAGAGATTCACAGGAAAGGCAGGTAACTGCTGTGTCCTCCCAGCGAAGGAGGGACATGTGACTGTGCACTATCCCAGAGAACAGTGATGTTTTACAGCTCTGTACAAAACTTTTGAGAGAGCAAACTGCGGAGGTCAGAACATGAGATAGAGAAAAGTGAAATGAGAGGAAATTTAGAGAAGGAAAACCTGGCACAAAACCCAGGTTCAGTGGAAGGATCAAGCACGTGAGGAGTAGTAGGAAAGGGTGGGAGTGAGAGTGTGGGTGTTGTGGCAGGGAGCCATGGGACCATTGGGCATTGCCTCCACTCTGCCTGAGCTGGTGTGCCTGGAATTTTCTGGTCTCCCTGGGCAGGTCATAACTGGGAGACACTGATGGACTGGATAGAATTCAAGCACAGATAATAATAAGGGCCGTACAGCAGGATTTATGAAGAAAAGTTAAGCACCAAATGTGCACAGTTTGTCTCCGTGACAGCCTGATATTAGAGCAGTGTAAATACAGATGAAAAGGGAGAGGTGTTATTTAATATCATAGAAGGATGCTGTAAGCAAGGGCTTTCCCAGGTCCTTACTTCAAGGAAGTCTGCACATTAATGAAGACTAAACTCGGCCCCCTCTGTATGCTTGGCTGCTGCTGAGATCTGCCCCCCTGCCCCCGACTCCTCAGCGTGTGCCCTGTCCCTCCTCCCTGGAGAGAAAGCTCTATCAACTACATCCAGGTGGGATGAAAAGGGAGCCCTTCACTCTACTGGGAGTCAGCAAAACTCCCTTCCTGGTTCTCCAGAGGCTCAGTATAAATCTCCTCAGTCAATGTGGTGCACCCCCTGCTCTCCTGTAGCTCAGGCTGTGTTTGAGTTGTAAGTACTGAGATTGTTATCTCCAGCTATGAGTGTTCTAACCAAACACTGCTCCTTGGGGCAATGGCACTGAGAAGAGAAACATCTGGGTACGTTTGGCCCTAAGGAACTACTGAACCAGTGAAATGGGTCACAAAGTTACCAAACCTTAGGGAAAGCTTTGGAGGCCATCAGATGGAAAAAACCACCTGTCCATGGGAGCTGTGCCTCCTCTCTCTGTTGGCAGCTCTTCCTCCAAACATCGCCATTTCTCTGCTCAAGGGTAGCAGCTGCCTGAAAGCTCCTACAGCTCAGAACCAGGCAAATGGTGCTGAGCGATCAGGAAAGCATCCAGAAGTAGTAATTTCTCATTATTTCTTAGATTGCATTTTAATTATTGACAGGCAGACAGCCAGCATTGGATGGTGATGACTGCCGAGAGCCCAAAGGCGTTCTGTAGTAGGGGGTTAAATTTTGTTAATGATCTGAGATTCTGCCAAACTCACACTAACTAGACTTGGAGGCTATTTCAGCTAAGTGCTTTCACTTTATTTACATGAGCCATTTCATATACTGCCACTCAGAAAATACAGAAGAGCGCAGAGAAGAAATAAGGATGGATAATAACCTCTGGGTAGCTGACCAATTTCCTTCCCCACGTTGTGGAGTTATTTTTCTGCAGCTGGGGAAGGAATTAGCTCTTAAGTTGTCATAGTTATTTAAGAAAACTCCCTCTTTCCACTGATACCTGCCCTTCTGCCTCCCATTCCAGGAAATAATTTTATTAGGGAGTTTGGAAATTTTTGTATGAGAGGAATGTTATGATTTTTGAGCCACTTTATAAAGTGTGAACGTGTCTGTTTTATTTTTCCTTAATGCTCCAGCCCAAGCAGTCACACAGAGAGTTTAGATAATTTACTTCCTTCAACAAAGTCGCTCGTGACCTTCAGCTTCCTTCCTGGTTACCAAATCCATCTCTCCCCACCCCTACCCCTTACTTTCCTTGGGGATGCAGCTCAGCCCATCTGTATTTCACTTTTGCCCTTACCCCTGGTGTATTAAATCCGGAGATCCAGCTACCCATTTGGAATTCATTTTCATCCTTCCATTCTCTACTTCCTGCAAAACCATCTTTCTTGCATTACTCGGTGGTCTGCAGCAAACCATCATGCTATCCTATCCACCCTTCCCAGAACTCTTGGTAGACTCCTGTGGCTCTCATGCTAAACAAGATGGTGCTTATGCCACCAAAGAGTATTGCTGCCACCAGTTTCTTGGCCATAAGGAGGTTTTCCACAGGGCTTCAGTTTTTCCCACCTCCTACATTCCAGAGGATCCAAAATAAATGCATATAGCACTGACAGTATGCTCAGCAGATAAGCTGAATGCACGTGGTATTGCAACAGGAGATGATGCTGACAGGATGGTAATTTCAGTTTAGCATTCTTGTGGCCAATACTGTCAGGGCTGGCTGGCAGAGGGAATGGGAACATTCAGTGTCCGCCTTGCACCTGGAGAGTTTGCCTGACCCCTGCCCTTTCCTTGAGCAGTGGACACCTTTTGAAGACCTTGCAAGGTGATTACTTGGAGACTGAAGAACATCTAAAATGCGTATTTACTGCCCATACCCACACAGCTTGATTACAAACCTAGAAGTCTTAAGCAGGATTTAGGACTGAGAAGTGCGAGAAGTTGTATGTATGACTCCTTACTTTAAAGCAAGAAAGCAATCATCTGTCAAGGCAATCTGTTTTCCCTGGTTTATCTTCTGAGAAGAAACGTATGGCTGATAAATTTATAGAAGTTAGCATGAGCAGGTAGTTTTAAAGGAAATATTCACCACCCTCACAAAGTCCTTTCCTCTCAAATCTGTCTGGCCACTAAATGTCTTGCAGAAGGGCTAGTACTGACTGTTTTAATTCTCCCTCCTGTCCTCCACAGCTTTGTATTCTCAATCCCTCCCTTCAGGTTAACCTCCACTTTATTCTGAAGGTTGCACAGCTGTGGAGAGGAGCAACATTTGTTCAGTACAAGAATGCCATCCACTTACGTACTATGTGCTACGAAAGAACAAGCAACCTCTATCCTGTCAACTGGATTTAAGCATGATGGGAATCATGATGAATGTCTGAACTGTGGTGGCTATTCATTCATTAATGTATCTCTCCTTGATGCTTACTGTGTTGCATGAGTCCCTATGATCGTGCTATGACTGATCTACTATAAGGAATGAAACAGGGCTTGCCTCCTGCCAGCCTCAGTATTCCTGCGTCTCGATCCCATCTCTGGGTTTCTTTGGCCTGTAGGTCTCTGAGTGGCTGCACCATCTGCACACCTGATGGATCTTCTTGTAATTACACTCTCACCATCTTCAGTGGTGTCTGCCATGATCCAGAATGGATCAGATGAACCGTGTCCATTAACTATGCAGAGACACCGGTGTGATGAGCTGAGCTTTGAAGTTCTTCACTGTAGACATCCAAAGTCTTGGTGCCTGGTATCCCCACTCTTCCCTGCAAATATGGGGTCTGCGGTTCTCTTTTGGTCAGTCACATCTGAAAGCTGTCCACGACCATCCTGAGAGGGACCTATAGGGAGTATGAATTTAAAGACAGCAGGAAAGGAGTGAAAACTCTGTCACTTCGCTGAGATAAGCTAACATGCTGTACTCACGTGGCTACATATTCTGAACAAAACCAACTATTAATGTTCTAAGTCTAGTGGAGTTCTTTTCTTTTCTCTTTTCTTTTTTCTTTTCTTTTCTTTTCTTTTCTTTTCTTTTCTTTTCTTTTCTTTTCTTTTCTTTTCTTTTCTTTTCTTTTCTTTTCTTTTCTTTTCTTTTCTTTTCTTTTCTTTTCTTTTCTTTTCTTTTCTTTTCTTTTCTTTTCTTTTCTTTTCTTTTCTTTTCTTCTCTTTTCCTTTTCTTTTCTTTTCTTTCTTTTCTTTTTCCACTTATTGTATAAATAAAAATCTAAGTGCAATGCAGATGAGTAGTGATCTTTCTTTATATTAGTTTAGGTAAACCAGGAGAGGACACTGTATAAAGCACTTAATCGAGTAATAGGCTTAGTACTAGCATATTGGGCAAACAGAAAAAGAAATTCCCAGAGGGCTCAGTGCTTTGTGTTTAGCTCACTGCCTTACCTAGTTCCTTACCCTGGTAATAGACTCCCAGTAAAGTAAAATAATGCTTAATAAAACTTACACTTGAAAAACTAATTTGCTTGGGCTATTGATTTAATTAACTTGAGTCCATTTGTTTAAGCACTGTTTGGTTTTAAATGCATAGCACAGAACCTACATAGCAGAATGTTCCTCGCTGCGGTTGGGCACTACGTACCTTGCTGCAGCGAGGTGATGTTCGGTGAAGCAGTTTCACTTTGCATGTGCCCTGTTGAAAATCTAAGGGTGGAGGGTTAAAATAATCCATTAATGACCTTGGGCCCCAGTTGAGACCTAGGCTGACATCTGTCCACTGGGATCCGTCGGTGTACTTGGTTTAATAGAATGTGTGGTTCTGGTAGGGAGAGTTGGCAGGTTTACATATATGGGGATTTTTGCCTGGAATTGGCTGGCTTTCCTTTTCATTTCAACAAATAATAATAATAAAAAGGCCTTTTAAATTCCATGAAACTTTTCAGGCTTTGCAAAGCTAACACCTGTTCTACCAACTCCCTCTCTTTTTTTTTTTTGTTAAATTTATTCATCTCTATGATTTTGTGATGCCAATATCACTTCGTTAGCTATGAGTCATTCATGAGATCTGACAGAGCAAGCGTTCTAGACCTCATCTGTGAAAGATCTTTCGCTGAGAGGTGGAAAGGTCCTTATTGCGCTTTCTTACTTGGTTTAGGGCTGGGAAACAGTCTTCAGGTAGAAGCAGCGGCAAGTAAAATAAGGTGATTTTAGGAAACTTAACCCTTTAGTTCAAGAGTATATAAACAGATTGCCTTGGCTTTATAATTGCTACTAAGAGATGAGAAAATGTCAGATATCTCTATTTATAAAGCTGAGATGTAAAGAGGGCTTCTTTCAGCAGTGGCAATCCTTACTCCAGTCGCTCACTCTGAACTGGAAGTCAGTAGCGTTCTGTAGGAGTGTCTCTAAAAATTATAGAACTGATTAAAAAGTGTATTTCTGTAAGGTTTTACTGGACTAGTACAGAATAAAAATCGTAGGGCAAGGTTATAACTGCCTATTGAATTCTGTGCATCACTCTTGTGGGCATGAGAATAAAGAATTACATATTCTACTAATACTAAACTTACTTTGTACAGAGAGTAGAAAGTTAAGAATATCCTCCTCTTCAAAACCTGCAGAACAAGGTGGCACAACTCTGCCACCTGGGGATCCTGACAGGTCCTGTCACCACTTAATTTTTGCCTGCAAGGCTCTTCAGCCCATATTTCCATTCATGAAATTTGCTTAAATATATTTGAGTGTTCACACTCAGATTTCGAGGATTAAGGGTGGTATGAGAACATGAACAGGATGAAGTAAAAAAAAATAGTTTTATTCTGCTTCCTGTTAATGCACTGTATTCTTCATAAAACTCAAAGGTGGTTTTTATTTTCTTCTTCCAGCGTGATATAATTGTGTATATTGCCCTGACATTTAATTTCCCTCCTCTGCCACAGAGCTGCCACCTTCATTAGAGCTGGAAAAGGGGGGAAGGAATTAGACAACTCCACAGAAATCAGGAAGTCACTTGGTGTCTTGGTGGGGTTCAGGCAGCTAAGTGGACACATTCATGGTGCAGCTAGTAACCTCTACTCCTTTGACAGCCAAGATACACCCCATCAAGCCGATGATGTACGTCAAACTAAACACTCTCATTAGGTTTTGCAGTGAGGGACTCAACACATAAGCTATTGATATTTCAACTCATTTGGAGAACTCTCAGCATCCTTGAGGTGCCTGGTGCTTACCGACTGCTGGCCTTCACGTTTAGTGATGCTAATGCTCTGTTAGTTACGAGCAGGTTCATGCTCTTAAAAAATGCTGATGTGTTTACTGTCAGAGAAATGATTTCACGATCAGCGAAGGTTTGGACAGGAAGAGCTGTTGGTATTATTCCTCTTCTTGATTTAGATTCTCATGGACTTCAAAAGTGTTTTTATTAGTTTATTTAAGTCCCTTTATTCAATATCTCTGCCTAAAGAGAACTCAGAGCAAGAAGACACTGGGATTTATTCTGTCTATTTCCTAACATGAATGATATGTCAGAAATTTTTCAGATTGCAAATCCAGATATAAAGAACTTAGAAAATTACAGCCATACCTCTTCTTCTTTGTGCATCATTTAATTAGGCACACAAGGGAAAAAATGTGTGAAAGTGCAGTTAAAGATTTCATCGTGATGCATTTATGGATGGACTGCTTGCTTTGTATGGAATTTCACAGGGCTTTCTTTTTTAAAAGCTAAGATCACAAAGTTCACTGTGTAACCACTAGCACCTCAAGACTATACCTGAACATTGGAAAATTGTTTCCTCACGAGTATTACCCCGTCATCCTCTGGAGCTTTGAAATCTGTTCACCTAGGTGTAGAAACTGGGTTTTTCATACCAACATAGCAAAGATTATGTGTGAGTTCTAGTGTAAGAGCTGTGCAAGATGCAGTATAACATTACAAATCACCTCAGCCGTTCTACATCCTGTGAGCCCTTCTGCTCCTCACCAGTTCGCCTGTGAAACCACCATTTGCAATGTTACTGGTCATTCTGGGTAGCATCTCTCCTTAAGCCATAGCAGAGGAGAAAAAAAAAGGAAGCTGGGAGACCACTGGTACCATATTGATTGTGTGCAAATCTTTCTCAGTGCTGTTGAGAATAAGAATAAAGAAAAGGAACAGCTTTTAAATAATTAATAATTATATTAATTAAATAATATAATAGCAAGCAAGTGCTAGCTTTGTTTTTGTTATTAATTTTAAAGAAGAGCTTATTGTCTAGCCAAGCAGGATTTTTACTGCCTTAATGAAAGCAATCATAAAACCCATAATGTGTCCCCTTCCTCCCCATCGTCTCCTTGTTGAGCTAAGACATACTTGGCCAGCTGCTGCAGTGTACTGATACTTTTAAATCCAAGCCATCCATCTTATAATTGGTTGCAATCAGTGAGGTCAAGAAAGCTTTGCAGAATCAGCTTTTTTAGGCTCAATACATGCAAAAAAATTAAAAGCCCATACTTTTGAGCTGAAGAATTCATTCAGCAAATTCTTCCTTTAATCACAATCAAACCCGATTTCTATTAACACTCACTCAGCACTTGACTGCACATGTTATAGGAACCACAGTAAATGAGGTACTAGTTGTCTTTTTTCCTTTCCTTTCCTATGACCCTTAAATCTGTACAATATCCATCGAGTACAACTAACTACAATCCCCATATTTAATCTTAAAAAGTAATTAAAACAACGAAGTGTGAAATGAAAAGCAATCAGACAGAAAATACAGACTCCAGTCAGAGCACTTCTATCTTTTGTTTTGGGAATATAGATTGGACTGATCGCATAACTTGGACCAGTCTAATCAAAATAGTACTGGAAATCCAAGCCAGTTTTTGAGGAGAAAAAACAGATGTCATCCATAGTTTTTCCACTGTACAGTGGACAAAAAGCAGCCAACATTGCAAAGGTCTTCTCCAGTGTTGAGTCAAGCTTGGACTGTAAGGGATGAGCCTGTGCTGGGAGTCCGTGGAAAGGCTTGGGTTCTTGTTCTCCAAGGGAGGGAACAAGTGCCAGCCCTGCCAGTTCTAGTTATCACTCTGTAGCTGCTGAGTCCAAAATTACAACAGTGGGCATGCACTCTTGGCCAAGTGAACAGCAGCCATGTCTGTTTTCATTTGGCATGTTTCTCACGTCAGATCTTAGCCATATTCTCCTCTGGTTTTCTATTTTTATCTGATCTTCACCGAGGAGGATTTGCAACCATTAAACAAATAGTTTAAAGCTTAATCCCTTCTGTGCCAGGCTTCCTACCCTGCAGAAAAAAAAACAAAAAACAACCCAATAAAAAAACCCAGGAAAAAAAGAGAAAAGAATTTCTGAGTTTAGGAACTTCTTGGGCAAGGTTTGCATGATCTATATGTGTACAGCTCCCTGCCTAGCGGGAGCTTCATCTCTTTTGACTGTTTTCATGTTACCAGGATCCCTATAATAAATGAAAGGTTCATGGTCATGTTGTTTTAATGCTATAGATCAGCCCATTTGACTCAAAAATTAAATAATAATAATATGAACATCAGGTACTGATACAGATAATAAAGTTCTCAATCAGCATATCTAAGAGTGCTTCATGAAGGTGGTCAAGTACAGCAGTAACTAGACTGCAGACAAAGCAAATGTGTAATACTCAGCGTTCTCTTTCCCAATATAACACAGGCAGGGGTCCATTTGTCCTTATCATTGTCCTTATTGTGCACTGGCTGGGCTATAAACTGTTCAAGTGGCAAATTATTTTTTTTATCAGCGTTATCTATGGTCATGCAGTGGGAAAGCATCTCATAGTCTTTCATAGATGGTTTTAAAACAAACCTGCTGTGTGTCCTCTCAGGAACTTAAAACGAAAGGGAGGATCTCCAGCACCATTGGCAGGTTTTTCTCTGTTGGTAAATTCACTTCTGCATTTGGCCTATATCCACCATCAGTCTTTGGCAGAATTAGGATCAGTTCCATTGCTGCACCTCTTGGATGGATAGTGGAGGGAACTGTGAAAATATCCATGGAAAAAATAGCTTTCTCAAGGGCTATTTTTATCTTTATTTGGATCAGGATTATGAAAAATCTCAGGGCTGTGCTGTCCTTCCAGGCTGCAGATCTGATTAACATGAGCTCAAGAAGTTTGGGGATGAATCTTGCATTTAGCTATGGTTAGGTGTAGAAGGTGGAGAGCTATGCAGCAGCAGGAAGAGGACATCCTTATCACCTTGTCCAGGCTGGTAGTCCTTGGGTCAGGGAGCAGCTGCTCCTTCCCAGACCGCAGAGCTCACTTAACTGGAGACACCTCTCCTTGATGTGAGGATGCAGTGTGCAGGGACTGGGAGACGTGAAACGGGGCTCTAGAAAGAGGAGGTAACCAGGAAAATCTGGAGGGTGTCAGGGAGCAGAGCCACATTCAAGCCGTCAGGGTGAAGGAAAGAGACATTTCTTACAGATCCGGAGGGATGCAGAGTCCACTGAGCCTCAGAAGTCACTAAGGGTTCCTGGGCTGGGATCCACTTGGGAGGAATGAACCCAACGTGAGGACCAGGAGAGATCTGTTTACAACTCCTTTACTTTCTCGTCCTGGTCTACCACACCTGTAAGACCCAAATTTAATCCACCTAAAAGTTACCTCCTCCTACTCTGTGCTCTGATAAAGTGCAGATCTTGGGCTTCCAAGACCTCTGGGAGTTTTTGATGGGGAATATGAAGGCAGATCCCTTTTGAAGCCTGGTGCCTTCACACAGCACCAGAGAGCCCAGCCAGGCTTATGTTGGGGTCAAGCCATGGTGTCCAGCAGGGACTTCACCCTCAGTCTCCCCAGCACCGAGCTAAGACCCTCGCACCTTGTTTTCTGAGAACACCATTTGCCTGGGAAGCGTTGGGAAATGGCTCGGTGCAGCCAAATTTCTGACCACAAAGCCAGACCTCCCCCAGCAGGACTGAGTAGAAAAGAAGGAAATCCTGGAAATTGCCTTTGGTCCTCTCCAGTTGATAGTTTCCATAGTTTGACAGGAAGGATGACTCTGTATCTTTCATCTGGTCATTTTAACATGCCTCATGGCTTCAGGTCAAAGGGAAGAGGGAAGCAGGTGGAACACAGCATTGGATGGAGTGCTGCTCCAGTGCTTGCTCATCCAGAGGGTGTGCTGTCCACCAACTAGAGGAGAGGTTCTGGGTGTGCTAAGGTCTTCAACTACCCGCCTTTCCAGTCTGGCAACATGGCAACACCACAAATTAATTTATGTCCCTCATTCTTCCCACTTCTGGTAGTGTTCCTCTCTCCTCTGTTTAGTTTTCCTGCTCTCTGTTCCTTTTCTCAAACTAATTCTCTCAGCATTTTCATCAGTGCACTGCCAGCACTGTCTCCTAATTTCTTCTTTCATGACAGCTCCCTCTTATCTTCTTTTGAGCCCAAATTACTTTTGTTTAGTACCACCCGGTGTTCTCTCACCAGCTCTATTCTTCCTCTTTACAACCCAAACTCTGTTTCCCCAGGAGGCCTGGCTCATCCCAGCTCTTTGAATTCAATTAATTGATCTTCATCATCCAGATTGCCGTTGGCAAAGAAACCCAGCACGCTGACTGTCTTTGTGCTTTAACTTCTGTTTTATCCTCATTTAATTTGTGCCCTTTGCAGCTTACTGAGCCCTAATTACCTCTGCTGCCACCTCGCTGTATTCAATTATAGCCTTCATCTCACTGACCTGATGTCTCTGTCCTCATCAAATCTCACCTCTCTGACATTGCCCATTATTTTTGTACAAAGTCAGTACCCTCCACGGGGACCTCAGCTCTTTCCATCTCACTTTGTTTTCTTGACTACTCCCAAGCATGAAGGACATGCTTGCTTTGCATTTCCCTGCCTTCACCTCTCCCAGCTATTGTGGGGTCCACCAGAGCATGGATGGGCCAGTGCCACTCAAACAGTGGCTTCAACCAGCACACCTTGACCTGACTTGAGGAAACTTGGATCTATACACCAACATTTTACGTATTTTCATATGTAAATTCATAATTCATATGGCAGAATTGAGCTCTGGGTTATGCCCATGGCTCTGTCCTCTTTCAGCAGGTTTCTTGTCAGTGCTGGTATCTCTGTGGATCACCTGAAGCAAACTTTATCTACTGATGCCAATATACCACAGTCCATGGTGCCTCTGTATCTGTTAATTCCACTCATGTCATTAGTGCTTCTTGAAAAAAAAAAATTCTGCAACTGGCAACTGCTGCCATAGTGCCCCATGTCAGGGATATTATGAGGGGAGAAGATCTGGGCATGAGGACCTGCTGCAGGAGCCCAAGCCTATTAAAAAATACCCATTTGTGTAATTTATTTCTATTTTTTAACCCATCTCAGAGGTGAGGAGGGTCTGGGCAATTACCCTTTCTAGGTTGCATGAGCCCCAAACTCATTAATCCGGTTTCTGATTCCTTGCAACAGTCTGATTCCCATTTCAGCTCACTTCTCAGTTAGATGTTAGGCTTCATCAGTGATCCCAGGAGCTCCACTCCTCTGGTTTGGCTGAAGAGCGGCACTTGTTTCTCACAGTGCTGATGGTGAGAAGTGGCCATGAGAACCTGTGTGCCATAGGTCTTGTGGTGCACGTGAAACCTACCCACCTGGGTCTTTCGCTGTGTGCAGGGAGCCAGGGGCTTGCAGCTGAGCCCCACCGCAGGGGAAGTCTCCAATACTGACCTTGAGCTTCTCTCTCTCACAGTGAGAGCTATTGCCCTGGGTGGGAGAGTGGCTTCTGAAATCCCATGCAAATTCCCCAGCTGCTAGTGCAATCTCAGATGAATATTCCTCCTGCGAGGGAGCAGGCTGTGAGATTTCCGCTGATTTTCTTACCTGGGACTTGCTCCAGAGGCAACGAGCAGAATTACTGCTCAATCTCTCAGTTGCAAAGGAGTGAAATATGGCATGCCAGGTTCCTCCTCTGACCTTATGTTATAAGAGAAAGTACTTTTTAGTACTTTTTCTTTTTGACATAACTGTACTCATTTGCCTCCTTCATATTCTTCCTGAACATTAAACTCCTATTGCAATCCCTTTGCTCACTACAGAAGTCCTTTCTTCCTCCCTCCCTTAATTTTGCTGTGCTATTTTAGAGAGAATAAAACTATGAGAAATGAGAATAAAACAAAAGAAAGTGTAAATTTGGAAAATACAGACCTATTTTATCTGGTTGCGCCATCCTTGAAAATACTATTTCTGTGTAGGATACTGTTGTTTTTTTTTTTTAAATTGGGAGAACTCTCTGCTTTCACTGCTCATTGAGATGTTTTGTGGTACACACAGGTACAAAAATTTGACAGCAGAGCTTCAGGTATGTTCAGATTCCCATTTATCCCAAAGCTTTCCACGAAAGCAAAGTATCACAAGGTCATTGAGTGAGTCTTTTTTTAAGGCTCCCAGTCTGGACCCAGCCCCTTCCCAGGACACAATGAAATGATGTCTTCAACCCTGTTGCAATATTTAAACCAAGACATCAGAGGGGAGCGACAGAGTTGAATACTGTAATTACTGTAATTACAGTAGTGTTTTTTATCATGTCCAACTTATATCTCAGCTTTGCTTTAATTTACTTACCTTTAAGTTCAGTGTATTTATGCTCCAAATGTGCACTGTGGCTGTTTCTGCCTGGTAAAAAATAGATCATGTGTGTGCTTACAGCTTGTCATGAATGTGTATGGAAACACATTAGGAGTGTCAGATTTTCAGCAGATACAAACCAACACTAATTTCATTAACGTGTTTTGAAATACCAGCCAACTTGCACTGCTTAGAGCTATTCATAGCCATTTCCCCCTTGATAAAATGCATGGGTATCAGGGCCGCGGTTAGCAATACAACAGTGAAGAACTGGGTCAGACTGGAATGTCTGCAAGATGAATAAACTACTTCAAAGTGGTGGTGGTGCTGTAGACACCAGCTGACATCTAAATAGGCGAGTGTTAAGTGTGTGGGCTTGGGAGCTTAGTGTCTGGCAGGAGGGATTGGAAGTTTTGCTGCCTGTTTGCTCATGGACGTGCTGTAAGTGAAGCAGAATGATGCAACGACGACGGCACTGGGCGAATTACTCAGGGTGTTGTGCAGTTTGGGGCGTATCCTTCACCTAGCCACAGCCTCTGCTCACTGCGGTGAAATAAAGGTACTCCTCCTCTCCTCTGTACCGAGGACCTGACAGAAGAGCAGCTTTTTTTTTTTTTTTAACATCAAGCCCTCATTGAGAAAGACAGGTCATCCCAGCCCACAATGTGCTGCCTGTGGGGGTGAACACCAGAGCTCTTCTGTTTTGAAAGTGAATCATAAGCCCTCCTGCCAATTTTTGGGTTCCCTGGGGGAACAGGTAAAGGCAAATCTCTACAACTTGCAAGAATACTCAGATGTTTTGTGAAACCTGCTCCTTTCCTAGCCTGGCTAACGGAGACTTTGCCTTGATGTCATGAAAGACACTTTTATGTGTAATGTGCTTTCGGTCCCCACACTCCTCCTGGCAATTTTCTTCCAAAGCAATCTCAGAGTGGTAATTTGGGAAGTCATGCTTTAAGTTTCCAATTCCTCTGTTGACAGACCTCTTTCAGAGTCCAGGTCACTCTTTTAATGGTGATTCACCTTTTGCCACTCTGTGCAATAGGTTTACTACTTCATAAATTTAAAGTAGGCTCAAAATGACACCTTCTGTTCCGAGGTGCTGGTAGAGCTGCAGCAGTGAAACACGGCAGCAAACCTCAGCCCATCTCTCATTTAGGAGCTCTTCCATCCTTTGGAGCAGCTGGAGAGGTATTTCTTACCTTCTGTGACATCTGCTGCATTTTAGGCATCTGTCATGCCTTGGGACAGTTGCTGCACTTTGTGCCCTGTTTGCTTTTAGGGTGGATGGGTGGGAGGGGAGCACGGGCGGCCAAGGGTGGCTGAGCGTGGGGGTTTACTGCTGGGCTTTAGCTGGGAGCCTCAGCTGCATATCGCTCTGGAGCTCAGGCTCTGGAGTGAGGAGGAGACAAGGAAAGCAGGCATTTGAAGATGAAGCATTTCTTAAGCAAGGAACATGGTCCTTGGTGCAGGGTCTCTCCAGGAGAGCACTGCACAGGAAAAGGGACTGTAAGGGAGGTGAGAAAAATAGCTTTTTTTTTGAATGGAAGACCTTAAGGAAGATATGAAAGGTACTGGCGAGTGAGAAGAAAACAGTTCAGTCCATTTTTGATATCTGTATTAATTATCTGTGCCTGACTAATGTCTTGGGACCAGGCAGTGATTCAGCCTTGCTTTTGTGCTTAGGGGTGTGCAAGGACCTGAGAGCCAAGACCCCATTACTCGAGATCTTCTGTGGCTGAAAGACAGCTTCATCCAAACAGACAAGATCTGGGACATTTTTGAATCTCTCATTGGCCTTCTGTGTCTTGTGTCTGACATGACCTTGAGTGGCATCACCATGTACACAGCCGAGTTCCCAGTGCCGACTCCAGTCTCCTTTCCTGGCTCCTGTTTGCAGATGACTTACTACAAAAGGGTTAATAATTCAGCTTAGAGTTTGTTCGTGCTTTGCCAGTGTTGCCACCAATAATGACTGAACAAACTTAAAGGCTAACCTGCAATGAATGAGGCTTGCTAAAGAATAATTCACTGACTTCCCAGGATCGTACCTTGCTGAGATATTTCTTCTCCTTTGGGGAAAACGAATGCTTATGTGACTGGTGCTAGAACTGGGCACAGTCTCTAGCTCCTCATCTTTCTGGCAGCATTTTTTCCAGGACCACTGGTAATTGCTTCAAGGCTGATGATGTTGAAAATTAATAATTCCCCACTTGAATTAATTAATGTATTTCATTTGTCTTAGTATTAGGAATGTAATGAAGAAAAAAGGAGATAGAGGGGAGGTGAACGCAGTTAAAATGTAATTGTTTTATTCAATTCACAGTCTTGCATTAGTGAGTCTGTGAAAAGGAGCTTTTATAATTAAAAACAAAAATAGGTTTGATGATGACCACAACCACATTGGGAGTCCATCTACATTACAACAAAAAGAAATTCAAGATGCCTGTGTTTGGAAAGAGCATCTGCTATGTACCACTCTTTTCTGAGTTGCTAAGAGTTTATTAATCATTTACGTGTGAATAGGAAAAACCAGTCAGAAGAAGAAAATCTATAATGATCTTTTACATCTTTTACCACCATTTTTGGAAATATGTCATGCCTCATGGTGGGGACCCTCCTCCAGCATGGTAAGGTTTATAAGCTTGATGAAATGACTACCTACTAACTAAATTCCATCTGTTCAAAATTCTCCAGGAAGTACCGCATTGCACTAGGTTTTGGCAAACTGTTATATGAAGTTCAGCCCTGTATTAGCATTTTAATTGCTGGCTGATTGCTTTTATGTTGCAAAACTCGGTTCACAACAGTATGTAAGTTGCAATTAGTTTTTACTGTGTGATTCATTAGTTCCTATAAAGCATGTCGTGCTGCAACATTTGGAAGGTAATACGCTAGAAACATTAGCACTCCCATTAAAAAGTGTGGAGTGGCATTGAAAATGTACTAGACCTGCCTTTCACAAACACATACTCTGCATTTGTTGGCAGACATATTCTCTCAAATGAGATTTAGCTGACAGCTGCAGATAAAATTGTTTCATAGTGACAGGTTTTCCATGTAAACAGCATCTTGGTCCCGCAGTCTGTTCCGTCTGGGTTTACATCTGCCTGGGATTTGACCGAAGTTGGTGAAACGGACACAGGTGTGAGAGTTTCCTTTATGAGAGCTTTTGCTGCTGAGCTCAGCCAGGTTTGTGATTTTCCTCCGGGGAAGTATCTGACATCTTTTTCATGCCTCAAGAATCACATGTTTCTTTTGGAGATGCTGTCTTGCCCACATTGCTGGTGATGGGGAGGATGGGTATGTTTAAGTTACAATAATCAGTTCTGCCCTGAGAAAGGAGGATAAATTAAACAGCATCTTCAAAACTTTCCTACCTCTAGCATCCTATATTCCTTAAGCAAAACAGCAGGCATTTTGACTGTGTTAAAAACCAGCCAAGAATTATTGGCTTCATTCTGATAAGAACTGAGGTTCATTTTGCTTTGTTCCATCTCTTTTGGAAATTGTTGTCTCTGGCAGAAAATTTCAACAAATAATGCATGAGGACATGATCAGCGAGTTTTCCACTAGTTACATGCATGGTATGACAGCTTTTTGAGTATCCATGTCACTCGTGTTATTTTTATCTTCCCTGGCTGGGTGAAACTACTCTGGAAAGGTTATTCTGCATGTGGGTGCTGGCAGTCCAGATTGCAAATCCAGGCTGCAGATGGTCTGTCTGGGTGGTGGTGCCACGTCTGCTGTGCCGTGTCATACATGGCCCTTCAGCACCCACTGTTAGTACCTTGCTGACGGCATAAAACTCAAATTGTAGCCTATGCTGTTGATAGGGTATTTGAATTTTTCAAGGCTGATGAGTGAAGAATGGATGCAAAGAGCAATAGTTGAAAAATCTCTCCCCCAGGGCAATTTCCCATTGTTTCTTCTAGGTTTTCTTTCTTCTGTTTTCACAAAAACCCTGAAGATTTGATCTGAAGCCAAAATTTTGTCCCTGTTGGCAACCAGAAGTTTTACACCAGGAGCATTTGCCCAGCAAAGAAAACCACTGCTTATTCCTGCAGAAATATACTTAAGTCAAACTAAACTTGTACTTTTGTAATTGCACAGCAAATTAGGTAAAATACAAACTTTCAAGACTTCACCTCAGACTCAGCTCAATTTTCTAGCATATGCTTTACACCTGTAGAAGCCAAAAGCAGCTGTAGCTGTTCAGTCTTCCCCATTGATTGGGAATAAGCAGCAGCTGTCTCCTAACCCTGGTTCTGATCTCTTGGTTTAAGCATTTGCTGCTCACACCGCACTGTGATGCAAGGTGTGGTTTGTGCTGGGAGACTTTAGTTGTGGACTCTGGTTATATGTTGATAACTTTGGTTTTGGAATAGGAGTTTCTTCATTATTATTATTTTGTTTACTTAAGTGGTGCGACATGATCTCTGTTGTGCTAGAGCAGAATGACTACTGAGAGCGTCAATGCCATGGTCAGATGTACTGATGCAGCAGCTTGAAATGCAGGTAAGATGATGACTCCAAAGGTTTTGTGTCAGAGTTTATGGCTCTTTTCATGTTTTTGCTGTCTGGAAAGTGCAAACCATAGCAGCTGTCCTGCCAGCAACAGAGGTAACACTAAAGTGGGAGAGATGGAAATATTTCCCCTTCCTTTTCCTATTCTAATAGTGTATGGTGCATGGAGCCCAAGCAGCCAAAACCTTCACTGAAGTCTTGGGTGGTAGTCGCAGCTGGTCTGCTGTGCCAGCAGTGCCTGTGAATGATTTCTGTTTGAGTTTTTGTAGAGTAAGAACACGTGGGATTTCCTGAACATGGGTTTGCCTTGCTCGGGTCTGAGGACCAAGTCCCACTTGACTGGCGTGAATCAACTGCTCTTCTTGTGGTGAAATAGGGGTGACTTTCCTGGGTGGCTGCACTTGGTTTATTTAAAGCCTTGCTCCAAATGTAAGAGTTCATGAAGCAGCGGCTGGAGAAACCATGAGCACCATTAGCTCTGCTGATCCGCCCCCTGCTTCGAGCGCTGTGGTGAACGGGCAAGGTTCTGAAAAAGTTTATTCTTTGAGTGGGAAGGTGGAAATATGGGGGGAGCGCAGAGCAGGTGGTGTGTATCAGGGGAGGGGAAAGAATGGGCAGAGATCTGAATGGTGTGCGGGGTGGAGGAAAGCGGACAGTGAGTCTACTGAGCTGTGACTGGTCTAGACACCCTGGATTTAGTCATGTGCCACCCAAACTCTCCCTGGGATGGTGGTTATTCAACACGCAGCAGAGCTGATCTCCAACAGTGTGGCTAAGACTCTTGCAAATCATAAGAATGTAACCATGAGGACAGAACTCCCTTGTAGGTCCCTCTCTGTTGTAGTGAAAATATTTTTTTATTTTTATTTTTTTTTTTGGCACAGCTTAAACTGGTTAAAATGACAAGCTAAGCTGGAAAAAAGGCCACGTTACGCTAGAGGAGTGTCTGTGGGGCATACGAGTATAACTGTAAGCAACCGAGAAGTACATGGTGCGTTATAGTGATCAAACTTCACTGCAGAGACAAATCCTTAGGCTGGACTAGTAATGCATTTGTCAGATAGCATGGCTGGAAGGGAAATCCTTAGGCTGGACTAGTAATGCATTTGTCAGATAGCATGGCTGGAAGGGAGTCTTTTCCACAGTCATATTTTATGTGTAAGCTGTAAAGGAAAATGGTGACTTCTTTGATGTCCTATAAATTTGCATTCAAGAAATAAGTAAATACACCAAGAATTTTCTTTAAATGTGAAATTTTCTCCCCCCTCCACATTTCCCAAACATTTCTTTGGTGGAGGAGGGTGGGATGGGAGCGTCACCAACATTTCCATGTTTCATCCTAGCACTGCTGGTCTGTGGTGGGTTTACAGTCCTCTGTAATCTGTACTGAATTCATATGTGGCTTCAGATGGTAACCTGCTCCTTCATCAGCCAAAATGGAAAGACGTATTTACATGTTAAGTGCTTTTTTGTCTGCTGGAAACTGAGTTTCTAAACTGACTAAATTAACTTGAGAGGTGTTTAATTTCAGAGGTTTCCGTCTCCTCTGGCTACTGTTAGAGATTACCCCAGAGACTCCTTTTGCAGGGATGAGGAAGGTGTTTAGAGATAAGGCATTTGCTTTGTGATGCTGAGGGGAAACAGAGGAACAAAAGCTGATGATAGCATAGGTATCGGTACGTACTCTTTAAAAAATACATGGCAGCCCAGTGCTGCTCAGACTTCCAGCTTTCTTCTCTTGTTCTTTTTTTTGCGAGCACAAGCTGTAGGTGGGGAGAGTTGAATGGAGGTGGCAGAGGCATGTTATGTGAATCTATACTCCTTTTAACATATCCCACATGTCACTGGGAGTGTTAGCCAGCACTGCTGCTTCCCTGAGATTTTTGATGGTGAGGTAGTGGTTTGCTCAAAACTTTCTGGATGTCCAGAAATCCTGGAAAGAAATTTTACTATTTCACTGTTTCTTATGGATTATTTTTCAAATGAAAAGCTGAACTTCTTTGCGACTCAAATCATACGGCATTGCAAGGGGAGAGGAGGGTTCATAGGCCAGCTTTGCAAATGGAAAGTGAGCGCAAAATCCTGTGTATGAGAGAAGAAAATTTGCTTCTTTCTTGGATGCCTGTGTGGGCTGAGGGAGGGGGGTTAAGGCAAGCCTGAGGTCAGCCTGGCATGGGTGCAAGGGGGTGTGTTTGGTGTCTGCTTTGCTCTGCGAGGCCATGCCAGGTCAAAGGTGTGGGCACATCTTTTGATATTTTGGCATAATGGAAAATCCAGTGTAACAGACAGCCTAACATTCTTAGGAGCTACCAGGAAACTCCTGCTCTTGTGAAGGAAATGGGAGCACAGGAAATTTTACCTTTAAAGAGAGTCTTTATATAGAAGTGTCAGATCAGAGGTGGCATAAAGCAAATGCATAAGATCCCCCCCACTCCCCCTTCTAGGTTTGGCACCAGACCAGCCGTATGCTCCAAGATGCTATGGGAGTGCCTAGTGGTGGCAAAAGCTCATGGTAAGATGAAAATAAAAATGTGGCAGTCACTTTCAACTTGGCAAACTAGCCAATCTCTATGCTACAGCAGATCCATTAATGGTTGATTGATTTATCTGTGTATTTCTCTGGCACACCCAGCCTCCGTTTCTGGAAAAGCAAAGCATTTGTGTGGCTGCAGCATGTAAAGAGTTGATTTGTCAGTGGAGTGGCTCAGGGTGTTAGTTAAACGCAAAATAATTTTGTGTATCTTACTAAATGTAATTCATCAGAAGCTCTGCAGATTAACTGGGTAGAGCTACAGTGAACACAATGGCATCTGCAGATAAAAAATGACAAATGATGATATTACTCCTGCTCTGTGATTCATTGGGAAGAACTCAGAAGCCAAGCATTTTCTTCAAACAAATTATTCAATGAAGACTGAACAGCGACTATAAAACAACAAAAACACCTCCTTTGCAATGGTTTTAAATATTGTTGTACATAAAATCTAATTTATATGGTACTAAAGGCTTTTCTTTGGACTACAAATCATCTCTGGAAAATGCTATCTTCAAAACGGTTCATCAAACACATCTCAAATACTTTTATGATTATTAGTAAATGGAATTAGAGCACCTTGTAGTAGTTTTATTACATTTTGCACAGCTGTAATGGATTACAGAGAGGCTCACACTGCTGTAGTTCAGGCTGCATAGCAGCTTCTAAGTCCGTACACGTTTTTCATAGGTTCTTTTGCTTTCTGGGAAGATACACCACTTTGCTCTGAAATGATCCGTGCCTGATCTCAGCTGAAAGTGGGAGCAGCGGAACTGAGCTGCATAGGTTGGTTAAGAAAGTCCATTAGGTGTGCAAGTCCTTCGCCTTTACCACCTACTTTTTGTTTCTTGCTTTATCTGGCAATTAGAAGGAGATCTGCTACGCCCCACTGAGCCATTAACAAGGCAGAAGACAGGGAGGGGTTCACCTTTAGGTAATGTTGGGTGTTGCTTGCGTAGGGTTCAGGTGACGTTAGCCCCTAAGCTCCCATGCTATGCAGTGGTGCCAAGGGAGTGATGCCAGACCTGCACCCTGCTGGGGTGGCAGCTGGTGAGCGTGCGGGGTAACCCACGGCACCCAGGACAGGGCTGGGCTCCTGTGGTTATGGGGCTGAATCTAGCCCTCTCTCTGCAGCTAAGCTAGCCAATGTAGGCTGGGCTGGAGAGAAATTAGTACATTTAGGCCATGAGCCACCTCCGTTTAGAGGTCTACTTTGTGGCATGTTAGTCTGCAACATGAATGTCTTCGTTAGGGCTGGACACGTGTATTTGGTCAGATGAAGCCAATGTGTTTAAACTAGTTGTGTGGGCTTTTCCAACAACGCAGAAACAGAGTGATTCATCTTACCTTTCCTGGAAACCTTCGGGTGGGATGGATTACTATCTAGAGATGTTCTCCATTGCCTGCTGAGAAATCCTGGGTGACTTGTTTAGAGAGCATAGCTTACCTGTCACCAGCTCAGGTCAAATGGGATGAATCCCAGCTTTACCAGGCTGAAGAAAGATTTCTTCTGCCTAAAGTTTGCAAGTTTTATCCAGCTACATACCATGTAGTAAAGAATACTATTTCCTCCAGAACTCATGTATTTTTGTCCTTAAATTGCCATAGTTACAGCACTGTGGCTAGGTCACACTAGAAACTGGTCTTGCCTTCTGATTTGTATAGATAATTTAAAAAATATAAGCCATTACCCAAGTAGGTTAGTGTCTTATCCTGGTAGTGGCTGGCCTAATAGCATTGGTAGGACAGTTCTTGCAGCTCCCATGTTTTTTGCTATTCACAAAAGGGTCTATGTGCATGCTAGATATGTGTTGAAGTTAAAAGCACACACATAAGTGCCTTGTTGAACAGGGATTGATTAAAATACATGCTTTGGGGCCTTAGTTAATTATGTGTCAGGGACTGCATAATTGGCACTATACTGGAGACATCTAATAGCTTTCTTCTGATAAATTTGTACATGCACAGCGGTCCTGAACTGTAATTTAGCATGATAATGCCAGCTTCATCAAAGCCCACAGAAAAAGCAGAAAGACATTTGGATCTCTGAGTCCTTGTGAGCTGACTGAATTAGTGATTGTGGTCTCTGATCTGATAAAAAGCAGCTTCATTGTGTTGTTCCACTGAAATAGCTTCTTATTTGAGTGGAACCAAGGAATCCCTGGACATCTGGCAGAAGCTGAGCTTCCCAAGGTAATAAGGTATGTTTTCAGCCACTAGTCAGTCATGCTGACAAACAGAAGCACAAGGTAAATTCACTGCATAATTTAGGGATATTATAATGCCCTAAATAAGTTTTAAATGGAAGTCCAGTGTGTGGTGTGCAGGACACTCACTAAAGTCTGGGTATCCTAAAAGACATTAAACTATTTCTGAGTCCTCAGCCCTGCACTTTCAGGGTCATTAGAAAACTACTACACCACCAGCAGTGACAGAGCCTCACAAAACATGCACCTTTCCTTGAGATGCAGTTCTGCCCATTTTCTTCCTTTTTCTTGTAATACAGAGAGAAAAAGACACATTCTTGTGCTATCAGAGTGCAGGCATCTGTTGATGCCCACACCGAATACAAGCAGAAAGAGGCGGGAGAGAGACCGCTGAGGAAGGTGCAAGCTGTGATCCAAAGGCTGCACAGGTCAGCTTTCCAAATAAAAGTTGTGGATGTAACTACTGGTTTGCCATTCCTAGCCACGGACAGGGCTTACAACTTTTCTTCCCTGCTACTGTCTTTCTTCTCTTGGTCATTCTGCAGGGCCTTTCTCATGTCTATATGCTGGTGTGATCTCTGCTGAAGAAAGCCCAAATGAAGACTTGTAAGATGTGTTGGGCGAAAAAAATGTGGCTTTCATTGCAACTGAGAAGGCATTGATGTGTATCTTTGAGTTTTCCCGTGTGGTCCTGGAACTCAGCATGTACCGTATTGTGTAGCACAGGGAAATAAGCCTGTGCAATATTAATAACCCTGTGGCCAGGGAGTCTGTGGTGGGTGCAAGGTCCTCTCTACCTTTAAGAACCTGCAAGAAGCAGACAGGTGAATCGTGAAGTCATGAGATGTTTAAATTTGCCAAGAAAACTGGCATTTGCCAAGAAAAGCTTTTGAATACCCACCATAAAAGTGGGAAATGGTTACTCTGCAGGATAACTTGCTGCCTCCTCCAGCCAGTGCTTCAGAGCTCGTGGGAAGGAGGGGTCTGCCTAGCCTAAGGCCCACCTGGGGGTATTTGTCATGGGATTGGATTCATCCTACCAGCCCATGTTCAGGGCCTTGTTAAGAGTGTTTTTTCCACCAAAAGGAGAGCTGATGACTTGAACAGATACTCTTTCCTGTTCCTTTACTAAAACCATTCAAAACCAAGTTCTGCTCCCCTAGGCATTATAGAAGTTTGCAGTAGTGGAGGGTTTTACTACTAGAAGTTTCTTATCCTGTAGCAGTCCATCCCCAGTATGGTTTATTTTGTCACTCAAACTTCTAGGAAAAATATTTGGCTTATTTTCAATAAATCTGAAGGCCGTTAAGTAACGAGGGATTAGGTTTATGTGGACATCTATGTATCATCACAAAATGAAGGGAGGAGGAGAGTTTGCCTTGTGTATGTTAAAGTCCTACAGTGAGAATACTTTTCTGTGAGAGAAGAGATCCAAAAGCCATGCTCCACTCTGAATCTGGCTGAAGGAGTATTTCATCAGTTCTTCTGCTGGGCAGGGAAGGATGCTACCTGCTAAGCTGTCAGAACTGAAGGGTCACCTGGAGTGCACCAAACCTGCCACAGCATCTCTTCTGACATGTGCAACTGCAATCCACCAAGCCCCCTTACTCATGTTCCTACAATGAATACTTTTTGGTCTTCCTGCTTCTTGCTCAGGCCTTCAGGAAGACCAGTGCTGTGCATGGTGGCTGCTGCAGTGTTGGACCTGAGGGCTCCATGCATGATCAATGTAATGACAGGGTCAGAGGTACCGAAAGCCTAGATCTGTAATGAGAATTATGAATGATTACATTAGAAACACTCATGTTTACTGCCAACCATACTTTGTATATTGGTATTGATGTTGAGAGCTTTTGAGGATGTAGGAAGCTACAAAAAATCCTTTAACACTCCAAAAAACCCCCCAGCATCATCATCTTGAAAACAGACACATTGCATTGCTAGGATGTACTTATAGCACCTCCAGCCAAGACTGACCAGATGAGCCACTGCTTATGTGACCTTACACTGTCACAACCCAAGGAGATCTGTCTGCAGCCGTTCACAGACAGAAGCATCCTTGGACGTTCATGCTCGCCTCTGAAGGTGTGAGCACAGCCTCAGGTGAAGCTGAGACTCCCTGAGTGGTGACCTGGACATGTTCACTGTAGAGCTAATAGGGCTGTAGTGCCCCCGCACCTGTTGCACGCTATGTGTTATGCAATGAGAAGGGGCAGTACAGACCCACTCCACCTCCAAGTGAGCATCTACAGCTTAAAGGTCACCCTGGTCAAAAGGCACTTTGAAGCTCTAGTGTAGGCTGCTATGTAGCCTAAGTCCATGCACGATCAAACACAGATCCCAAAGACATGGAGAAGGATGCATGACTGTCTGGAGGGTACTTCCATATGCAGACTGGCTCAACTTTGCCAGCAGCAAACTGGTGTGAGAAGTGGCAGGGGACCTGGAGAGAGGGCAGATGGCACAGCTTTGGATATGCTTTGCATGCTGGAGAGAAAAGCTGGTTGCACGAGACAAAGCATTTGCCAGATTCTCCCATAATTATTATATTTCCAAGCATTTAAGAAACTGAATGTATGCTTTTCTTCTCTTTTTCTTTATTATACCTTCTGTTGTTTAGATTAAATTAATTTTCTGTTGGCTTCTCTAGCACTATTGTTGCAGTGTGTTTCTACATTACTAGGACTAGATGAATAAAAGGAGGTTAAATAGCTTTACTTTGTTTATGAACATACTGCTGAAATAAATATTTTAATATCATTAAGTGGCTGCTCCTCTTCATGAGAGTGCTAAATATCATGGAAAACTGAAATAAATGTTATATCGGGGAACTCCAGGGAGCAATAAGAAAAATAGTCTTTAAATCAGGACCAGAACAGTAATTTATGTTTTTACTTAATTCTGTTTCCCAGGAAATTATCCAGGTTTATAGTATAAAAAGAGTGATCTTGTCCAAAGGGGAGTTATATTTTACTAAATATTGTATCACCTTAAATCAGGACTTACTCCTTCTTGAATAAGGTGGAACAGATGTTAGAACAGCATAAAAGAAAACAAAGCATCTTTGACAGTCCCCTGAAGTTAAGCAAATGGCATGCAATTTTTAAATGGAAGGTAGAAAATGGGATGTAATTTTCTAGTAGGTTTCTTCAGGGGGCGGGGGGGGAGCGGAACTCCCAACCATTTCAAGATGTTTGGGAAAGGTGAAAGGTACAATCCAAAGAGATGGAGTTGTCTTCAGCAGAAGTGTTTGCTGTGCAAGGCAAACAATAAGTAGGCACAGATGCAGGTGGCGGTCTCATCGTGGCCTTGCTTGTCAGAGCTGGTGCCTCCTTCTGTAGCTGCAGGCAGCCCGCAGCTGTTCCAGGTAAGGTTTCTTTGGCTGCGTGAACCTTTGGAGTCCCTCTGCGATCCCTTTGTAGTCGGTAGAAGGTCATTACTCGCCAGTAGAAACTGGATCGCTGGCATAGACTATCTACAGCAAGCCAGAGACTGTGTTCTTAAGGTCGTTTAATGGGAAGGAAAGGGATTGTGAGCTACCAGCTCAGCTGCAGCAGGTTTCCACAGGCACAGCAGCTGTGGCATGGGTGGCGAGTTTTTGGGCCGTGCCGCTCACTGTGTGCTACCTCCCGTGCTTTGCTGTTGAGCTTTAGCATCCAAGTATGAGTGTCGCTCGAGGGAGCGGGAGATGCGTGAAGGTGTGGGCAGGGCGTGGGGATGTCTCTGTGCCCTCCTCACTTCACAGAGCTGCCCACTTTGTCTGAAGAACTATCACATCTATCCGTAGGGGCACACAAGAGGAATGGCAGGCATCTAAATTTAATGAGAGGTGTACCACAAACAAAGTAGGAGGAATATTAATTTAATGATTGTTAAGGAGCTAATAGAGAACCACAAAACTTCTGGGAATAGACAGTGATGAGGATTGAAGAGTTGTGAATAATTAACTTCTTGCCATCTGAGGCAGAGTGCCACTGGTCCTCTCTACTTCCCTGCTATGTGACTTAAATTCACCTTAGATTACAGAATCTGCCATAAAAATTAAATCACCTTGCTAAGAAAATTTCAAGGCCAAAGACAAAATGTTGAAGGACACTCCCACCTCTGCAGATGCTGGTGTTTGACAAACAGTAAAAATTTACCCAGCAGTTCAAATTTGTACCCCAGGGTTTTCTGCTGCATGTTGGTGACAATCTCACTGTTCCTTCAGTCCCTGTGTCTCCTTTGAAGGAGTGTCCCTTCTGGTTCGCTCCTGCAAAGGCAAAAAGGTGCATGTGAATGAGTGTAGCTCTGTCGGAGTTATGCACTGTGTTGTAGCCAGCCATGTGAGATATTCCCATCGCCTTGCCAGTCCTCTGGCTGTGTGACCCCAGTCGTCTCCTATTGAAATTGCCCCTCCTCAAGTATTTGGATACTCCTCCCTCTTCTTGTGAACCAGATGGGATGCTTTTGTCCAGCTGTGCTATGAGCAGGGATCTAAGTGCTGTTGAATGGGTTCATCCCCTGTTTTAGCTGCATGCATCTAGAGGTACCACAGAGCAAGCACCCGAACCCCTCTCTGTCCTGCATCCCAGCTACTTTTTGTGTTTGTCAGAAGGTGAGTTGGATCAATGAATGATATAAGACCCTTTTATTTGCAGCTGAATTTTCAGCTGTCAATGCATCCTGATGTAGCTTGAATGGCTCGAATGGCTACTGGCCAGCCTGGCACTGAAATGCCCAGACAGATGGTGTGACCCTGCACTCGCTTATGAGGCAGGATTTTGAGCTTGCATGACTTTGACTCTCCGCTGTCTCCCATGCAATATCTTCTCCTTCACGCTGCTGTCACCAAAAAGCACGCGGGGATTGCTCTTGCAGCAGATTTCAGGCTGATAACAGTCCGTTGACAAATGGTGCTAGGTAATACAGAGCTCGTTCGTGTTCTGCTTTGCTCAGCTCTGCTATCAACTACCAGTTAGTTCTGGTTTCATCATTATCAGGCTGCTACAGAGACCTTAGTGTGAGGTGCAGTGTAAATTAAAGACAAAGAGGTGTATCCAATAACTCATGCCTTTCTCACTTCTGATTTGGCACTGGGAGAATATCACTTCCTAAAACAACATTTGGTGCTTGGCAAAATGCTAAATTTAGGTATTCATTGTCCCCTGTTTACCATTTTCATGCAGAAATAAATATTGCTTGTCAACTCATTGTTATTACCTTAGAAATAGTTCAGCTGCCCTAAAAACTTACTCCTTAATTGAAATGGGCAAAAGGTGTGACAAGTACAGAAAGCAGAACAGCTAGCAGAGGTGATGCCATGCCCTTTCCTTGTATACAACTTGATTAATTCCTATTGTTTACTGCCTGGAGGGAAATGTTGCGCATCACTTCTAGGTAAATATTGTAGGGCATGACTTCATCTTTAATACTGGAGGTGATGACACTGCATTTATTATCACATTCTTAGCTATTGCAATTTGTTTTTCCTGACAAGCACAGATCCCAGTGTAGTCTGTCTCAGAAGGATGTTGCTAGTGGGGAAGTAGTTTCTCCAGAATGGAACTCTTTGTGGGAAAATTAACAAAAGAGCTTCTCCTTACCACTGCTCCCTTCCCTTGCTGACTTTGATAAGCAGATAGTAGGGACTGACCACAGCCTGTGCACAAGAACTTGCCGTCTACACATAGACTGTGCCCTAATTCATCTGGAGGCAGGACAGCCACCTACTCATTTGCTTTGGTGAATTTTCTGCAGTTTCCCATGTGAGTGTATTTTGCTTTTTTATTTTTGTTTCCTTTCCTGTTTTCTTGTCTTAGGCAAAAGGATTATCTTTGCCCTGTGTGTTTGCAGAGCCACCCACAAGGAAGGTTTGTTTCTTGACAGAAGCCCTGGGTGCTCCTGTATGTGGGTGAGCCATGAGTGTCCCTCTTGGTGCCAGAGCAGGTGTCAAAGCCACAAGGTGATGTAAACACACAGCTCAGGCTGTGTGTATAGCTGCCATTTCTTTTCTTAGCTGCTAACGTGCAGAAACTATGCTACAAAGATGCTATAGCATTAAGATATGAGCTCAGTTTTGCAATGTTTTACACTACTAAGAGCTGCTCAGAAGCTGCAAAGTGAATTTTGTTTGCAAACCACACCTGCCTCTTGCTGATTTGTTTGGCTGGCAGGCACAGGGAAGGCACAGGCCACTTGTTTCTGCTTCTATGTGAGAGCGTAGTGACATCCGTTCTGCTTGACGTTGCCTGTGCTTGTGTGCAGGATGCTGAAACACAGGTTTTATGACTGCTGCCTCTTTGGTAACTCCAAGAAAATTAGATATTTGTCTCACGAGGTTCTTCCAGGAGGAAAAAAATATTTAAATAACAGCACAAGTCTGGAGTGATGCCATTCTTTTCCCTTAAGGTGAGAAAGCAAATTGGTTTGGTTTTGGCCCTTCACCTCCGCTGTGCATACATTTTATCTCATGCTCCAGCTGATGGTTATCACCGACAAAGAGAACAGGCTGATTTCCACAGTGCTTTTGGGCAGCATTTATACCAGTGCACATGTACCAGTTTTTAACACCGGTTAATTATAATTAATAATAATAAAAGCAGTATGTGGAAATATTTAGATTTATATGAGTGTTGTGGAGCAGTGAGAATGACTCTGCATACACCTGTGCCTGTTAATTATTGGCCTGAATGAGTTAAATTTGACAATAACTGGCTATGTCTGTGTTAGGAAAGACAACCTGGAGCTGCTGGTGCTGAGCCCCCCACTAGAGCTACATACTACGATGGATTTTATTTCAGACTGAATTTAACCTGGTGCTCTGGAATGAGCATTTCCACCTCGCAGATAGCTTGAAGCTGTTCAAAGGACCAGCCCTTGGTTTGGATCCCCAAACCCTGGTTGGGAGTGGGATTTGGTGAACACCCGGGGACGAGCTTGTGCTGTAGTTTCCTCCAGAGGAAATCTATTTCACCCGTGGCAACGCTACACTGTGGACCAAACCAATGCATCTGGAAGTCAGGATCATTTGGGGATTCACTTCAAAACCTCCTTGCTGCTTTGAACCAGAAAAAACACTCCAATGCACACACAACCATTGTGAACTAGGCATGACTCTTGAGTTTTTTCACATGCCCTGTCCACATCAACAAGAACAAATCTATCTGCTCCCACCCTATCTGTGTTTTGGCTGCAAATGGGAAAAACAATCAATAAAAAAAATGCACATAGGAATTGGATGGGAAGTGAGTTGTAAACCCTTTATTTATCACTAGACTGGGTGAATTGTGGTCCTGAGCCGAGGCACCTTGAAGCTGTATGGGATTCATTAGCGACAGCCCAGCCAGGGGTCTGGCCCAAGGACCAGGACAGAAGAAACAACACAACACCCCCCCGAAAGACTCTTGAATCACATTAGAACCTGTATTTTTTGGCAGATTTTGTGGTCTTTCTCTCCCCACTCCCCTTTAATTCATATTGGTTTAAGCTTTTCACTTAAAGTTTGCAATTATCCTAAGAGAACACTTTGAATGAACACAATTTTCCAGTATAAGGCCATTATTAAACATTTTTGATCAGCTCTGTTGATTGTTGAATTCTTAAAGATTTCCTCTTGGCATGGTAATTCAGACTTTAAAAAGGAAATTTCTTATGAGAGGTCTCAGTGGTTGGTTGTAAAAAAAAAAAATGCAAACAGATGTGGTTAGCAATGAAATCACACCATGATGTCTTTTAATTCCATATTAATATATAATTGAGTAATAAAGTAGTAGCCTAATGTTTTGCATGCTGCAGTTTTACATACCCATAATTTAGCTTGTAAAGTTACCTGGCTTTCTTAATCTCATCACAGTATAAAATTGGAATTTCATTATTGGAATTAAATTCTAGTTCTGCTACGCTTTATGTCTGAATATGCCAGGCGGTACTGAAAGCCTTCAGGACAATTTACTAAAAGCTAAAAGTGCTGTTTATCTTTCAGTATAAGATGCAAATTAGACAAAATGACATCTTCCAGTAATGTGGGTAATATGCAAAAACTGATCTCTATTTAAAAAAAAACACCAACAAACAAACGGTGTGTGTTTATTTATAATTAAGAGTAGGATAGTCCTTAAGCCTATAAAGCCAGCATCCAGAATTGATACTGAAATGTTTATGCCACAGATAGTCTGGTGGTTTTTTGTGGTTGGGGTTTTTTTTTCTCAGGAATCTGTAATCTTTCAGAAAACATACAAAGCCCTGGCTTACCAACATATTTTGAATGCAACTGAAACAGGTTTTTTTTACAGCAATCCTTCAGTGAAGCTTCTCTATTGCCTACAGATTCAGTTCCCTCTGGCTCACTCTTATGTCTAAATGTTTCTTATAGAACAACATTCCTGGCTTTAATGATGTACCAAATAAAAGTATAATTGTGCTTATTCCTGTAAGTCACGATCATTTCTGTAGGATGGAAACAATACATGTGTGATTTGAAAGTGGTGTTAATGCAGAGGCTGCTGCTGCTTCAGATGCTCTGGACATGAGATTGCTTTTGGATATGGGGAGAGAATTAGATTAAACACACAAAATGGAGATCATCAGATAATTTTGGAGCTCGTTTTTTATCTCTAAGCTGGGATTTTTAGAGATGCCTTAGCTAGGTGCAATGTTTCTAAACTGTAGAAGATTTGACCTGTTTTCAACAGCACATTAAGAAAAAAATACATGGATAGTTAATCTGTGGATCTAGCAAATCATAAATGTTGCATTTAAAAGCTGAGGTAGATTTGATTTTTAACAGTAGCTGGTGTACCTGAAAAGCCTTGCTGAAAAATGAGGTTTTCTTTTGAAAATGCTCATTCAGCAAAGCCATGTTGCCGGAGGTGAAGCCTTTGGGAAGCGCTTTGGACTCTGTGTGCAGCGCTGGCGGACGGAGCCTGGTCTGATGTGTTTCGGAGAAATGCAGCCTGTGACCTTTTGGGACTAAATGGCTTTTTGGTACCAGGTCACAGCCATGGGGAACAGGTCTGAGCTAGGACAGAAACATGGAGAAGTGCAGAAAAAGGCCTTTTTTTTTTTTATTTATTTTAGACAATTTTCCAGGAAAACAACATTTCCCTTGGTATATCACGTGTTTTTTATCTCAAATGTATGTTTCTACTGCCTTCAAATGTACTGTCAGTCATCACAAGCCTCTATTTATTGGTGAAAATGCTACATGTTATCACCTTTCATATATTTCAGTACATTTTGTTTTCGTAAACCAACTCTTAAAAATCCATACCTGTTCCACTAACAATTTTAATAGAAGTTCAGCCTTAGCAGAATCCGTATTCAGCAAGCTGCTGCATCTGCCCAAATCCATTTACAGAGAAAAACATTCTTTCTGTTGCTGCACTAGAGATAGGAAGGGATGTAATAAATTTCATGTTTTTAAAAAAGTTGAGCAAACGGATGTCAAAGGTTCTGGAAGTCTGTGTGTACTCACTGTACCAAGTCACTAGGTACAAGGTATTTCTAACAGAAAAAGTTCAGATCCAACCTTCTTCTAAGGTTTGGCCCATCAGTGCTTGGGATAACCTTAAAAGTAACCTTTTTTTTTTTCCCCTTCAGAGAAAATGACTGATAGGGGGTAAGATTACCTTATTTGCTGTGAAACTGGGTATCCAAGACCCAACATACTTCACTGAATGAAATGATTTTCTTTTTTTTTTTTTTTTTTTCTCTGACATGTTTTTAGGTGAGTTACACTTCTGAGTACAGAATTTGTTCTGGTTATTTTTGTTATAACTTGCTCTTCAGTGAATCTTTTGTGTCATAGACTTGATTACACCCCAGATGAGACTGCTCTACTTCTAAGACAGCACCTTGAAATTTTTAGCATGCAATTTTAGCACATAATTAGTATTCAGTCACCAAAAATGTCTTTCCGCTATCTTCATCTTTGCCACTGTGAAGAAAAGTTAAACTTCACCTTGACTCTACAGAAAGTGGTAATTGTTGGAGCTAATTGTTTAAGAGCCTTTCAATATACATGCAATTAGTCTGGGTGTGCCTCAACATTTTGCTGTGCTGAAGGCTGACAAATGGATTTCCTATAATTTTGAAATTTCCTTGGCAGACGAAAAGTGACTGAGAGCTTATGTTACATAAACTTCCAGATCCAAGGATGGCTTTCTGACAGTGCTCTGCTGTGTTACGCAGTATGGGAGGGAAGCACCTGGGTGGAAGAAAATCATAGGGTTGTAGAATTATAGAATAGTTTGGGTCTGAAGGGACCTTAAAGACCACCTAGTTCCCACCCCCCTGCCATGGGCAGGGACACCTGCCACCAGCCCAGGTTGCTCCCAGCCCCGTCCAGCCTGGCCTTGGGCACTGCCAGGGATGGGGCACCCACAGCTGCTCTGGGCAGTGTCTCACCACCCTCACAGCAAAGAATGTCTTCCTTATATCTAATCTAAATCTCCCCTCTTTCAGTTTGAAGACGTTCCCCTTTGTCCCTATCGCTACATGCCCCTGTAAAAAAATCCCTCTACAGCTTTGTTGTTGACTCTTCTAGGAAATATTTATTCTTGTTTTCCTTTGAATAGTGAATGTATTAAAATTAGCAGCTCCAAGTGAGGTTGCGTTTTTCAAAGTCCCAGCCATTTATTTGATTGCAGTAACCTTTTTCCATCAGTAGCTACTCTAAATTAACTTTCGCTGCTGCCTGTCAGATAATCAGACAATGGATTGTTTCTCTTTGAAGCACAAAGAAACAAGCAGGTTTTGGAGACATAGTTGTATATCCATGATTTCAAATATTAGTGGCTGCAGAGAAAAAATAAGCTTTTTTCAACCATTTAATGTATTGGTTTTTTTTCAGTTGGAAAAGGTGTGTGTATATATATGTATAAGGTATGTGAAGGAAAGGCTGATATATTTTTGGCCATGCACAAAGCTACTGAGATACACCTTGTTATCTCTACGTTTTTTCCAAGATTCGCACTTACCTTTGCAGTTACTTTTGGGGGATCCCTGTGAGTGACTGTGAGTAATGCTAAAGGACTCTTCCATCCCTTCTATAACCTTGCTGTTTTCTATCTCCTCCAAGGATTTTGGCAACAAAGTGTTTCAACAGTCTTGCTCTTCAAAGCTATACAAATGTATTATGATTTGCTCCATTTTCATGCTGCCTTCTGAAGATCCACCATGAGCAACTGAGAAACTCTGCCTGCATAAACTACAATAAGACTTAAGGCGATTATTGCTTTCTTCAGTGATCCATGGAAAATCATATCTCCACTCATTTAAGAAAATGCAAAGCTTTTCCTTCTTTCAGGGCTTATGTCTTGCCTTGCTGATAGGATGTTAAAATCTCTGCCACTGTATTGGTCATAAGCCCTTTAATGCTCTAATGCAACCAACTGTAAGACATAAATAATCCACAGATTTGAGTTTAGCTCAAGTTCACTTAGTCTGCTTGTGTTCCCCCTGTGCTGGCTCATAGCTTCCCAGACACTGTGTCTAAGTATGATCAGTACTCATCATGGACAGCCAGCCCATGGTTGAAATCATTTTTGGAAAGTAAAAGAGCATGTGCATATGGTAATCTTCATGCACTAATCTCTTTTTCTGGCCAGGTTTGAGGCTGTTCTAAGAAATTGTTTCTCAGTTGGTGGTCTTGCCACATCAGTAGTGGTTGAAATTCCCTCAGTTTGAAGTTTCTAGTGAAGCTTATGATCCCTTGTTCTTAAAAGGGTTGCGTGACTGTATGATTTTTGTCTAGGATCAAAAGTAGTGGATATGATATTGAGTAATAAAGTGTTTCAGAGATACACTTCAGTCTTCCCTAAAGTCCATTTTTTTTAATGTGATAAAATTGCCAGATGAATAGCTTTTCTGGGAGTTGCCTAGTTTGTGCCCTTTGTTATACATTTGATTTTTTTAGACTTATTTGAAAGGTATCAATAAACTGTTGTGCTGCCTACCACGTACTTAATAATTTTAGATTACTACCGATGTCATCTCAAGGGATGGACACTGAAGAAGGAGTCAGTAGAGTTCCCTTCCTAGGAAGGCAGAATTGCTACTTAAGAATGTTAACTGCCAGTTTAGCATCAGCAATGGATGCAATCTAATGGAACATTCTTCTGAGCTTCCCGGATCCACAGCCATTTCCACCTCCAGATGCTTTCAAAGCCTTGTTAAAAAGGAAATACCACAGATTCAAAATCCTCTTAACCGTTGGAGCAGTTTCCTGGTAAAAACACTTCTGAATGTAATCAAAAAAACCTGGGCATTGGGACTCTAATGAGGGAAACTTCAAGGAAATCACCAAGGTGGGCTGCAAGCTGATCAATGACATGTAAGCTGCAGTACATCTCTCAGAAATAAAATATGTACTTGAAAAGACAAAGTGCTAATGAAGTATTGGGTAAGTGCAATACATTTAGATGAAGATGGGCAAGTAGAAAATAACTTGGCTAAGATGATAGGTGGAAGGGTTCCCACCATTGCTCATATAAATACTGCACAAGGTCCCTGGGCCAGTAGTTATTATCACTGTACATAAAATCAAGAACAAAACCAGAAGTGCAGAATACAGTTAACATTAGTAATATATACACTGCAGTAGAAAATGTTGCATTCATCAGAAACGAACCTTTTGCTAATGGCTTCCTAACTCCAGATTTCACAGAACGGTGAGTTGAAGCTTCCTAAGTAAGAGATGACATCCAAGTACAAAAGATGGTTTCCTTGCTTTGAAACGCATTGTAGTCAATCATACCTTTTCTTCTTGTGAAATTGTCAAGAGAGTCAAAAGTAGTTCATCGGAGGTACTACTAAGTTATTTCAGCGATGCCTTATGTAACTGCAGATGGAACAATAGTTCTGCTGAAAGCTCATTTTGGTTCTGTTTGCTCTGGTCACTAATACGGATTTTCTGAAAACAGCGATGCCATCTTATTCTTAGCAAATTAATGAGTTACTTGTACAGTTCTACAGGGTTTAGCCTTCAGAAGTTAGGATTTGTTTCAGAACAATGTGTTTACGAGAAATGTTGATCTTGCATGTTTTCTGCTCCAGCCTGGAGCAACACAAGTAGACTGAAGAGGTGGGTGAGTGTAGGTGTCCAGGCTGAGCGAGATAACTGCTGATTGACTTTTTTACCTGGCTGGTAATACTGGAAAGAGTAAACAGAGAAAAGTCAACATCACAACACTGTATCTGCAGAATGGTTATAGAGAAATGTTTTTGGATTTCTGCTTTACAGATACGAGAGATTGCAAATGCTGAGAGGGAGCAAAGAATAAGTACCTGGATGCTCACATATATTCCCAAATAATTCTATTTTCTGGCTATAGGTCTGTACCGCTAATAGATTGAGTGTGGCTGAAACAGTGAGTGGTGTTAACAAGACATTAGCCAAATGGGACAACTCTGGTCATTAGAGCTCTGTAACAATGCAGAAAGTCATGGAATTAATGTAGTGTTCAGCATCTATAAGGAGATGTCAATTAAAGATGCAGAGAAATGAAACGGGGGTTAAACACAAACATTTACTTCAGGAACACAGGTGCAGATTACAAAATCCAATCTATAGTCTCATCAGCAAGCCAAACCTTACCACATTGCAGCCAGAAAAATGGGCATAAAAAAGGATTAGAAAGATGCGGTATGCAAATTGTCTATAGTACTTGCCAGCCTCTCTGATTCAGTTAACTTAGAACACCGAAAGGAAGGAGAATTTGTGCACATGCCTCCTGAGGACCATGATCCAGTGGCTTTCTGCACGCACTGTTTGAATCCGGTAATGGATACAGAACGGTCAAACAGAGGATTGCAGTCTTGGGCTCTCTGCCTTGTGTTCAGCAATGGTAACTGTTTTCTGGTGTATAAACAGTTGGAAGAGACTTGGACATGGTTTATTGACGTTAATGAATTTGCATTTTCCTTTGAAACCGTTGCATGGAAAACACTTTTTCCTGCTTGGCTTTTCAGGGGACTTTGGTAAGTGGGACCTTATTATGGATTTTACTGGTAAGAGAAAGCTGGTAAACCAAAAACTTTTCAAAGCCCACATCAGTGAATGCCTTTACCAACCCTCCTGTGCCGAGAGGAGTGAATTTGAAGCTAATCACCCTGTTCCTGCGTGTGTGATGTGCAGACCATTAACAAGGAATGGGGCCATTCCTGACAGTGGGAACGTGATGGTGGGCAGGACACCTATGCTGCAGATGCCAGTGGGGTTTGTTTAGGTAGGTCATGGCAGCCAGGTGCAAAGCTGCCCCGGGGGCTGTGAAAGGCAGCTGTCTCCATTTTTGACAAATCAATGAATGCAGGTATGTTAGTAATGTGCTTGACTGTGTGGTGATGCACAAGTGTTACCAGTCAGAAGCCTGATGCTGAAGAGGAAAAGAGGGTGTTAGATCATTTCAATGAAGATAATAAGGAGGAAAAATTCACCATAGTGTCCGAAGGCTACATCAAGTGTCTCACAAGTGCCTTACCATATGTCTGATGTTCTTTCATCGGAAGAAAATACTGAGTTATTTATGTCACTTCTAAAAAGGAATGTATTACATATATTTAGTTCCTTGTATGTATTAAAAACCTCCTTTTTGAGTAACAAGTAGTAAGATTTAAGTGCAAACCTAAATAATATATAAGATTAAAGATTGTCACTGTTCAGATTACCATACTGCTGCTGAGCTATCCCTCAGGGAAGGATATCATACCCAAACCATGTCTGTGACCATAGATACATTCAAAGAGCATCTGCAGTGTTTGCCTTAACAGGTAAAGTCCTGGCAACAACTAGTTTGTCTGAGGCTGGTTCGCTGCTGATTGCCAGAATCATCTTTCTGTTGCGTGTCATTTGTTTATTGAATGCAGGAGTATTTACCAGGAGTAAATCACATTTTCAGAAGTCTTCAGCGGGAAGCGAAACTCTTATTGTTTACTTTATGTTGTCAATTCAATGTAGAATTGTCCAATTCTGGAAATCGGATAATTTTGTAGAAAAAGAGAATTCCCTTTATTTTTCCTTCCCATTACCTTCTGTTGGAGTACGGGGTATGTAGTCCACTTTTCTACACAGCAGCCTCTGACCCAGCTGTACTCATTGCTAGCTTGGACAGCACACGCTGGGTTGCCACGCTGAATGTGTGGTATGTGGATGATTCTCTCTTGGGAGCTGACCAGAAACTACATTGCTTTAAGTAAATAACATCTTAATGTGTTTATTTGGCATATGTCAATTGCTAGTGGCCTCAGGTCTAACCTGACTTCTGTTTTCAAAGGACTACTGGGACCATTTAGACAAGGCAGATTGTAAATGTGTTGGAAATACTATGAAGCCATTTGTCTGATATTTTTTTTTTTTAAAGCATTGCTGGACTTAAGGGCAAACTCCCAGACTTCGAAGGTCTATTTCTGTCTCACTAAAGTTAGTGGGTATGTTGTTATTGATTCCCGCAGAGGGAAGGCTGAATGGTGCAGTGTGCAGCTTTGGTGCTTCATTTCCCAGTGCTGGAGGAGGTATGATGCGGATGAGAGCAGAGTGGGTGGTTTGAAAGCACCAACTAAGACATTGATCTTAGTTTTAGGTCAAAAATGACTGTGCTCCAGGGGCCTAATGAGAAATCCTTATGTGAGGCCAAGCACTTAGGCCAGAGTTTAAAGGCCATCCTCGCTAAGGAAAATACTATGCTCTTCGTGAAGTGTATTGCCTGTGTAGGTCTGACAGAGTTCAGTGGGACCAAAGCAAATAATTGAAGTTTCTACAGTGTGACATACTCTCTGTAGCATTTTTTTTTTACCCTGCTCAATGTATTTTGTGACTACTAAAAGAACACCTCATTTGGCATGTGGTGCAATCAGGCGCAACAAACTTTAATCTCCTTGTGCTTGTTCTGATAGCAGCTTTTCCCCAGCATACTTCAGATGTGTGGGGATTCCTTCTTTAATTTGACAAGGGTAAGTAGCTACAGAGCTATTTTAATAAAATTAAGATGAGTTGTTATTAGGGCTTTTTTCCATACTCCTTAGGATTCCTGTTTAGTTTTTATCTCTGAGAGATCTTTGGTCTTTTGCCTTTAGATGGAGAACAGAAAGTTGAGGACAGAAGCAATGAAGTAATTTATATTTAATTTTTTTAAATTTTTGGTTTATTTTTTAACGCTAGATGTTATTGTAGTGGATACATCCCATGATGCTGATAATAACGATGAAAGATCAGGCACAGATCATAGAATACTATGATGTAAGAGATAATGAATTAAATGCAACTGCATTTTTTTTTTTATTCTGAGTCAAGTTTAAATTAAATGTGACATTCAGATCAATGAGATGGTTTTGATATTAAATACCCCAGTAGCCTCTAATGGAACAATAAATAGTGATGTAGGTGTTCCTCGATAATAAGTCTATTTGGAATACAGTTTATCTGACTGTAGAACACTTTAGCATTCAAATAATAATAACATTTAATATGTTTGTGTGTTAACCTGATATTTTAAGATTATTGGAACCACCCTTAGGGAAAGAAAATGACAGATGCAGATCTCTACATGAACTTGCTTATCACTCCTACTTAGTATCTCCAAGTTTTTTGTCTGAGAAGGTACTGCAATCAGTATGTAGTTAGACTTGCTAAACGAACAGTAGAAAAGACGTAATTGAAGGGAGTCACAATAATGAAAAAACAGACAGCATAGTTAGGGTATAAATCATGATATATTTAAACAGGAAAACAATGCCATGTCTTCATACCTCCACCCCTTGTTTCTCTTTATGCATGCAAGAGCAGGGGACATTAATTCAAAGTGGAAAAGCTAAACATGCAAGATTGGAGTTGTACGCTGTGTTTCTTGCCTATGCCAGGATTGACTAGGGCCTCAGAAGAAACTGGAGAACAGTGGGAGCTCTGTTAGCACTGTCCAGTTCACTGCAGAGGGACAACTAGGGGTACAGGGCTCTCAAGGGAAGAAGATCTCCAAGGGAAGGAAGTCTGTCACCTTCTGGGCACTCACAAGGCTGAGATCAGTGGCATTGTAGCCTACAACAGCACCATCCCTGCAAGAGGTACTCTGAAGGCAAAGCTCCTTTCTTCAGGTAGGGCTAGGTGGCTAGAACAGGTCTTGAGAAGGGTTTCCAACAAGATGAAGAAAATTCAACACACCAAACAGTAACAATGGGTTATCCTTTAACTTGCTCTTCAAACATGACTGGGTCCAATTCCTAGGTGGTGTGAATTATCATGTGTTCCTTTTTCCTTTGGGGAGAGGTTTTCTTGGACTGTGTGATGTTTTTAACTTCCCAAGTCCAGGCAATGGCAGTCTACCTTGGGGAGAGCACAGCAGTGTCGTTAATCTAAGAGACATGCAATGCTATGGGAAAAGAATTGGCTGTGTAACCGTGGGGTTACACAGGTTCAGTACACCTAGGACTCAGTGGAACCAGAGACCCACCACCCAACGTAAACTTCTCCTGTGAGTCACTTCTGAGGTCTTTTAACTCATAGACTCGTGGATGACATTTAGTTGTTTATGTGTATTCTGTTGAGGCAAAACTTTTTTTGAAGTACAAGTGAGAAAGCCATATTGCTTGGGTCTGATCTTATTAAGCAATCTCCTGAATGTTACAGTTATCCATTGCCTGCAAACTTTGCAGTCAGGCTGACTTCAAAGACAGAGTGGATCTGAAGAAGTATCTGACCAGGACCCAGCTTCACAAAGAAAATAAATGTGACTGGCTTATGCCGTGATCTGCTTTCCCCAAGATTCCTCCTGCAGTTCTTCCAGGGATGACTCTACTGTGCAGAAAATATGTCAGATATTAAACTCTGAAGGCAAAATTAGTGACAGAGGTCAGAATTCACGTCGTGCTGAGTGCAGTCTGGGAAGTCTGTTCGGGAGCAGTGTGAATTTCCCTCCCTTGGAAGCAGCTAAAGCTGGGCCCTTATGAGAGCTTAGAGAGCACTTTTAGAGCACTTTTTAGAGTTGTAACACTTTGAAAGACACATGTCAGCAGATGCAGTGCGTGAAAATTATTTCCCTGTATTCAGCTGTTTTGAGTACAGTGGAGGAGCATGTTTTAGATGGCATTTGTGATTACTGCAGTGTTTACAATAGACAAATGTGGTAAATAATACACAACAGCAATGGTGTCTCACATCTGGTGCACCTACTGCTGCTAGGTAAGGCATGCCAAATACTTTCTGTATAGCCTGATATTTTTAGATTTTTTGATTGCATTTTGTTTTTCCTGAGTGTCAAGTTTGTTTTGCCATTGAACAGAATATGAAAGTAAGAAGGTTTTATATGGGTGTGCTTTAGCTTTGCTTTGGGGTTTTTGGATGCAATACCAACAAAAAACAAAGGTTGGGCAATCTAAGCCTGATCTTGAGGTCTGTGTTGCTCCTGGGTTTAGCTTAGTGTTAACCCAATCCTCATTTTTTTGAATGGGAAGGGTGGAACTGAGCTCTTGTCGACCCAGTAAACCCCTTAGGTATGAATGAATTTTGTTTGTAAGCATTATATCATGACAACTTGTTTAGTCAACTAAAAAGAACATATAGGAAACCTTGTTTATCATAGGCATTGAGGTGGCTTGACCCTGGCTGGACATCAGAGGCCCGCAAAAGCCACTCTATCGCTCCCCTCCTCAACCAGGCAGGGGAGAGAAAATATAATGGAAGGTTCATGGGTCGAGATAAGGACAGGGAGATCGCTCAGCAATTACCGTCACGGGAAAAACAGACTCAATTTGGGCAAAATTATCTGATGACCATCCAAATCAGAAAAAACACCTTTCCCCCACCCCTCCCCTTCTCCAAGGCTTAACTTAGTTCCAGATTACTCTACCTCACCACCAGCCCCAGCAGTGCAGGGGGATGGGGAATGAGGGTTATGGTCAGTTCATCGCATGTTGTTTCCACCCCACTCCTTCCTCCTCACACCCTTTCCCTGCCCCAGCATGGGGTCCCTTCCCACAGAGACAGTCCTTCATGAACATCTCCAATGTGACCCCTTCCCATGGGCTGCAGTTCTTCACACACTGCTCCAGCATGGGCCCCTTCCATGGGGTGCAGCCCTGCAGGAACAGCCTGCTCCAGCGTGGGTCCCCATAAGGGCACAAGCTCTGCCGGCAACCAGGAGGCTTCAGACATCCCTCTGCTCTGGCATGGGGTCCTCCAGGGGCTGCAGGTGGGATCTGCTCCCCCGTGGACCTCCATGGGCTGAGGGCACAGCATGTTTCACCAGGGGCTGCTGGGGAATCTCTGCTCCGGCACCTGGAGCCCCCCCTGCCTCCTCCTGCACTGACCCAGGGGCTGCAGGGCTGCTGCTCTCACAGCATTGCACTCCTCTCTCATGCTAGCACAGATATTTTTAATACATTATCCCAGAGGTGCCACCACCTTTGCTGATGTGTTTGGCCTTGGCCAGTGGCGGGTCTTGGAGCCAGCTGGCACTGGCCTCATTGGACATGGGGGAAGCTTCTGGCATCTTCTTACAAAAGCCAACTTTGTAGCCCCCCCCCCCCCAAAAAAAAAAACAACCCAAAACCAACCTTGCCATGCAAACCCATTATAGGCATGCACAAGACTGCTCCTGCTCCCCCCGAGTGTATATATCCCCTGCTGTTGCCTGTTACATCACATTGAGCAAATGGCCAGTGTCAGTCTCCTGCCCAAACTTTGCTGAGTAAGTTAACATGCTCAGACCTTTGCTTCCATTGTGTATTAACTGTGGCTAGCCTGATCTTAAACTCTGTCACATTTTGATTAATGAGTGTATTAAACTCTGATCTTGTGATGCAGCAAGAAGGAGTAATAGTATGGACAAGTGTGTTTCTGTCAAAATACGTAAAGCATAACTTAAGAAGTCTTGTATCTGACTTGGAAGCCTTTAAACCTTTAAGTACATATCTTAAAGGTTTAAGTACCTATCTTCTGTTTGTGGTCAGTGGGAAAAGCCTCCATTCTAGTTACACATGTGTGGATCCAAAATAGCTTCTCTTAAAACAATAAATCAAGGGCTTGGCTTTGCTGAAGTGATCTCAGGTTTACCAGGGTGAAGGAAAGAGCAGCACCTCACCTATTGAAGGTGTCTAAAGGACCAAAGTAAACAGTCACTGGGACTTGGCTTGAGTAAATGGAAGAAGAGTTTGACTGAAAAGCTAAGTACACACCAAGACATGTAGTTACAGAAGATGAATTAATATTATTAATCTTTCCTTACTTTATTTCAGTTTACTTATAGCCAGGGAAGGAGGGGAAATTAAATGTTTTTTGAGAAAATAGAAATGTTCCTGCTGAAGCTTTTGGTTCGGAAACTATTATTTTCTACTGGAACTAACATTTTGACTGGCTGATCATTCCTCTGGCTGGCAGTTTATACTGCAGCTCTGTATATTTGCTTTCAGTGTGAGCTTGGTATGCCACGTTGTGGTCCCGTTTCCTCACTGGAGTAGCTGTGAGTGTGTCAGCACTGACTAATCCACTGTGCTACGTCAGTGGTCATCTTAATCCGCTTTGTACTCAAGTTGAGGCCAATATATTCTGAAATGAAGAAATCAATAGAGAGTTGGTGTCTCGGAGGGAGTGAAAAATGAAACTTGAGTTGTGAAAAAGATGCACATAAGTATGATGGTGAAAATGGCCTTAGGTAAAACAGTTTCACCTGCTTTGCTACGCCTTTCCTAGAGAACTGGTGACTGTTTTGTTTGCCAGAACAAGCAGCATTTTCTGATAGTTTTGCACCATTTCTTTTACTTGATGTGATGTTGCTCAGGTCACTGTCTTTGCTGGTCTGTCTTGCCTCCTTTTCTCAGTCTGATGTGTTTTAGTAGTTCTTTCATTTGCCTGCTCTTCAGAGACCACGTGTTGTTCTGAGCCTGCAACGTCTCCTCCTACCTCGCAACTTACTCTTTTTATCTTTCTCTTGCTTCTGGCATCCTTCTACCATTCATGCAGCACTCCACACTTTTTGAATTGTTATCTTGTGTGCTGATTGCGATCCTTATCCTTCTTTAAATCTCATTTATTTTCTAAGGCTCTAATAAAAATCCCCCAGGCTCTAACAAAACCTTTTGAAATGGGCTGGTGCTTCTTGCATTGACATCAGCAGCCTCTAGATGAGTCTAAGCTGCTTTCCCTTAATATCTTAATTCATTAAGCTGCAAGACCTTACTGGTGAATAGCCTTCTTGTCTTCTAGCCTGCAAACTCCAAATATTAGTAAAGTTGGCTTATGAGTGAGTAAGAGTTAACTCACTAATGCTGAGCCTGCAAGCGTTGAGAAGAGCTGCAAAACTGAGATCCAGACAGGTTTAAAAATACAACAGTTTGCCACCAAGGGAACTGAAATCTTGGTTTCCTGTGGCTTTATATTGTGTGGTTGGATTATTCTCCATCAAATTAAGTGCAGGCTCTGACTGAAACTTTTCCTGAATTTGTAACAGCATTTGTAACAGTCTGCACTCAGGGGGATTCTCTGATGTCTAACTCCATAATTAAACTCATGCTGAACTAATTTAAGTTTCTTTCCTCTGCACTGGAATCTCTTTTCACAAAACTTTTACAGACTAAATGCATTTAAGACTTCAGTTCCTCTCTTCAGAGTTTCACTGACACTGGCTGAGTGGCTCAGATGTTAAGAGAACACACGGAGCAGTGTGATTGCCAACCCCTTTTTGTCTCAAACCAACCTTAGAAAAACGGTTGGAGCAGGATTCATGATCCAAATCTTTTGAAAATTGATGGCAGTTTCCTAGTGATGGGAATGGATGGAGGATCATCTACAAAATTCTCTGCTTGTCTTTAGTGTAAAGTGTCAGTAAAACTCAACAGATACTCGCTGGATGACAAATATACTGTCAGTATCCATCATCCACGGGCATGAATAAAAACCATTTTGGCATGTCAGAAGACGTAGAGAGCAAAGTTGATTCCTGTTTTACATATAATTTGTTAAGACACTTTCATTCTAAGTAAAAAATGGGAGATAGAACTTTGTAGAAATTTAAAATATCTCCCCTTTTCATGGAGTTATTTTTGAAGCGTGCTCCTATAGAATTAGAAAGCATGGACAACTTACTGTATAAATGATGTAAAAAGCAAGAGTATAATTTGGTTTTTGGAAGTCATTAGACAAAATCCCAGATTTTTAAGCAGCCAGAGGGCACTTGCATACTTGCCTTTTGAAAGAGATTCTGCTTGTCTGGGTAGTGTACACATCTGGCTTTTATAGTTATTGGGCAGCACAGGGGGGCATGCTTGCGTTGATTTAGGTACTTGTTCTGAATGGGGAAACCACAAAAGTGGCTTGACAGGGTCTGGGTGCTGGTAGAGAGTGGGAAGGAGTGGGCTGCTGTTGTGCGTAGTCAGGGAATAAAGTACTGGTGTCTATCAATCTAAGAATGCTGCCCGTGAAAACAGAAAGGACTGGCTCCTCCACCCCCCAGTTTTTCACGCTGATGAAGCTAGGTGATGGCACAGGGTTAAATTTGCCCCCATTCACTGTGCTGCCTTGCTGTGCATTAGGTTTGAACATTTTTGAGGCAGGCATCATCTTCCCCCATTGAAATCCCAGTTGACGGCTAATGCCCATCTGCCTTGTAGAAATGTCAAATGAAAAAACAAAGATGACGTGGCCTCTAATGTGAGGAACCACTTCGAAAACAATTTCTGCAGTGCTTTCTGAACACAGTGTTATTTTCCTCTGCAGAAACACTGAGAAAGGGAGTGCCTGTAAAAGTGTATTGGGATTTAGTCAAGCCTGTCTTGTACTAAGTCTCCCTGAATAAACGTTATTTTTCCAAAACATGTGTTTTAGAAAGGTGGGTTTTATTTAACTGCAAGGAATGGCCAGTGCCTTCTAGTCATTTGTAAGCATTGTGTAGTGATTAATTATTCTCTCCTAAAAATTTGGGTTTATTTCTTGCTGGAATTTGTTTCACTTCAGACATTGGACCATGTTATGCCTTTCTCTGCTAACCTAAAGATCCTGTTAAGTCAGAAAAATCTTCTCCTTTGAGTAGGTATTTACAGACTAATTCACCACTTAAGCCAAATTGAGCGTTTTTAAATCTCTTGGTGCAAAGCTGAGTTTTACAGACCTTGAATTATTTTGCTTTATCCTTTGTGAACCCTTTTCTGACCTCCCCACTCTAAAAATGATGATGACAAAAATGTAATGGGCTGATCTCTGGTCATGATATCTCCATGGTCTTGTGAACAGGTGGTCCTATGTTCCCATGGGATATTCCTATTTTTAGATTTCACAGTTCCACAGCCATCTCAGAGTATTGTTAAGACATCACCTGAGGTATATAGAGAAGATGTATATTTATTCTTTTTAGCTTAATAATGTAATGCTTTGCCTTTTAGGCTTCACTGGAATTTTAAAGTAAACTATAACATTTTATTACGTTTTTTCACTCTCTCCTCTTGCCTGTTTATCTGAAAACTTCAGAGAAATTAACTTCTTTTTTTTTTTGTAAAGTAAGATGTGCATGCTTAGGGGTAGAAAAGTCTCCCAAAAGGTTTTGCTGTCTGCTCTTCGCTGCATCCCAGTCAAGTCCTAAGAGCTGATGAAACAGCAGTCACCGATGATTCAGAGAAAGCTTGTGGGTAACTAATCCATATTCCTCATCACTTCATTGTGTGTTCCTTGTTCTGGTGTTATCAGGCAGCAGAGTTAAAACATTTTTTTCCACCCACCAAATATATGATTAAGCCACGGAACTTGTTGCTACAGAAAAATATGAAAACCAGGTGGGATGGGACAATTTCACACAATTGCTCCACTTTTGGCTATTAAACACAATCATTCAGCTGCAACCCTCAGTTCAGAAAATTGTTAGTCATCTTCTTGCTAGGAGTGTACATCATGTCGTCTTGTGAAGGAGACTTCTGCAGAGTTGTCAAAGCCAGCTCAGTGGGCATGAGTACCCTGAGGATAAGTTTCTACAGCACATGATTCCTGCCAATAGCAGAGAGAGACATCCCGGCCAAAAGGTGTCGTAAGCATCAGGGCTACAGGAATGAAAGGATTTAAAATGAGATTAAAGAAGAAAAATGGGCTTGTAATGACTGCAAGACATTCGTTTCTCAGTGTTGCTTGAGTATCAACAAGTCTCTGGGACCTCTGCTCCGCAGCAAGTGGTGTCTCTTTTGCCTCAGCTGGTGCTGGGGTTACACTGTCCACAGTGAAACAAGCTTCTACAGAGAGAAGTAACCTGGGGTTTACTTCTGGGTTTGGTCCTATTAGTCTTTGCTTTTTTTTTAGAAGCACTCCAGCACAGCACATTCCAAGAAGGGCTTTCAGTAATAGGAACAGAGCTCAGGAAGCTATCGGGCTTCTTCCTCTCTCTGGGCAATAAGAAGATGTACTTTCTCATTATGGAGCTTTGTTGTGGGCACATTAATCTGAAACCAGGAAGAAAAGACCAACAAGTACTAAGGGTGATATGGGATTTGCTGATGTTTCGTGAAGGCAGCTAGATTGCTGCAGTACAGCTGGGAAATAGGAATATTAAAGTCTACTCTAAACTTCATTTTACTGTAATGATTCTTAAAATATTGGCTCTTTGCTTTAAGAGACTGTGGTTGTACAGTGGCTATGCATTTCTGGAGAAAGTATCTCTAAGTTGGGTATTAAGACTAATTTATCAAATTGAGAGGAAATGAGCAAAAGAGTTAGATTATTATTTTTTTTTAAGCCCAAATGTGATTTCTGGCCCCAGATTTTTTGAGTAAAAATTGAAGATAAATCTTAAGGTAAGAAAAAATAAACTATAAATGTAATAACTTGCTAGAGCACTTTATGAACCCTCAGTACAAACAATATTTCTTGTGATAGCTTTGAAGATGGAATTTGGGTCATATTTCATGTGCCGATGCATACAACAGTAGCTGTAGTATGTGACAGACGTAATTTTTTTTGAGATAGCCTATATCCCATCAAAGCAAAGACCTACCACCCAGAACTCATATTATACTTTGTTATTTTGATCACTATAAATCTACAAGTGTTTTGTTGAGGGGAAACAAACGACAGCAAAAAGCTGGATTATCATCTCTTCCAGTTTAGTTGAGTTCTTTATTTCTTTCGTTGGACTTCAATTTGAAGTGGACTCTAGAAATGCTGTTTGCAATGAAATCATGTCAAAGAGCCAGGTCTTTAATTCATGAAAGTAATGATGCTCCACAGAAGTCAGCAGAATTGCTCCAGATAACCCCAGCGGAGGTCTGCTCCATCTGTTCGGTGTCAGAACAGCTTAAAGCAGGGCTGATATCATTCTTCCTAGGTTCAGTTTGCTGTACAGTTATTAAGGGTGACCTCATCCTGTTCAGCTCTAGATGTCTGTAATCTAGTCATCTGCAGCTGAACCCAGCCAGCCTGTGCTCCTTTTAGTCAACAGGTCAGGTGAATTGCACCCTAAAATTGTCTGTTCCAGGGAGATGGATGAAATATGAAGTAGGGATCTAACCTTTGTAAAAAGAGGCAGAAAACAGATATTTCAAGTCCTTTGTAGATGGTTATGAGCTTGTTTTGCTCTTGGTCTGCATTTGAAAGAAATGTACTTGTATTAATGTGAATGTGTCCTGTGTTTGAGTGGGCTATACACCTGGGACATACACCAGGTACCCATACTTGCTTGGATTTGAATTTGGAGCAAGAGAAGGGCAAGCGTGTCTACCAGCACAGTGCCTCTGAGGCTGCATCCTAACTATGACCAGCCCCATCCCATGCAAGGACCTGACGTGATTTACATGTACTAATGCAGCAAGGTGGGTGAGCAGCTGAGCCAGCACTACCCAGTGTCCCCCTCAGCTGTGCGAATCCACAGCTAGGTAGCATGGGATATGAGAAAAGCTGCTGTAGGCGTGCCTTCTGGCTGGTTTTACCCCGCAGACTGCTTTTGTGTTTCACAGGCATCATCTAGCACATCTCAGTCATTTGAAGCAGGTACCCAAAGAGGGGAAGGAAGATGCAGAGTGCGTAGCCCTCAGGACTAACCTGCTGATAAGGAGACAGTACACAGCGAGTATCATGGAAGTACACTTATTTACACCACATGTTTTCCTTTCCCTTGTTTTGCTGCTATATCTCAAGGAGGCTGCCTGTGTCTCCTGTTGCCATAGAGCCTGCACCAGCCAGGCAGCAAAAATGGAGTTGGGTCAGAATAGCAATTTTTGGCCTCTTGTGATTACTGCAGCCTAGTGAAAACTCAAAAAGCCTGGAATTTGTTGTAAATGTGAGGGGAATATGAAGGAAGCCTGCTAGCCATCTTTTCACATCTCCTTGTCATTTGTGCTGCTTTATTCTGCTCCAGCTCACAGTAGCTGCCCAGTGAACAAGCTGAAATACAGTTTAGAGCGCCCAAGCCAGGGCAGGAATACTGAGGATGACCTTGCCTTGCAACAAGGACCCCGGTGCTGTGCGCCTTGCAATATAATATTGTGGTGATGGGCAACATCAGTGTCCTTAAATTTGATTTTTACTCTCAGGAGCAGACTCTGGACAGCAGTTATTGCAGCAGGCTTTAAAGGGAATGGTGAGTGGCAAACACTATGCTAGAGAGTGATTTCTCCACAATTTACCCTTGACGCCTTCTCCGTCTTTCCTAGCACAGCTCAGAAAAGGTGTGAGGAAGTAGCAGCAGCTGCTTCATTGGAACCTGCGTGTACCTGCCAGGGTGGTGAGCTGGGACAGTGGCTCCGTTGCTCAAAAAGCAATGTGAGGATGTGGTTGTAGGAACAGATGACACCAAACTGTATCTCATCCTGCCCTGAGCCACTTCCAGTCCTGAATTCAGAAGTACAATGTAGTGGTGCAGCTAACACAGCCTGCTCCTCCTGTCTGCTTCTAACCAATACAGACTTTTTTCTGGATTTAGTTACTCAGAGAAAAAAAAAAAATTCTCTTAAAAGATCCTTAAATCTGTGTCCAGAGATAAAATTATATTAGTGCACAAGTTAGCCTGCCTCAGGACCTGGGCAATAATCTAAATCAGTCGCAGCACAATACGCAGTGAAAAAAACCCCCAAACCCACATCATCTTTTTCCCTAAGCAAAGACTCCAATATAGTGATAACATTTAACCTTCTCTCCTATTCTGTAAATATCTGTCCCCTGAGAACACAGACAATGGTTTAAACCCAACTGTTCAGTCCATCAGAGCTCCAGAGACATCCTGCTGTTCTAAAATGGTGACTGTGAAACAGGATGGCGATATGTCTAATTATAAAAATACCCTGTGATACCATTTGGGAGTCAATTTAGTATTCAAGAAGTGTCTTGGAGCAGGATAGAGGCTTTCTTATTTTTCATTCTCCTCTGTGATATCATCTGTGTAGGAGGCAGCTGTTAGAAGGCCTGCAGGAGCTTGAGAATTTGTCTGAAAGCCATAAAGTTCCACAAATATATTCAAAAGCTTTGTACAGTTTCCACTGGAATTTGGGCTGCAAGTTTATGATGAAACCAGAAAACTTTCTCTGCCTATTATCTTTTTTGATGTGAATGTTTCAAAACATCTAATTTGAAATATTAAAATATATCTGTAATAAAGAAGAGGTATAAATACTTTCCTGGAATCAGCCCCCATGCAAGAAATTAATTACAGAAGAGAATTCTCTGCCACAGCTAGCCGTACGTCTGTTTGCATCTAGGGCTGCCGTTCATTGCTATTCAGAGGTACTTTCAAACTGTTTTGCACTATCGTGTTAATTAAGATGATGTTTTCATTAGTTTCAGTTCACATATTATTTTAATCTAGATATTTGAAGAGAAGGATTTTAGCAGATAATGGAATGTGGGCAGCGCGGTGGAGGCTACAGGGAGCTCATTACCCTTTTCTCAATTCATTGTAGTTTCATCAGTCATTAATTCCACTTTAAGCTTCCCTGTTGTTAGAATGTACTTTGTGAGTGACTTTATTTTTCATATTGAACAATGTGCCACTTTCTACACATAATACAAAGGTAGAATGCAATTATTGGCAGTATTAGAATACTTCAAAAGGTTTAAAGATGTGGAAGAAGGCTCCCTGAGGAGGGTGCGTTTGAGAGTGTTTGAGACAGCAACACAAATAACCTTGTAAGGCTGCAGAAAAAGGCAGAGAAGGGATGGTGTTGAACTTGGTCTCTCTTATATCACAGAGTCATGGAGTGAGATAGGTTGGAAGAGACCTCTCTGGTCCAAGTCCCTGCTTAAAGCAGGGCTGACTTCAATGTTAGGTTGTGTTACCCAGGTCCTTTCCCAAGTGGGCTGTGAATGTCTCCAAGGATGGAGATTCCTCAGCCTCTGAGGATACTGATTCCAGGCTTTGACTACCCTCATGGTGATAAACTTTTATGTATATCTAATAGGAGTTTTCCTGGTGGGAAGTAGCATCTCTTAGCCCTTGTTCTATTGCTGTTCACCTCTGAAAGAAGTGTTGGTGTGTCTTCTCTCTATAACACTCCTGATTAGGAAGTTAAAGGCAGTAATAAGATCCTCCCTTAGATCCACTCTCTTTTCCAGGCTGAACTAACCCAGCTTTTACAGCCTCCCATGGTACTTTATCTGCTCCAGACCCTGGAGCACCGCGGTGGCCATCTGCTGTACTTGCTCTGGTATGTCTGTGTGTCTCTCATCCATGGGAGCCCAAGTGAGACGCAGTACTCCACATGGTACTCCATATGCTGTCTTTCAAATGGCAGACAGAGGAAAAGACCACTTCCCTTGACTTGATGTCTGTGCTTTTGCCTAGTATTTGGTTGCTTTTACTTGGTGCACTGCTCACTCATGTTCAACTTGTCCACCAGCACCCACGGGTCCTTGCCTGTGGAGCTGCTTTCCAGCTGGCTGGCCTCTAGCCTGTGCCACCGTGCAGGTTATTCCTTCCCACATACAGGGCTTTGCGATTGCTGAACTCCGGGAAATTTCTGCCAGCTCATTTCTCCAGCCTGTTAAGTCCCCCCAAATGGCAACCCTCCAGTGTATCGACTACTTCTCTCCTGTTTGCTGTCATCTGCAAGGTTGCTGACTGGAGTCCATGCTTTTGTCCCGTTGTCAACATAATGCTCAACACTGTTGGCCCTAGTATAAACCCATGAGCCGTAGGCCTCCAGTGGTGCTGTTAACCTCTTACTGCTGCTCCCTGTGTCTAACAATTTGGACAGCCATCCACTCATCTTTTACACAACACATCTGGTCCATATGTCACCACTGTGGCTAAAAGGATATCATGGGATGCCCTGCTGAAATATTTCTATATCAACCACCACTGCTCTTTTCTTGTCTTCTCTTACTGTAGAATGCAATCATGTTTGTCAGGTATGATTTGCTCCTGGCAAATCTGTCCTGGCTGATCCCAAACACCTGCCTGTCCCACGCATGGCTGGAACTTGCTTCAAGAAGGGTGTGCTCCATAGACTTCCCAGGGCTGGGGCAAGGCTGGTCTGCCATTTCCCAAGTTCCCCTTTGGTGCTGTCCTTGAAGAGGTATATGATGTTTGCCTTTTTCAAGTCATCAGAAGCCTCCACAGTCACCATGACCTTTCAAAGACTTAAAGAACAGATTCTTAATGACATCAGCCAGCAGCCTTGGATGCATCCTGCCTGGTCTTACATACTTTGGTACAGACTTACGTAGTCCTTAACTTGATGATCTTCTACCACAAGTAGCACGTCGCTGCCCTTGACTCTGCCCTAAGCACAGGGATGTGGGAGGACTGAGAGAAGACCTTTCCAGTAAAGACAAGGCAGTGAAAACACAAAATACCTCAAAATACCTCATTTTTCTGTGGAGGGTTAATGTCCACACCCACATAAATTCACACATATGTGCTCATATCTTTATATCCTCCCCCCACCTGATTCACGCACAAGAACCAAGGGCAGCACTATGTATATACATACAAAACCTTGTGCTCTGACATCCCTGTCTCCTTTTAACTCTGCAAATGTATTATATGTGTATTACGGCCCTCACCTGGGAGCTGGAAGCAAGCTCCCCAAAATGGGTTGAGCTGGTGTGGTGGTTTAACCTCCAGCTGGCAACTAAGGCCCACACAGCCACTCGCTGGCTTCCTGCTGGTGGAATGGGGAAAACAGTCGGAAGGGTATAAGTGAAAAAATTCTTGGGTTGGGATAAAGACAGTTTAATAGCTAAAGCAAAAGCCACGCACTCAAGCAAAGAAAACAAGGAATTCATTCTTTGCTTCCCATGGGCAGGCAGGTGCTCAGCCACCATCAGGACAGCTGGGCTACAGTACCAGTAATGGCTCCTTGGGAAGAAAAATGTCATCACTGAACATCTCCCCCTTCTTCCTCCTCCCCCAGCTTTATGTGCTGAGCATGATGTCATATGGTAAGAAATGTCCCCTTGGCTGGGGAGGCGGGGGGCAGCTGTCCCACCCGTGTCCCCTCCCAGCTCCTTGTGCCCCCCAGACAGCGCTGGTGGGGTGGGGTGAGGAGCAGAGAAGCCCTTGGCTCTGTGTGAGGCTGCTGGGCAATAATGAAAACATCCCTCTGTTATCAACGCTGTTTCCAGCACAAATCCAAAACACAGCCCTGTAACAGCTACTGTGAAGAAAATTAACTCCATCCCAGCCAAAACCAGCGCAGCTGGTTACAGATTTATGGCTGTACTATGTTTCATTAATAGATTTACTCTCTTCTGTTGGTTGCTTATGAGGTGTCACAGCTTGGTCAGATCCAGAAGTGAAGGGTGCCCCTAGGAAAATGAAGTGATGGCAGGTTATAAGTCAGCTCTTAAGCAGATGTATGCAGGGAAAGGTAGGACAGAGAACTACCAATGATCAGAAAAGCTGAAGAATAATCCTGGTACAGTCATATAACTCACAGAGCATATTAGGTGCTGAAATTCTTATCCCTCATTTTCTTGATGAATCATGCAACAAGAGCAGAAAATGGCTAATATGAATCTTGTCTCAAGACTATGATTGCAGCAGTAATAAGGAATGATGTAAACTTAACTCATTCTTGTTACAGAGTACTAAAGGGAGTGACTTGGACTACAGGAGCAGCGTGCAGTCAGTGCAGAAGTTTGCTATGAAATATCTCTTTAATCACCATTCATAATTTTTGAACTCTGTTTAACAAGAGTGGTTCTTGTGTAAAAGTGACAGAAAACAAACGCCTCTTGGCTGTACCCTTTCATCAGCAAAGAGAATTTTATTTAAAGGAAGGATTTTTTGTAAGGATTATAGAATCATAGAATGATTTGGATTGGAAGGGACATTTAAAGGTCATCTAGCCTAACCCCCTGCAATAATCTCCAACAGGTTGCTCAGAACTTGAAAGTGTCCAGGGATGGGGCATCTACCACCTCTCTGGTCTACCTCTTCCAGTGTTTCCCTAAGTATTACTGAAAAAAAAAACCCGTGGTAAAAAATGCCATCCTTATATCTAGTCCAAATCTACTCTCGAAGGCCATGAAACATTTGCTCACAGGCAACGTTCTGGCCAGGCTCAGTGCTGGTTTGCTTTACTTGAACATGAAATCTTGCAGAAAACAAAATATATGATATAGAAACCATGGGAAAAGGAGGCTTCTGTTCCTGGAGAACTCTCTTTACTGCTCTGTCTTTTGATTGCTTTCTACCCGATTTTAAGTGAAATATTACTAAACTAGTAAGCTCTACCCCTTTAGTTGGCTTTTATGCAGCTTTAATGTGTCTCAGTGTCTTAGGACGGGGGCACAGCCTTTGGAGGTCACTTTTTGCAGTCCTCTGGGGCAGCACGCTGCTGAGCTGTCAGAACACGATTACCAGGTGTCTGCCCCTTTTACTTGATTCTGTCAAATTCTGAGGACTCTCAAAAGCTTGATTCCCTTAAAGATCTTGTCTTCATCTCTCATTAGTGACGTGATTGAAAAGATTCTTTCTGGAACATGATAGCTTGGCTTAGCACTGTCCATTTTGCCAAATTTTTGTGGCTTTTTTTTTTTTTTTTTTAAACTGTGGAATCACTTTTCTTCATTTGTTTGAAATGCTTTGTTATCAGCATCTCTGGTGGGTTTTTTTGGTACGTTAGTATTTCTTTAATGCCTCCATTTATCTATGGCCAAATGAGAACTGTCTCACTCTATTGGGATTTTCTGATTCTGGTATTTTCCTTTCTGTCACTGTAGGAGTTGGTTTGTTCAGTCCTGAAAAGAATCCCAGACAACAGTGTTAGTATTTTGATAGCAGAAATATGCGCACAGGCTGATTTTCTTGTATTTGCAATGTTTCTCCTCAAGTGATTTGTTTCTGGTTCACCTTGCAGACTTGCAGATTCAATGCAAAGCTTTTTATCATGTTTGCATGCAGGTTTACTGCTTGTTTCAGATCATTAGCTGCTCTTGAAAGTGTTTTTGCTATTACTAATGGCACCCAAGCTGAACCTCAGTTGTGATGAAGTACTGCCATATTTGCAAAATTCTCTGTGGTGATATCTGTTAGAGTTTCTTTTTTGGGTCTTGCAGCCAGTGCTCATTGATTAGTTTCTGCTTTGAAAATGCAATTCCAGAGGAAACTTGGAAATGTTATTCATAGATCCTTGCTTAGGTCAATATAGAAAATGTACCATCTATTTCAATTTGTGTACACATCTTCAAGTAGCTCTCAAACCTGTGGGTGTGTAAGAGGCTAATAAACAACGTGCTCTATGGCTCCCAGCAGCACTGTTCCCAACCCTCCCTGCTGCTTCTGTGACAAGAGTTTGATGTTTCAACAGGTCAAAAGTTGTTGTTTGCTGCTGATGCCAAAAGGTTCTTTTTTTCTTGTGCTCTTCTAGTTCTGTAGCATCAACACGCATTTGCTAATCTAGCACAGGTTCTCTGAGCTTTGCAGAAAGCTTACACTTACACCTCTGATTTTTGAACTGTTTTATCTTCTAGCCTTGACACATGTAATATAACTTGAAAATGAGTTTCATGGGACAAGGTATTTTGCACCTGAGAATGATAGGGTCTTGCTTGAAAGTAAGGTTTAGCTTCTTCTATGGCTTAAGATCCTTTGCTTTAGTTATTCCTAATGTTTGCTGCAGCTCAAATCCCTATGCCATCAGTATGCCCTTTCACATTTCTCAGATACACAATGTCTGGCTTGTTGTCCAGTGAAATTTCTTTGGAGACAAACATATTCCTATAGAATGCTTAAATGGTGAGGTTGGCATGGATGTAAAGGATTCACCTCTGCTTATCAATTTAGTACTCTGTTTTCCCATTTTGCTCTCTCTCATGGCACAGAAGCTGCAAGAAGTGTCATTGTGGATTATTTGCTGCATCCCATGGCCTCATCTTGAGGGAAAGGGAATGCTCAGCTCCTTCTCTTATTAATTTTGACACTGTTGCAACTTTTTGACCAATTGCATATCAGAATTGAAAACTGTGCAGTCCAAGATAACAGTCCAGAATTCTTCCAAGTTGAAGAAAATGGTGCCTACTGCAATAGAACTTACTGTGCAAGGGAAATGTGCTGGAGGGCCACCTCCCTCTGATGGAGTTGCATAAGTACACCCAAGCTATCAACATATGACACTTACCTAACCTGTTTTAGAAAACTGTATGAGGAATATTGAGCAGCTTCTCTAGATGGCATGCAAATATTTTTTTAATTTTGATATAACATTGCCTTCCTCCTTGCTTCACTGGTAGCCCAGGAGAAATAAAATCTGCTGATTTGGCTCTTCTCCGAATAACGACTCTTGCTTTTGTATAACAGATGCCACAGGCTCCACATCTTTTCTGAACTCCTGTGGTTTTGGTGATATACTGTGTTGAGTCATAGGATACTCTTTTGGTGAAACCTAGCAGTTCCCAATGTGCTTAATTTGGTTGCCTTCTTTAGCTATACTTGTTCCTCTGTGTCCATCTTGTATGTGTTAGGTGTGTTATTGGAATACTATTTAATTAACAAGATCTCTTAAGAACAATGTTTAAAAATCCTTTCTGTGTTTAGAACATATCTTACTGATTTGTTGGTATACTGGAGCATAAGCGTTGCACAACAGCATAACCTTTTTTCCATTGCCTGTGCAGGCTTGAACAGGAACGTTTCCTGCACTTGTGCTGATTGCCGTGTTTCTGGCATTGCTTCCTGCTTTCCACCCTTTGCAAAATACATCATATATGTCTCTATTGCGTTTTTTCCACAATTTTGCTTACATATGCTTATTGATATATCTTCCTGGCCTTTCTCTAGGGTTCTGTATAACTGTTTCTTTTGCTGCTTGATATATGCGTATCTGTATATATCTTGACTTCCGTGGTGTCAAATCCATCCCAGTAGAGCTCAGGAACTTGCTTTTTAATAGTTATAACCTGTCTGGTTTTTAATAAGAAAGTCTTTTATGACCCCATCTTCAGCGAAAAGAGTCCCTAAATTTGTCTTTTCATTCCATCTCCTCCTGATTGCAGTTTTTTAATAAGTAACACACAAGGCTCTAGACTTGCTATGGATCTGTAAACACATTTCCATCTTTGCTGAGTTTTTCTATTAATTTTCACAGAATACATTGAATTCACAGGATGAAGGAAAAATAAGGTAAATGAGACTTTCTTCAAAAAATTGGCAGAAACCTGACATTCACAAGCCCTAAATCTCACGGTGGACTTAAGCCACCATGGTATCTGCTGCAAAGGCCATGCAGCAGGGCACAAGCAACCCAGCAGCTTTCTGGAGGGCACTGATGGCCGCTTCTTGACGCAGATGATTGAGAAGCTGATGAGTAGGGAAACGCTCTGCTGAACCTCATGCTTACAAACAGGGAGACGGTGCTGGGGGATGTGAAGTGTGGCAGAAACCTTGATGACACCGACTGTGTGGATAGTAAAAGTCAGGGTTATGAAAGAAGGGAACAAGGCGAAAAGTAGAATCAGCGCTCCAGACTTTGATAGAACAAGTTTTGGCCTCTTCAGGGACCAGGGCCTTGGCCTGTCCAGTTTGAAAGTCTCCAAAGCCAGAGAGCACCACTCTCCCTGTGAATTCTTTTCCCCTCTTCCATTGTCCTGTCTTCTGTCCCTTCATGGTGCAGCTGCTGGATCGTCTTGCCTCTCTTCAGCAGCTAAACACTTTCACTGAACTGAACTGTTGAAGTCAATCTGCTGTGGTCAGCCATACAGACACAGGTTTCAATTTCAGTGACTTGTTCAGGTTTCCTCTTTTGTGGGGCTTTTATTCTCTCCAGTGAACGTTTCAGCACTGCAGGTCAAAGTGGTCATAAGGTTGCTGGGGAGAGGCAAGGATGAGAAAAAAAAAAAGGGCACAGCTGGTATTACTGTCATGCCATTCAGTCTGGGGCAGGTGTACAGGGAATGCCAACATGCATCTTGGAAGTAAATGCATGGCTACGTACCAGGAAGCTTTTGTTTTCCTTACCCAACAATGACGTTTGACATGGTGATGAGTAAAAATGGAGACCAGTGAAGATATTCGACTTGGAATTAGTCAGTCCCAGAAGTAGCATAAACAGTGATGACTTAAATGGATGTAAAAACCAGGCTGGGTTGTTCTTTGTAAAGTCATAAGACTGGATAGTAATCACTGTAATGCAAGAAGGATGAAGAATAAGCAGAAGGAGCTCTAAGTCTTTATGGAGGTTATTAGAAATCTATTTCAGAGAGTCTGTTTAGAAAGCTCTTTGAATATGCTTCTGGTGGACTTTGCTAAAGATGATTAAGATAACTAGAATAGGATGAACTTTGATTAGATACTGAACAATCGGAATAGACATTTGGTAGTGTCTAGACAAAGGCCAGGTTAGGTGAGAATGATCATGAAATGATACATCTATGATTCATAGGACTTGAAGGAAGGTAAGTAGCAAAACCGTAACAATGGTTTTCAAGCAGGAAGACTTCAACACTCATAAAATTTGTAGGTGTTGCCTGGGAGGCAAGCCTGATGGAACAGGGGATTTAAGAAAGCTGGCAGTTTCTTAAAGAGGAATATTAATAAGGCTCTCTCCTTGTGGAGGAGAGATAAGGAGTCAGTAAGAGATCATCAGCTTGGCTAAATTACGAGCCTTTCATTGACTTCAAACACAGGAGGAAAGCATACAGAAAGTAGAAACTAGGTCAGGCTACTAAGAAGGGGAATAAAGGCATTGCAAGAACTCTCATTGACCTAATCAAAAAGGTCAAGACATAAAGTGAGATGAAATAGCAAGGTGCTTTAGTTATGAGAAGTCCAGACGTTGACATTTAATAGACAGAAGATTTGGAGAAGCCTGAAGTGATGAATGCTTTATTCTGTATTGATCTTCACTTGCCATCAGGTGGACAGCACTATTAATACCAGTGCCCAACGAGTGAAATGCCTGCCTAGAGTAGAAGAACACAGCCAAAATGATCATGAGAAGTTTTTTGTTGAAGCAATTTTAGCAGCCCTTAGCATTTTTTTTTCTTTTTTTCTGAGGGTGCTTGGAGATAAGTAGGATACTTGGTGGGCGTAGAATGTGGATGGACACTAGGGATGTATGGTCTAGGGCAGATGACCGTACACTGATTAGTAATCTCAGAACAACGTAACACACAAGCACTTCATGTTGAAAGAAAGGATAGTGTCAGCAAAGTTCTTCAGGGGTGTCCTCTGAGTTTGGCTGTACCCAGTGTTTGTGTTAGTGACATGTACAATGGAGAGAATACGGAGATAAGAATCCCTATCAGTGTGATACAGACCATAATTCAAAATTATCTTGACAGAATGGAGGTATGATCTGAAAAATGAGAATAGTATTTAATAGGGAATGGCTATATTTATGTAGGAATAATCAAGTCTATGAATATAGGATGAGAAAACTATCTGGACATTCAGAGATAGGTAGAGAGGTTATAGAGAACTGCAAACTAAACACAGGTGAATGACAGCAAGATGTTGCAAACCATTTAGTGTCACAGGGGACATGTGAACAGGAGCACAGTCTGCGATGTAATGCAGTTCTTCTGTGTAGTGAAAGGGTGGCCTTAGATGAAGAATTGTGCCATTTTTGGTGCTGTCCTTCAGGAAAGAGAAGAAAAAGATAACCTGTTCTCTAGCTGAGAACAGCTAGAAGTGTGATCTACAAGGAAATATCAAACCAATTGGGCTTGTTCAAGGTAACAAAAGAATGCTGAAGAGAACATAGTCTCTTCCTCATTTAATTTTATTATTATTTTTAATTATCCCCCCCCCCTCCTTTTCTCTATTTAAAGAAAAGAAGAGAGTATCTTCTGTAAATGTATTTTGAAAATAGAAAGAGAAAAGGACTTGCAGCAAGGAAGATTCAAGTTGAGTTGTGGATACTCTATCATTAGAGCTGGTTTAAGAGCAGGTTTGACAAATATTCATCAGGAATGTCACCAAGGATCCTGCCTCAGGCAGGGACATGGGTGGACCAGTTAATGCCCTCTGGGATTTCTTCCAGCCTAATTTTCTGCGGTGTTCATGAATGAGATTTTTATTTTCATGGCTGTTTGGAGGCAATGACCCTTCTTACTAATGCCATACTGGCTTGTGAACAGAATGACATGAGGATGAATGTAAATAATGCTGACAGTAATCATTGTTTGTTGCCCTATCTTTAGTTTCAGACACCTAGTCACTGAAAAGAGGGATAACATCACATGCCATAGCCGACTGCTCACTTTATACCAACAGCTAGTGAAATTCAGATATAAGCGTTTGATTGAAAACTGTTTAACTCTGTAATGTGTAAATACTACATTCTCACTTCACAACAGATGAGTGAGCAGAAAAGTAAACATCTTTGTGATAATTTGTTCATAATACAGACAAATCTGTTCACAGTATGAAATTAAATCATTTTGCCAGCTTCTGAGAATTTTTTTTCCAGTATTCATTATGCTTCAGAATTGAATTAATCTGAAAGAGCAACTTCAACAGGAAAAAGTATAATTGTTGAAAATAGAAGTTGGCCAGGGTGTTAGGACTAAGTTGTCCATCATCTGTCACCTACCAGTTGTAGAGGGGGCATAGATGGCTCTTGTTAGACTCTGAGATGGTTTATGTTAAGACAGGGTTTGTTGTGGTCAACGGCATGAAAGCTGTCTGTGAGGCAGTATGTTTCAGCCTTTAGTGCTCTCAGTTCTCTAAAGTATTTGTAGATAGAATTTCCTAGAAATAAATGCTGCTGTGGGTTGATGAATATATATGAGCCCAAAGCACCCAAAGACGATTTGGCAACAACAAAAAAAACTTCTGAGGGAACGAGGACAAGAGTGACCCTTTTCTTCCTAATAACTCTGTTCTCATAAATCATCATGAATACTTCTGATTTTTTTCAGCACAAAAAGCATCATGTTTCAGGGTTTGGTGTGGTTACGCTTACATGTCACTTGCTCCTGTATACAGAAAATAGCTGTATTCTGTTGAGGAAGCTAGTTTGAGTACAATCAGAATGTGTAATAAATTTTGTTTGTTTTAATATTTGTTACTTGTGGGAAGTTATGCATAATGCAACATCTGAAAATACCTTTAACGCCACTGGTAAAGAAAATCCATTTTTTGAAAATCTCAGGATTTAATGAATGCAGGAATGTGTTATTCCTTGCAGTCATTATTTTGAAGATTATCCCAGGTTATTAGATTTGATTAAAGGATTTTACGCTTGGCTTGCTTGAGAGCTGAGGATTAAGCAATAAGGAGCTTTCTCCTATGCTGTATCTTTGAGCTTATCATTTCAGTACTGCAGGGCGCTGATTCCTTACCCATTTTTGTAAAACATACAGATTTTGTTCATTTACAGCTTATTAGATCAGTCAGAGCTATCAAGCCTGCTAGGTGATATCCTGGCTGACAAGTCCTATTCCAGGCTAGGTTTGCTTCTGTTAGCTTGACCGATGTGTGTGTCCTTTGTCAATGCAGAGCACTCAGGCCATGTGGCATCTACAGGGACTTCAGTGACAGTGGGTGTGGAAATTGCCTCCCTGTTAGCAAATACACAGAAAGTTTTGGGATCAGAAGCTTTTTTATTTAACTAATATGAAGGACTTGACATTCTTCAGCTTCACCCAGAGAGAAGGACAGACACTAAGATGATTTGGGGGATGTCTGGCTGGACTGTTTGTATACCTTACTGTAGTATATACTCCTCATCTGCTTTTGCACAAGACCAGGCTTCACGTTGTGCTTTCTTCTAAAAAGTGTTTGGAGGGTAAGGTGAGGAATCCAGGTGCTCGCTTTACTGTTATAGTGGTTTCCAGGCAAGAGAAAAAAATGCATTTCCACTCTGTGGAGGCTGGAGACTGAAGATATATGTCTGTATGTCCCCTTTCTGAGGCAGTACAGAGGTGGTCAAAAGTGCATGAACAGGGTCAGAAAATCACTGTGAATTATCCTTCTGAGGAGGAAAAATTATCCTGCACATGGTTCTGCCTGCTATGTACCAGGAGTTAGGGCTAGGAGAAGTCTTCTCCAGGCTGATGAGTATATGCCTGGCTGTTGGGATGCATTTGTTCTCATCCACAGCAGTCTGTGTACTGGGGGTGTGGAGATTGGAATCCTGTCACTCACATCCCTCCCAGTTAAGCTGTGGCAGTTTCTGCAGATACTCTGCTGAAAGCATCTCTGCAGCTCAGTCTTCCCAGATACACTGTCAAGTATCAGGTCGAATTCAAGGGTGTGGGTTTGTATTTTGTGGTGTTCTTCAATTCCACTGGATGCATGTCACATAAATATGGTCTTTGTCCGTGACAAATGACTTTCCTGTCTCTAGACAGCTGCCTCAAGGTTACAGCTTGTGTTCCCCTGACACTCCCTTGTGATGGTCCTTCAGCTCATTTCCAGTGTGGGATGAAGGACCTTGGAGTTTAGGAAAAAACAAAACCCCTGTTTCTTCAACCTAACCTAGGTTGCCAACAGAAGTGGCCCAGCAGACTGTCCAGGCTGCTTTTTGTTATTTCAAGACCTTGCATGCTTACAGATTCCTTGGATGTTCTTTTAAGCATGTGGACTGGCGGTCACTTCAGTGTTAAACCTAAGTGTACAGAAGCAGATAAATATAGTTGCTGAGCTTTCACAATTGCTAATGCGTTTAATTGTTACTGTCCCATCTGACTTGATGTTCCCACTTTGGTCTTTGACTTTGATTTTTTTTTTTCTCCAGCTTTGACCTCTTTTCTGTATCAAAGAGAAAAACAGACACCATTCTCTTACTTTTTATTCCCTGAGGTCAGTTCATAACTTATTCAGCCTATTAATTGTGTGTTGCATCGTGCTTGGCTTATCTTTCTTCAAACAACTCATTTGCAGAGTTGCAGTTCGGTCTTGTTGCTGGAGTTCTGCTGCTAGTTCTCATTTAAAAGGACTTAAACCCACATTTAGCAGAAAACAGTGTCTGTAGCTAATAACCCATGGGAGCTCAGGGAAAGCTCTTGATTGTGCAGTGAGTCAACTTCTAATATGTAAGGTGGTCCGGGTGGTGATGGGGGCATAGGAGGAAAATGTTACAGCAATGCTGGAGGAAAGGTGTGAAAGGGAGCCAAGACATTTCTAATGCCGTTGATCATGTATATTCCTTTGCTTTTCTTACTTGCCATTGCTTGCCAGGACCCTCCTTCTCCTTTACATACTTTCCTCGGTAGAGGCATTTTGACAGGTTTGATGGTACAAGGGTGCATGTTTCCACATAAGCAAAATGCTCTGTTCAGCTGCTTTTCTCTCTGCTGTCCCTTTGTAAGGTTGGGAGGGATGGACTTGGGTAACCCAGGGGAGCAATAAACAAATTACAGTGACTAATAATTCAGACACCCTTCCTGGCTGAAACACATCATATTTGTTTGGTTTTGGTTTTTTGGTTGTTTTTTTTTTTTTTTTGGTATTGTTTTAATCATCCAATTAAACTTATTAAAATATAAACCATATTCAGACATCAAATGCCTTTCACCTAAAATAACTTTAGGTAGAACCATTTTATTTGTGTTCTTAGACCTCCAATGAAGAGTAATGATGGTAAATCATTAGTGTATGTTCTGCCATTTTAAAAATTAAATCTGTGCCATGATGTGTTTTACTGTTTTATAGCTATTATAGGAAGCCCCTTGGGATGTTCTCATAAAAGGTGCCCCATAAATTTTATATAGCCTTGTACTGCATTACAGTTTATTGCAATATTCCAGCTTTTCAAAAAACCTCCAAGGCATCATTTTTTTTCCTAAGGCCTCCATGGGAGAAAGACATCAAAATTTGTGTTGGCAATTTCTATTGCAAACACCTACCGTTTGCAATTGTCATCTCTGCTCCCAGTGACATATTGCCTTCTGTCATTTTCAATGGAAAAAGCTTAGGAGAAAAAGATACAAAGGGAAATAGAGCTGCAAGAATAAGAGGGATCTCTTTTGTAGGTATTTCTTCGGTGTCTGAATATACATCGGTTGGTTTCTCTCTGCTTGTTTTACCTTCCCACTGAGCTTCAGCATGCTTTCCTGCAGTTCAGCTACTTCTATAAAGACAGGTGAAGCCACAACCTACAGGGGAGCGCAGCGGCAGATGCTGGGTGTGATCCACACGCTCCCAACTCCTCATCATTGCCCCTAGGGTAAAAGAGTCAGCCCTGGGGCAGCATTGAAGCTTTGGGGACATTGCCCCATAACCCCTCGTGGTAGGAACAAACGGAGACATGCTGATTCTGTCAAGCCTCTGAAGGCTTGTAGACCCTACAGAGAAGAGGAAGGATGGTCTCATGGATGCTGGCCTGAAATTTACTACATAAACTTAATTTTGCTATATATCACAATGCACTGTCTGTATATTAGTATAACATTAGAAGAGGGCAGGTTTTTAATTTTTTTTTTAAATTTAAAAAAAAAAACCCAACAAAATTTGGGGTTTTTTTAGGTCTGAAGAGGCAGATCCTCTGTGCATTTTCAGTATAGGGATGCTGCAATGTTCTGGGGTGTTTCAATGGTAAAATATGGAGGTGGCTATGGGGAGGAGACTGTGGGGACAGGTGGCATCTCACTGAGTGTGTGGCACCCAAGGCAGTGCTGCCTGACGGGAAGGGAGTCTGTCAGGAAAGCAGTGCTGCTGGTGTCTGCGATTCTTGCATTCCAGAAACAACAGCTGCTCCGGCTCCAAGCTTTGATGAGGAGGGATTGCAGAAACCCAGCTGCTCAAAATAGACTTTTGCAGACATTGGGGAATACAGAGGAACTTCCTTTACACTGTGAATACTCTTCAACATCACATCAGTTGTTTCTTTATGTGGAAATGAGTTTGCTGCTAGTGCTTTGCTTAAGTATTGAAATTAGTCTTTGCTTGAATTACTTTGGGACATGCAGGAAGGATATACTTTCCAGGTCTTTCAATTTCTTCAAGATCCATCAATGCTTTTCCTTAAAGCCTTACTTGCAATGTTTCTCAATTATCAATTAAAATGCTCCCCTACTTTCCAAGTTAAGATCAGAAAACATTACAAACCAGAATTCTTAAAGCTGCTTTCAGAAGGGTCTCATGAGTTTTCAGGCTCCCGATGTTTCTGAGCACTTGTCAGCCTTTTCAGTTATTTTTGGCAGAACTGGTCATGTGCCAGCTAACTCTGCCCATCTTCAGATCTCAGTCAGTACAGGACATATCAGAGTTGCTGCCTCTGAGCAAATTGCTTGAGAAGTAATATCTCTTAAGTTGTGCCTTTTGAATGATGCATATATCTCCTACCCCCTTCGACACCCACTTCAGCTATGATCTAATTCAAAGGGTAAACTAAAACTGGAAAAGGAAAGACTGTTTCAAAGCATGTTCACTTGAAATTTTGCCTCCTGAGTTCTTCCCTTGTGATCTGGTTTTGCTGTTGTATTAGGGTGTGCTGTTGTTCCTAATGCCTCCGTAAGCCCATTTACGGTTCTACTATTTGCTGTGCCTGATTCTGTTCATCATTATTTTCCCTCCTTGTCAGCAATTTTAACCACGGCGATGAAACCAGATTAAAACTATTTAAATATGCTAATATGGTGTCAGGCAATTGAATGGCTTCTTATAAATGATTCAGAATCAAACACAGCTTCCTGTGCCTCACACAGCTGCACCTTATTAGCTTTGATATTTCTGCTTGTCAAATACATTATATTGCCACTTACTTTCTTTGTGGTCTGACTTACCCTTTTGATTGCTCTCAGTCTATTTCACATTCTTCCCAAATTGCAGTCCTGTGTTTCTCTCATCACAAAAGTGGCTTCATAAAACTGCACCACCAATTGCACCTGATTGCATTTCTTATGCATCATAACCTACCACAGAAACAGGTGATCGGCCACGAACAGTTAAACTGTCATGTTAAACAGTTAAACAAGCCGACTGATGGGCTTAAAAGGCTAAATCAGGAATTCTTGGCATCCATTTTGCAACTAGGAAGACTGGAGACTTAAATTCAAACTTTAGAAAACACTGACTAGCAAGACATAGGAATGCACTGGTAGCACAGGGTTGCCAAATCTGCCACTGAGGGGTTTCAGCACGACACCATGACAGTTACAGGGCTGATTTTATTGCCAAGCTTAATTTGGTCAGCTAGAAGTAAGACTTTATTTCATGCTCCTGGCTAACCTAATTATGGTAACAAAACATCGTGCATTAGCAGCCTCCAGTGTAACCCTAAATGGAAAAGACAGCCCAGATCCCAGCAGAGAACCTGGCCTCTTTCATAATTCTGTCAGAGTTAGAAGGGGTGGGAATAGGAAAACAGTGTTTCTGGTTTGTGGTTGCAGCAGAAGTGGTTGTCCTGCGTGGAGTTCTGCGGCGGACACAGGCTTTGCTAGAGGATGGGATCTCTAAACAGCTTTCCTCAAGAAGTTGTTGTTTTCTGCAGTGCTTACAAACCAAGCTAGTGAAGAAACTGCAAGTTCATAACATAAGAATTGAAAATACTGGATTTTGGGGGGGGTTAGATTGCATTGTTTAGAGAAAACTAATTTGTGAAATCTTAGAGCAAAAGTTTTCCCAGATATTAACATTTCAGAAAAATTAGGAAAGTCTAATTTTATGTATTGTCTTTTTGCAGCATTGTCATGAACCCCTGTGTACTATGCTGTGCTGTTGTAAACCCATAGGTTAGGCTGGGACATGTATATACAAATACTTATTTGCAAGAGACTTTAAGTCTACACACATGTAGCAGTGGTTAGATCTCAACTGCGATGTTATATACATATATTGGTAAGACACTTAAAGAAAATGCTGAGCAGTCATAGACACCCTGGAGAATGAACTGTGGAAGGAGAGGCCTAGAAAATCTGACCTAAGTCTTAAATTTGCTGAAAATAGGGAGTACGAGTTTTGCAGTGCTCCAGGAGCTGGACAAGAAGTAATGAGCTTAACATGCAGAAAGTGAAATTCAGGTTAGAATTACATTCAGGTCAGGAAAAAGTCTTCTTGGAAGAGCTTTATAGCTGTGTCGGAGATGTACAGTATCCATCACTGGAGGTCTCCAAGAAGCACTTAGTTCAGCATTGCTTAGGATGATTAAGGTACAGCAGATCCTCAGCTGGGACATAGCCTGTAGGTCTGCTAGAGCCCCCTGTTTTCTAATTAATGAATCAAACGGGGTAATAATAAAGTATAAAGCCACACACACAAAAAAATCACAATAATTTATCATTTCAAATAAAATACAAACAAAAAAAAGAAAATAATACCTGGACGGCCAGAAACTCTTCCTTTGAGAATGAATTCCCAATTCTAGACTCTGCATAAATAAATGGTAGATGAATTCCATAAGAATTGAGGAAAGAGTTGGAGAGATCAAATAACATGCACATCATTCTTTTCTAAGCAAGATGCCATTTGCATACTTTGTACCACAACCAATATAAAAGTGCAGTAATTTGCCAAGTCTGTTTTTACTCAAGCAAAAATGTCTCTTACTGTCACCTACACCCAATATAGCCTCTTTGAAGGTGAGCTGGGAGAGAGTGAATTGCCTTTGTCAGAAGAAGCAGGTTGTGTGTTGAGGTTACCTTGGGATGCCTTGTCTCGTTACATCACCACTGCGTGCACCTAAGGAAGTTTTCCATGAGGTAACCAAAATCCAGCTCTTACAGGGATTTAGTCCAACACGATGAATCATGTCTGCTACCCAGGCATGAGATTAATCTTGATCCCATTGCTACTACTCATATAAGCAGGAGCTCACTTAATGTAGGAGCAGGCATCAAAAGCGGGCAAATAATTTTATTAATTTTCTGCCCTGGTATGCATAAATGAATCTACATGCACAAGATTTGCCTCTGAGTTTAAAGAGCTGATGGAAATAAATCAGTGTCTATAAAACCAAGAGAGAAACGTAATTAATGCCTCTTAGTGCACTCTTCTCCAAATAAGAAACCTCCAGCAAAACCGAGAAAGCTGCACCTGCAAGCGGCTGGATAATGTAAAGTGTCACTTACAGCCTCGGCTAATGGAGCTCTTGGTGCATAAAACGATGAGCTCCTAGCCACAGGGTTTATGGAAGATGTTAAATTGTTTAAAGCCTATGAACACAAGCTGAACTGAACTTGCTGCTCGCTTTGCCAAGTGATCTGCAAAAGGGAGATTTAAATGGGAGATGGCAGAAAGCTGCTGCCCTGGCTCCTATCCCCCTCCCCAGCCAGAGCAAGGCTCCTCTTCAGCGTTTTCTAGTGTTTGTCTATATATGATCTGTGATTGAGAGGGACAGATCTGAAGATAATTACACACTATTTTAAACATAGCTTTGAATTAATACAGAATTAGTGTTGGGTACTGAAGTGCTGTTATTCCTTTGTTGAATTATTATTGTCTTGCTGAGCTGGACCAGCCAGAAGATGTTTCTTCTTTTCTCACATAGACTTATGCTGCAGTGTTCTGTGATTAGAGCAGCAGAAAAGCTGTATTTCAATATCTGCCAGAAATCTTAATGTAAATGGACTTTAAAAACATCATTCCTTTTGTCAGCTTTTCACTGAAATTCTCAGCTTTAGTTTTGAATTTTGTACTTCATTTTCACCTATTTATATTCCAACCTGTGGCTTCAATAACACAAAATAGTGTATTTTATTTCTTTCCTGTTCTTTCCATTTTGTGTGTCCCAAAGCTTCAATGCCAGGTCTCAGCTATGAACCGTGGCACTGATTTAAATTCAGTTCCCTGAAAGATGTAATTAGGTTGTGGTCTGCAGAAGATCTGCTTTCCTGGAGTTTGGTTTCACAGAAGGTACGATTGGAGGAAACTTCCATCTCTATGAATGAGCAGCACTAGGCACAACAGAGTCTTAGTCTTGACTCCAGTCTTTAGGACCTTTTTAGTAAAAATAAATAATAATTAAAAAGTGGTTAGAAGAACATAATTACAGAGCTGTTACTCAGCATCCACAATCAAGTATTTCCCCTGGCATCATTGTTAATAGTGTTCAGCTAATCCTTTGAAAAAGTTTTTACTGCTTATACTAAATTCAATTTATTTTCCATTTTTACTTCTATTTATCTGTTTTTATGACAATGAAAGCTTGATCCACCATTATGTATGATGTATGATCTTAGTATGATCCATTTTTGAACACTTTAATCTGATTATACCAGCAACGTAGCACAGAGAATGTGAGCAGCAGGACATTGTCTGTCTTTTCTCTTGTGGGTAGTTTGTTTCAGGGGGTATTTCTATTTTTTTTAATGAAAACAAATGAAATGGCAGTGCTGAAGGGGAATGTAGGAGAAGAAAGGATTAAGTACAAGGTTTAAATGGGTTAATAACAGCCAGGCAGAGTAGTTGTGTGAGACCTTATTAGCATCACTCTCTCCCTGGATGGTATAACCGTTCAGGTGGGGATGGCTCCCCAGTGCTCTGGTCATTCATTTTTACTGGCTCTGTATAAAACCATAGATCTAAGAGAAACTTTAGGAAATAAGATACCAGTAATGCTATCAAAAGTGACAAGCCACAGACCAGACCAGACCAGACCTGTTTTTGATGTTATGTAGATAACCCGAAGCTGATGCCTTGTTGACTTTCAAGAAGAGTAAGACCTGAAGGCTGGCGATTGAGGGCCAGGGTAGTTGTATCGATGAGTATTTGGCTGGCCAAATGCAGGTGGGGAAAAGAAGTTTCTGCTGCCACAGCTTCTTCCTTTACCCTTGAGCAGTGCAGTGGCAAAATTACATGTGCAACACAACCACACTGCAAAGCTTTTGTCAGCACAGCTGTTGGTCACAAATCACAGCTTACCCGGCGGCTGGGTGAAAGTTGTGTAGCAGCAGCTGGTGACAAAGATCTCTGCTATTGGCCCTGTTCCTCCAAAAAACCCTCCTGCTGTAGCAATTCTGACAAAACAAGGAACCCAGACCTTGCTTTGCTTATGACAGCGTAGATGCTATTAAAAGTTAATATCAGAACTATTTCATCCTAAAGCTGCTCCACTAAGTTGTATTGGGAACTAGTTTACAAAGCTTGAGCAGAGACAAGGTTGAGGCAGTTTTCCTTTGGACATAATTCTCACCAGAACTTTTTAAACCTTGCCAAAACCTTTCTTGGCTGTTCAGTCTTAAGAGTGACGTGTTATAGAGGTACCAAGCTGTAGAGGTTTATAAAAACAGTATCGCATAATAAAAGAACCACACAAGTTATTCATTACCCAGATAATACGAATAAGGTAAAAATAAATAGTTATAAATGGAAGTTAAAAAAATGGTCATTTCCCTGTAAAGCATCTTGTAACTTCTTGCTGCACAGCCATATCCTGGTCAGCTCAAATGACCACTTTTCTCTGTGACACAGTAAGCTCCAGATGTGACAAACTGATTCCATAAGATCATTTCCCCGCCTCCCCTCGTGTCTGCACTTAGAGTTCTTGTGCATTTGTGTACCCATGCAGCAGACATTAGGGGACATTTTGCTGGCGAGCAAGGTATGTGGCAAACTTCCCTTGTGTAAAGCATATGTGCACACACACAGGTCTGCTACCACCGGCTTCTCACCAGCTAAGACACACCAAAGATATTATTGGACAAGGTTTTAAGCTTCTCTTTGCCTCAAGTCTTTTACTGTATCGAGGCTTCAAACTCACTAACAATTTTTCACAATCATTACCCCCAACTCCTAAAACCCCTTGCCCTGTAACGTAAGGGTTTGGAAAACATATGAGTTCCCCGAGGGGTGACCATCTCAGGGTCAGCTACCATATCCCTAGCCTGGAAAAAATGTGAGTAGAGTGATTTAGCTTCGCTTCCTCCTCCGCAGATCAGATTAACTTGAATTGCATCATGTTTGTGGCAGGCTGTGAGTTGCCTATTCAGAGCTGGAAAGTGTGGGAGTGTGTTCAAATCCTCCTGTCAAAATCAGAATCAAGATCAGTTCAGACATGGAAAAGGTGGAAATCTTGGTAAGCTCCATGTGAAAAAGACGAAGGAAAGAGAGAGAAGAAAAAAAAAAGAGTAAGTTAGCAGGCACATCTGTGAGAGCAAGAAGCTGCTCTGCACATCAAGGCAGAGGGGTGCAAGCTGAGTGGAGTCTTGGTGCAGGAGAGAAACAGCAGGAAAAAAGATATTATAGGCAGATTTATGTTGGACCTTTAAAGAAAAAAGTGGGAGATCTGGACTTGATCTATTAGGAAAGAATACCTGGATTCAGTTGGACAAACAATAGGAAGGAGATTAATGGACTTCTCTGGGCAACGTTGAGGACTCTGGCTTGTATGTCACTCCAGCCAGCCCTGTTTCCCCTGACCCTCGTATACTGAAGCATGGACCTGCTAGGAAAGCAATCAATGGAGAGGGGCCAGAGCACAGAGAAGGTGGTGAGCAGCTGGGGTAATGCGGGTGTAAGTGTGGCTAAAGGAAAAGGCAGTCACAGAGCTGCTGAGATCCCTGATCCAGCTGATCAACGTATTTTTTGTAAAGCTAAAAGCTCTTAAAGAACAGTCTCCATTTGATAGGCAAGAGGAGGGAATCCTGCAAACTGATTAATCTTTCCCAAAGAGGACTAATAGCTCATACAAAGGCAGAATTATGTCCTAGCTCTTCTGCCACGAGCCGTTGAACTCACAGTGAAATATGAAAATCCCATTTTTGGCCGGATTGGATTAGTTAAACAACTGCATCTATTAGCAAAGCTTAAGGCACTGTGAGATACAGTTATCCCATGGAAAATAGTGTGCTGCAATATAAAAGGTAGGTTCATTTGGCATTCTTGATGCCTAATGGCTTTGAAACAGCTTTTGTTAGAACAGTGTGTGAGGGAGGGAGGGGGGGGGGGGCTTATGAATAGAAGCAAAAAAACTTTCATATATACAGTGTATATATTAACTGTGAAATGACTTAGGGAACATAAAGAACACAGTTTTCCCTTGGTAGTCGGTTCTTTCTATCATTTTGTGTTGGATTCTTCCTCCATTGTCATGTTGTCAAAAATAGGATGGAAAACATATGTTAGACAAATGGACAACTTGCATTCCAGCTCTGTCACATTTCATTTCTCAGTGACAACGTCCCACCTGGGACATGACAGAGGAGACAGGTACCTCAACCCAAATTTTCAGAGTAATTTTGATCCAAAAAAAAAGAAAAGAAAAAAGATTTCTAAAATAATGTTATTACAGTCTCATATTGTTTCCATGAAGAGGGAACAAAACATTTTCACCCATGTATTAGGGATGTGCACCCAGCTCTGCCTCTGAATTTGCCACAGCAGACAGCTTGCTGGGGTAGGGCAGGACAAGCTGCCCTGGGAGGCTGCATCTGCCTGGGACGCTGCACGGGGAGCTGCAGTAACAGCATGTGTGGAAATGATGTGGTTACCAGTTCTGCCCTGGGACTGTCCAGTAGCTCCCCTACTGCACATAACATTTCCATGGTTTCAAGAGCTGGTCTACTGACTCCTTAAATTTTTAAAGTAGTAGGGTTTTTATCTTGCATTTATATTTCACGGGTATGCCACTGTTCCCCATAAGCAGACTTCACAGCATGGACGGTGTAAAGAGCTTGCTTAGTTTTCCTTTTGTTTCAGCTGCGTCTTGTATTTGCAACACGCAGCTGGGAGCACTATAATGGGATATTAATTGAATTGTAAAGACCATTTCCAGCGGATTAAAAAAGTAATAGAAACATTAGACTCAGGTTCTGCCTAAAAATAAAATTCACTGTAATATGCTAAATTTTAATGGATAGTTTCTGTAACGCTTGGGTGTAAAGAGTCTTCTAGACTAGGAGTATGTGGAAATATTAGCAGTCTGTGCTTAATGGTATTGCAGCATCCCAGTCTGTGTCAATATATCACAACGAATCCCTACATCAATACTTATTTTCTTTACGTACTTGCAAGACTGAATGATTAATTTAGCAGTTAAAAATAACAGAATGACAATTCCCTACTGGAGACCGCTAGAGGAGCAGCATGATTCCCTTTTCAGTAGGGTTGGAAGCCCATATGTTTTGTTACATCTTGTTTCCAGATAGTGCTGCTTAGGTGGTTGCTCAATCAGTTGAACAAAAGGTGATGCACGAGGGACTCATGGTGCTCAAAGTGAGGGATCGTGTGACCTCTGCCTTCTCGTATTTCCACTGGATGTGGAAGATGGGGCAGGGGTTATCGTCTCAGTACACGGCCTGCCGAATCCTTTTCTGGAGCTCAGAAATTCCTGTACCACATTCATGCTTTGGACTGTTGTTTGGGGTTTTTTGGGGGGTTTTTTTTGTTTTTTTTTTTTCCTGCACAGCTTTCAGTATTTTACTCAGTCATTGTTCAGCTGTCTCTTGAGATGGAGAGTCCAGCATTTTACTATGTTTATGAGTATTTCATAATACCCATACAAAATACACTCCTTGTTTATAGTCTGAAATTCATAGACTCATAGAATAGTTTGTGTTGGAAAAGACCTTTAAAGATCATCTAGTCCAATGCCCCTGCAATGAGCAGGGACATCTCCAACTAGAACAGGTTGCTCGGAGCCCTGTCCAACCTGACCTTGAATTTTCCAGGGGTGGGGCATCTACCACCTCTGTGGGCAACCTGTTCCAGTATTTCTCCACCCTCATTGTACACATTTTCTTCCTTCTATCTAGTCTAAATCTACCCCCTTTTAGTTTAAAACCATTACCCCTTCTCCTATCATAAAAGGCCCTACAAAAAAAGTCTGTCCCCATCTTTTCTATAAACCTCCTTTAAGTAGTGAAAGGCTGCAATAAGGTCTTCTCAGAGCCTTCTCTTCTCCAGGCTGAACAACCCCAAGTCTCTTAGCCTGTCTCCATAGGAGAAGAGTTTCATCCCTCTGATAATTTTCATGAACTCCTCTGGACCTGCTCCAACAGGTCCATGTCCTGCTTCATTCTGTCTTAAACATCTCATTCTACTTTCAGAAATCCTTTTTGTCTGTGGGATGCAAGGCTGACACAGTCGCTCTCTAGGAACCAAACTAAAACCACACCAGAATCCCTGAACTAAATAATTTCAGCTATGCCCACTGACCTCCTCACAACCAGCCTTGTGTCTGCTGTTGAGCTCGTGTATACAATACAACTTTGAGTGTTCAGCTCACCTTGGTTCTCAGAGCTGGACACCTTGACTTTCTGTAGATTTCAGTAGTTGAGTCTTTCCCCAGAAACCCATTTAGAGCCCTTTACTCTTTTCAGTCTTTTACCTGGGGTTTTGCTCTCCCATAACATCACCTTCTTGGAGATGATGTCCATGCCAGGCTGTCAGATGCTGCTAATATTCCTTCTGCACCACCTCTTCCCCTAGGCTGCTTCTCAGCATTTCTGCTGTCAAAACCAATTCCCTTGGACTCTGTTATGGACTTTGAAGAACAACCTGAATGCTATCACAGAGAGGCTGTTTGACACTGGGGTACTTAATGAAATGATGATGGCGAAGCTTCATTTATTGTTGATTTCACCCCTTGCCCAGGGCAACTGTAACCCTTAGAAAATGTACTACTTGATGTAGAAATGCTAAGTGGTGAAGTGGCATTCAGTCTCCAAGAGCAGAAACAAAAGTGGTGGTATATGAGCCACTTGTTACGGTAAATTTCTGCACTTTGCATAGAAACAAGGACACAGTGGTGTGCCTGTGTATGCATTACCTCTGGGGTCTGGTGGAGGATGTCACTTTGGCAGAAATAAGTTCAAATCCCAGCCTTGCCTAGCTGATAACAATGCTTTCCTGTCCTTGTCATCCTGGATCTGGTACAATTAGGGCGGAATTTATCTCTTCAGGCATCCATCTCCAGTAATAACTGTGTTTTCCACCCCCAGCCTCTGGTGTGAGTTGCAGGAAAATGCAGAACCCTTGCCAAATTTTCTTTCTGATCAGTTCTGTACAGAGGAGGTATTACAAATGGTTCGTTTCCCAGACATGTGGAGTAGTGGAAATTGTACTTTCTAATTAAAGATGGAATTGCCACTTAAGTAGCCAGACAGGCATTAAACCACATTCTGATCTGAAGGAAATGGCTCCATGTCAGAAAACAGGCATAAATCAGCTGGAGAGATGAGCTTGAAAGTGGTTTGGTGGGTTGGTATATAAAGGACAGCTCTCAGAGCTTTTCTAAATAGCCTGTGTTCAGTTAAGAAATAACTTGAAATACTGAAAGGATATGCTTCAGACAAGCACTAATTACTCAGCTTGATGCAGGAGTGTCTTTGATAAAGGCAAGAAATTCTGTGGCCAGGTGACACAGAAGATAAGAGCTGATGTTATAATTGGTCTCATAGGATGTTGCAACCCACGGACACTGCAGGGAGGGGGAGAAGAATGTGATAGGAAATTTGCTTTGGGAGACAGCTGAACCTGTGGATGTCAAGACTTAAGGAAAACAATCAAGAGTTTAATTCAAAATGGGAAAAACATTTGCATTTAAAATATCAGGCCTTTTCATGCTTCTCCTTCTCCAGTTAGCTGCTGTAACTGCATTGAAAGATTCAGAAATACAAAAGATACTTACCATAGATCACATCTCCATCACTTTGTTAGTAAAAGATAATTTCTTCCAGAAAGACCACTATTATGAGCCACTGGCCCAGCACTCTGCTCTGTGGATAAGCCCCCGAGAAATCATATTATGTTAGTGGAGGAAGGTAAGAACTGCAATGTTGGTGGAATTGGTCCCACGTATCTGAAGATTAGACTTTTAGTCAGAGGGATTTTGTCACTTGTGACCTTAATTCCCTCACCGTTATCCATGGTGGACAGTGCCTCCTGCACATGTCTCCCCAGTGACACCAAAGGCAGTTTGTTTTCTTTTTGTGTGCCTAGGCTTCGTTTAGTGCAGCGGGGAGGACAATGGTGTCTAAGGGTTGAAACGGCGTGTGGGCTTTCCTGTGAGTAGGTGGAGACAGCAAAGAGTTGCTCTGTGTTTTTTCAGTGCTCACTGGCAGAAAATACCTTCTTGCAAGTTGTCTGGAGCCATTAGCATTTCAATTGTATTAGTGTGCTTCCTTCATGCATGTAATCACAGCCCTTGCCACTGCTTCTCTTAGAGGAAATAATTATCGAAGAGAGAAAGGAGACCTCAAGGTCAGTTTTCTATCCGAGTGCTTTGTATTTCAGACACCAGCAGTGACACAAGCCCTGGGACCTCCCCAGTGAGCCTCACCTGCCTAAAAATAGGTGTCTCGTTGGTGGAAAGCAGTGTTTCCACACATGTCCTCCATATAAGTGATGGAAGTTTAGACGCTTGCCTTGACCTTGTCACTTCCACATCGTTCCTATGGGGTGGAATGAACCCTTCCTTTACTGATTAAAAGGAATTTTCTCTGCTCTCCAAAAAAATGTGCCTTTCAAAGGGTTGGCAGTTGGTGTCAATGGGATTTCTTTATGCTTGGTACAAGTCAGTCAGACTAGAACTTGGAGATTTATGTATTTATGTACTTTAAAAGAAATTTACAGGTAAGTAAAACGGTATGACATCGGGCTTGACTTCCCTGTTTGAGGCTTTGCCCAATTTTTTTAATCTGTGGAAAGTGGGAGCAAACTTTGTTATTCTAAAATGCACTCAGGTCTCACCTTTCAATATGTAGAAAAATGACATAAAGAGCGAAGGAAAATTCAGTCCCTTAAACCTATTACATTAGGACATTGAATAGTCTCCGTTCCTTATATGATGGCAGCTGCTTAGCTGTGCTGCACAAAAGGGCGTGATGGCCAGGGTTTTTTGACACCATTAAAACCTCCTCCTTTTTCTATAATACTTCATGCTGCACTTTCCCTGGGTTTTTGCCTGCCAATTGTTGCACCCATTGGCTCGTTGTAAATATTTTTCTCTTTACATGTCAGTCAGAGGGGAGCAAACTTTCAGGAGAAGCAAATGCCAGATGGAATTTTTGTAGCTTTTTGTGGACTTTTCGGAGCCAATGTCTTTTTCCCTTCCTTTCATCTGAGAATTAGCGAAGGCTGCTTTGAAGATCTAGCATTGTTTATACTTACCCATGTGGAATAGCAGGGCTCAAAACTTCGCTGGTTTTGCTATCATTGCGCTCTGAGAGATGTGCTGTGAGGATAGGGACTCGACATAACATTTCTTTTCCTGTCATCTCTGATGATGCAGATGCACAAACGAGGTTCTAGCTGTTTACTTGCATGTTAATTTTAAGCTTAATTAGTAACACAAGGGGTGTGGGGAATTACTGTTTGACAAATGGAAAAAGACACATTCAGTAGGAAAATGAAGCAATGTTTACTTTTAAGCTCCTAAGAGGCTGTTGCAAACTATGAAGAGAAAAGGAAAACAAAGTTGAACTATAGGAAAAGTACTGAGAATGTTTCCTTTGAAGCATTCATTCCTGAACTTTAGAAGGCTAACGACTACAAATATAAAGAATGCAGCAAATTTGTCCTGTATTTCATTTGCTAGAGGAACAAGAGCCAGTTTGAACCTGGATGGTCTTTCACCAAAGATATGGGACTAAGTTACAAAGAAGGAAACATTGGCTATAACCTCTGTGCTGGTTACATCTTCCTCCTAAAAGTCCTACTTACTTCCTCCTACCTGGTCGAGTTGTTCAACTGACAGAGAGAGATTTACATTTTAAAAAGGTTTTGAGACATTTATACTCTTCTTCAAAGTTTCCTCAGTTTTATTTTGAGGGTCTTACCCCATCCATCAGCCATATCAAATCACAGTGGAGCACCTGATGTATTTTCTCCTAGGGGTCACCTGTTTGGGTGCTTTCCTGTTTATGACTGTGTCTTTGTCCCAAGACTTCCTGATCTTCTCTTAGTGTTGTCCAGACATGTAGAACTTCTTCAAGTTAAATGGATTTCATAAAATAAATTTCATGCTTAGGTTAGCTTCTACTTAAAAACCCTGTACCTCTGCTAGACCCACTTCTTTTCTCTTTCTCTTGCACTGATTTATTTGTTCCCTTCTGTTGGCTATGTTCAACCCAAAGCCAGACTTTGGCAAATAACAAAAGTGCATTTCTACTGAAGGATATGCTTGGTCTCCCTGTGGCCAGCAGGTAAATCACAAGCTACATGGAGAGGCTGGTTGAGGATCCAGCCTTCCCTTTCACAAGGCTGACAGCCATCCCACTCTGCTGCCCTGTATGTACTGAGGCTGTAGAAAGGGATCAGGGGAGCCTGAGAGCTGGGCTAGCAAACCTTGGCTTGGGATTGAAGTCAGGAAATAACAGAAGAAAGCATTCTATATAATTTTATTTTGGCCCCTCTGTGATTCCACACACACTTTATTCTAGCCTTGTGTTGGGTAAACAGTCAATAAAAGAGCCACGACTGGAGCACAGGGACTATGGCTTGGAGGACCCCTGCCAACCTGCTTTACCCCTAAACCTTCCCCTTCCTAGCTGAAAGCAGCCGTTGTGAAGAATCTCACCTGCTGTTATTTCTAAACTCCTCCTTAGACTGCAAAATGGTGCCAAGGGTCATATAAAAGCTGTTGGAGGGTGAAGACCTGGTCTGAGGTGTAGGACGTGTACAGATGCTAAGCAACTGCACCAGTTATTTGGGGACAAGATTTAATCCTGGCTTATGTCGTACTGTTGTCCTCAGTAGTCTTAGAGGCAATATCTCACCCTTCCCTGCTGTACATGCCACTCACTCACCTGGAAACATGGAACAGCAAGATCAAAGTGCGTGCAGCGGCTACATTGCACTTGCAAGGTACTTTAAAGTTTTGCACTTGTGTTCTCGGGAAGACTGCAAGCTGTCAGTTGTACAACCTCAGCAAAACATGATGGCTTTGCTCCACAGCTTGCTTTTGATTCTGAGTGACTCTGGAGGGCAAGCACTTGATTTATTGTTGGAGGAAAAGACTGTAAAAGCTCAGTAGGAGCAGGTGAAGGGTGGGAATTACTATGCAGCTTATGCATCAAAGCGGAGAGGTCACAGTTCCTGCAGCATTTAAGCTTTGAACGGTTATCTCTTTGGAACAGTACTTTGCACAAGAAACTTGTCTCAGGTCCTCCCAGCAGCTGGGGATCCTTCTGGTTTTGTTTTGTTTAAAATGTGATTCATCAAAAGGTCACATGGAGAGGGCACACTCAGTCACCCACGTTGAAGGTTATGAGAAACAGCTCAGCACTTCTCATCACCAGGGAGGACTCCTTCCACCGCTGTCCTCCAACAGGATTCTCCTCTTGGTGCATTTATGCCAGTGCAGGAGCACCATGCAGAGTTGCTTTGTTGCCTGGTTTGATTCTGGGAGTTGCCCTCACCTGTGCCCACTCTGCATGGACAGCAAAACCCAACAGCACCTTCTGGTTTTGCTGGTCCCTGGGAGACCTCCCATAAAGACATTAGGGGCTTCTTCCATTTCCCCCACCCCCAGCTCTGTCACTGAAACTTCAATGGCCAATTGTTAACATTTGGTATAAGCGTTGGTGTTCAGCGTGTTTCTTCTTGCATGTACAAAGAGTTGAAGAGTAAAGAGCACATCTCTGCCAGGTATCTATTCTGTATTGATCTGCAGACCAGGTTTGAAGACCATATGGGTTGTAAAACCTATTGATGTGGGTTTTGTATATATGTGGGTTTGTGGTTTGTTTTTTTTTCTCCCCCTTAGAAAAATACAACTTTGGTATTTGGCATTGGGCTCTCTTCTGTTCCTTGCTAAACTGGTGAGTGTTGAGAGAAATTTTGGTGTGGCTGGTAGTGAAGCGAATTACTTGGGGCTTCTGAGTGGAGCAGCTGGCTGCACATAGATATGGCTTCATTGTTGTGTATAAGCTGATCTATACAATTTTAATTCTGCTGGTTTACACCTCCCCTGAGAAACCATTTGCTTTTCCTTGAAATAACAGGGATTGCAATGGAAAATGGATTGGTTCCCAAATGCTGTAAGTCTTTTTTCCTGGTTTTGGGAGGGACTTTCAAAATCATTGACAAAGCTACAAGCACCTACAAGAAATCTATCTCTAATGTTTACACTATGTTAACTATCTTTATGTCTGTTTTTTTAAAACCTGTTACAACTTTTCTTAGAGCTTCAAGCTGTTAGGGCATTCTGTAGTTATTTATGGATAAATGTAGTATATGGCATATGTGGGGAACTAGTAACCTTCAGCAGCCCTCTGCTGAGTTGCTTAGAAGGAAAAAGCCCATTCTATGTTTTAAATTTACCAGCTTTAATAAAAGTAAAAGGCATAGAGAGATTTCTCCTTCCTCCTTCAGACTAAGCTGAAGCCAAATATTTTCTGTCTTCCACAAGGGACTAAGTGAAGGATGTTCGGAGCATTCTCAGCAAGGTCTTCTGAAATCACAGGGGAGGGTCTCCTTGTCATGAATTCAAAAGGCGTCAGCACAAACTCTGGTTCTCAAACCAGCACTCGCTAATACTTTTCTGTCTTTATCAAGTCAGCTTTCCCTAGATCAAAGAGGGAATTTTCTAGATCTAAGAGGCATGTAAGGGTATGTGTTCTGGTCATATTCGCTATGCACAGGTTATCTGATATTGTTCCAGAAATTTTCTGGACTACTGTTGCAGTGTTTTATTTTTCCATTGCTTAGCATTATTATTTGACCTGGCTAATTTCAATGGAATGTTGATATGAAAATTATAACCCTATTTTCTTCTCCTGCAAAGAGAATGGTGGGTTTGGGTTTGATTTATTGTTTATTTATTTATTAAATGTCAGGATGTAACTCCATTTTTGCTGGCAAAGTTTTAGGTCACAATCATCTTCTGAGTACATGGCTATTATAACTGAGTTGAATCTGACAACTTTTTGTCAGTCTTCTGCAGCTGGATAATAACTCTATTGAAGTTTGTGTAACGATTCAATCCCACTTCACCTGCTTTTGCCAGTCACTCATGCTCAAGTAAATCTTATTAATAAGACATAATGCTACAGACCTATGTTGACTTTGATCCTGTTCTGCTTTAAGGATAACTCCCACCCTTTTCCCTGTGGTATCAGTTTCCTGTTCTTTGTGCTCCTACAGATGATATACTGTATGCTTTCAGGTTTTGTGTTGGTCTTTTTGCTGTACTTCCTTTATGCATTCTGCTCACCTGATTGAAATTATTAATGTAAAACTTCCCTGCTCAAGTCTCTTTGCATTTTTATAAAAGTTCATATTGCTCCCCTCAGAGATACTCTTGTCTCCAATCTGCACAGTAACTTTCTCATGCACCTAAATTTTTCCCTCAGAAAAGAAATCCGTATCCTCTCTTAAGCTATACATTAAGATTTTTGTTCTGGTCTGTCCATTTGAATTTGGAGAATGAGAAAAGATGATTCAACTTGATCCAAATTTTTTTCAAAACCAGACGACATTTCTGTGCAGCTTGTTACTGAAACCTATCCTTATTACTGACACATTCTACTGTCTGGGAGCCCATTTAGAGACTAAGTTATCCCCTGTATTTTATAACGTATGTGGAAACAGCTGTTAGTTTCCCTGCTGGTGAATGCAGTGCTCTATTTGATTTTGTGCATTCATGCCTTTTTTTCAGCATCTTTAAAAATTATTTACAAAATAAGATTTTTACCTACTTTTAGAAAAAGAAGAGTGGTATTTTCTTCTTTCTTTCACAGACTGCTTCCACCCTTGATGAAAACCGAGCTGTTGGCACTACATCTCTTCGTGCCTCCTTACTCCAGTTCTTATATTAAGGGAGATTTGCTGGTTCTGTGTTGTCTAATCCAGTGGTTCAGGTGTTTCTTGTTAGCCTGGTTGGCTGCATTCCCATCTCTGTATGTGATGTTATAGTGCTGCTTATCAAGATGATAGATGAATAACCTGGCTCTGTGGGATCTTAACAAAAACAATACTGCATGGAAGGGAAGGATTAGTAAAGTAAATCAAAATAATGAAACAATTTATAGAAAAATTATGTTTCCTGGTCTTAATTCTGTCTGATATTCCCTTAATAGAGAAAATATTATCCTCACATATTTCCCTATCGTATCCAGATATCCCTCCTTTTCTTCTTCCCACCGAGGTGCTGTGTGTCTTACTCCTGTGTGGCTCCACAGAGGAAGTCCACACGGACCACGAGCAAGAGCAGTGGATGATTTGGACTACAAGAGGTTTTGTCTAGTAGAAGGTTGCGAGGCTCCCTGTGATGAATGGCTGAATTTCTCTGACTCTTTGGAAAGACAGTGTGTGTATATATGTGTGGGTGTGTGAGAAAGGGCTGGCAACCCAGCAGGAGAGCAAAGCCTTCTGTTGGTGTACGCTCTTTTGGGAGGGAATGACCAAGACAGCAGAGAAATGGAGGTGGAATTTTAATTTTGGCAGTGTAGGAAATAGTCATAAAGAACCAATAGTTTAAGGCTAAACACTCCATAGACCGATGCTAGAGCAGGCTGGTCTTTCTACTTACACCTTCCCCTGAGCCACCACAACAGAGTCACTGTCTTCTGCCAGTATGTCTGGACCTACACAGTTCATGGCTAATGGTCCTTTATATGAACTGAGCAAAGCTGCTTTGTTCTTTGGTATCTTGCCTTCCCTGGGGTGAAAATAATTTGCATCCACTTTTGCTTTCCTCTGCTGCTGTCTTTCCCTAGGGAGGAGCCCTGGTACTTTTCCAGTGTCTCTTATCTAGGTGTGTTGAGGAGACCTAAACACCACCACTTCTTCCTAAATCCTCTGCTGTCACTGGTAGTACTCTAGAGGTAAACATAAATCAGGACTAATGACTTTTCTTTCTCTGTGGTAACACACCTGGCTCCATTAACTTGGCCCCATCTTTCAAAAAACATCACTCGTCTGACACATTCAGGTCCTGATGTGAAAAGCTTGGTGGTGAGGGAGGAGGAGCGCCACATCCCACCCAACCTTCACACACTGTTCCTTCCCTGAAAATGCTTGTGTTTACCGATGTTGACCATGAGCATAGGGCAAGTCCAAACATGGAGCTCAGCATGAGCTGGAAAACAGCAATTTTAAATGAGAGACAATTTCCAGCAATCATCAGCAGCTGTAAGAGGTAACTCAAGGAGGCACCGCTGCCTTCCCACGCCATTAGCATCAAGGGCAGCCACTGTGTGGAGAGGGACACAATGCAAACAAAACAAGAGTCAAACTGTCTCTCCCATGGACTCTGCTCCTACCCCGCTAGAGGCACAGCTATTCTCAAGCCCCACTTTGCCTTCCAGTCTCCCGGTGAGGATGAGGGCTCTTTCCTGCTTCTTTCCATTTTATAGCCAGGATCAGTCCCGAAAAGCTTGGGAGATGAACATAGGACTCCTGGTTCAAAAGTTGCTACCGATTTTGCTGGGCTGTTGTCCTTTGCTTGTCTTTCTCCAGACATTAGGTTTGATTTCTTTTTAAGAGATGCCGAGTAAGCAAATGTTAAAGAATAAAAAAATTATAAATAAGTGTCTTAAGTTGTAGTGACAGAAAGAAATAACTTAGCATGGTACTTCTTTCCCCTGCTGTCCCACCTCTGTTGTCTGAGGAGATGGTTATAAGACAGTTCAGAGCCTGGCCCATGCTTTGCAAAATACAGAGTGTCTTTCCCCGCAGTGATGCTCTGAAATGGGTTTTTGGGAGGAATCTCTCATTTTGATCTTCCCACTCATCAGCTTTTGTTAATACTACCTGTAAGCTTGGGAAAAGACTAAATGGCCATAAAAGTCACCTGCTCACAGACTTTAAGGTCCTTAGACAGACATAAGAAAATTATGTTCATCCCTCTGAGATAAAAAAACTGTTTGTATTTATACATGTTTTCTCTCACTACTCATCTGATATTGGGAAGGAAATAAATAATTTTATCCATTTGAGGACTTTTAACCATCACTTACTGGTGAACACATCTCTGAATAATAGCGGTAGGGTAGGGCACTTGTATCTGTGCCTCCTTCACTGTATTTCTGTACCTGAGCTACAGCAGCTGAAATGAGTGGTGATAGATACAGCACAGGTGGAGCAGCTTGGTGAGGGTGTACTGGCAGCACACCCAGAGCAGCATGGGGAGCACTTGTGCAAGGACTAGGCAGTGTCAGACAGCACCCCGAACATGTCTTGTGAACCAAAATTCCTCCGGTTTGTCAGCCCTAGAAGCAGCATCTCCAAATCTGTCCGAACTCACTGATGACGGAATCATCACTTTACAGGACACTCTCAGAAGCACATCTCCAGCAACACTCCCAGTGCTTATGTCAGCAGAACGATGGCAGTTTCACAATGTGAATAATTTCCTAACTCAAAAAAAAATAATAATAAAATGAGGGAGTAAAAATGATAGCTTAGAAAAGTTGAAACTCATAAAAGTAAATTGAGTTCAGTAAAGTCAAATGAGATCCGATGGTCTTGTATTTTTTGGCTCCCCAAAATCTTGTTAATTTTAGGTCCTAGTCACTGAAGTGTTTTACATAATGAGTTCACTAAAAATAATTAGGTATGTGTTGCTGATGTAAAGGAAATTCCAGCAATGTTTGTATATAAACTGATAAGGAATGTCTGCTGGTCAAGTTCCTGAATGTTGGAGCTGGAAAGAAGATAATTATTGTAGAAATCTTGTTGACACTAGTCAATGGTTACATGAAACTGTCCTGGTCTCTTAAAGGCAAACCTGTTTTCTCAGAAATAAGGCAAAATTTTTCACAACAAGGATATCATTTGGCATTGCTGCCATTCATTTGAGAAGAGCTATATTCCCTTCATAGAAGGAGGACTGTGCCTGTACATATAGAGCTATAATTTGGATAGGACTGTGTTTCAGATAAAACAAAAGGCACCTAAATCAGAGCTGGACTCATGGTTTTGGGTAAATTCTTATCTTTTCCTGCAATTATCAATTATTATGAAGGTGCATCTCACTTCAAGCCATTTCCATCTATAAGATCACAAGGAACCGGTAGCTTGCAATTACCGCCAAGGATCTGGGAAACTGGGGGCAGAGGAAGCTGTGGGTACAAGCGTTATTACAGAAGCCTGTAGGGCCACAACATGTCTCTGGTACCAGCCCTCACCTCCTGCAGGATTTGGAGTCCAAGCCAGAACTATGGGGAGCCCAAAGGCATGGCTCAGCATCGCCCAAGGGTCAAATCTCTAGGTGCCCAGCTTGGGGGAAGCCATGGGGGGGTAAGTCCAAAAATACCCAGAAGTCGTCAGACTGGATTTTCCCTATTAATCTTTTTCAAAACAGCAGTCGCAGAGGGTGGTTTGCCAACAGCCTGCTTTTTTTTGGAGCCAAGGACAGCCCAGGCTCCTGGGTCTGTGCTCCTCCTGCGCAGAGGCATATGAGCATCTCCATCTCTCCATGTGCTGAGGTGTTAGGAATGTTGCAGGACTGAAGGTGCCAAGATGCAGAATGAACTAAGTAGTTTTCCTTGGGTTTTTGATGGCATTTTCAAAGTAAGGCATAGAGGTTCTGCCTCTGCTGAGGAGCTGGGGAATAGCAGCTCTGTGAAGGAGGAATTTTGTCTTGATGTTTTCAGTCAGAGGGAAGGAGGGCTGGAGAATACTAGCACAAAATTCCACATACAAAGGCAAGGTTCACAATGAAAACATGGAGACTCCATGAGGGCAGGAATATCTGTGTGGCAAACGCTGCCTGCTTGCAAGCCAATTCCTCTTTGCACTTGGCTTGCTCTTGGCTGCTACTAATCATTGATCTTGGTGTGACCCAGCTAGTTCTCAACCCTCAGAGCCAGAGAAAGTGCTTTGAATCCTACTGTCTGCTCCACAACAACTGTTTTCTTCTGCTGTCAGCTTCCATACAGGCTAATAATGTCTTGTTGTTTTGGAAGTGGAAATGCTGCATGCCTTGGGAGGCTTAGGTTCACCTCTTGGCAGATAATTGAGTCTGAATGTCACTGAATCAGCTTCTTAAAATGATTCACTTTGATTCAGTGCTCTTCCATGAATTCAGAACTATTCTTTTGTTTGCTTCACTTTTTCCCTAAAAGCTTGCATGCCTTAAAAAGCAAACTCCAGGCAAAAGCGCCAAAACTTTGTGTTCAGTGCCAGCGTTAAAAAGATACTGGAAGCAGTTACACTGGCACTAATAAAGGTAATTGGAATTGTTTGGCTTAGAGGAAGCATGGTGGTTTTAAAAGCCTAAAAGCTACTGAACTCTGCAAATATAGAGATCATACTCAACAAGGAATGATTTCATTTATTGTACAGATGTGAGCTTCTACCCTGGACAATGAGTACTGAGAACAGGGTTAGGAATGTTTTGGCTTTTAGAATAACTGGCCTGATAACTTGAGTCATAGAAGAAACTTGACTTCTTAAATCCTGGTCTTCAGAAAAACTTTGTCGGAGTCCCAGCATTTGGGAGTCTTTAGACCAATTTGTATTATGAGGCCAGTTATACTGTGCTCATGCTTACAAGGAAAAAGAAGCTTGAACTGAAATCCTGGTTTCAGTAATAGTGAAACTGTTAAGTGGGAAAAATTGCCTTAATGACTTACGTTGGGAGAAAATTGATGTGGTTTACAGGTACTGTAAAAAGCGATTTCTTGTGTAAAATTAATCCAAACTGTCAGAAATGTCCACCTAAAAACCAGGGAAAGGCTGTTGGAAGCCAGTCTAAACGTAACTTCATAACTGAGGCATAAAATGTTACTCTGTGTATCTGAAAAGAGAATAGAATAGCAGAAATAACTATACTGGGAGCATTTGAAGTCCAGGTAAACATGAGTTAATGAGGTTTAAACTTCTTCCACTGAGATGAAAGTAACTTGGATTATACGGTGCTTGCTGTGGGCAGCAGTGCCTGTGGATGGTTATCAAGGCTCAGCTAGCCCATGGTAGCCGTTCCTCAGTAACCTGACTGTACATATGAACCTTACAAAAAAAAAAAAGAAAAAAAAAGGCTCCGAACACTTCATAAAGCACCAGGGCAAGTGAGAGTGGGATTTTTCTTTATCATTATCTGGAAGATCAAAGCTGCTGGCTGTCTAGTTTGTCTTCTCCTCTCATACTATGGTGAGCAGCCCATTTAGCCCATAGGTATGTAACAGATGATCAAAAGCTTTTATGCTTTTTCTGGCTATATCAGCTAGCCTAATAAAAATAAAGTCATCTTCCCTATGCACGTTGCTTCTCTTGTATCTTTAAAAGCCTATAGCATTATCACTGCCATACCCTTAACACATACAAAATGAGAGGGAAAACAGATGAGAAATGAAGAATTAACCCTGTATCATTCCTCCCCACTCAGTTAAGACAGTCATATAATGATACTCTATCTATTTTAGTGTTAAGAGTATTCAGGCTTAACTGAATACTATATTTTTGCTATTTCTTAATCGGCCCTGATCTGATCCACTGAAGTCTTGAAGCTTCTCTGTTGACTTTATCAAGCTCCCAATGAAAACCATTCAGCAGGTGGTAGAACCTGTTCAGAACTGTCTGCAGTTCAGGTAGGAGACACCCAGGTCTGCAAATATTGACTTTCTCCTTTGTACCCTGCTGTGAGTGGCATTTGTTGCTCTCTATTCTCTCCTTAAAGCTTGATTACTAATATTGAGGAGCTCAACATAATCCTGACTCCTTTTGTATTACTGAGCCAGTGACTCCTTTTGTGATATTGAACTAGTTAACCTCTGATCTATTAATATTAAATTATAAAATTCAATAAGTAAGGGCAATGCTTTAAATAATTGAGCACAGGCTAGCAGGGTAATTGGATATTATGAACTGGGGGTGAAGAAGATCTAATAATCTGGGGAGAGATGCAAATCCATAGAGAAAACATCTCTAGAGAGTTACTCCTTTTTCATTTCAGGGCTGCTAGGCAGACAATGTGTAATACATATGTCTGCAAACTAGTCTGTCAATACTGTGTAAGTTCAGGAGGAAAATATGTATAATGCTAACATGACCAATATGGAATATGTGCCAGCCAGAGTCCAAATCATTCAGATTAATATTTCTTAATTAGCTTAGGAAACATGTTGTAATTCAAATATATGAACACTCCTAAGCATCTTCATGATTTATTCACGGCTGTTCCTAGCTGCTCTGGAAGCAAACCATACCATACTACAAACCTCTTAGCTTCCTCTTGATAATAAAACCAAATCCAGTGGTAATTAACTCCTTATCAAGTTATTAGTCCTATGCCCCAGAAGATTTTTTTCAGGCAGCACTGCAGGGAAAAGGTCCAGATCTCAAATTTTCCTTATTTCTGAATGAGATTAAAATACTTACTCAGAGTTTATAGGATCACTGCAGTTGGAGACCCCAGAATTTAAGGCAGGGATGTGAGGTCCCTTGGCGACCACCAGAGAGCTCCTGTTGACACAATGTGTTTAAAAATCACCTTTTGTTTTCATGAAAGACACTGGTGCTTTGATCTGAACATTTTCAAGGAAATCTTGAGAAGGTGGGTAAGTAAATGTCTCTTGCTATTCCCTCCTGACATTTGCTTGCAAAAGTTGAGTCAGTTTGCACATACTGTTGAAATTGCCTGCAAATATCCACCAGTTCACAGCAATTGTTCAAACTGTGATAGGGAACAAGATTTTGGTATGATTAAGTCAAGACAGAGTCTTACTGGGCTAATGCATTTTGAACTCAATGGGACCTCTCATGTGGTTAGAATTAAGTGCCCATATAGCTCTAAAATTAGTAGACAATGTCTAGATTTCACTATCATTTTATTCACTCCCTTTCTAAGGGCATATAACTGGAAATTGTGCATCTCAAAACAGGTGGCTATGAAGGGCATCCTCAAGTAGCTTTGAATCTCTGTTAGCACTTTGTTTTAAAAAACTGGATTCAAAAAAGGGGTATTTACTGCTCCTGAAAAGAGCAATTCATCTTCCTGAGCACCCACTGTTCCTAAAGAGGAGAGAAAATCCTCCAGGCAGTTGAATTACTGACATCTGTAGCTGGACCAGTCATCCCATCTAACTGACATGCACTGAATCTCTCTGTGATTCAGCCTCTTTGTGCTTTAGAGTTGCTATGTGAACTTACTCCTATAGCCAGCTGTATCCAGGGAAGATATGCTTGAACCATTTGCAATGAGAAGCAAAGAATAATTCAGGCTTATATCCTTTTCTGTTCGCCTTTGAACCTTTTTCTAACACAAAAAAATGGGGAACTCTTCATCTTCAGCAGAGAAAACACAGATGTTAAGTTCCGATACAGCAGCTATTCCTGTTGATGCAGGCCATTTGGGCAACTGTTCATATCCAATGAGTATTCATGACTGCCTAGTGATCTCAATAAAAACCCTGAGGTCCCTGGGTAGCACAGGAGGCAGAATCTCTTGTCTTAAATTAATTCTATTCAAGGCTTCCTCTGGAGTCCCAAGTAAAATCAGAATGGTGTCAATGTCCCTAGAAAGCATGAAGAGGCAGCTCTGGAGGTAAACTTAGCATCTCAGCTCAGCTTTGGCATTTATTCATTATGTGGTAATTCCCAGTGAGGCTCCTACAATGTTCTGCCGGAAATATACACAAATGGAAGTTCTCCAAAAGAGGGAACATAGATGCTGTTTATAGATTGAAAGTAGGTTATCAGGAAATTAAATTATTTTTGTAAAATTTTGGCAGAAAATCTTCAAGGTCTCTTGGGCTGAAATAAAAAAAGAAAAAAATATGCACTGATTTATTTCTATCTGTAATTTCTGATGACTTTGGTGGTCTGTAGAATTATGTCTTCTGTGTCAGCAACATTGCTGTACGGATCCAAATGAAAACATATTCCTCACCTTGAAGAGCAGAAATAAAGGCTATGAAAAGAGAAACAGCATAAAGTGTAAAAGGAATTTCCCTCTTTAATCCACTTTTATATCTATGCTACAAGCTTTGCTGCAAGACCCTTCATGCTAATCAGTCTATATCCTCCTTTTACAGTTTAAGCAGAAAAATGAGTGATTCAGCTTTCATATTCACTCCAAATACAAAGCTCACTGGCTTGTTTATGAATCCTTTCTTTGCTCTTTCTTAATTGCATCCATGTGTATTAGCAATCACTCATGTCTCTAATAACGTGGCAAAACTTACAAAGGGTGAATGCCAAGAGTGGGAATACTGAAGTGTGAGTGTGCTAACTAACACGGTGTTCTTTTTTTATTGTGTGGGTGTGGGATTTTGTTTTTGCAATGTGCTGCAGAAATGGCACCCCTCAGGGATGAAGAGATTGCTTTTAGTAACCCTAGCCAAAAGAAGAATTAGGAGTAAACAAGAGGGTTTTTCCTCTTTTTCTTTTCCTTTTTTTTTTTTTTAATAAAATCTTCCTAGCTTTGATTTTGTGTGAGATGAGAAAACTTGCACTTGTAGTAACTGTTTAATGTTATATTTAACCAGTAAAATATGTCAGGCCTCACAGATAGAGGTGATAATAGTGCATCTCAGGTGGCAATTTATTTATTTATTCATTTCCAATTTCTATATGCACATTAATGGAGCACCTTTTCCTGCATCTAGACACCCGACCAGTTAAAAGTTCCACCAAATTAAGACAAGAAAGAGCCTTGGCAAAGTAGGATAAGCCTTTCTGGACACTAAAATGGTTGTCTGCAAAGACCAGATTTCTCCTTTCCACGTGTCCCTCAGATCATCTCAACCCTTATGTGCAAACACAGACGCTGTATCTCTGAAGCCCAGTAAAGACCATCCCCAATGGGATTTTCACGTGCCCTCCAGAACAGCAGACCTGGGGTCCTTTGGAAGCAAAGAAAATGAGGATTACAAGCTGCAGCATTCTCACACAGCATGTTCTAGCAGTAGCTTCCTTTCATATGTTCAAAGCAGGGTTCAGCACTTCTGTTGGTCTTATCTGTGGGAACATAGGAAGAGAGATTGCCTTGGCTTAGAGAGAAGCTGTGAAGAGAAAATACACTGATCCAGAGATACAGAAGCATTGCCAAATGCTGAAACAAAATATTTCAAACTAACACAGAATTATAAAAGTTGTACCCATGCATTTTAAAATTACTTACTGGGTATGCTTTATTTTTTTCTTGTTATAAAGAAACCACGCAGAACTCACCCTCTACCTGTATGCATAAACATTTAAAGATGTTCAGCTTTGCAAGACCAATACCTCAACAATTTAGAAAGTGCCAGTATAAAAGAATTATACTCAGTCTTTTTTTGGTCACTTTGGGCATATGCTGTCATGGTATTGACTTCAATAATTTGTAAGCATAGTTGATTTAATTAATTTCCACAGGATTTCTATATTTCAAGACCACAGCTTTCCTATTTTTTTGTACTCTTAGATGTCACCCAGCTGCAGAAGGAGCAATGAAAGGGAATGTTTTGCCTTATTCCTGCAGTCTTGAGTTAGACCCTTCTCAGTACAAGCAGTATATTCGGAAAGTGAAGTATGGCTGCATGTGTTTGTTGGGGTTTAACCCCAGCTGACAACTAATCCCCACGTAGCTGCTTGCTTGCTCCCCCCTGGTGGGATGGAGGAGAAAATTAGAAAGGTGAAAGTGAGAAACCTCATGGGTTGAGATAAAGACAGTTTAATAGGTAAAGCAAAAGCTGTGTGTGGAAGCAAAGCAGAACAAGGAATTCATTCATCACTTCCCATGGGCAGGCAGGTGCTCAGCCATCCCCAGGACAGCCGGGCTCCAGCATCAGTAACAGGGACTCGGGAAGAGAAACACCATCACTCCCAGTGTCCCCCACTTCCTTCTTCTTCCCCTAGCTTTATATACTGAGCAAGATGTTCTATGGTATGGAATATGGAATATGCCTTTGGCTAGTTCTGGGATGTCCTGGCTCTGCTCCCTCCTGGCTCCTTGTGCCCCTGCTCACTGGCAGAGCACAGTAGTGCAATCACTACAGAGCAACAACTAAAACATCAGCATGTAATCAACATTATTCTCATCCTAAATCCAAAACACAGCACTGTGCCAGCTACTGAGAAGAAAATTAAATTTATCCCATCCACAACCAAGACAGTGTTGTAATCTCTAACCAGATCCAACCTCTAAATCCCCTTGATCACCTGGGCTGGGGTGAGGTAAAGTGAGTTTTGCCCTTACTGACTGTCAGGGGAGGCTGTGGGAAATATGTCATAGACAGATATCCAAGGCTGACACCTGAATTTCCTTTCAGGATTATTTAGCAAAGAGGCAGGAGTATGTCATGAGGATAGTGGTAAGTCTACAATGCCAAGTGGAGCCCTGTATGGCTGCTTTCTGAGGCACAGAAATATTTCCAGTTCAAGTGTGGTTGCTAGTCAGCAGAATGTATGGTGAATGCATATAATGACACGTGTTTTAGAGCCTGCCCCTGGTTTCTTCCTAACTAATTGCATGGACCCATTAATAATGGGTGTAGGTGTGTTCTTAGATGGTAGAATAATTGATCCATATTCTTCATTTCACTAAAAGCACATTTTCTGTGCATCTCATTAGTCACAGAGTGAGAAATAGGAACGTGACATGCATTCCTGATGGCAACATTTGGCTGGGAGTGTGCTGGGCATGCTGGTGGCTGGCCAAGTGAGTATCCAGGTGGCAGGTGTGCAAAAAGCAACCTCAGTTGCAATGAGCTAACCCCAGAAGAGCTCCATGTGAAGAGAAACCTGAAGTGGCCCATAAATTACAAACCTGCTGCTTTCAGTTGATGGTGCTATAGGTGAGCCACTCGTAGTGCTATCTACAGTTTGCCAGCTCTCTGCAGAGTTTCAAGACTGGTTGCTTTTTGGGTTATGGACCTTAAGTTCCTTTTGGATAAGTAGTCACTGAAGCCAACAAACTTTCCACAGGAATTAACACGGAAAGAGGGCTTTAAGAACAAGCCAATGCGAAGAGCAGGGTCTGGTGGTTGGAACAGGGCATCAAGTGGACAGAGATCTGGATCGTACTGTACAGGTAGCTGGAAAATGGGCTGGTGTGGTAACAATGTCAACACAAACTCATAAAAGAAGGAGAAATAAGAATGCACAATTTATCTACCCTGGAATACTCTGTGGTATATAAATAGCAGACTGAGAAAGCTGCCTCCTCAGATAATCCAATGTACTTGGAGGACCCACTCTTCTTCAGTTGGGCCAGAAACAACATGCATTAGAAAGTCCTATGCCAGTTTGAGTTCAGCTTGAACCTGTTGTTCGAAAACTCATCTTGTTTCCAGTTCTGTGACCTCCCATAGCCCAACAACATTCTTCCCACTAAGACCATCAATTGGACAATGCAGCTGAAAGATTGTGAGATGCCCCAGAGGCAGAGATGTAACACTGAGACACCTCACGTGCAGGCTATGTCCCTTGTCCTGTAAAGATTTGGACAAGGCAAGAGTAACTGGATGCTAATGATGCAAATGGCACCCTTAACTATTCTATGCAACAGAAGAGGTGAATTTTTGCTGTTGGTCGCACCTATGTGAACCCAAGAGAAACTTCCCTGGATTTCCAGCATGACTCAAGAGCAGAGCTTGATCTACTCTTTGTTTTTGTTCTCGCTTGTATTTGTCCTATCTGCTTTCCTCTATCCTTCAAACCCACTTTCATCTTTTAGAGCACCTCAAAGCATTGCACAAATGTAGGTTAATTAGCAGTTTCAGACCAGCCTTTAGAAGTAAGCCAGAAGCCTTTATCTAACACAGGAAGGCTAGAATGGTTTGCCCTGTTTGCTTTGGATCTGAAGGATGATGGCTATCTGTTGGATAAAATGGGTATGTGCTGACACCAGGAATGATATTTTTTTCCTCTGGTGCGGGATGAAGTTTAGCTACAATGTTCTCAGAAACTTATAATAGTGACAGTCTACACCCCTCCCTGCTGCCTGTTCCAATTTTTAAATATTTGTACAGTAAGATAGTTTTCCTAGTGTCTAAACATCCATTTGGGTAGCTTAAGCCTCTTAGTTCTCCTAGCTATAGCTGGCATGAAGAACAGTTTATTTCTGTCTTTTTATATCTGTCTTTTACGTTGATGATGTTTGTTTTCTCAGTGTTCTCTTTCCACACCCAACTGACCCCATGCTTTAAGCCTTTCCTATAGGTCACCTTTTCTAGAGCTCTTGTTTTTCTCTACTCTCTCTGATCCATACATTCCTTGAACTGTGATGCTCAAAGCAAAACATAATGCGTTCTTAGCAATTTGATCAGCTTTGAGTTGCAAAGAAGGTATTCTGCTTCTATTTCAAGAGTTATTTTACAGGTGGTTTTTTTTTTTTTTTTTTTTTTTAATGGCAGTTTGACATTTACTTCTGTTTACTTTGAGATCCTCTAGAAACTCCAAATCTTTTTTTGTAGAATAGCTGTATAACCAGCTGCTTCCCAGATTTTAGCAGTTGATTATTCTGTGGAGTCTGAGCTTGTGCTCTGCATCATGTTCCTTACAGGCCACTTCTCCAAGGGGATAGTTTTATCAACTCTTCACACTGAAAGGCAGAACTCACTAGCCTTAATTTATAGATATGCTAAACATATTCACTGTGCTTCTGTCTGGTTTAGTGTCCAGGAAAAGTGTGTCTGCACGAAATGTGGAAAAAAGCATGTAATTATTCTTTACTTTGAGCATCTTTTATCCCATTCATGCATAATATATGTACACACTGTTAACTACTGACATGGAACCATTTTGGAACAGAGGAAGATTCACATCTAGAAGGATAAGGGAGAATTGTAGCTCACTGGAGCATTTTTCTAGTGGAGTTTTACTGAAATCTGTAGAAACATTCAGGATTTGATGTCTTGGTATTTTCTGAGGCTGAAGTGGCAGACTTCCCACCAGTATTTCCCACCGGCTCTAGGTCCGAGCTGTGTTACAGCAGGGCTTTTTTTACAGGCCAAGTTATACAGAAGATGTAGGAACTTCCTGCTCTTTTCTTTGCATGAGCCTGAGAATGTTAGCTACTGGTAGTTAATAACTAGTAGAAATTAATACATGACTAATATAGGGGAATAATTTAGGTCCTGCTTATGTTCTTCTGTAAAGAACAGCACTTGCATTTTCATGATCGCTATTGTCACAGTGTGACCTCTGATAGAATAAGAGAACTGGGGGTGTAGATCAATTTATGATCAACAGAAATATATTCAGTCTGGATGAAGCCAACTCAGTGACTGAAGAATCCTAAACAATGTCATTGAAACTCAGTGCTGTTCACTCAGTGACCGTGCCGAGGGTCGCTGCTGTATAAGCTGTAGTGTCACGGCTGTCATTCTTCGCAACTTCCAGTAAGGCAAGGATCCTGCAAGTGAAGTCAGCCTGCTGCAATCTGCATATCTGTTCCTGGCTGAATTTTCACTTGGTTGTGTCCTCTTTCTTGGAAATAGTTTTGCACTGTCATGTACCCCCTGAGCTACTACCAGCACCTGCAGCTCTGTCCTCTGAGCTCATAGGGTGCTCCACGCTGTCTGCCAGCTAGAAGTAGCGTCAAATCTAATTACTATACACTCTCTCAGGCACCAATTAAAAATGATCTTAAAATGTCTTGTAGCATCTAGCCTTAGAAACCTGAGAGCTGTATTATGAGAAGTAGGAAGATTAGCTTTCTCCCATAATCATGGGAGTATAACACAGTTTTTGTGAACAATGATTATAAATATTATATGCGTCTTTTCCATACCTGTTTTAAAATACACAGACTATTTAGGAGCTGGAATTAAATCTCTAAAACCTCTGTGAACTCTGCTTCACTTTTTCCCATCACAGGAACATAAATCTTCGCTAGGGGAACTATTTGCAAACCCAAGCAGGGGATTTCAAGGCTGTGTGAGCACCTCTTGCCCGTATCGTGGTGGATCAGTGAATACCACAGCAGTGCGATAATGCTCTGCATCAAAAATTCTGCAGGAGCCTTATCAAGACCTACCAGGGAATGAAGTTGTAAAGCGTTACTTTGAGTGCAAAGGCTGGCCACACATTTTGAGGGTGTGACTGTTAATCTCAGCACTGTCAAAAAGCATGGTACCTGGGGAAGAAAGAAAAAAAATATTGCCTTGCTTTTGTTTCATATGGGGAATGCAGTATTTCCTTTTCTTAATCCTGCTTCTGCCTTTCTCAACGGGTTTCCCACCATCGTTGTGTGATAGATCAAGTCAATAACTGATAGTGCCACTTGGTTTGACTAGAAAGAAGCAGATGGTATTTTTTCCCCTTTCTTTCTGTGTACTTTTGCTTGGCTGTCCATTTGTGGTATGCATATTTTACAGATTATCCTGGAGGACTCGGTTCCTAAGGCAGAAGAAGAAAAGCATTGTTACAGATTATTCACGTCATGCATATTTTGAAGCTGACTCTCCAGCATTTTGTTGCAATGCAGCTACTTTGGAAGGAAGTAAAATTGTATTTTAACCTACAAAGCATGGCTTGCTCTTGCTTCTTTTAGGGAAGAGATCATCATAATCTCTTCCAATAACACTCTTGTTAGTCTTACAGTATTTACGTTAATCAGGGCCAAACAGCTGACCTAACGTGACTCATGTAGAAATCAAGAACTTACTGTGTCTCTTAGCTCAGCATCAGTGTGATGGGTAATCAAAAGCCAATCAAGTGGTGTCCCAGTGGTTCTGGGCCATAATTTACCACTGTAGCCAGCACGATGGATTAAAGCAGTAATTCTACCTGATAAGATAGAATCCATGCTATTTTTCCTTGTTTTAATTCAAATGACAGAATTTCATCCTTTTGGTAAGGTAGATGATGCCATTTCAGAATATTGTATGTTTGTGATGTTTGTGGGTAGATTTAAGAAGGGAGGATATGATCATAAGTCACAGGGGAAAAGAGAAAGAGGTTGTTGATAGAGCAGTAAAATACAGACAGCACAGCAAGGTGGGCAAAAGAGCCCTTGTAGAGCTCAGCCCCTTTTTAACAAGAGCTGCAGTTTGGAGCAGTTCAGCTTATGCATCCTCATGGATGCTCTGAGAGCTTGTGTAGGAGGGTTTTTTCTGACAGAGGGGTTCCAATATACCTCCCCACCCCCAACCTCTTACTTCCTATTTCCTACTTTTCTCCTTTGAGAGAATCTCACCTACTTGGAAAGCGAAAGTGCAAAGCTCAGAAACTACAGGCTAGCTAGTGTAAATCACCATAGTACCTAGGGAGGCTTTGTTAGCTGTGAATCTGCTGTGATGTGTCTGTGAATGGTGAAACTGTCTGGATTGGTGCGGATGCATATGAAAATATGCACTGATCATCCTCTTGACTCAGTATTAATTTTGATTTATAGTTCTAGCAGGAGCTGCCACCCCAGCCATTTGGTACCCTGGACCACTCTCTTAGTAGCACAAATGGAAACACAGAGCTAAACACTTGAGGCTGTTACATTCGTATAAGTTAAGGTAAAAATCACACAGTGCAGGCTAGTCATGGGAAAAGTAAATGTTTAAGAATCTGAGCCTCTTGAAGGCCTTCATGAAATTGTGTAAGATGTATCATCCTACACTTACTAATGTTAAAAAGATACTATGATAAATTAAGATGCATAATGCACTTTTTTATTTAAAGCTAAATGCATGCTTCAGAGACTGAAACCAAGAGAAGCAGGGTTGAACAATGCCAGGTGTGCTTTGTGGCTTCATCATGACTTCCTAAAATTGTTAACAATAACAATAACATGCCTTTGCTATCTATCCTCAAAGCAGTGTCATTGCACTGCTTGCTTTAGTGAACGGAAAACCACTCTCTTCTCCTCAGCAAACTCACTTGCCTGGTGAGTTTGTCATTAAAACGATGCACTGCACTGAGAAGTTCAGTGCTTGTTTACAGTAAACACCACGACCTCATATTTGACTCCATGACATTTATCATTAGTGATAATTAGTTGTGGACTGAGTCCTACAGCTTTCTCTCTCCAACATGTTCTCTTCATTCTCCTTCGCTTAATTTTCCAGAGTTCTTCCTAGAGCATATTACACCAGGAATACCTGGTTACACTCGAGCTTGTACTTCTCCTTGATGAAGAATATGAAGCACATGGTTAGCTAAATTTAGATCTGAAAATAATCAACTATTAAGAAACACCTTGTTCTTACTACTAGCAATTAATGTAATCAATACCTTACTGTTTAGAAACACTTCAAACAGCATTCTTGGAGGGATGGTGTCCTAGCTGCAAACCACCAAATATAAATAACAGGTTACATTTTTGATGGCCAGCGTTATTTCATTCTTCCTTATACACTTCTGCTGAAGTGAGATACAGACTATGAACACACAGCTTTATAAGCCGTAATGTCAGTAGTGGATTTGAATTGAGAGAATTGCTAAGACTCCTTGAAAGCGCAGCTGCCACACAGTGACTTAATGCTGCTGTAGATCAGCGGCCCTTCTTTGGTGCTGAGCCAGCTCTGGGCATCCTCGCATGGTGGTCCCCAAGGGGCTGACTCTTCTCATGTGCCTCCTGGAACCCACCTGTGTGAAGAAAGAGGCTTTTATGGTGAACCTCTGTGTTGTTCCAACAAACCGTGCACTTGTTTCTCAATTCATTTATTTTCATCTGGTTCAGTGTTGTGCTGATTCTGCAATATAGCTGATTTTCTGCCCTTCCATAGCAATGACCGGTCTCTTAACAGGCAGTAATAAAACTTGACCTCTCGACCATTTATTTTTCCCAGATAGTGATTATATTTTAATGTGGAAGGAAATACTCTCTTGGAAAACATTTTTCAAAGGAGAAGGAATAAAAATAAATAAAGGAGTGAAGGAGTAGAAAGAAAATGGGACTTCCTCTGCTTATTCCACTCCCTGTGACCTGACAATAATTTATGTGCAGTATTAGGTAAAAGAAAAGTTGCCATGAAGTTTCATATTGTCTCCCTCTTGAAGGTATAATAATAGTAAAATTGCAAAACCCAGATCCAGTTTACTGTTATAAATGGATTGTATGTATGAATAACTTCTGGAGGTAAGTGGTGAAACTGTTGCTTATGAAGGTGTTTATTCTATATTGCTTTTGCATGCAGGGCGATCATTCTCCACTTGTTTGTGATTTTTATTAAATATGACGCCCACTCATATTTTATGAGAAATGTTTATGCAAAGTAATCTATTTGATTCAGCATCTTAATATTTACCTAATGAATATATACTGCGTATGATTAATCTTCTTATATTTTATTGCTCCAAGCATTTAAAAAAGACTATAACCAGAGTGGGCAGCTTCATGCTATGCAATAAACTGCAAATGAATAGAGGCTTTTAGCAGAGGTGTTTGAACTTATAGCTCATGGCTGTCTTGCAGTGTTTTGCTTTCAGACAAAATGAGTTTTTTAAAAGAATTCTATTTTTTTCTTCTTGTTCTGAACCAAACTGAACTGAAATGCCTGACTTGCAGTTTATATGATTTAAGAATTTGAACTGTGTAATTGGATGGCATCTGCAATCTGTTTCCATCCTGTGGTTGTGTTTGTCTCTTCTTGTTTCATCAGGTACTGCAGAGGGAAAAGCTAGCCCTCTTCATGGTGAAACAGAAAACGCCAAAAATATTTACAAGTTTAGACACCTTTTGCAAAGCCCTTTTATTCCCTAATATGTTTTTATAAATTAAAAACTCCTGGAAGTTGTTCTTTCAGTTACTGGTGTCAGGGCAAAGGGTGGACTTCCTTTGATACGCATTGGGATTCTCTCTTAATCACTATATCCCCAGAGGTGGAAGTTTCAGAAGCTCTGCAGACAGATGGCCAAAGTGATATGTGACACTTTTTACGTGACCCTTTTGTCTTGGAATCAAAATTGTGTCATGGAGGTCTTGGTCTGTCGATTCCCCTCCTATAGCTTTTGGTGCAGTTGGCCATTTTCACTCAAAACTGATGCAGAATTAAAGATGATCTTAACGATATCTTTTAAACTTAGGGAGATAAAAGACGAGAACACTGAAGAAGGAACTGAGTGAGACCCACTGAAAGAGGCATTTAGAAGGTAATTTGTCCTGAGGGGTAAAAGCCACCTAGCCAGCCTCCATCAGCCATGTCACATATGACCCAAATCGGTCTACTGGGAAGAGCTGGAAGTACTGGTTGGGGTGGATGGGAAAGAAAGCAGAAAGTGTGATGTAGGAAGTAGGACACATCTGTGAGAAAACTTTTTTAACTTTACCATTCATGAAACAGCTTGTTTATTTTGGGGCTGGATTGAGTTTCTGATATGGTTACAGCCATGCTGTGAGTCTCTACTGACAAGCAGGACACTTTTTGTTCATGACCGATGGTCCCTATATTGCCATGCAAGGTAACAGATTTGAAGAATTGAGTCTGTGGCAAAGTTGGAGTGATGGGGAAGTAGGGAAGCTGATTAAGATACGGATATTATCCCAATAAGTAGGAAAGCAAGGCAAATAATCCATTTTCCTATAGCCTGCCAATTTAAAAATTGTTTGTCCCATTGTTTTCACACCTCCTCTCATTTTCATGCAGATGGACAGCAGTTTGGTTTAGTGCTTTGTAAACATGGGTAAGAATAGTGTTATTAAAAATAGAAGAACCAGCTTCCTGGGCTAGACAAAAAGCATGTAGTCTCCAACCCTGTCTCTCTTAGCAATCACTGATTCACATGGATGAGCATTAATGGGCCCTGTATGAAGCTGTCTTTATCAGGTATAGCCTACCAGCTCCTGGCAAACAGCAGTTCAAAGAATTTCTGAGCCAGTGTTAATATGCAGTGACATCTTCTCTATCAATGGGTTTAAGCTCTTTTATGAACCGGGTTTTGCTTTTGTCTCTACAGTTTCCTGTGGCAATGAGTTCCACAACTTAATTATGAAGTGTATGAAAAAGTAATTTCTGTTGGGTTTGGGGTTTTTTTTTTGTGTGTGTGTGTTTTTGTTTTGTTTTTTTAACATTCCTCCTGATCATTTTATTTCAGACTGCCTATTTTTTGGGCATCGTGAATAATTATTTGCAATTTTTCTTGTCTGCACAATTCCTAGCTACACAGACCTGTCCTATCCCTTTCTTCCCTCTCTATAATTCCTACAACCTATAATTTTGTATGTGTGGTTATGTTTCTTTTTTTCCCCACAAATGCATTACTTTGTATTCATCAGTATTGAAATTCAACTGCAATCTTATCACCCTGTCACTCAGCATTGTGAGATCCTTTTGTGAGTCTTTGAAATCAGCACAGAATTGACTATTCTGAATAATTTTGTGTTATTTATTCCCTTTTCCAGACCATTTATGAATATGCTGAACTGAACAAACTCTGGGGCAGATCCTTGAGGGACTTCCCTGGCAACTTTCCTTCACTCAGAAGAACTTCTTTGTTATTCCTTTTGTTTTTAAATTGGTTATTAATCTGTAAGGAGGTATTTGTTCGGTTGGTCTGTCCATGCCTGTGGTCACAGTACATTGCTTCCTGTCCGTATTCACACGATCCTGCTCCCGCTGAGTGTTTATTTCACAAAGGGAGCCCTTCCCTACTGATTACATAGGGGCGAACTGGAAGCAAGGCTAGTGGAGTTAGGAGCAGCTCAGCAAACCTAGAGATCCCACTGGTAAGGGAGGCTGTGATACCTTTCTCTTCCCTTCATCACCACCAGGAGAGAACAACTACAACTACTGCAATAAACGCAGCCTGTGCTCAGTGCAACAGCAAGACAAGGGAAGGGGAGAGCAGCAGACCTGGCTGGCCGTTAATTGAACCTGACAAGTGTTTACATGAGGAATCAGACTGACAGTGGCCTAAAAGCTCTGATTTATAAGGCTATTGATTAGCAGTGACCCAGTCAGCAAGAGAAATGGCAAACTGCTGCTTCAGCATTGCCCATATGAGCAAAGCTCAGTGCAAACGGCCCACGCGCGTGTATTTATAGAGGTATCCATATGCTCATTACCATCCCAGACTTCTGTTAACATGTCCATATATTACAACATCTATGCATTCACCAGACCAAACCCACACTCTGTTATCTTTCATATTGATTGGGTTTTTACACACATATTGAGACAGATGTACTAGATGCACTTGTTTTTAGCTGATACATATTTATAAAGGCAAACAACTAAGTATGCACCTGTGGTCACAGTTTATCTTTTGCTGCCTTGCTTTCCTAGGAATACAATGTAGCTCTCTTCAAGATTACTTCCTTTGTTATTGGTATCTCATCTTCCACACTGAAGCTGCTTCAGTCTCTAAAGTCCTTCAAATTATAAATACATCTTAGTACTCCCTGATGCAATACATTATATGTATGCATCTCACACTCCAAGTATGAAATATTCACTTGGTCTACTCGGCTTGCTGTACGTGGAATATTTTAATATTGTACAAATCAGCTTTTTCCAGGCAAATATTTTTTAATCATCTTAATATTGCAGGACTTTTTTCAGATGTGTAAACAAATCCAGTATTTTAAAATCCTCATTTATACTACTGCTTTTGAACATGAGATACAAATACAGTGCAAAACAAGAGCTTCATCATTTGCCCTTTCTCTGATAGCTGAGAGAAATATTCTATTTCAAGTCCACTTTCAAGTCCAGTGAGCTGACTCCCTCAAATGCCTTCTGTTCTGATGAAGTTCCATCTCCTGAGAGGATGTGAGCCTTTTAACAGTAAATTCCCAACCAGTTCCGACATGCTCTGTGTTTGAAACTCTGCAATTCTCTTTCTCCATCTGTGCTGTATCTATCTATTTACGCACAAAATGCTGAGAAATGTGGATGCAGAACCCAAATGCGCTGGAGCCCTAGGGAGCCTTCTCAATAATATTGCCTCTCCTGATTTACACAGCTCATTCATATCAGTTGTTATTCACATTTATTATTTTTCCTTCCTCCCTTTGCACAACTTAGCAATGCTCAAGAGCCCTGGGGCTGGTGGCTGGGAAAGCTAGAGCAGCCAAGGGTAACACCAAAATGCCCTTCTGTGCATCCAGACTTCCCCTGACCATCCATCAGGCAGGGACTTCTCCCACTTTACCATCACTAGGTGAAGGATATTTTTCTTTCTGCTTCTCAGGTGAATCAGACCTGACTTCATGATTTCCACATGCCATTGAGTTTCTAAGCCTCTTCGGGAGGGTTCTAGCTGCTGGCAGGTGCCTCTTGAGAGATGGTGGCTGGAAGCAGGGTTTTGAAATCACAGGCTTTTCCTTTCAGAAGCAACATCGTAGATATTGAAGTCAGCCAGAGCCAGCAGCTAACACAGCTACCCAGTGTGGCACGGGCATACTTTGCTTCCTTGGGCAGCTTTTGGAGTCACCATCAACATCTGGGACTGAAAGCAACCTGGGTGTCACCACGTTGTCCCTACAGGTTAGATGTATTGCCATGAATCTTTGCTTGAGGCACTCAGAGGGGCCTGCTGGTTTAGTTCGTTACAGCGCCAGGGAACATTTGGGATGGGCGCTGCAAAGTGCAGGATGAACAATATCCTTTACTAAAGAGTTAAGAGTGCAGAGTAGGGCAGTCATCAGCAAAGAGAGGACACAGTGCCATGAATGCCAGCTAGCAAAACACTGCAAAGTTTAGATTCTCTGTTAAATAAATAAATAGGTTTTTAACCATCGAAGCTCTCATTTGCACAGAAACTGTTCTGACCACTAGTCTGGAGTTTGCCTCAGACGTTACAGGAAGAAAGAATTTAAAAGCCAGAGCTGTGCCAATGGGCTTGGGAAGGAACATTATTTGTGAAGACCCATACTACAGCAATACTTGTAACAATACTTTTACTGGACTGGTCAGAGTCCCTGAAGCAACCCCCCTGTTCTCTCTGCCTCCTCCGCTTTGGTCCACTGCTGCAGCTCGCAGCTCCACGCAGTAACGTCTCATTAAGCAGATTAGTCTCCCACTGCGACCTGGGTAAGGCTGACCTGTGAGCAGGTCCTGGGTCCACATCGCTAGCTCTCTCCTTCTGGAGAATGAAACGAGCTTTTTTGGGAGACAGGCTAGAACTGCTCATCCAGCACCACCAGGACCCTTTCTAACTGTCTTTCACTCTTCTACTAGTTCTACAAGAATCTTCGTAGGAAGCTGTGTGTTCTGCAACTCTATAAATTGTCCTGGCAAGAAATCAATAAAGACTAAAGCTTAATGAATTAGGTTTCCACAACCGACTTCATTAGAGGCCCCAAATCAGCCAGGTGCTTAGGTAGGCTTACCTTTAAGCATCTGATCAGTCTTCTAGTCAGCTCCCTGATATCTTAGCTCCAGGCATGCAAGCAGTTCAAGTAAAGATGTCTTGATGGGGTAAGTTTATGAGTGTGATATATCATGATAAATGAAATATGTGCTTTGTGCTTTCCTAAGCATAGACCTAACCAAAAAAAGGGTGATTACTGGTCTGGTTTTGCTTTCAAAGTCCTTTGTATAGCAGTGTTCCTACTAACTTCAGGCAAGACTAAAATTCACTGGGCTGCACAAACAGAAAAATAACTAGAAGAATTTTCTAATGCACATTAGCTTTAATGCTGGGGAAAGTTCAGAGACTGCAGTCCGGATCTCCAAGCATCTGTTCTGAAGGCTGCTTTGGACACTTGCTATGAACAAGCCTGGATTGCACCTTTCTACCCCTCTGCTGCCCCTACAGCATGACAGCCTGGAGTGATAAACAGCTATACTTACACTTAACAATCCTTGTAACCTTTAGCAATGTCTGGCAATTATTAATTAAATTTCTTATTAGTGCCTATTATTAGAGAGGCTCTGTTTCCTTAACTGAGAAAGTGTGTTGGAGAGAGGCAGGATTTAAATGAACAGCAAGAACGGGGCTGGAATACTGAAGGTATCCTAGTTTGCAAAGTACATTCAGCTGTGACTGTTTTGCATATATCATTCTTGGTTTGCAGATAAACAGCAGCACAAATGGATTCACATGTAAATTTGTCCCATGATGATGCTATGTAGCAGAAAAGAACATGGCTCTCCAGGGCTTATCTGCTTCAGTTCACGGGGTAGCAAGTTCCTCCGTAAAGCTGGATGATGTGCTCAATGTTTGCAGGAGTGAGACCAGAAGAAAAAGTGACAAGTCACATGAATTCTTTTTTTAAAATTTTTATTGATTTTGTGCAATTGTGAGCTAGCCTCTCCAGCAGGTTTCTGGCATACATTAAAGTGTGTGGGGTTAAAGGGGCATATTTCTGTTAGGGAGCTGTTTTCCTTTAGAGCATCTCCACTTCCGAACCGGCACAGTCCCCGCCGCTGTTTAACTGCTGGTGCTCATCCCCCCGAGTGCAGAGGACAGGCACTGCATGGCTAAGGGGAGCCCAAGCAACCTGATGTTTTTCAAACAATGCAGACCCAGCTGTACTGAGTGATGGCACGCTTCTGTCTGCAGGAACGCTCAGTCCATTCCCCCTGAAAATCAGCTGTTTGTAATGGAAACGCAGTATCTTATCTGCAGTGACAATAATGGGGGAAACCATGAAATACACCCAGGGAGCCCCTTTATTGGTTTTAAAGTGGAAATGGAGGTACATTCACAACCGTAATCTGCTTAGGACAGAAATTTGCTCCTTGTTATCTGCAGGTCCAAATTTAATGTGGTTTTAATTGCCTATTCAACATACCTAGCAATTAAGGCAAAATGATATCTTTCCTTTTGAAAAATGTATGAGCTTTACAATTAGAAGTAATTCTTCTCGTTAATTGAAAGTACAGCTTTATTTTCTGTTGATTGTATTTTTTTTTATTAAAGGATTCTCAAGGCTTTTGAAATCCCCTTAAAGGGCAAACGCTACCATGTGCTTCCACTGCAGTCACAAAGGACAAACTTGGGGGCTCTTTAAGATCTGTGGGTATTCAGCATAAAGTTAGTGATACTTAAATATGCTAAGTTGTGCCCAAGTGTAACTTTCACACTGGACATCCTTTTCTCATGGCAGTCAGTAGGGCTCAGATTCTTGCCTCTTGGGACAGTGGCCATCGCTATATTATGTGTATGTGCTATGCTAAGGAAATAGTGTCGTGCCCTCGTGTGCTGCTGTTTGATGAAGGAAGACTAAATATAACTGCACTGCACACATGTAGAAGAAGACACTGGGGGAACACCAAGAACTTTGACAGGCCTGGAATATGGGGCACAGTGTCAGCAAATCCATAGCTGGACCAAGCAACCAGTCAAAACAGAGCACGCTGCACAGTGTCCCCAGCTGTGAAGGTTGCAGGAGGTCGGTGTGATCAGGCTGTTTTTCAAATGATCATCTTGTTCAGTGTACAAGGGAGAGCCCCCATCTGTTGCTCTAATGTCGCATGCTGGGAATGGTCAAACTAAGGAAGACAGGAAAAATGTTGAGCTCAGATGAAAATATTGAAGAAAATATATTTTGGGGACAGAAATACCAGGGCACCTCATATGTCCTGAACACCTCACTCCATATACAGTGGTATCTGTAATATAAGCTGCATCACGATTTTGGTTACAACATCACACCTCTAGTAGAGGAATAGGGACATATTCAATATCCAGGCTACTCTGACTGGCAGTGAATGCCAAAATTAAACATCAGTGCATGAAATCAAGCCTCACTGCTGTGCAATGATCCTGCACAAGACCCTCAGAGACCCTCTTCGCCCTTCAGCAGAGAGCTGGAGCGTGCAGAGGTGCACTGACTTATGTGCAAAGTCATCTTTCATCTTTTCTTGTCCATACTTTTGCAAATGGAAGTAAATGGACATGGCCAGGCTTTTCTTCTGAAAACTCCCTCTTATTCTTCATGTCACCTTTAAATTACTACATGCTGTGTTTCACAAAGCAGCTCCAAAGACAGACACAAGGCAACTGCTTCATTTAACACTGCTTGACAAAGTGATCCCTCCTGACCTCCCAGCAGCAACCTTCTCACTCATTTTAAGTACAATGTAATTGCTGGATGTCTGACTCACCTCGCTGTCTTTCAAGTGCACTTCTATGCTAACATTTTTAGACATGACTTCAAAATACACTGCTAAATATTATCTGCTCATATTTCTATATTACTCTGGCATTCTGGCTGGGACATCTGTCAGTCAAATGGATGCTTAACCTTTCCTTCTGAGGGGAGAAAATAATGTGGGATAGTATTCATCGGTCTGTGAGAAATGACTACTTGAAAACTGTGTGCCTGTGTGTACTTGTCTGAGTGTAATTAGATATAATGGGACAATGTTTGGGTTGCTTCTCTCCAGGCTTGGCAAACAGCTCAACCATTTGATTTGTGAGTTTTTCAGTCAGGGTCCAATTCAGCTTTTGAGTGGTTCACTGCCTTTCTGACGAGGGGCTGTGTATTCCCAGCAGAATACTGGAGGATCCAAGCTCACCAGTAACAGGAAAAATGGAACTGTGGCTGTAGTCAACATTAAAGCACAAATATATGGTTTGTGCTGTATTCATGTCCAGAGACCCTCACCAAAATCATGATCCTACTGAAGCAGAGGAGGAGTGGGCAACATCCCCAGAAGATAATTAATCCTGTCTTAACAGCGGTGTCTGAGCAAGCAGCATGTAGTACTCTCAAGGGGTGCCTCTCTTTCCTTTAATTGTAGTGGAAAGCTGGACAACTAGCCAAGCTAAATAGTATTAGCTGAAATGAATTCCCATCATGCTGGCTATATAATCACAGTGTGATTAATGTGTTGGAAAATACCCCATGTGGAAAACCCTATTTATTCTACAAAGGAAATTCATCCTCATTCTTCTGACATGATGGGCTGAACAGCTCTGCCGAGGTGCCCCTCTCCCCACCAGCTATTCAAGGAGCCCAAGAGGGACTTTCAGATAGCCAGAGTAGTGAAAGCAACCCCAGCCTGGCTTGGTGAGCCAGATTGGCCACCTATTCCTTAGTTACAGTCTTTACATATAGTTTATTTATTATTTTTTTTTAGCTGCAATGAATATATTTAGAAGTTTAAATATATAAATGGCACATTATAGTATAATACAATATAATACAATTTAAAAACACATGAATAACGTTCCCTTATTCTGGGGCATTCAAGATCATGCTACCATTTGGCACTAAAAATAGGTGTCTTTAAAACCTGTAATTACTTCTGATTCCTGCTGGGGAAACTGCACTTAATTTGGACCTTAGGGACAGATTTTTGGCTGGTGTAAATTGGTGCCTGATGCTCTGTCTTCAAGTGCCAGATGTTATGTCTTCATCTGGAGATTAAAATGCTTTTCACCCCTGAGCATGTGTAGTCCAATGCACTGGGCAGTCAGGAGAAGTCTTTGCTTCTCCTTGCTGCTGCTCTGCTGAGGCTAGCCAGATGCTGCAGTTTTCCATCCCAGAGCCCCTTCCAGCAGGGAGTTTTTAAAAAGTAGGGCTTGCCTCCTTCCACATGTCCTTGTCGATCTCATCTTTCCCAGCCTTCCCTCCTGGTGTAAATGAGACCTCATTCCTAAATCCAGAAGACAACTTTGCAAGAAAGTGATTACACAGGGTGTTGTTTACATTAAAAATTGTTAAAGTATGATGAGAATTTGGGGTGAAGCAATTTTGCTACCTGCTAAGGCTTGAATGGTACCTCAGATTAACTCATAGTACTCATTCCTATGTTCTGTAATTCGTATGGATTTTTAATGCTCCTTCAAGAAACATACTGCCTACAGTGATGTGCGGTTTTTACCTTATTTGTTTCTCCTGCCATTCCCAAGCTGGTAAGTGGGGAGAAGGCATCTTTGAGATGTAGACTAGCAATTACCATTTCCATACGTAATTTAGCCACAAGCAGTAGGATATGTCTGACTCAGTGTAGACTGAGTTGCAATGCAGATGAGCTGGTTGTCTGAAGCTGCCCAGGGTAATGGTGTGTGCTGGCTGTGGCTGGGATGGAGCTAATTTTCTTCATAGTAGCTGGTATGGGGTTATGTTTTGGATTTGTGCTGGAAACAGCATTGATAACAGAGGGATGTTTTCGTTATTGCCCAGCAGCCTCACACAGAGCCGAGGGCTTCTCTGCTCCTCACCCCACCCCACCAGCGCTGTCTGGGGGGCACAAGGAGCTGGGAGGGGACACGGGTGGGACAGCTGGCCCCCACTGAGCAAGGGGACATTCCATACCGTACCACGTCATGGTTAGCAATAAAAGCTGGGGGAAGAAGGAGGAAGGTGGGGACGTTTGGGGTGATGGTGTTTGTCTTCCCAAGTCCATGTTACTGATGCTGGAGCCCGGCTGTCCTGGGGATGGCTGAGCACCTGCCTGCCCATGGGAAGCGATGAATGAATTCCTTGTTCTGCTTTGCTTGAGTGTGTGGCTTTTGCTTTAGCTGTTAAACTGTCTTTATCTCAACCCATGAATTTTCTCACTTTCACTTTTCCAACTCTCTCCCCCATCCCACTGGGGGTGAGTGAGCAAGTGGCTACGTGGGGCTGAGCTGCCAGCTGGGGTTAAACCACAACATGGTGTCAATATAGTACAGGATAAAATTTGTGTCCTCCTAAAGCAGAGATTTCAACTAAATCAGATACATCATGTCTTCTCTCTATTTACTAGGAAGGGAGCTAAGAGCGAGTGGTTCACCTTTACAGTGTTTATACTGTAGCTGTCTGAAGTTGAATAAAGTAACACCCCTCACTGATGGGTCCCATGTGATAACAGTTTATTGGGTTATGCCCAGTCATTGTCTGGGCTATTGTTAGGGCTGTGTCTCTCAAGATCATGAGCTGGCCACAGCAAACGACATTTTTGTAGTTCCATAAAATATGGTGCAGCTGCTGACAGGAAATGCTGATGGGAAATAGAGAGTTGAAGGTTTTTGTGTGGACATTCATTCTCCAACTTGCAAATCAGAATAGAATTCTAGAGTTTTCATTCAGCCTGTCCCCAGAAATTTCTGTCCCTGCCTTTCTGTGGGGACTGGTCTCTGTCCCTCGGAAAAACTCTGAACTGCTGTAGCCCATTCTCAGGACATAAAATCATAGTTTATTGGGTCCAAGTTCACATTTGCTAGGAGACCACTATGTGCTGTAGAAATGAGTTGACTTTGTTGCTACAGGAATGTCCAGAGACAGCTTTGAGTTCTAAGCATGGCTATGAACTCATCCCACTCTGAGGACAGATGCCAGATACAGCTGGGGTGGGTGACCTGGGAGTTTCTATCTTCAGACCGGCATCACTTGCCTGTCTTTGCCTTGATCAGGACACAGCTGCTAATCTTGAAAAATCACCAAATAACTTTTATTTTGCTTATTCATGGTCTAAAGGAGTTGTGGAGTTGTTCATTATGAATTATTTAATGCTTTAGTATATATCATACTATTTCAGTGCCTTCAGGGAAACACTAATCAGGATGGGGAGATGACGGAAAGCAAACAAGAACTGTGTATTACCACTGAGGGAAAACCTAAAGGTACAGTTGTTTGTGATCAGCCTGGGTCCTACAAGAAAGACCTGAACCATCACATGTCCATTCCCTCAGTCCCTAATGCAAAGGGCTGCAGTGGGCTGTGAGGACCAGTGCCTCTGTGGGCATTGATGGGAGCCAGGCACAAGAATGATGGAAAACGGTCTCTTAGGAGAAATAATTATAACCCTCATCTCTGTTTCGCTTGCTGTGCCAAAAGGTAGGTAAGGCTACCCTGAATGTGGGGAAAAAATACATTGAAAACCTAAGGAAATGCTAAAACTAAAAGTGAAAAGCCAGCACCCTCCAATTCCCAAGTTTTCCTCTCACAGCAGCTTTCCTCAGTGTTTTCTGTCCTTTCACATATTCTTGGCAGACAACTCTGTTGCATCTTAGTGCTCTCCTGTGATCTCTTCCCATACAGGAACGGGTTTATTTTGATTTGTCATTTTAATGATTTCTGAGTGTTTGATTTTAATGATCACAGCATGGTCTGAGGTGAGGCAGTGCATGTGAACCGAATGGTTGATAATGTGGCTGATCATGACCTGAATCATATTAAGCAGTGTTTTCAGCAAACAGCAGGCTGGCTCCAGACAAAGGTATCTTCCTGGGAGGAAGGTAGTGTTTTACCTGGAATGTGACTGTCTTGTTTCATTGGTTGAGACTACTCACTGTGTACAGTAATGTCAGGGTAAAACATCACGACACAAACCATCCTCTGACAACCTTTTCCACTTTTCTGACGACTGACAGTGATATAAGGCTTCCCTAGCACCATGCTGGGGGGAACTGGTGTGAAGCAATTCTCTTTGCTTAGGATGCTAAATTAGTGTTTCATCCATACTATGGTTATGTTCTCCATAGATAACAGGGGAGGTGGTCCCAATTTTAGGATATCATGATGGAGCTGGAGGAAAACGTATTTGCAAAACATCATCAGTGACTTACATTAGTCACAAATTTTGGGGAGATTTCTCACCAGAGGGCAGTTTTCTCATTGGATTGAAGGTGGCTGGGGTGGGTTTCGTTGTAGAGGAGTGGAAAAAGGAGGTAAACCAGTTCTACAGACTGGGATGCAAGCATCCCTGTGCTTGGGCATTTCCTGGTAGGGTTGTAAGGATTAGGGGTGTGTCTGTTTCTTTTTAAACTATTTGTTAGTCCAAGTTTCTTGCCTACATTCTTGCTCATTCCCATTTTCCTTTACATGCTGAACTTCTTCCATTCCTCTGACGTTTCCTTTCTCTGTGTTTCTTTTCCCTGTGCTACACATCTGTTATTCTGTCTCTTCCTATTTATTTCCTCTTCCTACTGTCTAAAATCACTTAAAATCCTCCTCACTTCCCCCTTTCTTCTCTGTCAGCAACCCTCAGGCTTTCCATCTATTGATCTGTTATCCTGCATTTTGTCTTGTGTATTCTTGTCTGAAAAGTGAAGCTGAACTGTGCAGGGGACTTGTCATTCCTGCACCAACAAAGCACAGGACAGTTTAAATGGTATTAGACATATTTTCCAATAATAATCACCTATAATGTTTACATTTTCATGGCAAAATAATAACTGGAGGCAAGTTAGAGGCATAAATCCTGAAAATTGTAGAGGTTTCTAATTATGTGGCTACAGCAATGACTTAATCATTATTGATGGCAGTTCTGTTCTTTCTGTGTATGATGTGAGAAGAGAGGTAGCAGGCACCTGTTACAGAATTTTCCTTTTACCTCACCCTGCCTTTACCAGAATAAGTACCACCACCAATTCAGCACTTAGTTATTTTTATCACAAATTTCTGAGCTCAGAACACTGCAGCATTTTACAAATCATAAGTAGCTTTGTAGTTATAGTAACGTATGGCAGAAGATCAATAAATAAAAGGGTGGAAGCAAGGCTTTTTTTTTTTTTTTAATGTTATATACTCACCACGTAGTAAACTTAAGCTCGAAAGATTTTAAAACAGTCTTTTATTACAGGTACACATTGAGCAGCAATGGGCAGGCCCCACACTCTCCAGAGTACAGGGGAATGTCACTGGGTCCTTTACAGTGTGGCAATGGGTGTGTAGATGATGGCACATCATCACTAGTGAGATTTTCAAATATGTCTCAGGAATAAATCCTTATGAAAAGCAGACTCTTAAGCATTTAACTTCTGCTAACATCAGGTCCAAATTAAGTTCCTGGGGGCACTGTTGAAAGCGAAAGATGTCAGATTATAAGAATGTGGCTTTTACTGTCACTTGAGTACCTAAACAAATCACAGATAGTTATGTTAACAAGCTGTTCCAGCACCCCAGCATAAAAAAATACTGCTTACACACAGACGAGCTACGCACATGTGTATTCCCACACTGGCATGCATACATACAACACCCCCCATACATGGGAAGAGAGAGAGGGAGAGGATTTTTTTTGCACCATTAATTTCAAAGATATTTTAGAGCAAATTCAGGGAGATGTTAAGCTTTGTCTGCCACATTAAGTCAATGTGTATTAAAGATGCAATAACGATGCAAAGACATCAATGAGCACAACACCCGGTGCAGTCAGAACCGACAGGCTGAGGTCTCTGGAATACATGATTTCTTCCCTTTCCCTTTAAAGCTTTTTTTTTTCAAAAGTAGCAGTGAGCATAATTTACTGTCCTAGCGAGATATAAATTTTTTTCTGCGAAAAACACTGGGCTTTTACCTACATATTTCATGCAGCTGCAATTATAGAAAAAAAAGTTTTAGGAAACTGGCCTCCTCTGATTGCATCCTTTACATTCATTTCCATTTCTTTGCTTGTTACAACTGCAAAGATGTTTTGTGGGTTTTATTTTATTTCAATTAGTGTTTATTTTTTAATCAAAACAAATATGTCATAAGAAAGATAGTCCTTTTAAACAAGGTTCCTTACCCACGGTTTAGGTATCTTTTGATAATTTGTTTTCTCTCTCAGCAATGATTCTTCCCCTGATGGTCTCACATCAAGATTAGTTTTCTTTAAGGGGAGATTAAAGAATCATTACTGGTGGTTTTTATTTTTGAATCAAAAGTCAAGATAGACAAGCTTGTGTCAGAAATGGCTGAGACACTTCTGATTCTGCATCTAAGGGCCGCTCCTAGTCTTGTTTTCCATGATTCTATGGTAAAACATCACCTCATCAAAGGAATTCCTGGACTAGTGTTCTGGGAGTGACAGAAAATGGGGAATGATATACCAGAGTTGTACTGTACTCTGTCATACTGTGTGTAAATTATGAAATTTCCAATGTTAGAAATTTTACAGGGCTGAGCCCTGACAACCTGGCTCAAGAAAGAGTCTCTGCTCAGAAAAGGTTCTGGGTAAGGACAACCTGTTAGTCATGTTCCACAGGGTCTTCCATGTGAACCTAGTCCAACCTTATCATGCTCTTGTAGAACACTGCAATGTCTGAGTACAAATACCAGATCCATAAAGACCCCAAAGCCTATCAGAAATATGCAAGAACTCAGGATTTCTCCTCGATCCCTGGTGGAGCAGACTGGAGTGGTAACATCTTCTTCACACCTGCCAGTCAAACACCTTTACAAATACAGTCCTCTCTGCTGGCACATCTAATTACAGTGAACACTCAAAATACAAAAATTGTGTAGTTCTTATAAAAAAAAAAAAAAAAAAAAAAGAAGAAGATTTAGAGTAGTGCCCATCCTACACAGTCTCACGGCCTTACCGGTCCTCCATCCCGAGGAACTCCTCCTCAGAAGCAGAGCCAGCAGTTGGCATCACAGCAGGACTCATGGCAGGGATGTATGTGGGTCTGCAATATACAGCAAGATGGTGGGTGCTGCTGGAGCTTTAAGCTGAAATATGTTTTCAGATATGGCCAGATAAGTCTGTCTGAAGTCTTTGAGGGCTGCAGGTACTTGTCTGAGGGTAACATTAGGTATGTTCTGCACGGAGCCAAGACTGAATGTGGTGTATGTGGCAAGATGCACAGAGCTTCAGCACAAGAAACACATCTTTTCAGGTCACAGTGGCAAGGATTGTAAGCTGAGCTTACAGTCTGGACTTGCTGGATAAATTAGTTCTCTTCTCTGGTTCATAAAACTAAACAACAGCTATTACTACAAGAGGTGCAACACTGAAATAGCCTGGCCCCTCTTACATCTCTGGTCAACCAGCATCCTCAGTTGTCCAGTTCCCTGCATCTACAGCTGCTTCTTAGATGGGGCTAAACCCCTACCTAAACCTCTTTTTTATAACTGTTGGATCTGATGTTGCTATTTACCTGCATTCTCCATAATTATTGGAGACTTTCTGTTAGGATGTGGTGTGCAATTTACACTTTGTTGCTAATTCTGAAGTTGAAACGAAGACATCTTCTACTTAATAATGTTTTTTGTAACAGTGCCCTTGAATGGGTAATTTAGAGCTGAAAACATAGCTCTGTCTGTTTTGTTGATGGATTAGGTATTTAATGACAGTACAGATTCAAGAAACTTCCCTTTTGAGGCAGGCAATGGGGAAGTCAAAGATATACTGTTTATTATCCCCAAACAATGGAAATCTTGGAGCTCTGGAAATCAATTTCTGCTAAAAGAAATATCCATGCCATGCAATCTAGATATTGTCTTAATCTGAATTCTTACTAAAGTTTATATAATGCATTCATTGTGTAGGGAGATGTTGAGGAAAAGCAAATCAAACTCTCACTCTAGACAACCACAAAACCATTCACAATTCACTCTGCCTGGACAAATTAAGTCATAAAATAAACTCCCCGCTTGCAAGAACTTCCCCAGAGGCAAGACATCACCACAATGACAATATGGCCTTTCTTCAACACTGGCATCCAGAGAACTTATAAACATGGGTGTAGCAGAATCTTTAAGTGTCTCTCACAGTCAGAACAAAAAAAGGCTGTGTCTGTGCTAGGTAGGTAGGCAAACAATTAATCACTGTTTGACACTTTATGAAAATTAGAAAAAATTGAACTTGGGGTTTTTGGGATGTTCTTACCTACTTCTGCATCTAATCATTTGAGTAACAACTATCTTTTTGCCCTTTAATGGGAAAAGAGAAGTCCTTTGGTGGGAATGCTCCACGGTCTCAAGAGATTTGTTTGGGTTTTCCCATAACGAATGACAGGGAGAAAGGCTGTGTTGAGAAAGACATGAAGAAAATCATGTTCTGCTTAATTACAGTACTTAAAGAACTTGTTCTTTTTTTTTTTAGCTGAAAATTTGATTCACCACAAATATAAAGAAAATTTAATTAGAGTGTGTAAGCTTCTAGCATCATGTTTTGTACAGTACACAGCCATACCATGGGGAAATGTTGTAAGGAAGGTCCGTTTGTGTTCCACTTGCTGGCTTTTCTTCCTTGGAAAGATTCTTTGATGATAAATGTGTTTAAAAATCCATTACAACTAGTACATTGGGTTGTTTTCAATTGGAAAGGGGAGAAGAAAGCAGCATAAACAATTTTATATTTCAAATGCAATTCATGCTGAAACATTCTGCTGCAGCATAATTTAAACTGCAGACAGATTGGAACAAATAATGCAGAACTGCTTTGTTTTAAAATATTGGTACAGATAAAAAATGTATTATTCAAGGGACCTCTTTGGACTAGTTCTGAAATAGAAAATAATGTATGCAGATGGTCTTATATACATATGTAAGCGAGAAATTTGAAGAGGCAGTAGCACATGGGACCCAGCTGTGATCTCATCAGATGCTCTACAGGGATGCTGTCTAGCTTGTAAAGTTTATTTTTCCTTCTTTCTCTTGCAATTCCAAAGGCCCTGGTAAATATTTTCCTTCCTTTATCCTCTTCTCTAACCTCCTTATCTAATCTTCCCTTGCCTTTTCCTTATTAGACATCCTTAATAAGGATACGATCATTGGTTAGCTTGCTTATACTTTTGTTTCCCCTGTTCAGTGTCACTGCTTTTGAGCTCTTCATCTGCAATCTGTCTTCAGTGGCTCCAAAGAAGACACCTTCTCTGTTCCCTACTCTGACCACCTCCACACCTCATTAGAGTGTTTTTTGGGTTGCTTGGACAGAGGCTGCTCTAATGCCCATGCCACATGCTCATGCTGTTGCTTGGTCTGGAAGGGGCCAGTGTACGGGTCTCCCTTGTGATACAGTGGACATTCCTTCTTACACAAAGGCCCTTTCTGCAGCCTCTCCATGAAGTCCTGTTGTCAAGATGCTTAAATGTTCTTGAACATCTTGTGTTTCTTCCATCATCCATCAGGGAGGTGGAGTCGTTGCACATTGTCCATTTTCAGAAAGCGACGGTGACCTACAGTTGCGGGGGGCACTCTAATTGCTGTAACACACTTCAGAAGTGGAAACTTTCTACCCTAAAAGCAGCTGGACAAATGTGACACTGTTATTTTAAAGCGGGGATCACCAGCGTTTTACTTTGCAGCACAAACGCTTTGAGTGGGAAGTGCCCACTTGCAGTAAATCTTTAGCCTGTAGCTCAGGGAAAATGTGTGTTAGTTGTTGATGAGGACTGAATTATGGTAGGTGCTGTATGGTCAGAAAACAAAGAGACAGTGTGTCTGCAGGAGTCTGCGGTGCTGTCCACTGCTCGAGGGCAACATGCTGCCTGAGAGGCTTTCTGGCACTGCTTGCTGCCAGGGAAATGCCAGCCCCGGGGTTCAGGGCTGGCAGGGAGATGGAGGCGTGATGGTGACTGCAGTCTGCTGCTTCCTCCGTACAGCTGCCCGTCAGCCAGCAACAGCTGAACCCTCTTACCACCCCCACCCCCCCCCGCCCCCCCCCCCACCCCCCCCCCACCCCCCCCCCCCAGCACATTTCCCCTTCTGTTCCCAGCACATAGTATTGAGAAAGGAGCTGGGATTTATCTTCTCCATTGCAAGCATCAGGACCAGTACTAGGAAATTGTCAGGGCTTACGTGTGCTGGTGCTTCCCTGGAGGGAAGACACGGGGGTTGTGGGGGACTCCCTTGCCAGCATGGCAGATCTGGGGGAGCTGGGGGGCAGCCTTAGCCCTGGGTATCAGGCATCTCCAAGGAGACAGGCTGAGGCCAATTCGCAATATTTCAACAGCAACAACAAACACTGCATTTTTGCACTCAGACTTGCTATGGGAGAGATGGAAGGCATCTGCCACAGGGCTGGCAGGTATTTTTATAATCCTCTTCATGTCCAGCAGCTGTAGATAGGCAAAATTATCTCAAACCCTACCGCCTTTCTCTGCCCCAGGACAAAATATTGATCTGCTCATGAGTAAGTTAGAAGGAGGGTAGTCTTCAACAAGTGCCATCACTGTTCCCCTGGCAAAAATTACAGTGAGCCTCCAAGGGAAGCATCAGAGTGTTGCCCTCTGTGGTGGCCTGAGTTTTAACTTTTTCATCTCCTGTCAATAAACAGCAGCCAAACCTTTCTGATCACTTGAGATGCTCAGGACTACGTGAATCCACTTGCCATTACAGTCAGTTTTGATGCCAAAAATATAAGGCCAGTGCTTTAGCTAGAAAAGATGTGGAGCGTATCCTAGGCATGATTTATACCTGTTGCCACGTACTGACATAGGATGTGGTTTAACTTATTCTGGGCTAGTGTGAATGAGGGTTTAACATTTTCCAGTGTGCCTAAAAGACAGCTGTTGAAAGGGACTGCAAGCCTTATAGGCAAGGAGGAGTCTGTCTTCAAAGCCAATATTGCCATATTGTAAATGACTGAGAATCTTGTGACAGCCTTTCTTTTGGTGTATGAGTAAAGAGACAATGTAGACTAAAGTACCGGAGAAAAAAAATCAGTAGGCAAAACCACAGAAGGCAGAAAATCTATTTAATTTCTGTCCTTGAGAGAACTGGTGATGGGAGGGACATTTAAGAGCGAAGACTTAAAAGAGTGTTAAATTATTTTATCTTCCTAATGTGTTTTGCCATACATTTCTCTTCCACTCTTTCAGCCAAAGAAACTGTATGTCAGATGACATTTTATGTAAAAACAGATCTCCATAAATAACCAGATAAAATTGAGGGATGTCTTTAATATCAGTGATGTACATAAGTACCTTTAATAGGCACAACACTAGCTGTAAAAGTGACTGCTCTTTATGAATACCTCAAATTGGTATATTCTGTTGGAACCTTTGATGTGTAGATGTAATCTGTCTTTAAGCAGTAATCATGCAGCTCACACAATGGTATTAGTATGTAGACCATGCAGTTTGACTCTGTAACTGCATTCTGCTGCAGCAGATGGAGTAGCAGCTTGTTTTTGAAATTGAATTGAAATATAAAAAACTAGAGGCCATATATTATTTGTGTGTGTGTGTATGTGCAGTACTGATTGTAATTTTGGAAGTTCTCAAGACAGCAAGATCAAACACCTGGACCCTCTTTAGCTAAAACTTTAACACCGTGAGATAAAAACGTTGATTAATTCTTCACAATATAAGCATTCAGATTTTCAAAACCAACCAGTTATTTCTGGTGCCCCAGTTTCGAGTTTCCTAGATTTTTTCCACTATACAGAGACCTATTTTTGCAAAGAGACACTTCAGAAATCAAGCCTCTTCAATGAGATTTTAAACTGGATACACCAAATTCCTAGTTATTTGTGAATAATTCAGGCCCAGATAATTCTAATGTAAATACCCACTTTTTATCCATATCAGAATCAGTTAATACCAGAGAAACAGTTTAAACTGATATCAATTCCTTAATATTTTATGTGTATGCAAAAGGAAGGAATAAACTATTCATCACGTCCACGTTGGACAGAAAGTGATGAGATTAAGCACAATGGTTTAGCTTAAATAGCAGCTTTCTAGTGGAATCATCACCTGAATGGTTTATTGGGGAGGTTGGGCAATCTGCTGTTCAAAGTTTTTGCGAAAAGCTTAGATACCTGCCAAGAATGATCTGTTAGATCTGGTCCAGCTTTGCAGGAGATGGACTAGGTGATCTCACAAGGTCTTTTCCAGCCTCATTTTCTATCATCCTGTCCATGTATCATATCATACTATATGATACATACATCCTGAACATCATGTATGTGATTTAATAGATGTAACTGATTCTATTCCCACATACACACAGCTTACAGATCAACCTACACTGATAGTTTTCACATATGGCCTGCTGAATGAGTAGTTTCATATTTGAATTTCTAATTTTTCACCATGTAGAATGAAAGGCTAATCAGGCTAATAATAACGAAGGCCACTTAATTTGCCAGGTTGGCAAGATCAGAGCAGATACAGAGGTTTTGCTAAAGAACCCATTCTTCCTATCTGGCTCTAGGAAAAGTCTGCAACAGGGCCACAAGGTGGCAGATGAGCTGCAAAGATTACAGATTAATAGCTGCAAAATGAAAAACAGATTGCAAATGACAAGCTAAAAAAAAAAAAAATCGAGAAGAAAGAAAGCATTAAGGATAGAGTAATTACTGTGCTTTTGCGTGCTTTCCTGAAAAACCCAGCAATGCTTCCTATCACATAACAAAGTAAATCAAATACCCCCGTCCCCATTGCAACTGGTTTGGATTCCAATTGCACTCAGTGGTAACTATACGCACTACAGGCAGGTTTTGGGTAGGCTCCTTGTCTTGGCTTGTCTTGGAGGTATTATTCCAAAAAATGTGCCGTGTTTGGCATTTCATCAATGTTCAGACTGAATCAGTCCAAGCATGAATTACATTTTATCTGATGCTTTGGAACTGTAGTGAAGACAAAGAAGAGGCTGCTTGAGACTGGAACGTAGCCTATCCGTTGTGTGTTTGTGCTGGAGCCCACACTGGCTTGTTTAAATGCCTTTGTATAGCTGATGCCTGTAGCAGGATAGAGAGGAATGATAAAGAATTGGCAGCACCTATTTGGTGCGGTTCAGAACCAATGACCAGCAATAGGGAGCAGGGGATCCCAGTTCTGCTCTGAGTCATTTGCTCAGTGTCTGGTAGACTCATTCGCTTTCTGATGGCTCCACAGTATACTTTTCCTGAACAACAGAAAGTCTGTTCTGCACGACTTACAACCAAGCTCAAAAAAAAGTTCTCATGAACCGCAATAATTTGTCTTTTGGGATGGACTAAATTATAGGTACTGTCTGAAGCACTCCCCACCTCAACAAACATGAAGCAGACAGAAAACATCCCAAGCAAGCTCTAGTTCACTTCATCCTTTCTCAGACTAAACAAGCTAAGCCCCATCCTGCACCTTAAACGCATTTAAGGCAAATTAATAAGCTTCCAGGATATTTATTGCTGCTTTAAACTACTGCTTCAATTTTCAGGTGCTATAAAACCCCACAGCCTTTACATATCAGCATGTCCTCTGTCCCTGGCCATCCTGGGGATGAGACCAGGAGGCCCCTGCATGCCATGACGTGTGGATGGTCATGAGGATGCTCGAAGTAGGCTGTTTTAGCCACCCGTGGGGATTCAGCATCCCAGAGCTGCCGTGGGGGCAAACAGCCAGCATCGCTCTGAGTGTTTTGCCTAAGCGCTAGCTGGTGGCCAGATCAGATCAAACCAGCCTCTGATAGACACAGCAGGTTGTGGATAGATATTTGAGAGCATGTGGAGCAGGGAACGCTGCAGATATCCTGGCCCCTTGACACCACCTCCCTGACCATCTCCCATTGCTTTGCAAGTCCTGTTCTACTTGGTTAATTTAAAGAAGACCGAGTTATCCTGCATATTATTCTCCGAGGCTGTTCTGATCCTGTTATTGCAAGAGCCATTTGAAGCACAGAGTAGCTTTCAGACAGTGACAGCCCCTCGCTAGCAGTAATAAACCTAATCGGAACAAAGACATGCTACTCGTTAATGGAAACATTAATAACAGTTCAATTGCTTTTTTAGTTTTAAATAATTTTACTGAATAATTAAACATTAATTTATTCTTTTCATTTTGAAAGCAGTCCTCTCACTCTTCAGCTTGTTTTTGTTATGTTGTTGATTTTCCTGTATTTGATCTTATATTTGCTATAAGAAGGATATATACTGAAGTACTTGCTGCCTGTGGTCTTATGAAAGGTCTTATGAAAACTATACAATTGAATCTTTTTTCATAAATAATTCAGTCATTATTAATTAAAATTTCTTGTTTAGTAATTACTGGGTTCCATGTCTTCTGTTTATTAGTTTTCCTGTTACTACAATAGCCTCTCATAAATTATTGTCATTAAAGGAACTTTCCAAGCATATTCCACAAGGATCTTGTGACAGAGTAAGTGGCTGAAAAAAGATTCCTGTCAATGTTTTTTTAAAGGTTCATCCAGTTTCTGTTACTTTTCTTACTTCCCTGTTCTAAGAAAAAGAGTAGCCAAAATTTCAGAGTGCCAAAGAGAAATGTTCGCAGCGCTTTTTGCTTTATGGTTGGTTATGGTGGTTTATCATAATAAATCAAGAATATTTAATGATTAAATTAATCAGAATTCAGCAAAATAAAGAATGCTTTTTTACTTTCTCCATTTCAAAAGGTAAGTATGAATTAGTAGCTTATACCTATAAAAAAAATCCAGCTTATTATAGTCAGAGAAAGAAGGAAAAAAGATGTTATGAGATTGTCCTCTTTTCGGCTGGGGTAGGGTTAATTTTTCTCCTAGTAGCTGGTACAGTGCTGTGTTTTTGGTTTAGGATGAGAATAAATGTTGATACCACACTGATGTTGTAGTTGTTGCTGAGCAGTGTTCACATTAAGCTTCTCACCCTACTCCACCAGTGAGTAGGCTGAGGGAGGCACAAGAAGCTGGGAGGGGACATGGCCAGGACCGCTGACCCAAACTGGCCAAAGGGATATTCCATACTGTATGATGTCTACCCAGTACACGAACTGGGGGGAAAGCTGGCCAGAAGCCGCTGCTCTGGAACTGACTGGGCATCAGTCGGCAGGTGGTGAGCAGTTGCGTAGCACATCACTTGTTTTGTATGTTCTCATTCTTTCATGATGATGATGATGATGATGATTTTCTGTTCCTTTTCTGTCCTACGAAACTGTCTTTATCTCAACTAAAAAATTTTACTTTTTCTTCCCAGTTCCGTCCCCCATCCCACTGGCAGGGGGGGAGGGAGTGAGCAGCTGTGTAGTGTTTAACTGCCTGCCAAGTGAAACCACGACAGAGAGAGATATTTCTGGAGTATCAGAGCTGAACAACCAGAATGGTAAATTCCTAGCCTTGTGGTGATGTGAGCATCCGTAACTTTGACTGGCTTTGGGGGACTCCAGGGCATTCAGTGCATCTCAGGTGTGGGCACAAGCGCTGGAAGCATGAACAGAAGAGTCTAATGGCTCCTTGCTGGAGCTGGCACAGCAGAGACTGGAAGTGTTGATTTTCTCTAAGCTGCAGTACTTACACTAATGAGATAAAATAATTTGATTCAGGTAGTATTTGTTCACTCTTCTCCTCTGCATTTCCCAGTTTATCTTGGTTAGTTATTTTGATCCCTGAACAGCATTTTCAACAAAGCCTCATCACTGCAAAGAATATGTTTGTCATAGTTATCACAAACCTTATAAAAATCAAGTGCTCTTTTAAAATCAGCTCTTTTGATATTACTCATCAAAAAAATGAACCCACTAGGATTTGCCATTCAGTGAATTGTTTTTTTTAGGGGAGAATGATATATATCATTACCTATATTGACCACACCACTTTGAGTATTTAAACGTTTAAGCAGCAGGGAAATGGCAGTTAAGAAGTTACGAGGAGTGCACAGTTTGTTAAGTCTTCTGGACCTTCTCAGTCTCTTGAATTGTGTTTCAAATTTTGTCTGACATCCTGAATGAAGTCAGTATTCTTTTGGAAAAACTCAAACAGTGAGACCCTGTGCACAGCAGTTACTTGCACAGGTATCTACATCTGCACTCGTCACCCTTGCCTCCCTTTACAGACACCAGAGTCAAAACACGGGACTTGTAAGGTGTTACTCTTCCCATCCTAAAATAATCTAAATTAATCACATCCTTGAAGCACCTAATTCTTCCTGCTGACCACAAAGAGACATTGAAGTATTAGTTTGGCACCTGACACCCTTTCTGTGGATGTATGAAATGAGATGAAATCCCACACAGACTTTGTGAGACAAGGCTTTGTATAATATAGCATTGAGAGAACTTAAATGGTGTAAACTTATATTCACTGATGAGTCAATGTCGAGGTTTTTGGAATAGCTAAATCAACATCATGACTATAGCATCAGACTTTTTGCATATTTATAGTTACAATACTGTGATTAGATATAATATTATGCCATAGTTACAAGGATAATATTATGATCATGAGTTATGCTATGATGTGTTTCCTAGGTCAGAAAAAAGAGAAGTTACCTCTGGAAGACTGAACTGAAATTATTACTGATTTAAAAGCCTATGTGCTTTCCTTATGGATCAGGTTTAAACATAGTATTTATAATGTAAAATAGGCATTTATGAATTCTTGCTCAGAGTCCTATCTGGGGGATCTCAGATAGTTCATATTCTTGTTATAAAGTGCTAATGTGATACCCCACTTGAGAACTGAAGTGAAGAAGCTCTGGCTTGGTAATAGCTGTGGCTGAACATTATCTCCATTTTATAACCTACTGTATGTTAGTTATACACTAGAGTAAACGGATATAGTACTTAGAAGGGGAGTTTTTTCTGCCATTATATGCCAGCAGTGCACATGAAGACCTGCCTTGCTGGTGGGCAATGGGATGGAGCGGAGGCAATACCAGAAGATAGGGATGACAATTATGGTTCTTGGCAGTTGTGGCAGAAGACATCTTGGAAACTAGGTTATTGCTAAATCTAGGTAACAGCTGTATTCCTACAACTTCCTACATAGAAATGAAAGCATGAATGGAGAAATCTGTGAAAGGAACGGCATGTTATAGTCTTGGAAACTGTTACAAGTGAAACTTTGAAGAAGGCAAGGTGAAGGAGATGATGGATTGTGAATATGTTCCCACTGATCCTGGCAACATGTACATGTCAGAATCTATCTTTAGACAACATCTCTTGTCTCACACTCCCATTATCTTACCTGTAAGGAACCTGCAAGAGAATACTCAGGGTATATTGTAGCAGATGAAAGACTGCCAAAGTTGATTAGCTGGCGTTAGCCTTCTTTATATAGTTTTTATCAGAGTCCTGAAATTAATTTTATGTCCTTTGGTATTGTGAACTCTATTTCTTCCAATGGCAGACAATACAAGACAGGGGATTTTCACAGATATAGGGTATATATATATATGCACTTTTCCTTTGCTTTCTTCTCTCTGGAGAAGGTCCTTTCTGTGGTCAATGTTTCATCCAGGTATAAGCTGGAAAAGCTCTGCACAATGACTCTATGAGTCAGTGTTGTACAACACTGATAAAAAGTTATCAACAGCTGAATCCATAGCATATTCATTTTTCTTTTCAAGTCCTACCTACACTACAGACAAAAGATACTTGTCAGCTAAAAACATGTCCATTCAGTGGAGATGTTCTTATATATATCTTTATCATCTGGGTTTTTTTTTCCTGTATTAACACTGCAGCCAACCCTTTGCTCAAAACCTCCTCAAACTAGTTTTTATAATACAGGAAATATAGACCATCAATTATAATATTCTTCACTCCATTGTAGCTGGCCACTCTTCAAAAATGCAGGGACACAACAGGCACCTGACTTCTACAACAGGACACTTCCACTGGGACTGTTGCCGATGAAGGTACCAGGAGACAGATTTAGCCCTTTTGCCTGCAGCTATGCTAAGAAATTAAACTTGTCTGGGACCGGCACAATGTTGAAGTGGCACCATACAGCCCATGTCCATATTGCCAGATTCTCCTACCCTCTAAAGTAATCTACTGGGAATGGCCAACTGTGCCCAGAAATCTTGTGAAGTTCTGGGAGACACTGGTCAAATCTGCCCTTGGAAGGACTCTGACAGTGCACCAAGGTGGACAACACTTCACAGTCTGGGGACATCGCCTGGCACTTTTTGGTTTAGTAGTGGAGATACAGTTTTTGCAATAACCAGAGTTACATAAATTTTGGTATCACAAATGCCAGTACTCCAAAAGCTGCCTTTATCAGCAATGCTTAAAGAGTTATGTGCCAGTTACATATGCTGCCAGTACAAAAAAAAAAAAAAAAAAAAAGTTTTACAGTTGCTGGGGGTGAGGATTAGGGGAAGAATACATGATTCAAGAATTCAGAAACTAATTTGTTCTATTAGATAGTATCCCTTCTAGACAAATACTTCTAAAAGCCAAGAGTTCACACTATACCTCAGTTGCCTCCATCCCGAGATACAGCTGCCTCCTTTCAGACATTGTGGCTATTGGTGGGAATTGAATCCGTGACCTTCAACACCCAAAGAGTAAAATCTGAGCCAAAAAAGTAAGCCTTTTATCTGTAAGAAACCAGTGGACTATTACAGACACTGGGGCTCGCTATTAGATGAAGACATGATTATATACTAAGCCAGCATATTATTACACTTTCATTTCCTCTGCTGAAAGGTCTATTATCCTCTCTGTGAGCATGATCTAATGTCTGTTGAAGCCAGTGTGAGCTTTTCAATGAGTTTAATCGGCTCTGAATCATGATCTAAATGTGTGAGCCTGTTCATACCAGCTAGAATTAAACAAGATATAAGAAGTATGAAGAGGTGATCTTTAAGTATCTATATCTACCTATCTATATATACACCTGTTTTCCATGTAAACACTGCTTTGGATACAACAGAATAGCTATCTGAAGATGATAACACAATGTGTGAAGGAATCCAGCCTGAATTTAATCAAGGGGTTGGTTGTAAAGGTCAATTTGTGTAGAACTGATAGAAAGACAAAGGAAATTTGTGGGTGAAAGGAAAAGAGGAGTCAGGAGTTCTCAAGGGTAACCTTCCCAAAGAAAGGAAGAAGCTGAGACATGGTTTCATGGTGCATGGTTGTCCTTCTGTTGCTCTGAATAACCTGGCTATCCCAGTTCTGATAAACACATTATCTTACCATAGTTTTTTTATAATCATCATATATTTGTTTGAGGATAATTTTCTACTTCTTTCTTTCTATGCTACTGCAAGGAATATATGGCTTTTTTCTCCCTGGGAATATTTACCTCAGAATTTTGGCCACTGATTTCATCATAGTTCTAAATAGAATATTAGAGTGGAGGGGCTCATTATAAAGTTGTATAAAGTCATTTGTTCTAGGTAAGACATCTAAGCTCACCCTTTAATCAATGGAGACTGATAGCTCCACAGAAAAATGTATAGCACACACCTTAGCCACTTAGGATGAAACACTTTTTTGGAAGATGCTCATCAGCTTGCAGAAGATTCCTGGGCCACTTATGCCTGTGAGTGGTCACCGGTGGTACTGGTTCTTTGCCTCTGTACCTGTGAGCTCCCAGGTCTTTCCTGTTCCAGCTCTTAAACATCTGTTTCATATCAACTGAACAGCTCCTACCCATGACCTGCCTGAGCAGCTCCATCAGTGGGCTCGTTTGCATTTCCCACTTTACCACGCACTACGTTTCACTACGAAGGCCTTAAACCCATGCGACAGCGAGTGTGACAGCTGTCATCAAAGGCTGGTTCTCTGAAGGTAGAGTGGGTCCAATCCAAAATCCATCAGCAACTAATCAGCGCTCTGAAGGTTGTGTAAATCATATGTAAAATTTTCCCATCTTTCTCATCCCAGACCGTGTGAAATAGGCCCGAAAGTCTGAATATTCAATTATTTGAAATTTTTGCCAGGAGGCAATGCTCTTATAAGAATAAGACTGGGGCTTTAGGGCAGTTTTATAGGGCAGGAAAAGGGTTCTCAGTCATCTTCAAGTACTTGACCTGAATCTGTTAGGTCTACTTATACTACTGCATGTAAGAATGACAACACTGGTCGAACCAAAGCTTTGTCTAGCACTTTCTCCTGTGGCTGACATTTGATAGGCACTGATATTCAGTAAACACATAGGAAACTAACAGAAAATCCATATAGAGGTGTCTTGTCGTACGTACCATTTAGCTTCTGTTAGTCAACAGTCTAGGAAATTTCTGATCCGTAGGTTTCATAAGTGCTATTACGTTTAACAGCCAGTCTCAGTCTGCCCCTCTGGCATTCTAGTTAAAATTTCCAGCAGAGTAGGGGATTTTCTAATGTATTTCTATCTTGACAACTCTGGCTTATTTGCATATATTCTCATGGCAATTCATTGACGAGCAACCGAGTCAGACTCTAAAAGGAGCTGTACATGCTGCAGTTCTGCCTACACCTCAGATTTCCCAACTTTCGCCCACTGATAGAACTGCACAATTACAAATCTTTATTGTGACAGCCAAAACTTCCATTTCCACCAGTGGAAATTGCCCCTGTTGGAAAACAGGCAAATATATTATCCTGCAAATTGTGGTTGATTGTCATAAAGAGTCCATTCAAATGGAACTGCAGTTGTGCAGCTACAGGAGTAGATGGATCAGTTTAAATCTATAGTATAGACAAATATAGACATAAATCAGTAAACATTCTCAGTTGACTAGCTATTTCAGCCACAATTATTTATTGTAGTAGAGATTAACATACATTTGATGTGTGTATATAAAAGATGACGGAATATACCAGCTGAGAGTATTACATGGCATACAGCTGTGGGTTGCATACTGCTGGGATCAAATTCTCCTTTGCACCAAACTCATAGAAATACCAACACAATTTAAATCTTTTCGAGCTTGTCACTGCCAATAGAGAAATCACCTGGCCAGTATTATGCTGTCTGTAAATAAAGGAAAACTATCATAAATCAGTCACTCAATTTTTAAATAAAAAAATATGCTTAGTACCAACACAGTGCTGGCAATGTCAAGCTCTTGGAAGGGTTCATGGAGACTTGCATCCAAAACCCTCTGCAGAGAGTAGAAATAACTTTCAAGGATTTGGGTCCAGGCTTTCTGAATTTCTTTATCTTCACCTGCTTCTTCCAGTCAGCTGGCATCGACATCAATTACTGTATGTACTGCAAGAAATGAGAATGCTTTTCATACTGTATTATTGATCTACAGATCATATTTTATCAACTGAACGTGGCAATTCAAAACAGAGACCAAATCATGTGTTATGTAGCAAGAACACAGGTGTAGGATGGGAAACACTGTGGTTTGTGTCTCTACTTTCTCCTGCCAGAGTAACGGAGTGCCCATGGCACAAAGCCAGAAGTCATCTCCCTGAGGGTCCCTGCGTTTCCAGGGACCTTGCCAGAAGACACATGTCTGAGGATGTGGCCCCATCCTGCAACTTCCCTCTTTCCCACCCTTCCTCTATCACATGACTTGATGTGGGTCCCTTTTCATCACTTGGTCCGAAGAGGCAGAGGTGCAGAAGGTAGTGAGAGGAGGCTGGAAGATGCATTTTCTGGAGGTCCAGGCCATGCTTGCATGCTGCTTTGGCACCCTGAGCATAGGATGCATCTGTTCTCTGTCGCATCTTCTGCTTGCCCCATAGGCAGCAAGAATAGCTTGGATTGTGACCATAACTGTGGATGAATGTTGCTTTTTTGAGAACAGCATTAAGCTTCTGCTGTGGACAACAAACCTATTAATAAAACTTTCTCCAGTAACAACATGGCATCCCTAGAGAGCTGGTTTAGACAGGAAATGAGGATAAAAAGGAAGGAAATATAATTTAGGGCAACAGTAATTATTTTTTTACATTACCATTTTGATGCACTTAGCAGGGGTGGGCAGGCTGTCTGATCAAATTTACTTTTGACCTAATGACCTCTGTCTGCCTTAATATCAGTGGAGACAAGTAGGTACTGCTAAGGAATGACTCATCTCCTGAAAGGAGACGTCTGAATCAGATGAAGACCCCAGAAGTGCCTGTTCCTTTCCATTGATCATATAGGTCAGATGTAATTGCTCACATTATTGATATATAAAGATGGGGGGTGTGAAGCCTCCCGTAAAGACACTACACGGTTCAGAAAAGCACTTCCTACCTGTCCATCCACATATAACAAGCCAAACAATTACATGATTAAATGTTTTAGGCAGGAGATATCTCCCTGAGATGCTGTTGCAGGTACAAGTCTTGGAAGAGCAGTAAAGGCTCTCAGTAATATCAGAAGAGAAATAATAATAATTTATATATCTTACTCTCTTTGGGCTGTTATCTGATTTCTAGTGAGCTGTGGATGTTCAGCATTTTGCAGTATGGAAGCTCAACCACTACACTGAGATCTGTCACAGAATCTATGAAGAACAACTGACATTAAAAGAAAGTTAAAATAAAGAAGGGTAATTTGGTAACCTCTTAACTATTCTGGGTGAAATTAGTTTTTATCAGTTTAGAGGATCATGTTTCCGCATAAACTTTTATTGGCTACGACATCTTTATTACTTGAATCAAACAGGGTCTGGTTTTCTGGATCTTATTTTGGTCTGGCAGAGATAGTTTTATTAGACTGTTTGATCTTGTCAAAGTGCAGCTGTTAATCAGGCCCTTTCTACATCCTCCTTTCTTGCTCTGTCTTTTCTGGAAAATTATTTCTGTCATTAAGACCAAACTCTGCTAGTCTTAGTAAAAAACATCTTGCCCATTGCCATCATAGGAAAAATTTACATTCTTTGCAGAAACCCAGATGCTTTCCATAGGACTCCACATCTATCAAGTAGGTGAAGGAAGATCTTTGTGGGTTTGGGCAGCTTTGTTACACTTGCCTCTGTGCTTTGGTTTAGGCTCTCAGGTCATTAGCCCCACACATTATTTGCACAGGATTAATAAGGATTTAGACCTTGGTGCTTTAATTACATATATAAAATATTAAGATCTCATCTTTTTTTTTTTTTAATATTACACTTAAATATAGATGAATACTGCCAACAGGGACAGCTGTGAGATAACTTTCATTTTGTGCTTCTGTTCATATTTTTTTTTTTAGTTTAACCTAGTCTCAATCTTCTTGAATCTCAAAGGTTTTCTAAATGTTTTTTCTGTCTTTGTTTATGCAAGAATAAAAATAGCCTGCTGCAAAATAAAGCAGGTATGTATTCTTTATAAATAGAAAGTTAGTTTGTTGTTTTACAGGTTGCAAGCTATCCACTGCTACACAGTTTAGAAATATATTACTAATTTCTGCAGAAAATCAAGGAAGATGAATCAAAAATGAAGATGAAAAGAAAACTAATGTTGAACTGACCTGTTCTTTCAGCATCTATAATTGGACATTACAAAAATCCTAATTTAGTTTTACACCACAAAGGATATAACAAAGCTAAAAACAGAGTTAAATTAGCCATCCTATATCTCAATAATATACTATGTGAATGTATGTTCCTGAGAAAACAGCAGTGTTCCACATATACAAAAAGATTGAAAGGTATAGTTAGGAGTCTACTGTTCTGAATTGGATTAGTTTCAAAGGAGATAATGAGGTGATACAAAGGATGCTCTAAAGTTGTTCATTTCCTATTTATTGTCGACCTCTAAGTGCCCCCAGTGGGCGTTGTTAGTGGATATGCAGTCAGTCCACATCACTACCAGGTTATAATTCTGTCCTTTGCATCAGTGGCCTGCATAAGTAATTGCAACTATGCAAAAGGTTCACGAGCTGCTGGAGTTTGTGGGGTTTTTAGTTGTTTGGGTTTGGGGATTTTTTGTTTGTTTGGCTTATGATGTAATTTCAGCAGGTAGGATATAAATAGCCAGTCTTTCTAGCTTGGCCCTCAAAGGAACCAACATTTTCCCCTGCCACCTCTGCGCTGGGCTATGTATGGTACTGACATTCTCTGTACATTTGGATGTTTTCATGAACTGTTTGTGGAGGATTGCGTTAAGCCAAGCGGCATAGATTAGCGCACTTCAAAAAGATCAAACCTACAAATGTCACATTAGAGACCACGCTTTGACCACTTTTCTGATGTTAACGTAAGCAGGATAACGGAGGCAATGGAGAAACATTAACCTCAGGAAATCATCTCCCCTCTCCCGGTCCATGCTGTAATTGTCCCCTAGCTGGAGAGGGGCACAGCCCCAGTGCCACGTCTCGCTCCTACGTGGTAAAGTAAAGAGGGTAAAGTGACCCACTGCACAGCTCAGGGCATGTTAACTCAGGGAAAACCCTGGGCTTACAAAATACCACCAGTCTTTTTAATTTGGTCCATTCCAAGCTGGGCACACGATTCCACTGTGTGTCTGGGGCAGCAGTTTTGCCTTGATTTTGGTTGGTTGCAGCATGTTGACTTGTAGGATGGAAGAAGTGATGCTCAGCTGCAATGACCTGGTGGTGTGTGCTCCTCTGCCAGCATACCGGCAAATAAATCAGCACATATTGTGTCTCCCTTTCAGGATATCTCCAAATGCTGATCATTAACCCATAGGCTCTTGCAACCCCTGTATCATATGGTTTGTGTACATAATATACTTTTTGCAGCTGATAATTGAGTCTAAAAGGAGGAATTACTGTACTAGCTCAGTGGCATTGCTTCTTCTGTAGCTATATTCTTCTTGTCCTTACCAGTTCATTCCCCTCCAGAAGCTTAACAGGCTGAGCCGGTCTTTGAGTTTGAAAATCTCAGTTGTGTAAAATGCAGTTTAACAAACTGTGAAACTCCCGACAGTACCGAAACAATATTAACCGTAGATGATGATTAGAGCTATTGGAGCCCAATTGTTAATTGGATTGTTACAAATGAAACACATGGACCATTAAAAGGACATCGAACATGGTGGCTTGGGGTAGGGGCAGCAGGCTCTGGCAAAGACAGATTGTTCATTAAGGCCATATGATGACTGTAAGTAGCAGTCATTAACACCAAATTTCACTCTAATGGGATGCTCTTTGGTGCCTGGCTAATTTCCCTTCTCATCTTCTTGTGCTGCTTTAATGGGCTTTTTCTTTTTCTGTGTGTTTTCTTTGGATCTGTCACTGTCAGCTGCACACACTCTTGCCCTGACAGTCTCCTGACAGGTTTGCTGTTTACCTGTTTGTTTGTGCAGCCATTTCTTAACTAAGTCACTGACGTACACCAGGAGACACATCAGTCCTTTTTAGCCTGGTGGGAATGCTCCAGTGCACATGAGAGCCCCTTACTACACTTTATTATCCTGCTTGTTTCTCCTTTCTGTTCCACTACAGCTACCTGCACAGCCACGCCAGACCTAGAAATACCTGTTGTCCTGTACCCCATCTGCTTCTTTTCTTATTTACCCTGCACAGATCAGAAGAAATTCCACCAAAATGACAGAATGTAATACCAGTGTATGCAAAATCAGGAGCAAGGCCTCCATAAAGAGGCCCTCCACATATGCCAAGAAGATATGTTAGTGCTCTAAGCAGAGTTGGTTCTGGGGGAAATGTTTCAGCTTGCATTTCTTAGGTGTTTTTGACTGATTTAATGATTGAACCTTTATTTTTCTAGTATTTCATTTCTGGAGGAGTTCTACACTAAGCAGCATTTAGCACTAGGCAGCTAGTGGCAGCATCTGAGCTGAGGACCGGGCGCATCTTGCCATGTGCCTTGAGGTCCTGCCTCCCTGTTTCCCATATCAGTGTCCTTGCTCCAGTGCTGGGTCTTGTCTGCAGCTGCTCGTGGAGGCTTTTTTTTTCCTCAAAGGAGCAGGTCAGGTGCATGTTGCAAACTCAGGCTTTGTCCCAAGCCCCTACACTCAGTTTGGGATATAGCTATGATATATACACCTTTGCTTAGGGTCTTGGAAATGCCCAGAGTTTGACTGCTTTTCCCAAAGAAGTACTGGCCATGGGCTAACAGCAACAACCAGTGACTATGCTACCTCTTCAGATGGGCTTATATAGCTTTGCCTGGTCATGCAGTTGAGTGCAGCGCTAGATTTAGCACATTCCATCATTGAGAGCCTGTTTTATTGCTTCTGAGAGGGTGCCTGATAGGTCCAAGTCCCCAAAACCCCAAGCTCAATGCACTAAAGATAGAGTTCCTCTTTGTGTGTATTTGACCAGTTGTTTATACATTATGTAGCAATAGGAAAATCACTGCAATGGTTCTCATCAAGCATCTGTCCTGCCTATTTTTATTGCTTAATTACTTTACCATACTCCTAGCACACAAACTACCTCCAGTCTTTAGCCAGACCAAGTATTCCATTCATACCATGTATCTTTAAATGCTGTATTTGAACATTTTCCTGATCTACTCATCCTCCTCCACACAAATACCCAACGTGTCTTGTGCAGACCTGCATTAGTCCTCTGATGGGCTACAGGCAGCCTGCTCATTATTCTTTTATTTAATTGGTTATCAGTCACCCTCTTAAGCTTTCCATCCTTTGAGTTGCAAGGCTACTTTTATTGAATTTCACTTTTTTTCCAAGACTTTCCAGAATTTTGTTAGCTCTTGCTTGGATAGCGGAAGCCTCAAAAGTTTCTAAAGACACAATGCTGGTCAAGAAAAGAGTGAAGAGGGGAGGGATGCTCTATTACAGCTTTGTCCCAAATAGGTGAGGGACTTCTAGGGCTCACGGCAATGTCCTTTTAGCTTGATGTGGCAAAGTCCTTTCAGCCTGATTCACCCTCTTTAGTGGCTCACGTTGTATGTTTATATCCAGTGGGATCTGCCTGTATGCAGGCCTGCCTGTATGCAATCATGTGCAGATTCAGGGCAGGTAGTTCCGTGAACTGACCAAATGCTTATGTGCTTATTTAATCCGTGTGAAGCAACATAACCAGGTACTGCGCTGGGGGAAGGGGCTGTCAGTTTGGCATGTAGCTTTGCTTGAAAAATTAGACTGAATGAATTCATGCAGGTGCTCTGTCAATCAGTTGCTGCAGCTATGTGGCTTTGAGGTGTTTGAGATTCATTTGTGTCCTTCAGGGACAAGCCTGTGGCAGACATATGGTGTGATAACAGCATCCATCTCCATACAGACCTTGATTTTGATGCTGATATCGTGAGCAGAAGTCTCTTTCCATGAGAAAACCCTCTGATGAAGTTTTCCCAGGGTGGGCAGGGCCATCTGCAAACAGGTGACCATATTTGCAACATGGTGGCCTGTGCTCTACAGGAATAGAAAAGTCTTTGATAACAGACTTACTTTCAGTAAGGACTAAATAATGCTTCCCTCCTGTTGGTAAGATTAATACATCATATGTACTTAAGTATTGTCTCTCAAGCTGTCTGGCTTAAATTTGGGGCAATGGAAATTATATTTTTTCCTCCTTCCCACTTACAGTACTCTTCAGTTGTTGAAGAAATAGCTTTCACAGGAGAGGCCACACTTGGCAATGCTTTAATTTTCGTAAACTCAGAAATCTGAAGTTTATAATTACTTCCAATTATTTCTTATAGCAGGCCTTTCTAACACTAAGGTTATTAATGTAACTGTGTTGGATCCTTGCTAGGCAAATGATATCCTGTAGAGTGTTTTGAGCAAAATTAATTGCTCTTTTATTGATCTGTTTGGTTCATGCAATTGATTTACTTTTTATTATTGATTGGCTGATGATATTCGCAATACAAGCGGATAGATAAATCCTTTTCTTGTGCCAAGTATCACAAAAAGAAATTGCGCACCAAAATCCTTTTCTTTGCAATAGGTGTTTAAGTGGTACAAAAGGAGATCTATCACAATGAATAAAAAGCAAAAGTAATTTTTTCAATGGGGAGAGACAATTTCTGAGAATTGAATCTGCTTTCTCTGGTCACGGATAGACTATTCCCTATGGAAAATACCCTTCTCCCTAAAATACCTTCTCCTGTAAATTTAAATGATCATTAAGTTCACTAAACCCGTTATGGAGAATGAATGATGGACAATGAATGCAGAATGAGACAGCATGTGAAGCTTTTTCTGTGAAATTACCCTCTGTAATGCCACTTCTTGAGGATATCCAAATTCATAGCTGGTGGCAAATTACATTATTGTTGAAAGATGCAACAGGAAGGTGAAGCCCTTTGACTGCTCTGTTGCCCTTAGTCAGCCTTTTCCAAGCCGTCTGGCTGAAGTAAATAGCCTGAGATCTGAGTCCATCACCCAGTGTGTGTAAAGGCAGCTCTTGTTTGACTTAAACACGGCATGTGCCTAATGGGATGCTGTCGGTCTGCTACCTACTCTAGCACTGTAAGGGCCCTTTCTGAGAAAAGGCTTCGTTCCTTGTCTGGGTGCCAGGCTGCAGAGTGATTGTGCCTTAAAGTGTAGTGAGGAAGCAACTCACACTAAATCTGGCTCTCTGAGCTCACCTGCAGATCAGGCCTGTGCACACCTGTCTGCAATGAGGGGCTGCCCAAAGCCTCCCAGCGAGGGGCAAGCCCACCACCTCCCCCAGTTTAAGTACCGGGGAAGAAGAGGCCTCCTCAGGTGAGCATGGAGGGAGTAAACAGCTTGGTGGAGTGTGAGCTGGCTGCAAAGGTGCTTTGCTACACCTGGGTGTATTCCAGGGCAGAACCTGGGTGGGTAAGTGGTTGTATATAACCAGCACTTATGTGGGCAGTAAAGGATCTTACTTGGGGTCTGCGCCTTCATATGCCACATAGCACTATACTCCTTAGTAGTGCATCATAATAAGGGAGGGTTGGGAGTCTAGTCTAATGAGGTTTAGCTCCTTTTGTACTTGTCTTGCAGCAGCTTGAGGGGGAGAGTGGATGGCAGGCATACAGTGGTGGCTTTCAGCCAGTATGCTATGGAGTCATAAGCATTACCTTATGATCTGTGGTCTATGCGCCTTCTGAAAGATCTGTGAATTGTGACAAAGAGTGACTTTACCTGTGCTGTGTGTCCAACTGTGTATGCGAACTCTCTAAATTGAGCCTTACCCCCGTTGAAAGGGATCTACCAACCTGGAGAAGCAAGGCAGAGCTACTTTAAGAAGATGGAGAACCACTTACTCTTTCTTTTATCTCTCTAATCATCTTCAGGATCAGCTTTTAAATGCAGAAGATATCAAAGGTGTATAGATAGGTACAAAGTTTTTCTGAAATGAAAGCCTTAAAAAAACCCCAAAGCCTGCAGTATCATTGTGTAACATGGATTCAGTTGTGAAATGTGCTTGGACCCACTGTCCTGTGCCAGTCCTGTCCTGGGGGATGGGAAGGGTTTGGAGACCATTGGCTTGTGAGCATTTTAACTCACTGGCCCTGAGTAGTAGGCTTCAATAAGATGTTGGTAACTTCTACCACCCCTAAACAGGAACAAAAGGTGTTCGTGGTCAGTACTCAAATTGTTGGTAGTTTTCCGATCCATACAGCATTGCAGGGAGGTAGAGTTCAGGTGCCAAAGTATAAGGTACCATTTACATGCGATTTTAAGTGAGTTCTTGGAAATCAAGAGAGGGTTACCTGTCCATAAAAACATAGCTTGACAATTGGGACCCAAACTGCTTATGCTGAAGTTAATAGTAATTTCTGCCTTCTTTTTTTGCATGATCAGGAGCAGGACATGAGAAAGCTGCTTCCACAGGAGTTACTGAAGGTAGGAAATGATGAAGTAATCAGAATCCTGCCCTCTGATTATTTTCTGCTGCTCAGTTCTGACCTTCTGATCTGCTGCTTCTTTTTGTCAGAAAATGCAGGACAGTATTAATTTGTCTTACACAAACCCCACGTTCTTATTAAATAGACTCCTGCCCCAGGATCAGCGCTCTCCGAGAGCAACTTTGCATATCCCAGTCTCTAATTGCCAGCCACACTGACCTTCAAGATCTTTCAGCAAAATGCTGAAGAATGTCCAAGAGCAACGTTTTAATAACTTTGCTGGCATGTTAAAATATGGGAAAAGAGCTACTTTATTGTGTGGAGCAGCTGGTACTCATTCCAATAGGATTTACTGAAAAACTTTTTCGCTTCTGGCTTTAGGATGAACCATAATTGATCCCAAGAGGATCGACTAATCTCTGAACAAAACATAATTATGATAAGTATTTTGGAAAATTTAATTATTCTGCCCTGGGAATTTACAGCCTTTAGAAGAGATCAGCTTCATACCAGATTTATTTGAACTAGTGATTTGTAAAAGGACAAATAATGTTTAACTCCCATTATAAAAGAACGTTAAATTTGTGTCACGAAAAAAATGAATCAAGGGACATACTCTTTACTCTAAATTACATTGGTGTGTGAGCCAAGACCCAGGTCCTCAAAGGCATGCAGTTGTCCAGATAGGAGTTAGACACCTAACGTGCATTAATTTTGATGGAATTATTTGCTGAACTACCTTTGTGGATCTGAAACGAAATCCTAGTGGGGACCTGGGCTTTCAAGAGATGCTTGCAAGCACCAGCTGGCATATATGATGCTGTTTAAATGCTGATGTTACACAGCGGTGACTGAGATACTGAGAGAAAGGCTTTGACATGGTCTGTGGCTGATAAATGTGGGAGACTGGTAGTTTGGGCAGCGGAGGCAGAAAGCAGAGCAATGTCAATGCCATCAGACAGAGAAGGGTAATGGTTTCACACGAGGGGAGCAAAGACCATATCTTAACTTTTCCAAGTATTAGAAGAAATTTGCCATAATTCATTATTGCTCAAGCGTATTCACAAACATCTCCTGAATGGCATCTATATTTTATGGGTTCAGACATCATCTAGAGCATCTGGCAAAAATATATTGAGGCAAAGACTGGAGCTAGAGCGGCTACATACTAGAGTAATAGCAAATCTTGGTCAGTCAGGTAACACTCAGATTTTGGTTTCCAGGACTACTGCTGGAGTTGTGATTCCACAGAAAAAAATTAATTCTCCTGTTGTATGGTGACTGGAACAACATATTCCTAGCTTGTTTTAATAGGGAGCAGAAACCAGTGGTAAATCTGCTCCTAGGCTTCAGCAGAGACAGTGTAGAAATATTTTCAGGAAAAAATTTTGTCTACAAGGTACAAAAAACCCCTTTAAAATGAAAAAAAAACCCGCACCCAAACAACCAAACCACAAAACAAAACAAGGAGAAAACAATGATATTTTCTACTGAGTTCAAATGAGCATTCAGTCTTTCTGTCTGTGGTAAAATAGTCAAAATAATTGAAAGAATCTATTTTGGTGTCCCACAAAAATAATGTCTGCTTTAGTTAAATAGTGTAAATATATTTTTGTTGGTTGGAAAAAATACATTATAATCCTAAACTGTTTTCTCAGTTCCATGAGATAGTCTTAACGGGGGACCCTGAAGCTAAACAAGTGCTCACACTTAGCAAATTCATTGTCACTGCATACCTGACATAGTAACGCTTAAGAATGGAAGGAGGTTGGAGTCTACAGTGAAGTGTAGATTTAAATGTTGTGTCACTAATTTCCATCATACAAAAACTATATCAAGTGATAACGCTGATACCAAAAAAGATAGGGAGCTGGACTCTGGTCCATACACAGCACCGTCACTATTCAGTTGAATGTGTGACCCATCAGCTGTCACCTGTTGATGTTCAGATATAGAGTGCCAAAAGAAGGGTGTGTTTCTGCCGTATGCTAATGTCAGATCCAGTTAGGAGCTGCAGATGTTGGGACAGTTTGGAGCCAGATGTGGGAGCTCCAATAGGAGAAAGCTGCTCTTTCTCATGGACACAAACTGCACTGGTGCTGCTAGAGATAAACTTTGTCGTCGTCTGGAGAGTGCAGATGGAAACACCCCTCAGGGAAACAGGCAGCACTTCTGAATCCAGAAAAGGAGCCAAGCCTCATGGATTCAGTTACGTGGCCCCAGGTTTGGGGAAAGCAGCAACTGTCTAGAGGTGAAAAGCCCTGCAGTATCTATAAGCTGCAGTGCTTATCGTGGTGGAGGTGTCCCAAGGGTTCTGCACTATCAATGCCACTGCTCAGGGTATTGTAAAGATGGTTAGCTAGTATGATGTGCATGTATAATCACGTCTGTGTGTTTTTTCTTTGGTATGACTATGCTTTCTGGGGAGGGCTGTAACTGCAGGAAGCTCCCATAAGCTCTGCTTGCTGTGCTGCGGACCATATTCACGTAACTTGCACTCTGGAGAGCTGGAGAAAGTGGATTGCAGAATAGAAGTGTACAGGCTGGTGTTTCACAGACCTCTCCATAGATTTATTTGTCTTGCAAGTAAAAGATTCATTTATTCATTTCTGCCAAATATCAAGTCCAAATATGTACTCAAATCTGGAAGTCAGGCTGGAGACCACTTCCCATTCATCATCACTAGTGATAGGAGTTCTTCCTGTCAAGCTATCCCTGTTCAAATCCATGAGCCTTCAGCTGGACTGTAGGATTTCTGTAGCTGGGCTCAGTGCACAATTTGCATTCAATGGAGTTATACATTTGAAAATGTAGTGTACTGTCTGTGACTTCTGCTTTTGATCTACAAGATGATCTTTATTGGTGAGCCACCCTTTTCCCTTACATTTTTTCCTCTTCATTGTTTATGAGGATTTCAAACAGCTTTTTCTTTCTCCATCTTTTCTGGGGCTTTTTATTGACACTGATGGGCGGCTGTTGTTTAAATGAATAATTGAGTGGATTCAGGGTTAAATATTGATTAATTGTTAAGGAGTCTGGATTCAAGTGGGTGGCTGTACAAAGGGCTGGCACATGTGAGGAGGGAAATGCCAGGAAGGAAAAGATCATATTTATTGGCTGATTTTGTCATAAATTAATACATAGCTTTAAAAAATAATGTCATAAGCTTTCCAGCTCCTGATCTGATCCTGCTATAAAAAGAGAAAACTATTTTCCCTGTTACTCTGCTACAAAGCAAGAATTATGTGACATGCCTATGTCTCCTTGCAGAGATGCAAAGAGAATCCAGCCACCATATCCAGATGTTCTTGTCACACCGTCATGTTGCCTCATTGTACTTGAAGGGTGGTTGGTGTTTGAAATCCAGGTGCATTTCCCAAACTGTAAATTCCTCACCAGTAAGATTCCAGTTCCCCTAAATGCTCAGACTGTGAATGAGTCCTAACGTACACTGATATATGGAAGCTTGGAGTCTTTGAATTTATGGTGCAGCTATGTTGTCCTAATGGCAAATCCTTAGTTGAAACAAACAGTCTGTGTGCTATTGAAATCAGAGAAGTCACAGTGGTTTAGAATAGAATTGGAATAAATTTGTTTAGCAGAAGCAGTTAATGAAAGACAGAAATATCCTGTAGGATGTTGCAGCCCAATGGATCACCAGTTTTAGGAAGCAGAAGAATCTCTCAATTGCAGATCTCCCCTACTGTCTCCTGCATTACCATCTCTTGCAACAGGGGATGATAGCTGTGTGGCACTAGCAGTTACACTACTGAAACCAGCTGAATTGGTTTAGATTTACTACGGCAAAAACAGGATTAGAATTTGGTTTCTGTTTTTATAGCTCGGATGTGTGTCAGTTCATGTGTTTGTTAGGTCTCTGCCTAGGTGGAGATTGGCCACAAAGAGCTAGGTTTAATAGACAGATAAACCCATTTCTGTCGGGAAGCAGGAAGGAAAAAAAAAAAAGGCAACTCTTTGCTTGCTGACCCATACAAAACAGCCCATTTTTCTTTCATAACAAAACCAAGGAAGTAATTTTCATTCTGGAGGAAACTGCAGAAATGACATGAAAAGTGCTTCTTCCAAGGATTTTTCTCCAAGGCAGATGCACCTTGCATCCCAATGACAACTGAGGGCTGGTGTTCTGTGCAGTCCCTGTGCTCCAGAGGAGGATGCGGTTTATTAGTCCCGTATTACAGATGAATGAGCTATGTCCTCCTGCTACATTCAGATCAGGGTGATCAGTCTGTCCATCAGTCTCAGCAACCGGTGCTGCTGCCCATCGTTATGACACATTAGCACTCACCATGCAAAATTCACTGGCGATAGCAGTTTCTGATTTGGTTCCATTATCATTCATTTCACTATCAGGCTGCAAAACCCATGTGGCTGAGAGACTTGGAGAGAGAGTTAAAGGAGCCCATTCTGTGTGAAATAACTAGTAAATCTCTGATGCAGTTTTCTGTTTAGGTGTATCTGATATGCAAGCCTGGACATACTGTTTCTGGTAACATCGATTTATCAAATAAAGGGATGTAGGGTCACTCTCAGAAGCAGAAGCTCCAAACGTCTCTGTGCGTCTATGTGGAAAGTCAAAAGAAGGAGGGGATTCTGGCTTTGGCTCTTTTTGTTACATATTTTTGTGGAAACTGGTGATCTGAGGCAAGCATGAATTTTAAGAGGAAAGGTAAAATTGTAGAGACCAGTGCTCCAGAGATTTCTGCTGCTCAGCATCGAGCAATACATTTCCACAAGCCAGTGCATTTGTTTCTAGGAGGGGGGACACAAATAGGACCGTGGGGATTCATTTTTTGTCCCAGTCAGCAGTGTTTGCTGCTTTGTGGGCTGGTTGGTAACCCCGCACAACGGCAGTCTTTATTACTTACTTGGCTACTCCATTAGTAGTATTGCTGCCTTCCTTGCTGCCACTTGGCTTTTTGTGCTGTCAAAGATCTGCGCTGCCAGGGTGAGAAACAGCCAGCAGGCTGGAGGAGAGGCAGCTTGGAGGAGGATGACCATGGGGAGATCTTCGCTCTTTTCAACAGCCAAACAAAAGACCGTTGTGTTTGTACTTTCAGATGGCGAACTCATGTCTTGTGATTTGATAAATCAATATCTCCAGAAACAATCTGGCCAGGCCTGGATATCAGACATGCCCAAACAGTAAACTACTTCAGAGCTGTGCTGCATGCCGGGGGTGAGCAGAGAGGTCATTTATCTACATCTATATGCTCCAGCAGAGCTGCCCTGTAGCACTGCTGAAGCTCTTGGCACAAATAAACTCTCTACTACCCAGCTGAGAACTAGAAAGCTGCAGTGTAGCTTGCCTGGTTTTAAAAGAAACAGAATTAGACTAGCAGTAAGTGATTCCTAAAACTTCAGCTCTCCTTGAGCATTTTTGACAATTCCAATTCTTTCTTTGATGCGCTACCTGCAGAAATGCCTGTATCCAGTATTAGTTTGAAGAAACTGCAGTTTTGCTCTCATAAATTAAAGCAACACCAAAATGCAGGCTTGGCCTTTTGCAAACAGCCAGGGCAAGATGCCACCAGAGTGTAAGAACATAAAAACAGCCATACCGATGGAGATAGTCCCAGCAGTGTATCCACTAATCTCAGCAGCGTATCCTGTTGCTGCTCATGAAACTTCTATGCTCACTTCCTGAAAAACCCTGAAGTGGAGGGATGAGCTCCAAAAAACCCATCTCATGGCTGTATCAAGATCACTGGCTTTGAGGGGTTCGGCCAGTTGTGTTGTGTTTTCCAGCCCTTTGCTGCCGCACGGGCAGCAGCCCCTGGAGCTGGTGCAGTGGTGACAACAGCAGCAGTGGCTGGACTGACTGCCCACCCAGTGCTGAAATGAGGGGAGTCAAAGCTGAAACAAATCACATGTAATCTAACATTTCTGTTTTCTTTCCTTATTATGACTTCTACTAACTCGCCTGGTGCAGCTATCAAGCTTTCAGGTTGTTAGTGACCCAGGTCCCTCTGTGATCCTTTTATTTTCCACCCTCTGCCTGCCTCAGTTCCCAACGAAGCTTTAAGTGAAAGGTTAAATGTTGCCATTGGTAATTCTGCTATTTCATCGCTGGGCTCCCTTCAGAGGAATGGATGCCCTGGGCAGCTGCTAGTGTTCACTTTGCCTGTTTGTAGGCACCTCTGCTGTGAAAATTTCACTCTGAGACATACCTACAGGCTACCAAAGAGAATACAAAACACTTCCCAGTTTCTTCTACAGCAAATACCAGTACAAAGAATTTATTAGCTGCCTGGCAATGGCTTTGTCTTCCCTGAGTGCTCCTTGTCTACTGGGATTATCTGTTTGCCCTACAGACTCTTTGGGCAGGCCTTTTGCTTTTGGTGTATTAGAAGAAGAAATTACAATTTGTTTTAATCTTTTAGTTGATTGCTTCTAAAACTTTTTTCATCTGCCTGATTTTATTTTGTGTTTACTAAAAATAATTTATGATACTTCACTATTATTTTTGTTGTTATTATTTGGTTTGGGTACAGTTTCAGTCTGTTGAATGATGCCTTCTTAATTCTAACAACCTCTTTTTCTTTGCTGTGTCATCACACTGGTTTCCTTTTATCTTTTTTCAAGACTTTCTTAATGGGTGCTACTCACTGGTGCTGTGCTTCCCGTTTTGCATCCTTCAGTAGTCTTCATACTGCCTAAAAATTTTAATTCCCTTAGCTGCCTGTGTCAACTTTTTAACAAGCTTTCTCATTTTTACTGAAGCTGTCTTATGGAGTTTAGCTCTACTGTACTGGATTTTTGTTGGTCTTACAAGGATATTAAATCTAAGTGCATTTTAGGCACTGTTAAAATGTGCAGCTTCCACCGTGCAAGTTTGAATCGGATCCAGTGTATTGCTCAGCATTAAGGCAAAGGTTGCTTTTCATCTCACCATCTGCTCCGATGAACTACTGCAGATAACAGAAATCCCTGATACATTAAAAATGTAATTCCTGTTTCACCGAGGTCATTGCAATCACCATTTTAGAGGATCCACTTAAAGACGCTACAAGTGTACAAGGTTCAAACCCATGCTCCTGAGATTATCCACTTAAAGCCAATCTTCATCAGTGGGGTGGAGAATAAATTGAGGAATGGGAGCTGTTCTTGAATTTTGGAGTATCATTTCCCCTTCCATGCATCTCATTTCACCAGCAGGCAGTCCTTAGTCTTTGCTGGATGTGATAACGCTGCTCCCTGGTTCACCCCGTTGTGCTATTTGCCAGTCTTGTAGAGACATCCTGTACCCACAGGGTGGCTGCAGGGTGGGAGAGGAGGAGATCTTAACAGTGTCACAGAAGGAAAATCCCCTCCAACTGCAAGTCAGACACAGCCTTTGGGGTTGTGCTTGTACCATATGGCACCGCACAGCACTGAAAAAGAAACCTGATGGAGCAGGCTTTGCGCAGTCAACCTAACATGTTGTTTCTTGCTGTTATTTCACACTTCTTAGATGCAGCTCTGGGAAATGTTCAGCATATGCCTGCATAACCCAAATACATATTCTTCTTTGTCTTTTTTTTTTTTTTGTCTTTTTTTTTTTTTTTTCTGGGGTCAGTAGTATTCAGTAGTATTCGGAAGAAGCTGTAGAGTAAGGAACAAAGTGATGTCAAACGTACCTTATTCTGCACTGAGATAAGGTGATAGTCTAATTTCATTCACAAATGTCTATTCCCTATTCTATATGCACTGATGTCTGTGATAAATTTTCAAGTGTTTTTAGGAGGAGCAGGATTATGAGACAGGGCTGGAGTAGTTTTTGCAGGAGAGAAAAACCACATTTCTAAATCCTGAATGTAGGATTTGTATCATCACAGGCAGTAGCTCTTACCCTGTACTGTTAAACACTTCTACAAATCTGGCTCCAGACACAGATGAGTTGAAAGCAGACCGATGCCTGCTGAAACTCTGGCATTTTTATTCTTGCACCATGAATATCTTTAGAGGAGAGGAAAACTTACCAAGGACGAAAGACACGGCTATGCCATCCTGGCAAAACCCATAGCAAGAGGAAGGTATGCAGGTAAGACAGACTAAGTAAGGGAAAACATTCTTCTCCTGAAAAATCTTATTTTTGTTTGAAAACAAACAAACAAACAAAGTCCATGCTCCAAAAGCAACAATAAAAATAATGCATTATAAGTATTTACCTCTCCCTCTTACTGTAACTGGGTGAGGACAAGTCCTGTTGCTGAGGTGCACTCATGCTGCTTTTGGATTCAGTTTGGCAATGGTGTCATGCTACTGGCAAGAACGCAGGTGAACAGAAACCCATGAAGATACCTAATGACACATTATAATTTCTGGATGTGTTTGTCTAGTGGCTTGTGCATTCTTAATTACTTATCCTGCTGACCAGCTCTCGGCACTGACAGCCCCAGTTGTAGGCTTGGCCGCTGGATGGAGCATAAAAGAATGCAGAGATCGATGAAACACAAGTAAAACACACATTGGAATCCCACTGTATTTCCCTGGGCTGTCAGATGACAAATATTTGATCAGTCGTAGATCAGTAAAGCACACATCCCACCTGCCAGGCTCTTTATTTGGAAGCAAAGCCTTTAGGAGCCAGACCATTGCAATACAACTCTTGTTAAGGGTGTGTAGAACGGGGAGAACGTGGCTGTTGATGGCAGTCTAATTTGCAGCCATTTGTAATTTCATTAGGATTTGATTGTTTCTCCTAGACAATTTTATGAGGCTTCTTTTTGTTGCTATAGATTGTTAGAGAAGCTCACACTGTTCTGTCAGGTCTTACAGCAAGTGCTCTTATGAACTCTGGATGCTATGTACACTATTGGGAGCTTTTGCCTTTTACGGTGAATTGCAAAACTGAAATGAGAAATCCAAGTTTGCACCCTTTATTGCTTCTTTATGATGCATAAAGGCAGTTTCAGTGTCTATTCTGCCACTGGCCTTTCAATACAAATATCAAGCCCTGAATACCTGGTTTTGCTCACAAGCTCTGAAATAGGTTAAATGGGACAGAAATATCACAACAGACAGAAGCAGAACCTGCTTTTTATTCCTCATTCAGCCCCTGAACTGCCGTGTGACTCCCAAACTTTACTTTCTCTGTGTTGGGGTCTACCTTTTTGCCAAGATTGATTTCCCTTAACTTTAGGTGTCACCCTTTTAAATCAAGGGAGTGAAATAGGTGTGTTTAGGGAGCGGCTCATGTGACCTATCTTAGATGACATCTGTAGTTTGAGAAGAATCACACCATTGATCCAGACACGCTTCACCCTGTCATAAAGAAGATACCCAGAACAGGTCAGAAGAATCACTTAAACTCGTGGAAGAAAAATCACTGACAGGAGAACTTGATGCCTCCTTAGCCTTATTTGCACATAAACACTTCAGCTACGCAGCAGAGAGAGTCACCAAGGCCTTCATCCGTTTCCTGCGATCACATACTGAGCAGCACTATCTGATTCCCAGGGCACAGTTCTGCTTTATTTATGGGTCTGGTTATTTTAAGGCAGAAAAACATCGGAGCTTCTTCTGAAGAAATGCTCTAGCTTTTCATCCAAGAGTAAGAAGCTGCTTGTAGGCAAAATAAAAATCAGCTGGGGAGATGGGGTATGACAGTACCTTCCAACTATATTTAAGCATAAGAAAAGCAATTCCAGATGTTGTGTGGGTGGAGCTGGCTGATGGCACAAGCCGTGGTGAACTTGAGTCCTCGTCTGAGCAGAGATAGTGAAGACGCTCTAGAAATAGATGGTGGGTCTCACATACAACTCATGTTTCAGTCTATTTTGATCACTACCAAATAAACCCCAGGCTAAAAGGATAAAAGCAAACTTTCTTATTCTTGGTAGATAACAGGAAAAAAAAAAACAAAAACCAACATTCTGATTAAAGGGGCATAGTGACAGGCATGTGAAAGATTGACCTAACACTTGATCAAACACTTCTAATATGCTAGAAAATGTATTCTTGTTGAATGCTGGTGCTGGTAGGCCCTCGGGACACATAACAAGGACCAGGCTTGAATATAAATGTGTGCTGGAAAGGTTGTGCTCTGAGCAGGGGAAATCTGTGCATCGTGATTGCCTCTCATGCAGATCACAGCAGCTGCTGGTGGCAATCTGTTGTAGATAACATGAATGTATCCCCATACTGCACTGTTATCCACACCTCCACCTCCACCAGAGTTTTATATACCCACACTTCTTAAGCAGAGGTAGGGAAGAAGGATAGAGAAATGAATGGAGGATTGTGTATCATCTTTGTCACATACCAAGTGGGTGTTCCGAGGCTGGTTAGGTTCCCGGTGGGTATCTTCTAAGAAGAGTTGATCCCACCCACAGATCTATTGTGTCTGAATATGGAGGAAGCCTTGAAGCTTGTTTAAATGAGACAGGTAAAGTGGGATCAGTCAGAGTGCTTGAGTTCTTCCTCCCAGAGACAAGAACCATTTTATCTTTACTTTATCTCCTTTCTCAGTCAATTAACATAAAGGAGCTATTTAGAGGATGATGTATACGATTGCTTAGACATCTGCTTTAGGGTGAGATAAATCATAACACTGATTCCCTTGACTGGACAGGAAGGCGAAGGTTGAGTCATGTCTAAGTGAATGTGAGCCAAACCTTACTGAATCTTTTCTGCCTCGAATCTCCTTCTCTTTTCTTCCTGCTCTCTTCTTGCTGTTTCACGGGCAGTAGTTAGTGCAGTGCAGAGTGATGTTGGTCCAGCAACACAAGCAGCAAACCCAGAAGTACTGAAGTATCACCTTCTAATAAAAAATTGGCAGGCAAATCTGATGAACGGGGCTGCGTGAAAGATACCTATCATACTGTATTTTGGAGGCAGCACCGGAGCATAGCTTCCTTGGAAAAATAAAATAATGTACTTCAGATTTTAGCTTTGGGTTGAAAAGTCAACATATGTAGTTGCCTGAACCAGTGGCTTCAGTTTCCTATGTTCACTTCTGGAAAATTGCTGCTCATCCAACTGTGAATATCTGACAGCGAGCCAGACACCCCTGAGGGCACCTCAGGAGCAGTCAGTTTCAGTGGATACTGGTATATCATTGCCTTATACTCGCCCAGCAAAAGTGTGCTTGTGAGTCCTATTCCCGAATGATAGCAAGTAAATCAGAAATAATAACCTAGGCCAAAAGATTGCATCTCCGGAGGTTGTTGTGGTGTAGTTAAATGGACAGAAAGTGAATGTGAATGACCTTTAGATGCAAGGAAAGAGAGGGAGGTATCTGGGTTTAATGAGGTAACTCCTGAGATGGAGAGGCAGGACTCTGAAGGGGGTTCAGATAGCAGGGAGCACTAACAGCCACCATGGAGATGGGACCGTTGTGGTTGGAGGGGAATTAGACTAATGTTTGCAGCTGGTGCATGAGAAAAGTGTCTCTGGGCAGGAGTTAAGTGAATGTCCCGCACCCTGATGAGACAGCAAATAGATCAAGTGGAAGACGATGGGGCTAAATCGCACTGGCAGCACGGACCTTGACAGACTGCAGCAACCGAAAATGGCCCTGGGAGCAGGGTGTGGATTACAGGTGCATCAATCCAGAGGCACCCATGCCCGCCGCAGGGACCACCACTTCTGTTCTTGCACCAAAACCAGAAGAGCACAGTGGCGAGGTGACCGAGCCTCAGGCTGACCCAGTTATCTGGCTGGTGCACCCCACGAGGAGTGATGGTCTGTACTTGGTTCAGCTTCTTCGCTCTTAGCCAGCCCTTCAAGGGGCTAACTAAAGGCTTGCTCCAGCAGGAAAAAGTCTGGAAAAGCCAGAGTATAAACCCAAGACAGAGAACTTGGTTTTCTGTACTGATGAAATAACTTGATCCAGGCCAGCTAGTGTGTGGGGAGAGCCAGAGAACACCAGGTTTTAAGGGGAAGCCACTGTACTTTTGGGGTAAATAACAGAATTTAGCTAGACTTAAGTCAGTTAGAGTCAGAAGACGTTTCGTTTATCAATACATGTATGGTACTCAGATCAAATGGAAGAGAAGAAAATTCAGGAAAATTGTTAATGAGGCTAAGCATCCTGTTGAGATGGTCTGGAAATGTAATTTTTCTCATCCAAATGTTTTGATTTAGCAAAATTCAGATGTTTTCCATGGAGATCACAGATTTTGCTGAAGCTTCAGTAAAACAGTGACACCATGTACTTTTTGGAACCTTCTTGTGACCTTTGTGCCCTGCCACTGGCATGCACGTTCCTGGGGTATGATTTTGTGACACAGCCAGCCTGCTGAAATGAGCAGTGCCACTTTACCATTTCCCCGGCCCTGGCTGGCTATTTCCATCCTCCACTTTGTATTGCCACTGCTCTTCATCAAATCCTACAAGGAACTCTATCTTCCTCCACTTGCTTTCATTGTCATTTAAATATACACTTTTGGTTTTCTGCAAGCACATCATCAGTCCTCTCTTACAAGTGCCTCTTTGTGGCACTCAGACACATTGTAAAGACCATCTTAAATTATTGCACAGACACATCTGGTTTTATTTGCACTATTATGCTTCCAGTCTCATCCAGCCGAGGAATGGTGCTGGAGGTAGAGCTTGTAACTGGCACTGATTAGCTTTGGCATCTGTATGTCAGGGCACAGCCAGAGCAGGGCCATGCTGTGAGCAGGGGAGAGATGCCTGTGACAGCCAGGCTGGCATGGGATGTGGTTGGAGTCTGGAAACTTCTCGTATCTCTTTTTCAAACTTTGCGGATTTCAAAGAAAACTTATCCCAGATTACAGGTAACATCAGGTGGGAGCAGACCTCGTGTGCAGGCAGCCAGAAACCTGGGAGGGGAATGAGAGAAAAGATCACAAAGGAAGATTGCAGAGAAAGATGGTGACAGGCTACTCCGGGGAGTTAGAGCCTGTTGGTGCACTCAGGGCTTGGCTCTGTGTGTTTCTCTCACAGACTTTCTGAGTATTTAAGTGCTTTTGGATCATATTTATAAGGAATCTCGAGAAAAGCCTAATTCACAGTCAGAACGGTGACCAAAGGTATATTTGCTTTTAATACTTCCGTGCCCGTTTCTTTCCTGGAGAGCAGAGGCATTATGCTTCCTTACTCCACAGAGGTCTTGGTGGGTGGCTGTGTCAGGATTAATGTGGGCAGCTATGGAGTTAACAGTTTCCAGTATGACACAGCTTGCTTGTAGGAGGGTGTTTTGCAAGCAAAAAGGACATGTCTGTATATTTTAAGGTAGAGTTATGTTTTATAGCATTCTGCACGATGTCTCCCCAAGGCCAGTGCTGATGTGTTGTATCTGCTACAATCACTTGAACAGAACTACTTCTGTTGCTCAAGAGAGGAGGGAATTTGCATTATTTTGTACTTCAGTCAGAGCAGGGATCTCACTCTGACAGTTTAGAGAGTCTCTTTGTTGGAAATGGATGGGAGCTCAGCTATCACCATATTCTGGGTACAAATCTGATAGCAACTTCTGCATGAGGAAAAGCTTTGAAGAAGTCCACATTTCCGTTTCTCCTCCTTTTCTGCACTGAACTTTTTCATAGCAGTATGATGTGCAAGGTCCTATAAATGGCATTTATTTTTAGCCCGTTGCAGCTGAAAAAGTGACTAATGATGTCTGCACAGGTGAGGTGGACGGAGGGCTTCCCATGTCTCATCTGAACCCATCCTTTTGCTAACAGTGAGTCCAAAGTGATTGTTATTAATACTATTTGAGGCACATGAAGTGCAGACCCTGTCTTGCCACTGGGAGGGTATCTGAGAACAGATTGCAGTTTCCTAACGTGGTTTGCTCTTCAGTCTTAATAAATCTGGGCTATGAAGGGTTTGGTTTTGGGTCCTGTTTTCTGAAGTCTGAACTCACTCAATCATTTGAGAGCATTTCTGTTTCTGTGGCTGGAGGTCCCCAGGATCTATCCCTGTTGCATCTGGTGGTGGCTGCTGGAGAGCCACGGGGTTGATGCACTGCTCAGGGACCCCGGCTGGGCACAGCTTTCCTCCTCATGCCCAGACCACAATTCCTCCCGCCACATCCCAGCATGGACACTAAGTCCCATTCCAGTGGAGCTTGCGAACTGATCTTCTCATCCCTTGCTAGTAGCTGACCACGTTAGATACCCAATGCTTCTTCAGTCTCCACCACAGCAGAGGTCCAGGGAACCAAACCCGATCCCCTGCTTTTGTCACTCTCTGCCATACCTGAGCAAGCCGATCCCTAGTGAAGAACCAACCAAAGTGTGAGGTATGTGAGGTGAATATCAAAAATCACCGTGTGATGGAAAGCTCCACTGAAGGGCATGAGCGTGAAGGAGAACAAGGTAGCAGAGCTGCCTTCACACCACCTCACCAGGTATGCTGTAGCCCTTCGTGCCAGCAATGAATTGTGTTCAGCAAGTAAAACCAGATATCAGATTCATGTGAATCCAATAGGCTAAGCTATAAAACTGCTAATATGATATGGAGGTGTTACTCTGATGTAATAGGCCATTTAGAAAAAAATGGGTATAGATTTTCTGTCTTTTACCTGATCCATTTCCTTTCTCACAAAGGAACAGCTAAGAAGGAAAGTGCTGTGCTCTTGTTTCATAACCATTCCTCTGATGCTTATGGCAATGCTTTAATGGAAATGCTTTGAATCATTTTGCTTTAAACTGCTGTTACCTATTATTTTCATATCTGTTTTGCATTACAGTTAAGCCAAGCACCTGTTTAGTAATTCTTACCCAAGGCCATGAGCAAACAATAGCAAGACATTTAGTGTTACTAAGAAGCCTCAGGAACTTAGTGTGTGTGTCCATAAATTGTACAAATATTTCCATGAAGCCAAGGAGTTTGCACACATGGCTGGGATTTGTGCTTAAAGTTGTAGCGGTTAGTTGTGCAGGATTCTTGGCACCTGTGCTCCAGGAGGAGGAGATTTCAGTATTTTAATAAAAAATGATGGATTATGAAAGGTGTGAACACTTTTCTAATGCAAAGGATTGAGTGTATGTTGCATATCCCTCACACCTTGTCTGCAGGGTTGTTAGGCTCACAGCAATCCAAGCAAAAGCAAATCCCTTGCTGAAGCAGTAAAACTCCTGGATTTGGCCCTGGGGATCCTTAATATCAGTGTCAGGGCAGATGAGTGATGTGGCTGCTTCCAGATTTGATTGCAATTTCTTATTATTATGACTTTCTGTCAAAAAAATTGTGATTTCATTAAAAATAAATAAATAAATATATAAGGTCAACAGGAATCTATCAGCTTCAACAACATTTTGCTCAAAACAAATAAAATACTCTAAGCCACCCTGTCTCTCCCTGTCACACACAGTCACCCTTTGGAAACCTAAGGAAAGATTTTTGAAGGCAGCAAAACATTCTGATTTTGACATTTTCTGAATGCATCATTTTTCACTGGAAAGTCATCTCATAGTTTAGAATTTCCTAAACCTTTGAGACTTATATTAAAAAACTGCACGAACGAAAGGGTATGACAACAGCAGCAAAACAGCACATACTTCAACTGAAGCCTTTAAATAAAATTGTTTTTCCCATTTTGTCTTACATGCGATGAGTCCCTTGAGTTGATTTGTTCTCATCTGGATGCTAAGAGATGTGGTAAGTTTGGGATTTGGCAGAAGAAAGGGTTCTGCTGGAGATATCCCATGCAATCCTTCACTTTTCAGCCTCTGGTAATTATTTAATTCTTCAGGCATGACATCGTGGATATACAAGTAGCATATTGGCACTTACCTGCATCTTACAACCAAGTGGTGTCAGGAATGGGAGCCTGGGGAGCAGTGGGAAGCTATACTGTAGTATATTGTATAGCATATCGTATGAAGCAAGGGACAGGTTCACTGTCTTTCGGCCATGAGGGCAAAGTCCATCAGCTGAGTGCTGTGGGAATGAATAAGCTACATCCCCTGACCAAAGTGGCTGGTTTATCCATATGTACCTCTTCACTTATATTAGGTGCCAAATGCAGGCCTCTTTCCAAATTTAGAAAAGAATTAGTTGGATGCAACCAAATGCAGTTTGAGCAAGGCCAAGAGAATTAATGATTTGTCAAGTCTGTGTTTAGTAAATACCAAAGCAGAAATTAAGACACTGTCAAAAAGATTTGCTTCAAAAGGTAAGTAAAAAGTTTTTATTATAAAGTGTAAATCAAACCCTTTATGTTTTGCTAATTCATACTGTCATGCTTAGTATTTATTATGTATCCTGTGGTTTTCCCACTACCTTACTCTTAATTCAGTGAGACAAACTTAGTAGGTGACTGATTCAGTAGTAATGTAATTAAAAGCCTATAAATCATATTGGCTCAGTGTTTAGCAGTGTTTGGCTTTCACTCCTTTTTGAAAACTTGTTCCCAAAGCATTAGGACATGATTTAGTGGACATGAGGGATTAATCTTTCTTTACTGTTCTTGTTTTTACAAGATGGTTTCAAAAAATAAATTAAAAAAAAGTTGTTTGAGTCACACTATAGTGCTAACAGAAAAAGACACAAAAGAAATTATTCTCAGCATAATTGCTGCTGCAATTCCAGTGCCTGCCCCACCTGGTTTGTACAGTATAATAAGAAAACTGTGTTGGAGTTGTGATACAAAATTCTAGTTCCTTTATTACTGTCCACAGTGGGGATCACAAAGTACTTGCTCCCTAACCATTCCTAAAGGGTGTAAGGGGTTCATCAGTCTGATCCTTCAGCAGTCCCTGACTGCCCAGCCTGGATTTCAGCAAGTTCTCAGACAGCTCCATTTCAGCCAAAATTTCCCCCATAACTGGGAAATGTGCCTTTCTTATGAGCAGGCTATAGATTGCTCTATCTATCAAACTAAGGACAGATTTGTCCTATGTCCCAAAAGGCTCTTTCCATGGAAGAGCGGTACCAGTGGCAGCTTTGGATTCTCCTGGGACATCCTTGCTTGCTCCTGGGCCCTGTGATGGCGAGTGTGCTGGGATGGCTGGTGCACTCTCTCGGAAGGGGGTCTCTCCCTTCCCTGCCTTTATACTAAGCCCAGTCTCTCTGCAGGGGTCTTGTAGGTACCAGCGTAATGGTGTTCATCTTGCAGCGTAAGTGTGTGCTCTCACTGCAACTCCAAAAGTTAATAGGATTGTAAAATAACGGAGGTGGATAATTTGCACCCAAGAATTTTAAAGAAGCCGGCTCAGGTACTCTGAGTGTCATTAGGACGGATAGCTAGCAAGGCCATGACACCGCAGGGAAGTGAATACACCAGTATTTATAAGGATAAATAGAATGACTTGGGTAATTACAGTTCTTTGGGTATGACATTGATCCCAGAGAAGATAATGAAACATTCAATATGGGATTTGACTGATAAAGGATTAAAATACAGTAATGTAATTAATGCTAATCTACCTAAGATTATTGACAATAGATCTTGTCAAACTAAAGTGGATAACTTTACTTGATGGCTTTACAAACTCTGTTGGTAAGGGGAATAATATCAGTTTGATGAACTTAGGCTTTGCTGAAATATTTGCCTTAGTCCCAGACAGAAAAATGGAAAATCATCATGGATGCATTAAATTGATTAAAAGCTGCTAATAGGGAGAACTCAAAACATTCCTGTAAATTGGGTGAACTGCTAGTTAAGACTGCTGTTTAACACTTTTGTCAATGCATCGAAAAAAAGCTTAGCATCCTTCCTGATAAAGCATGGTGATGACAGTAATATTGGGGAAGCGATAAATAATGAGAGAAGGGGTGATGGCCATGGAGCGGTCTGAATCGATTGGTAAACTGAGCTTGGCCAAGCAATGTGCCTTTTACAACAGCAAATATGAAGTTGTAAATCAAACAAAGAACAAAAAGGCATTGATGCTGGATGAAGGCTGCTGCTCAAGAAGCTGATTGCCTGGAAAGGCTGGTCATGGCAGACAAAACTGACTCCTCAGATAACTGAGGGGCTCCTTAGATTATCAAATAGGGGACTATCCAGTTGGATTTTTGAGTTCTGAACATCCCACATCCAGCTAGGTTGTTGCCATGGACTGGTTTTGTTTTATTATATGTCTGTACATAACTAAAGCCTTCAGTTCACAAGATACATAGGACCATGCTAAGTCCTCTCTTCCATTAAGCATATGCTTAAAGAGTTTGCTGAGCTGGGGACCTTCACCACAAGATCTTCTTCCATTATCTTGTGGTTGTTTTTTCCCCCCTTGGTTTCATAAACTCATTTGGATGCAGTGGTTTTCTGTGGTTTAATTTACTTTTGCTGTGTTATTATTGTCTCCAAACTGTGTATATTTACAAAAGCAATTAAATGAGTACTATTTATTTTACAGCCTGTAATGGCCCTTTTGGAGGGAAGCCATTATGTAGATACTTATAACATACATCTTTTCCTATTAGAGAGCTCTCATGACATAAATACAACAAAACAAATATTGGGCTCCAGTTTCTCGCAAAACAGGCTTTATTTCCAAGAACAGCTCTGTAAAAACACTAAAGTATTCATTCAGCTTCACAGAGGCTGGGAGTGTCTCCTGATTTTATCCCACTACAGCAGATGTGTGGTTATAGACGTCTGGGTAGACGTGTCCTTAAAAAATGGATATGCTTGTGTGCAAACAATTGCATGTGCAAAAATCTCAACCAATTTCAGTAGGACTGTTCCTGTTCCTCCCAGTTTCAGCTCAGTAAGCAAACTTATGGTGATTTTAAAACCTTTTTGTGCCACAGAGTCAGTACAGAAAACTTAAGCAGAAAACTGACTCTGGAGCAATGTATTGAATTCTACATAAAAAGGTGAAAAAATATTTCTGTTAAAGTAAGAGAGCAGAGAAAAGCAGAGAAAAATGAGAGGGAGAGGGAAAGGAAAAGATGGAAAAGGAAAATAAAAAAGGAAAAAAGGAAAAGGGAAAGTAAGAAATAAAGGAGAACAAAGGAATGGCAGGAAATAAACTGTTCCCTTTGTGCCAAATTTGTTCCTTTCAGAAAGCTGATGAAAATAAAAGCATTGCAGACACCTGCAAACATATTTTTCTCTTTGAACAAAATATTTTAAAATCTTGGGATAATTCAGGTTGGAAGAGACCTCAGGAGTTCTCTAGCCCAATCTCCTGCTCAAAGCAGGTCAGCTCTGAAGTCAGACCAAGTTATCCAGGGCTTTGTTCAGTCAGGTCTTAAAAACCTCCAAGGATGGGGACTGCACAGCCTCACTGGGCAACCTGTCCCACAACATGTCTGTCTTCATGGAGAGAAATGTCCCTCCAGATAGCAACCTTGCCCTCAAGTATATCATCTGGTCATCCTAGTTTGGCATCATCTGCATTTTTGAGCAAGTACTCCATCACCTCCTCCAGGTCATTGATAAAGATGTAAGGACAGGACACCTCCCAGGATACACCCCTGTGGTACCTCACTGACTGCTGGCCTCCAGTGGATTATGACCCATTAACCGAGATGCTCTGAGGCCAATTATCCAACTAGCTTTTTATCCAGCTGGTTGCCTACCCGTCTACACTATAGCATCCTAACTTGGATACATGAATATTGTGGGAGACGGTGTGGAAAGCCTTGCTAAAACTGAGGTAAATGACATCCATCACTCTCCTCTTGCCCACAAATCCATTTGTTTTATCATAGAAGGCAATTGGGCAGACCAGGCATGAATTATTGTGATCCATGTAACTGTTTCCCATCACCTCCTTGTTTTCCATGGCCTGTGGAATGGCTGTATAATTTTCCCAGGGACTGGAGGAAGGCTGACTGGCTTGTTCTTTTGATTGCCTTTGGAGGTGGGCTCAACATTTGCCTTTCTCCAGTCTTTGGCGGCCTCCTCTGATTTCTGTGACCTTTCCAACAATTATAGAAAGTGGACTTTGCTATGAAATTGGCCCATTCTTTTGACACATTCAGATACGGCCCATCTGGTCCCGTGGACTTGTATGTGTAAATGCAGAATCTGTAACATGGAGGCTTCTCTGAGCTGTTTAAAGGTTTCATCCCCATCCTCACCCTGCCTGCTGGTTGGTAACATGCTGCCACACCAACATCACCCTCACAGGCTTCTCCTCTGATCCTGACCCCCAAGCTCTCACGTCCCATCAAGTACCATATAAGAACTTCATATATCTGAGCTGCCGCTTTGCATAGAGGGTAACCTCTTCCTCATTTTCCATGTGCCTCCTGAAGAGTCTGTATCCATCCACTGCAGCACTTCAGTCACACGAGCTATCCCACCACATCTCGGTTATTCCAGAGGTGTTTGAGTTTGCTGACAGATGGCTATAAAAGATATTCAAATGTTTATTATATATCTGCTGGAAGCACCCACACCCTCTCAGGGTAGGGTTAAGCCAGCAGCCCAGAATGTAAGATGTTGTACAAATGTAGAGCAAAAACTAGCACCTGCCTTGAAAGCGCAAGGCAGTTCCCAGCCTGCCTTGTCGTCAGGAGGTTGTTTGGGACAATGTCACGTGTTTCTAGCAGCCATGAGAACCAACTTAACAGAGGGAAAGTAAAGTTTGGGGTTGCCTGCAGTGCGTGCTATTCTCCACTTCCATGTGTCAGGGACACAGGGACAACAATGACTGCTCTTTCAAATTTTGGCTGGGGGTGCATTAACCCCCTTTGTCAAAAATGCATAGGTCTGCTTCAGCCTGAATGAAGTGGTATTTTAAAAAATGAGTGTACTAGGAAAGTTTTGTGGAGTGAGTATCATATATTCTGCCTACACTCAGTTTTGAAAATAATTTGTGTAGGCTTAAATGCAATTGGTCTACCACAGATGAAGCCAAGGGGTCTTATATTAAACATAAAAATTGTCTGGGTGTGTTTAATGGGACAACAATGATTTATCCCAGCTGAGAATCTGGCTCTGCATGATGATTTATTTTCTTTGTTTTCTTTCTCTTCCTTACTCCTGTACTTGCCTTCTCTCATCCCTCCCTGCTCCTTCTGCCTTCTGCACACAGACATATATATATATATATATATATATATATATATATATATATATACACACCTAGACTTGTTTCTCATTCATGGGTTTTTTCATTTTGCTATCAGGCTTAAGTCTGATTTCTGAACAGAGCCAGGAGTGCTTCAGGTTTTAAACTCAAGAAATTTTTGCACTCTTTATGCAACTCAAACCCAACAATTTGTACAGGATAAAGGCAGGCTGTGACTAGCCAGGCTCAAATATTGTTTCTTAAATGCATTTTAATGCCAGAAAACTTGGTTCTTTTATTCTGGTCACTGCTGCTCTGTGGACACAGGAAAACACTTTTATTGTTTTTGTATGTCCTGGAAAATCAACTCAATTTTCTTTGAAAGCCTCTCTTGCAAGAATGCATCCCTCTGATGCAAAGCCTGGTATGTTGATCTTATGTCTAACTCACAGCTGGGTACCAAAGACCTTGAATAATTTACTTCAGAAGTGAGATGAAACAGATTTATCATCTACTGAACTGATACTTCTTGGGCAGCAAACATTTTTTATTTTTTTTTTAATGATACTCCCCATGTCTGATCCTGAAAATCGAGTGACTTAGGACTTTTCTTGTCACAGCCGCATTGATTAGCTGAGGCACTGGAGCCATCCATGGGACTAGTACTCTTAATAGTGATAAGCTGGTCAATCTTATCACTTTCTTCTGGCCATATCACCTTCCTGCTTCAGTCTTGGTGGCTTTCTATATCATATATCAGAGCTTTTGGACTCTGCATAGCTTCTTGTTCTATCCCATGCTCCAACTCAAGCATTAGGCTTTGCCCATGTGCAACTTACAGAAAATGGGAAATGTGATGTTGTTTCCAAAATTATTTCTTTGTTATGGAGAGCCCCAGAAAGAGATGTAAAGAAGAACAGTGGTTGTATAAATACTTCTACGAAGAATTTTGCCTAAATTCTTGCAAATATGACAAGCTACAATTAAATGAACCCCTTTGTATTTCCTCCCTCTTGCATGTGTTGGATTGGCTCTTACTTTCTCTTGCCAGTGTCTTTGGGTGTTCCCCATTTTGATTTATCTGTACAGATCTTTAAGGTTTATTGCAAGAAGTAGGTACCAAGAATTTTTCTGCTTCTGCTTTTGTTTGAAATTCACACTGACAATACTGATAGTTGGTGGAAAGGGAACAGATAAAAGAGAGTCCAAGTCTTTCAGTCCTTGGATTCTAGCTGGGTTCAGCCAGGAGAGCCAGCCTGTGGTCAGCCCCATGTGACAAAACCAAGCACTTGGCATAGGGACATGAGGAGTAAAAGCAAAGCAAGGCAGGTAGTGCCTCATACAGTTTAGTTTGTGTCAGTTTCCATTCTAACCCCTAGTTTCATTAGCTGGTAAGTTTGTTAAATATAACTATTTTAGGTGAGATTTCCAAGTAAGATGCCAACTCAAGTTGATGTCTTTTTTTTTTTTTTTTCCTTTTCTAATTTCAGCTAAAATATTCAAAGCATGAATCTATGGATAAAAATGTTGTGTCAGCTGTGGTAAAGGCTTTTTTGCAGTCATGCTGTTGAGAAGCTGTAGCCTTCTGTGTTTTGAGCCAAAGGCTGATGTCTGCAGCTAGAAGGCCTGTGTTTCAGATCTGCGCTTTTGCCCTTCCTCTGAAAAATCTGCCAACATAAATCTAATGTAATAACCTTTGGAAAAAGGTGATTTGTACATGTTTCTTATCAGGTACAGAGATCCAAGGTCATGAGCATCAGAGAGAGTAGGGTGGAACAAGGACCAAGTGTGATGACATGCAAGGGGTTAGGAGACCAAAGACGGGTCTGGAATAAGAGAGGTCTAGTGATGAGAAACCCGAGATGATACTTTGCTGGGAACAGCAGAAGACAGCACCATAACCTTTGCAGTGCATCTGTCAGCTTGTAACCCAGCTTGCAGAGACTCAATAATCTCTGGCTGGTAGCAAACACTTGTCAAATCTAGTAGCGAAGTGCGTACTTTAACTGTGTTTGATGCTGATTCCATATAGGTTGATGACTGTTGATATGGGTAATGGCCCTATCCCTTCTGACAACGTAAGGGTTGAAGGTTTCAGGGGGGATTTTACCTGAGGTCTACTTTGTCCTTAGTAAGCAGAAAGGAAAAAAAGGAGAAAAAGGTAACCAGGAAACTGATGATTTCAGAGAGCACACATAAGGAAAACTGTTGCCTAAAACTGAAAGAGAGGAAAAGCTGTCATAGCAGAAGGCAGTAGAAAAATTCTGGTGACCAAAACACTGAGTGAATAAAGGGAAAGAGCCTTGCTGTCATGGTGGCTAGAAGGCCAGAAGTGCTTGTTGAAAGGGAACAATAATATTTTAAGTTACTGTTCTCTATGACAAGGCTAGCAGGTATTTGCTGATTGGTTGGCAGAGCTGTAAAGTTCCCACATGTTATGCATTGGATCCAAAATATTCCTAAACGTTTCTTTTAATGGTGCCATTAATTCAAGACTTCTTTGTTTTATACCCTCCCAGAATAGGGGGAGCAAGCAGAGAACCTTGTAAAACCAGGAAATTTGTAGGCAAGCTGTTGTCGTCTTAAGGGTTTTGCATTCCTCCATGTGTTTCACCTTCACTTAAACACTTGCATAGTTTGGAATTCCCTACGTTTGTAGACATTTCTGGGCTTCATCTTTCTGCAAAGAGCACTGACACCTCCATCGTAATAAAGGCTACTTTCACGGCCAACTGACAGCCAGACTTGGATCTGAGCGGTCAAGAAAATGAGAAATTTACCAGGTTAACAGGGGAATTGGTGGCTTTGCTGTCTCCTGCAGCCTTCAAATCAAGACTGGATGCCTTTCTGGAAGGCAGGCTTTAGCCAGACACTAATTATTGGACTTATCACAAGAGTAAGCAGATGGAACAGGATGGTTTCTGATCTGCTGGAGAAACAGGTAGTCCCTGCTGACTTTAAAGTGTGTGAATCTCTAGCAAGCAGACATAAAGAAACACTCAGGCACTGTGCTGTTGTCAACCTGTTGCCAGTGTGGAGTGTTTGTGAACAGGAACTCTTCTTGCCCTACTAGATCTAATTTTCACTGTGGCTTTGGCAAAGAGCAGTTCAGCTCTTGCCTGTCATGCTTGTGTGGTCAACTCAGTGTCTTCTGTGGGACCTGAAGTGGGACTGCACAGGTACCAGCACTACCAGTGTGCTGATAATTGGACCAGGGCAAAGGCAGCATCACATTATGAACTTTGCATCTCCTTTTTTTTAGTTGTTTACCTTGAATATTCGGAAAGGCCCAAGGCATAAGCAGGTAGTCTTTCTTCAGGACTAATACATTTTTGGGGCTATAGCAAACAATAGTAGTTAAGCAAGACATTTTAAAGGGGTTAAATTTAATCACCAACAATACTTTTGTGGTTGCAGTAGTAACAGTTTTGTTCACACTAAAGTTAATGGAAATCTTGAGCCATGGACTTCAGTACATCCAAATTGATAAGACCTGATGACCTTCTGCTTCCGTTCTTACAGTTAATAACGATGCTGCATTGTCAATAGCGGGGACAGAAGGAAGCCATAAGGAAAGTGTTTACTTCTAAATAATTTGTCTTTAAATGATTTCCACCCCACAGGGTACCAGGTCATAGAGCCTTAGAAAAATGGCTTAAGGCTGCAATTAGATTGGTGCTGCTTTTTTTTCCCTGTGCAGTGCTCATCAGTGTCGTAAATCTAAAGAAAATAAATGCTCTGAAGCAAACTTATGTGGCTTCACGGACTGATCAATGGATTAGTTAATATAAGAAGGTTTAGCACCTCTCACAAACACTTCATTCTAGTAGCTGTTCATCATCTGCCTAGGAAAGGGTTGCAAGACTCCCAGATGCATCTCCTGCATATATCTCACTCTGCTCTGAACAGTGAAGGAAGGGGTGTCTAGGATGCAGGGATTAAGCTGTGGACTTAACAGGCAAGGGGAAGGAATGGTCAAATCTAAGGAGAAGATTTGGCATGAACTTTGTTAAATTATCACTGGTTTTTTTATTTTGTATGTGAATTTCATGCCCAGTATGGTTGCATGGTTGCTCTGTTGTGCTTTATAGGTTAAAAGATATCTGGCATTTATAAATGTCTGACAGAAATTCAATAGTTACTGTTTATATTCAAGGTCATGGGCCTGGGAAATTGGAACCAACCCATAGCCAGAAGCGTGCTCTCAGCTGTGGACTGCCTTTTATAATAGGAGAAGTACCTGATCTTGGAGCAATTGCAAGGAATGCTTTTGTTGGTTTGTTTTTGTTTTCTTTAATGCATGCATTGCAAATTACCACAGCCTTCAGATTTTTAGGGAAAAAAAAGTCATTAAGAGGTAACCATTCCACATTTGTAGGATGGTTCGCTGGCAACATTTGCTCTAATTGATCCATTCAGGAGAGTTATGTTGGTAGTGTGAATATAATCGACCCACAGCAGATTATTATTTCTGTCACAGAGCTTCTCTGCAGATGTGATAGAAAGTAACTTTGGCAGGGGCTTACAGGCTTCAGAGAATCTCATCAGCCTTGAGCAGTACACATACTTGTATGCTACTGAGATAAACATGAAATACAACATTCATAAATACCAGACCCTTGGGCTCTGAACACCTAATGAATGTGAAATGTGTTTCTTATATTTAAGTAGCTGAGAGGGAATGCTACATGCTAACTTAAAATAGAGTGCTATTCATAAAACATCCTTTGTAAAAATATGTATTTATGTTTATCCTTAATTAATACATTGCAATCGCATCTGTTCATATTATAGTAGGAAAATCGTATACTCAAATACAAGTTATGTGAACAATCCTAGTTCTCTGACTGACAGCTTGCTAGAAACATTCGCATTTTATACCTGCATCATGACAGGTCTGGCAAATTGTATCTTACTAGCTCCCTAACATTCAGAAAAATGTCAATAATGTCCTTGTTGGAAGATATTTATTTATTTTTGTCATCTATCATATAGGAAAAAAACCAACAAATTAAGTGAGATTTGTTTCAGTTTACCATGAAGACACTGTACTTTGTAAAGAACAAACTGTAATTGGAATGTACTGAGGAGATTAATTAAAGGATATCTCTTGGTATTGGACTTAATACTTTAATCAAGTCTTTTCTGAAACCGTGGCATGCATGTAATCCTGTATTTATGGTGGTGGCAGAGAAATACCTTCAGTGGCCCAATGCTAATAGATTTTATAGAACCTGTGATTTGGCAGCAGCTCCCCAAATCCTAATTGTATTCTCTTCTTGCCCACCATCAGTACATTGCCAGGGTTTTTTTTGTATTTAAATTAAAAATGAAAATACATCATGTGCAAACTGTGAAGTAAGCCAGTATATGAATCATTTAAACTGCAATATATACCACTCCAGAAAGTGGTTTAGACTGTCTTTCTGAAAAGAAAATAGTTTGAAAAAATGACACCATCTTATCCATAGATTTGTGGCTTCCTATGTTTATTTCAGGAAGATTGCCTGGTTTTGGTGACAAATGCACTTTATTACTGTTGTAGCCAAGACAACTGCACAGCGAAGAGGCAATGAACTGTGCATTCGATTCTTTGTGTGTGTTATCACCAGAGTTTCTTTCCTGCCTCCAAGTTGTGCCTGTGCAAAGCCATTGAAAACAATGGCATTGAAAAAAATGCTTCTGTGAGCAGTTAAGGCTGAAAACCTTTTGCCTTTGCTGCAAAACAAATTTAAGATTTTCGGCTCTTACCTTAAGCCTTGCACACACAAAATAATCTATGAGGTGGAATGAGATGGTGCTTTAAAGTACACAGAGTAGACTGGTCTTTATAGGTCACGTAAGCCAGAATCTAAGTTCATGCAACTCATCAGATTTTGCAAGGCAATCATTTCATGGTTCCATACAAATCCTAAAAGTCTGTCAATGTCTTGCTGAAATGGTTTCCCCCTTTCTGCTCCTCCTGACTACAAAGACAGAAAAGTAGAAGAAGGCATAGAAAGACACAGTTTACAGCAGTGCCAAGAGTTTGGCATTCCAGAGCTGGAACCGAAGGCTCTCTTTGCATCATCAGATGATTTCAGCATGAGTCCCTGGCTCCCTGATAATCCAAACTGTAGTGCTTATTCAGGCTGGAACATCAGCACATCCTGGCTGGCCATCCTGGCAGGGTGATGGGCTCTGAGCTGTACTCAAGCTCTGATATGTTGTATGGATGCCAAAGCGTAGATTAGGTTGGATCCATAACAAATCTGTTCCCTATTTAGCCCTTTTTGGCACCCTAGCAGGCTCTGCACAGCCCCCCCCACCCCCACCCCCACACTCACCCATGTCCTCCATGCACTCTCCATCACAGCCCCCTTCTTGCTCATCTTTTGCTGGCAACTCAGTTCAGAAACACCACAGCCTGGGTGCTGGAGGAATGGAACTCATCTCTTTGTGGAGGCAGCATGGACACACCTGAAATTGTGCCACTGGCAAAACCTTTAGGTGCCAAGCTTGATGTGGGATTGGATCTATGACATATCCCGAGAGGAAAGGGTGAGGAAAGACAGGAAAGGGAAAAGGGAAGGCAAGTAGGATGAATGCAAGCCACAAACATGCATACCTGTATGGCTGGAAGCAAGACACTGGCAGCTTTTGTATTTGCCTGCGTGTGAGATAAATATGATACTCCACAGCTCGGGCTCCTGGATCACCCTGCCGCTGTCCTCCCCAGGCTCCAAGGGATCAAACAAACCCGTCCTGGGCCGTGTGTGTAACAGGGGTTTCACAAGGAGGATGCTTTGCTATGAGAAATGAGCTCTCAGCCAGAGTACAGGGTGTGACAAAGACCCTGCTGCTGCCAGGCTTACCCAGAGGCAGCCCCTGACATCTCTTCATCTGTGAAGATCACCCAGGCTGTGATCCTCAGGGCACCTTCATCTTCAGTCCCAAAGTGCATCCTAAAAGAGCAGATGTGTATCTCCTCGGATGGCACCCCTGCACACAAACAGCCAGCTTATCTATGTCCAGGAGGAGTAGGGATGCAGCTGTGGCAAGGAAAGCTGGCAGATACGCTGGGACATTGGTCTCGGGGCCACCATAACCTTCAGTATTATTTCTGGAGAGCTCAATTTCTCTTGTTTTTTTTTTTTTGGTTTTTTTTTTTTTTTTTTTTTTATTTGACTCTCCAGCCAGACTGATATTTAAATTTATCTGGTATCCATAATACTGTACTGGCTCATGGGAGGACTGTTTTATCGCTCTTGATTTTGAGATTCCTGCAGCAGGCTTTACTGAGGTGAAAAGCTGTCGTTTAAGTCTGCAGAATGGTCTGTGGCTGCATCAGCTACACGCTGTGTGTTTTTTGCTTTTCTTTTGTTTCCTTCAGGAAAGTATGTTTGAGACTGGAGTAGCCCCGTGTGAAAATGACTCAGTTCCTGAGTCCATTTCATTTGGAAACCACTGAGAAGCAATAAACACGGAATCTCACACTGGCATTAATACAAAACCACTTTTTAGAGCAGAAGTTGACATTACCAGGCGCCAACTGATGCCTTTTATGAGCCACTGACAAAGTGCTATTTGTGGAGATAATTCAGCATATTAACTATGTAGGGAGAAAGAACCAGGGTTGCCTTGTTTTTATCAGATTATTTTGCATGAAACTATCACATTTGCTTCTCAAATGTTGACTTATTCCTCTTGCTGCTGCTTTACTTGAATGGATTAAGCCAAATTTCTATAAGGTGCAATTCTGACTTGAACTAAGGTAAAAGCCACCTTTAATCAAGTACCTCATGCTCTGCAGCTCCCCAGCCAGCCCTTGTCTATTATTTGAGCACATTACTTCCTTGTCATTTTAATTTTGTGTCAACAATTGCCAAGGTTGGTTGTCATTGTCCTCCCTGACCAGCAAATACTTTAATAGAAACAGTTGGGGATGGCCAGTTTGTTTCAAACAAAAGAAAGCAAAGCTTTAGCACTATTTGTTTGTGTTGAAACTAGTCCCTAGAGCCTTCTTGGCAAGTGAAGAGTTCTGGTTTTTAGACAAACTCCTAGTTTTCAGGTGTCTTCTCTATTTCCATGCAACTTCAATGCCTTGGCTGATGAAGTGACAGAATTCCGGAGATGTTTCTCTATAGACAGGTGTTTTCGACCCTTGTAACCCTGGAGAGAAGGAGGGATTGCTCTAGTTGGCAGAGGGAAGCTCCTAGAGGGGTGCATATGGCTGGGGTTTGAGCTTTTGACTTTGCAGGGGACCCAAGCATTATGCCTTTCACATGTAAGATCTCCAGTAAATAGAAATACCAGCAGGGCTTCTAAAATAAGCTGTAGGACTTGGAACAAAAGCAGTGTCTCCAGTTTATTTGGGATGGTTACTTTTTTGTTTGTTTGTTTGTTTTTAAAGAACAGTAAAACTTTTATTAACATTTGCCCTCAGGTTTCCCACTACTGCACCAGGACAGTTCAAGTGGCAGCAGTAGGAGAACCAATCTTTGCAGAACTAGTACCATCTATGCCAGGTCATTGAAATGGAGCTGGTGACTTCAGGCTGCTCCTTATTTCAAAACCTGGACTGGGCTATGTTTCTGAGAGAGAGAATTTGATGTGATTCTCTGGAGAGACCTGTTTTGTTTCAGGTTATGCAGTTGGTAAAAGAGGCCTCCAGAATCACCACTTACTTGAGAAAGTGCAGAAGAGTAACTGAAACTAACTGTTGTCACTGGCAGTCCCACGGTGTACACCCCTGTTGGATTTTCCCTCGTTTTCCATGGGATATAGTGGGAAATGTAAGAGAGCGTGGGTAACAACAGAAGCAAACATAGACTTACTGTCCTTGACAAGTTAATGAGATATGCTGACCACACAGATCTGCTTTACAGTTTTTGAGACATAATTTCTTTCCTCTTCTCAAAATAAGTTGACAGATCAAGGTACAAAACAATCTCTCTGGGCTGTGATTTGGATTGTTATGCCTTGAGAGGGGTACTGCTGTTTAAAGGGATATACTTACGTTTATAGCAAGACACTACAACACAGCCCTTGTGCAGAGACCTGTCAGTAGAATCACAGGATTATAGAATGGTTTGGGTGGGAAGAGACCTTAAAAATTGCCTAGTTCCACCCCCTGCCATGGGCACGGACACCTTCCACTAGACCAGGTTGCTCAAAGCCCCATCCAGCCTGTCCTTGAACTCTTCCAGGGATGGGGCATCCTGGAATATAATTAGGACCATAATTAGGAATAGAAACTGGTCTATTCCTAATAATACCCAAATATTTGCGGTCCAGACTTTAGAGGGCCCATTCTTTCAGAGAAAAAATCAGTCCAGGCACGAGTTACATAAAAAACTTTTTTAAAAAAAGAGCAGCTTTTAGCTGTGAGATGTTGAAAGCAAATCTTAATAACTGGATCATTTCTCATTTTGATTTACAATATTCAAATTCTATGAGCCCCAACATGTTACTTTAAGAGTCTGTTTTGTTCTGGACTGGTTTTCAGTGCATTTGGAACAGGCTCTGAAATGGGAAGGCACAGACAGAGAGCTACAAACAGTCTGGCTGGAGAGATACTGAAAAATCTATGTGGCCTGATTTTCAGCTTATGGTCTGTGGTCCCCTGGAGGGAGGATGAGGGCAGGGGGCTAAGAGGGTTTGTGCTTCCTTCTTAGGGATCCTGAAGGAGTAATTAGGAAAAAAAAATACTCTGGCTAACTATTCAGAGGTTCCTGCCTCTGTGGGAAATGTCCAAAGGTCTGCAAAATAATAATAAAAAAATAATAAAAAAAAGAGAGAGAAAAAAAGAGCTGAAACCCACCAAAATACACCAACATTGGAACAGCACAATGTTTCCAGACTTTGCTATGAATTTGCTTGCTTCCAGGGGATGCTGAGTGAATAATGCATAACAAATAATTTATTTGACCTGTTTGTTTGGGTTTTTTTTCTTGTTCTTTTATTCTGTCTGTATATTGATCACAATTTTTAACTGTGCCTCTGGGCTTGTTTGTAAAATGGGGGCCCTAATGCTCACCTATCACAGAAGGGTCTTGCAAGCATAGCTGGGTGAACTCTGCAGTGTGATCGTGCAGCCCAGTGCTGCAAGTTCTTGGAAAGTTCAATGAACTTCAGTGTTGAAGAGACCAGGCGGGATTTGCCTCACAGAGCTGTGCAAACAGCCTCACTCCAGGGCTGAAAAGGCTTTTGGGAGTGCTACACTGGGGTCTGTGAGTGTAGATCCAGCTTGTACAGATCCAAGGCTCTATGCAAACACTTAAAGCAGCCCTAAGTTGCTAGGCTTTGTTCATTCCCTCTGTAAAGTCCTCTTGAAGGATTAAAGGTGTTACCAGAGTGCATGATGAATTATTAATTTGTAATAAATAGATGTAATTTTAAGTATAGTCTGCACATCTGCACATAGAGGCCATATCAGCAACAACAACAAAAAACAAAAAGAAAAGAAAAGAAAAAAAAAAAGACTGGTATTTTGAAGAATGGCACATGTGGAAGGACAGTATATTATTATAAAGTAACGTAGGAAACATCCCAAGGCCGCCTTCTGTGTCTCATATAAATAGGAGTCCTGGGCTAATAGTATTCTGCCAGCCCATGGGGTACAATGATCATGACCCACAAACCACCTGCACGATTTACTGACAACTGGAGCACCTGCTTCTTTGAATAAACAGAGCTATTCTTTATGGCAAGCTCACAGCAGGATGTTTAAGTTCTAGATCCTTATGGTAGGTAAAGGAGGACATCCCCAGAGGTCTGTTCTGGGAGCGTTCATTGCTGCATGGAGATCTCCTCCACTGGGTGCATGAGTGTAACTGTGAAGAAGATGAAGTCTCATAGATAATGCTAGTTGCCATTCTGAGGCTTCATCATGGTGGGGGGTGGAGGGGGGGGGGGTGTGGGGAAAGACCAACCAACAAATATTTAGTTTCCCACTTATAACTAATTTCATGTAAAAGAGAATTCTATAGGATTGTCCTCAAGAAACCATACCAGAAATTTCAGAGAAGCAGATCTTTTCTGAGATTTTTGATAAACTTTGGATCTAAGCTGCGTACAATCATGACAACAATCTTTCTGAGAGTACATTTTATTCTAATCATAGACAAATCAAGAGGTATAATTTAAAAAAAAAAAAGCATGGAAGTTCACAGTATTCTTGTTTCTGTTTTTATTCTACCAGTTGGATATAGGTCTATGTGGCTTCTTGACTCTAATTTGAGCTATTGACCGTTACCAGCCAAAGACTGCACCCAGCTGATGGATTTATTAACAGAAATGACAGAGGTCTGCATTTGAGCTTGAATGTCTCAAGTTTAATGTCTCCTGACAATGACTCAATCTTGCTCTTAAAGAATTTGAAGCAATTTGCCCACAATTCCCAACTGCTAGTGAGACAGCTCTAGTCAGTGTGTCCATCTCTTCGAGGAAAAATGTTGCCGTTTGTTCTCTGTGAAAGAAGTTCTGGTACTATTTTCACTTGGAGAGGGGAGAAAGCCCTGCATAAAATAACCTGATTTATCCAGGAGAGGTATGATAAGGATGTTATTTTTAATGATAGCTCAGCTAAAATAATACGTGCAATGACTAGGAGATTATCATTTGAGAATCAGAACCACACAAAGACAGAAAAAGGGCAGCATAAAAAATTGATCATAGGGATACCAATCTCACACAGAAGATGTTTTTCAAAGGGGAACTCCTTTTATGCTTTCAAAGGGAGCCCTACCACCTGAAAAGATGTTTATCAGAGACAGCAAGCAAGACTGCTGTAAAACTTGCAACCTGAAACTGAAAACTGCAGAAACACATCCCTGGCTTTGTTGCAAACTTGAAATTTTGGATATATTCACTGAAAGCTCTGGGTAAATTTGTGCAAATCTTTGAGCGAATCTAGGCAGGTTTAAGAGTGTCACTGAAGCCTGGGTAGCTGCAGTAAGAGATCAGTTTTGGTTTCCATGTCTTAAAACATCCCCCCAATACATAAAACTTCAGGGAAGTCCTGGCCTTAGTCCTGATGTTGGGAAAGGGTCTAAGTGAGGTACTAGAAGTACTGCCTTTTCTTTTTCATGGGATTCTAGGAAGGACCGAAGTGGCCTCATTGTATGAAAGCAATGCCCATTACAATCAGTAGAAGCAAAAAGTGCTTAAGAACCTCAGAAAAAAAAAAAAGGCCACATACCTATATGTTATTTATATATTTGAAAGACTACTTTTAGTTTGATGCAATAAAAAAAAGCTAAGATAAAACATGGAGTATATTTCAGTCCCTTCCTTTAGTTCATCCCAAATCCAGACACACAAGTCCGTGTGTCCTGAGTGCAGTTCTGCTCTACCAGATCAAGCTGGCCAAGTCTTTTGCATCAGGCTCAAATTTTTAATCTTTAAAACTCGGTTAGATTTTCCCCTCTGAGCACATTAGCAGTTGTACTAGTCTGGGCCATAAAACCTCACAGATTTTGTAGCACTGCTGCTAGATCTGCTGTTAGGTCTCCTGGAGATGCTCCCAGACACAGGATGTAGCTGTGTGATATTTTAAAGACTGTTATCAATAATGCTCTTGAGCTTGCTGTGAGCACAGTTTGCTTCTCACGCTTGTACACTCCTATTTTCCCTGTGCATTTGGTTTGGACTGATATAACAACATTTGCTGATTATGGTGATTTTTTGTGTGTGTGTCAGACTGAAGGTGCTGGAACTTGGGTGTATTTCATGAATATCTGGGACTGTTTTGCATCACAGATAGATCAACACTTACCTTGGCAAAAAACTCCAGGGATTTGTATCTCTGCGCAGAAGACAAGCACTTTCTTGAGCCAAGCTCACATTCTGACAGCTAATGGGATTAATGTTTTGGCTTTGCACACCACTGCCAGAGTAACTGATGCAGCACACAACAGTGACCTATAACTTGTCCATTCATCAGAACCTGAACTGAACAGGTTCATGGTGTTTTCTCTATGACTGGATAAATGGCTTCATCCCAATGCCACTGGAATCAGTGACAAGATTGTGTTAACTTTGCTGGGTTTTAGGCTGAACCCACAGATAGTAGAGATTTTTGGATGGGAGATATTTTTGAATGGCCTTTTGAAATCTGTCCTTCCAGACAGACCTCCTACATAGGATGTGTGCTGAAGGTTTAACAGTACACATCATCACAACTCATTAGGGTCGTCACATGGAGATTCATACATTTCTATATGGTTTGCTTAGCAGAACTAGGTATTTTATGGTCTCTAGAGTCTCAAAGTCCCTTCTAGAGGTAGATAATGTTCTTGTAGTTCACACGTCACTTCACAACTGGGATCCACGTTCAGGCTATGCTGCTTATGGCCCACTGATGGATTTACTGTTAAAGGTCATAGTTCACTTGCTATCATACGCAGATGAAACATTGCGCTGAATGTAGGGATTTTATGGAATAAATAAACCAGGCCAATTGTGGGCAGTTTCTAACACCTGTACTGGATACTTAAAAAACCTGTGATGCTAATGGTATCCCATTAAGGCCATGGCAGTCTGCATCTTGCTGAGAATACAAATGGTTTGCAGTAGTGCCTGTGCCTTGTGCTCATTGCCTTGCCAGGAAGTGAATACATATGGACTCGTATTTGCTGACAACCAACAACATGGTTTTGACATAAATTGCAGTTTTGGCATAAATGTCCTTTTGCATGGCACTCCAATGAATATTTACACAAAGCCAAATTCACTCCAAGGACAGTGCTCAACTGAATTTAGAATAGGTGCAGAGAAAACAGGAGTATCCTTTTTTTATGGTGTGAAGTCTGTAGACCAATTCAGATCTTCATAAAAGCTACAGCATCTTCTTCAGAGCCTTAGAAACGCCAGAACTGATCATAGGAAAAGTAGGTGTCTTCTCTCTTTGCAGTCTTGTCCATTATCAGAATGGTTTAGAGGGAAAAAAAGCTTTCATTGGTAATGAGTGACCAAGGGTGACTGCTCCCCTGGCCAGCAGTAACACCACAGAAGCCATGAGAGCCTGGGCTTCTGAGAACCAGAGACAGGAAAATCACTGAAGTTTCTTGATGAACAACCAGGTAGATGGCCAGGGAGCTGGGGCAAGGTGATGGGAAACCAGGTCTCCAAAGCTATGGGGCAGGCAAAGATCAGCTGGCAATCAACATATGACCTGCTGAAACTTCTTCAAAACTAATACCTCCTTGGAGAACTTTCCCTTTCCAACAAACCAATAAGGTCAAATAGCAGAGTATCTATTAATACATATGACATCGATCTCTGTCTGATCAGGCATCAGCTTTCTTCTTCTCACAGTTAACTATGTCTCAGAGTAAGTTCAATTTTTGATCACAGTCTAGTCCTAGGCTTGTGTCCTTCCTGGATCTGCTTCAGACAGCTGAAGCATAGCTGATGCTCCTGACAGCTTCAGACTGATGGAAAGTTGTTTTACTTCATAGATTCTGAAAGGATTATATTTTTATTCCACCACCATTTAACTATATATTCTTCCAACCTCCATTAGTGTATTTGATATCATATTCAAGTTTATGTGCTTCATTCTAATCTGTAATGACTTCTTCCTCATGACTTCCATGACTTGCAGCAAAATTGGTGTTTTGGTATTTTAAACTGTAGGGAAAGGTAGAGAAAAGCATTGTAAGAAGAAAACAGAAGTGTCTGGCTCACCTCAGCAGCCTTTAATACAAAATCTCATACAGTCCTGGTTCACTTTTGAAAGTGAGTTACATCCTTTTGGACTGGAACAGTGCCATTGAACAAGTGCTACCTCTAGGCTCCTACCACATGTAAAGCCCTGTAATACCAAACTGGAGAAAGGAAGGACTAGTCTTAATTGTCTCTAACAAACATTAGAGAAGAAAAATATTTTGCACTTTAAAATGGTTGCTTTCCAACTGTGAGCTGAACAGAGATGTATAGCTTTAGTTAAGCAGCAGTTTTATTTTACAAATTAGGAGACTATGTGTTCATTTCCCCAGGATGAAAAATGAGATGCTTTCTTCTCCTTTTTTGTCCTTTGGAGAAAAACCGCATGTGGATGTTGTAGGAAACTGTTGTTGCCTGTGAAATAACAGAGGAGAATGTACAAGTGAGGGGAAAGAAATGTTTCATCCAAAGGTCAGAATTGCAGCAACACAAAATTACTATATTTTTTCTGTGAATAAATTTAGACTGGATTGCTCTAATTAACAAAACTACCTTTCAGTTAGTGTAATAAGGGCAAAGCAACTTGTCAACTCTTGAAGCAGAGCTCAGTAAGCTTGCAAGATAAACTGTAATGTAGTAACCGCGATGGGAGCACCGCAGCAGTGCCTGCAGCTGGCAGCAGCTGCAGAGGTCCCCCTGGGAAGGCCCTTCTACCTGCTGTAGACTACTGGGCACGAATGGCCAAACTCCTTTCCCTGGGCACATGTGCAGCCCCAAGCTGTTGCTGCTGCCACTGTCACCATGAAAGGTGCTGTGGAGACCTAGCTTGTCTGAAAATGTCATTCATTTTCTTTGTCTGTATATAGTGTGGGTTGGTTCAGTTGCAAACACACCTGGGGCTGATTGAGATGTTCAAGTGATTCCCACCCAACCAGTGTCACTGCAGCAGGCAAGTCTTCTGTAGATCTTCTGTCTTACCTGCAAGACTCACATCCCAGATACCCAAGGGCATTTTGCATGGCAAGTACACTTACTTTTAGGAAACTAATTATGGCCCCACACAGAAGTTTGTCTGAGTAAATCTACACATCTACAATGCAGACATCTGTATGAGTTAGTCAATATGTCCATTGACTACGCCATGACTAAATCAATTGAGATTTAGTCAGTATAAGTCACTGGGATCTATGGTGCAGTTCATCTAATCCTGAAGCAGACGTCTAAAACTGGCCACATGACTCCCATCTTAGAAGTGCCAATTTCTCTCCTTTAACTGTAAAGGGAGCCCACCATAAGGTGGTCTGATGTAACCCTCCATTTTCAGGTGTCAACAGTTAAGTGAGCTCTATTACTTTCTTGTTGTACCAGTCATGCGTGAACCCTGACGAAATCCAAGGAACCTCCCCACATGCATGAGTTTCTGGTTGGAAGAAGGAGAGGTACAGTTTTAATAACTTCTGAACCAAAGTTTTGTCTGAGTGATAGGGTCAGCTCGGCCATCCGCAGTGATGGCAGGCAGCCCAGTGACTCGTGGTGACTAGCTCAGCTCGGAGCAACAGCCGCAGCCTGACCAACAAACCAGCTGCTGAAGCTGCCCACCTAAACAGCTATGGGTTCAGGGGACGTTGCCCAGCTTGGAAATCAGAATGAAAAAGAATTTTTTAAACTGTGCAGGTGCATTATCCTGTCTCTTCTTTAACATTTATGGTATTTGCAGTATTTAAATATTATGCCTTTTTTTCTCCTTAGGCAACCAGTGGCTGGTTGCAGTCAAGAGCAGAACAGCTCTGTAGATAGTGCTGTGCTTGTTTCCCTCAGTACCTCTGAGGACAGAATTAACTGATATAAGAAATTATAAGACTACAAGATTCATAATTGACCTCCTTTGGAGTGACTATATAAGATAAATGGATATGATGCCACTAAACTGCTCTCTGATTATCCTTTAAAATCACAAACATTCTTCCATATAACACTTGGGATGTTCTGTAGGAACAAATACAAAATTCATTGATGGCATATTGATTTTATACAGTGACTCAAAGCATTTATCTTATCTCTACTTATTACTTAACTCCAAGGATGCCAGCAGAATCGGATTCTCACTAACGGAAAAAGGTTTTCAGGTTTCTCTGAAGAGAGGTACAAATTGTTTGGTAATAATATTTTGCATAATGACCTGTTTAAATAATTACCAGCATCATTCTCCTGCTGATGTTTTATAATAAACCTAATGATTTCTGAAAACATTGTATAACCTTCTCTAACTGGCCCAGACATGTCAAGGTTTTCTGGTCTAGCAGTCAGCAAGGTGAAGAAATCGTGCTTTGCATACATAAGCTTTTTTCCTCCCGTGTCAAAGCCAAATGTTTTGTCAAAGACCTTGCTCATGTGTAGTGTTTTCTGCACACATCCCGCTGACACTGCCCTGCATCACAGAGCTTCTTGGATGAAGAAGAGAGAAAACCGTTTTGTCTCTGGGATTAGTCTAGTGATTTATCTTTACAGTTTTCATGTTGATCTTTTTTTTTCAGATAGAGTAACTATGGTTATTTGATGCTGTTGTTTTAATCTATGATATTTATATAGTCTTTTCCTGTCAGGGAAGTGGGAAATCGACTCCTCAGTGGGGCTGAAAGTGTGCTTAAATAAACAGCAGTATAAAATGTAAAGCCTGTTGTGATTTTAGTTTGCCATTCCTTTCAAAATGGAAGAAAATTTGGAGGATATGTTTCAGTGAAAAACTTCCTTTGCTTTAATTATGATAGCATTTAACCCTAATGGAAGCCTGTAAGTTTTCTGCAATGACACATTGAATGCTTATGGTAGACAAGGGTGGTCGCATGCAAAAGTTTTCATAGATGTGAAGATCTCTTTTGCAGATTCAAAGTGTGTGGACCAGGTGGGTTCCTTCAGTGCTTATAGGTGCACAGTGTAGAAGAGTCAAATACTTGCCCTTAAAACAGGGAGATCATCTGTCAGAAGGTGAGAAGTCCTCAGTAAAAACAATCTGGAAAGAGTCAGTCTTAGCCTAGAACACGGGTTGAGTTTTGCTTCATGTTTCAATGAATCCAGAAGAAACCTCCCAGAAAAAGGAGACACTGCAATGACTTGTGGAGTTCCCAACTGCCAGGCAGTTTGCTCCTGTTCTTGCTCTGGAGCACAGCTCCTTCATCCATGCCTGCCAAGCTGTATAATGAATAAAACAACAGATCTGGGTAAAAAATATCTCTCCCTCCTTTTTTTTTTTTTTTTTAATATATTTTTAGTTTGACTCGGTAGGCTCCATCAGTATTTGTGACACCACCATTCAGAAACTGGTGGTTTATAGCAGTGTAATAATAACCAGCACTGCAATAGTGTGACTTGTAGCTGTGATGGCATCAGACTGTGGCTCCAGCCTGGACACCTCATGGTGGCAGTGGCACATCCCTTTCTGGCTCTGCTTGCTTGGTGGTTCATTCTACTGGTACTTGCCCTTTAAATTGAACAAAGATGAGATGTTTTAATTATCCTTCTCAGTTTAGTGGAAGTGAGGTCATTATTTAACTTTAATATTTTCTGTGTCAGCATCATTGTTTTTTCCACTAAATGTCCTTATTTTCCATTGTGCTTTCAAATCCCTGAGAAGATCACAGGTCCTCTGTAGAATGAAATTTTAAATATATAGATGTTAAAACCCATAGATACAGATAAGCCAGTATTAATGATTAAATCCCAAGGGCTTCCAAATGTCAAAGACAACATGGGGGTTGTGCAAGGAACTGATCTGAAAACTTCCACAAAGACTGCTTGTCAACAAACACTGATTTTCACTTGTTCCAGGCATTTCATTCAAATTCTTGTTCTCAGAAATTAACACTTAAGAAGGTTACACATTACTTCAGTTTCTGGGAGGACTGATTACACTGAGTGCAATTATCATTCCCAACCTGTGGTGCAATGAAGTACTTCATGCTAAAAGCAGCAGGGATGCTGGGTGTTTGCCCCCCCCCCCCCTTTTAAAAGCACATCGGTTTGTACGCACTGGATGTGCTGCCCTCTGTTTTCCTGCTACATCTTGTGGTTGGCTGTCGAGTGACTAATGACGTGTGTGTTTATGTTGCATCTTTTAGTGCTTTACAAGCTTTTGTTGGCAGCCAATTTTCATGAAACATCTCTAAGACTTCTGCTCTTATGTTGAATTTCTTTTTATTATAGCAGGGAGAGTCACACCGTTTCTCTTGCACCCACACATGCAGCAAATAGCTGCTTAAACTCAATATCTTCAGAGAAGGGGTTTAAAGAAGTCTTGGATGCAAATAGTTACATGAATTCTGAATTTGCTTGCTGGGTTTGCTTGTGTGCAAATCACTGTTGCAATGGTCAATTTATGTATTGACTAGTTGTTGCATGAGTCCATGCCTTGACCTTCCAGTGATGTTCTTGCAAAAGAAAGTTGCCTTGGGATTGTATACATCAGGGAAGTGTGATGGCTATGAATGCTATTGAAAAGAATTTACTGGTCTGGAGGGTTTTCTTTAGTCAAATGAATGCTAGGGGGTAGCACTTTGTAGTTTGAAACTTAGCCTGGTGATTGCAGTGAAATTACAGCTCGTGGCAGAAACAGATGATGGTTGTGTCTGGGACACAGAGTCAGAACATTTGAGTGAGGTTTTAATGAGGCAGAATATTGTTACCCAGCCCTAGATCCAATAGCTTGTCATCTAGTTGTGTGCAGCATAATTACCAGTGATAAGGATTCATTAGAAAGGTAACTTGCTTTTAAAAGGAACTGCTGTCAGAAGCTCAGCCTTTGGGCATTCAAACCTCTGAGTGGGACGCAGGGGAAGGCGATGAGATGGCAGTCAGCGTGCGGCTCGGAGGATTGGGATGGAGCAGAACACTTTGTAATGTCACCCTCCATTTGCTGAAGGAGTACATTGGATAGAAGTAAGAGGAAAACCCAGCTGTAAGAACTGCAACGGGTCTTATCACTCCCAACCTTTTTAACTATAGAAAATATGAAGAACTCAATAATATCTGGCTCCACAGATGTGAACAGACTAAATAGCAGGGACAAAGGCAGCAAATTGGATCTGAAATGAATAAGAGAGGAAAAGCATTTAGAGCAACAATGACTCCAGGAGCTTCAGAGGTGAAGACGCTTTTGGGGAGATAGGAAGAAAAAGGAAATCTTTTGTTCCTTTTAGGAACGATGCCTTCACAACTTTTTTTGCCCTTGGATCTTGTGAAGGAGTGATTTGGCTGACTGGCAGAACAGACAGAGCTGTAGAAGTTTGCTGGCTTGTATGAGCTTAGGAGAAGGGTCGACATCAATTTTTGCCCTCTTACGGAGCTACTTGGTGAGAGACTCATAGCTAAATGCCTTGAGATGAAGTTAGGAGAAAGTACACTTGTTTTGAGATTGGAAACACACCTTCCTCCATTGCTGGATGGGACTGTCGGGAGGGAGGGGACTGTCATTTGTGGAGATGGCAGGTTCCCTTCCCTAGGGCAGCCTGAGTGGGCAGCAAGTGGCTAACGCTGGAATATGCTCATGTTCTCACAGCATAGCTGGGTACTGCAATTAGACCTTTCACTTTGTAAAGCATTTCCACGTACTCATGAAAGCAGCCAAGGGGGTGTGATTTCACTAGTGGTTTGATGGCTGGGAGATATGTAACCAGCTCTCCCCACTCCAGCATGGACACAAGTCGATGCAAAGACAACCAGTTTGCTTTGCTTATTTTCAGTGTTCATTCGGTTCGGTGCCCTGGAGCAGCTGCTCTCCTGCCTTTGCAGCACCCAGACCCCAGCACACTGAAGAGGACCTTAGCCTGGGAGCCTGCCTCCCAGCTGAGGTTGTTGGCATGGTTCCCCTGACGCTGCTCAACTGAGAATCCTGGTGGTTCAGATACCTCCTGTGGACTTTTTCTTCTTGTGCTGGTGGTAATTCCTTCCTTTTAGAAATCTCACCAAACCACATTTTTCCTCTGACTGCCAGTATGTGAGTGGGAAGCGTGGAGGCTAAACTGAGGAGATAAAGAAGGAAAAAGCTTTGAGGTTTTTAGACACTTTTCTCCAAAAATTAGCAATTTTCTCAAGCCCACATTCACAATCAACATGGAGGGAGATTAAAAAAATGTAATAGTAGTATTATATACTATGTATTTTGTGTATCGACATAATTTTACTTTATTAGCAGGTTAAGTGTATGGCTTTCTAGTAATTCTCTTTTCCAAGCTCAGCACAGTTATGTGAATTCCTTCTCTCTACATTTGGGAAGACTTTTGATGTAGCTTGCTTAGGGAGGAAGGGGACAGTGCACCCCTGCTCTAGTGGCTTTCCTGCACCCTTCCTCCTGGGGCCACGAGGTCTCTTCTGCTCTCTGTCTGTTCACCTCTTTTACAGCCCTTTAATACATGCCCTTCCAGAGCATGTGCAGTGAACCAAAACCCCTCAGGACCAAAGATGTCAGAATTTAATTTGCATTTTCTTGGGTGCCAGACCATCCTACTTGAGAATGCTCAATGCATTTTGGTCCTGTTACTCCAACAATTATTTTTCAGTTAAGGTTGAGCAATAAAGCTGAAATCCCACTCCTTCTCTCTCTCTCTCTCTTTACTCTTGTGGCACTGCAAAGCACATTTTAAGGCACATTTTTGTGTTCTGCCTTAGGAGTACACACTGACCAGGGACGAATGGTCCCTGTAGTTCTATCAATGTTAAATGAGGCTTTTCATAAATCATGACCAGATTTCCTATTACGTTATGCCAGAAATTCTTATCTTAGTGCTCAGTGAAATTGAAGTACCAAACAAGGATTGATATTTAAGTTGCATATCTACCTAAAAATATATTAGAAACTCCATTTAAAAGTTGAAGACCTTTTAAACACATTAATTTATATTAATGTCATTAAGTAGAAATACAGTATATTTTTAATGCTGAAAAATGTTTATCTGGCAGCTTAATGAAATATTTAGAACAAACAGAAACAGCTGAGATCTAATTTTCAAATGCTTCTGAGTCATATTTGGAGAAGGGTAAATATACCTGCATCTGTCTGCCTTTCCAAACAGAAAGGTTGTTAGCTACAGGGGATCACTGGAAGGTTTATATGTCTCTTTTTGTCTTTCATCTACCTAAAACAAATAAAATTTGTGCTGCAGCTATAATGATGGAGGTAATAAGGCAAATGGTACGCAAGCAGAATTTAACACTCTGAAATCGCCTAGAAATGAGTTACTTTAAACGAATGTTTAAACTGCATAATAATTTATTGGGAGCTTGGGAAATGAGGACTTATCAGACACTGCAGATAGACAGATGGAGAGCTGAGGGTCATCCTTTTCCATGAGTTCAGCGCTCACTGATGAAAGTGCCCCTCCCATGGGTTGCTGTGACTTGCACACCTCATTCTGCAAAGCTCCATCCCTATTTCTATGTTTACACTTGAGGCCTCACCATGTTCGTACCACTTTGGGACTGACTGATCATCTGCACAGCCTCCTCCTCTCCCTTCAGATGCTGGGTTTGCAGGAATTGCTGCAACTGCCCTACACTGCCTAGTCCATCTCCCCCAGGCCCCTGCCTTGCACAGACCCTGGTTCCCCTGCGAAGGCAAGGCAGCACAGATGAGGGCTGGGAGTATTTACAGTATTTATCTGTGTGTCTCAGTTGACAGCATCTCCTAGGGGCAAGGCTGGAGGCTATCCCTGTGGCTGTATGAGCCAGAGCCATTTGAAGGAGAGAAAGCAGTGCCTTGCTTCTCTTTTGCTATTTACAGTCATTTGCACACTCATCAGTCAGTATGGAAGTACTTCACACCCATTTAGAGTGGTGAAAAATCACAGCAGGAGGTACTGGAGAATCCCAGCTTGGGGCCCTTTAGTGTCTGCAGACTGCAAATAGGGCACGACTGTGTCACTGTCTTGGCTAAACCTCCCTGGGTCACTTTGGCTTGTGCCAGTCTGGTGCAAAACAAGCCTTAGCACTGAAGGTGTGACATGAATAGAGAAGTTCTGCAGAACCTGGGCCCTTCTGTCCCCCCTGCTCTAATTCCTACTATAGGAATTCATTTTACTGAAGCAGAGCAATGCAACCTTAGAAGAAAAAGAGTTAGTACTAGTGTCAGTCCGCAAAAGTGGGCCCAATACTGTGGGGCTGGTGATGTTCCCAGCTAGTTCAAGCTGATGCATGGCTGAAGCTTTTCTCCTCTCCTTTCATTGTGTTGCCCTGTTCTGAGAGCACTGAAGAGCCTTCCTTGCCTGCTGGAAAATTCCTCAGGAAAACATGGCTCATTTTGGCTGGTCTTTCCTCATGGTAGCTACAAACCTGGCTACAGGAAAGATGTTAATGGGCAATATCCAATTCCTGGCACACCCGCAGGGATCTACAAGATACAACCTGCAGCAGCAGCAGTACGGCTGATCCTGAGGGGGTACCTGTGTCACCTGAGATGTCTTTGCTCATTTAAGCCATCCACACGAGGCTGGCAGATATTGTAAGGCATAAGAAGGACCTCATTGTTCCAGACGACAGCCTCCACATATGAACAGCCTCTAATAAAGCATGTGATAATATTTTTTCAGGAGCGCTGGCCCCAAAAGGGAGGTTTATCCATATGCCGGAGTCTGCAGACTGTGACAATGCACCTGCTTCCGAGGCAGCATCCCTGGCCGTGCAGTGGTGGTGTGTTTCTCTGTTTCAAAGCAGTAGATTACTGTTTGAAAAAGTTCAGTGGCCTTATAAAGAAATGTTTCAACTGGGTGAAATCTCTCCGGCCCTCTATTATTTTTGTACTTGCCAGCTTTCCCTATGGGTGAGTTTTTCCTCCTCTCGTTCAGAGGTTTAACAAAAGTCATTAAAATTGCCACAAAGCTGCCTGTGAGCAATTCCTGTGTGTGCAAGAAAACAGAGAGGAGGATGTTGGAAGAAACGTTTAGTTTTGAAAAACTCTTTTCATTCTGCCGATCTCCTTGTCCTCTTCAATCATGTGAAATAGAAGCAATCATTTAACTAATAAGACATTTGTGTAAAATTACTTTTTTCTTGCCCTTGTTTTATATTACATGAATCTATCCATTTCCCCTGCGTAAACAAACAAGATTAATAATTCCTGGACATCTGAGAATATATCTACCTCTTATCATCAAGCCCATTCAAATGATTAAAGGGCCTAATAAGAACAATATTTCATACAGAATAAAATGCCTTTTATTTGGGCATTAATGCACTGTGGTCCTTACTTACCAACACCCTAAGCAACAAAATTCTCATGAGGTAGATTAGCCTTTGAGGGCTAATCAGGAACCCGACAGAAGCACGTTTGAAGGGGCACATATTTCAGGAGCTGGCTGAAGGATGGATGTTAAGAAGTACTTTTGAATGCAAACTGCTCAGAGCAGAAAATGGTTTGTTGTCACCAGAAGTGAGCATGAATCCATTTTCCTGGCATGTGAAAAATGTTGAAGCTTCAAGGGGTTCTTTGTGTCAAACCCATGCACATTGGAGACCTATCAAAATGTTTGTGTTTACCTATTTATTTTTCCTGAGAAAAGAGGAAGGGAGGCTGAGAAACAGAGGAGGCTTGGGAGAGCAAATAGCTTGGTAGTCGGGTCCCTCTCCTGCATCCCCTGTGGGATGCTGTGCTTGTTAGGAGGGAAGGGGCTCTTTCTACCTCCCTTCCATGTCTGATACCACTCTGAGCAAACAACTCTGCATGACACATGTTAGAACAGAGTGGTTTGTGCCTCCTTCCTCTACTAAGCTACTGATGGGGGATTTTGTTTTCTCATCTTCTCCAATGAAAATGACCTGGTCTTGGGGGCAAAGAAAAAAAAAATAGCAAAGGCTCTTGTTGCTTCATCATTTTTAAAGAAGGAATATGTTGCTGAGCATTTTCCAATCAATTAACTCTGCTTTTTCTGTGTTCAGCTCAGCTCCTAACTTTTCTTCCCTGTGCTAAAAGTGATGGCACTGCTGTGATACAGAAGACAAAAGTACTGCTTTGCTTCTTTCAATGCAATGAGGAGAGATTGAGACATAACTGGCAGCATTTTGTAAGATTAGGATGAGTCTTGAGCACTTGCTTGGTGTCTTAAGAGAGCAACAGCACAGGGAGGCAGAGGACAGACCCTTCAAGTCTTCTGGAGCCGGACCCAGTGGGCTTAGCCTGTATCAGCACCATTCCTACTTACGTGAAATACTCAGCTATGCAAACAGGAGTAACAAGGCAAAATGAGAACGCCCTGTCAGCATCAGGATGAAAGGGAGATAAGGCAGAGTCTCCTCTTCTTTCCTTATCCTGTCCCTTGACTCCACAACTTGTAGGTTTGATTCTTTATCCAAAGGACAAACCCTCTTGGCAGCAAGCATCCTTTTGAGATGGATCAGCTACAAGAGAAAGTAAAAGCAAACTGATACATGGCTGAGCAGTAAAATGCACCGAAGAGGATGACAGTGACCATTTTGGAGCTGTACCATTACACGGGCAAATTTCTACCGGTGCAAGAGCATTCAGTGGGGGTCCACCTAGTTTGGGTCCATCACCCAAGCCATGCAGGCACAGAAACATGGTGATGTTTATCTCTTTCCACTTCTCTTACTCCTTTCACCTGACCATCTTATGTTCAGTGTTTTAATGCTTCTGGAAACCTGAACTGAAGAAATCACCGGTGCTGCTGGTCTGATAGAAACCTGCAGCGTTCTGGTGGCACTCTACAGCCCACTCTTGTACATTCACAGCCTCAAACATCTCTGTCCTCTGTCACATTCCTACTGGACTTGGTCTAAGTCACAAAGTTAATGGATATCTCTCTCTTCATTTCCCCTCCCTTTTCTTTCTCCTTTGGTCTATGGATATGGGAAAGATTTTATGCTGGGTTCATCTTCAGTTCAACCTTCATCAATAAACACTATAAAAGTAAAAAATTTACCAAAGAAAACTTATTCTGTCAGCGCGAACATGTACTCAAGTCAGACGTGCTCAGACAGGTGGGTGAGGGGAGCGTTACGTGACCGACTTCAGAAGGGTTGTTCCGTCAAGTGTCACGGCTGCTTGAATTTAAAATGTCAGAGACTTGCTCCAGTTATAGCACCTGCTGGGCACCAAAGCCTGTTGAAAAACCCTAAAAGACAGCTGGAAAGAGAGTATCGTTAGAAATGTCAGTGTGTTTTAATTGACTGGTCTGAGCAAGGAAATCCACAAAATACTGAGAGGCCAAATCTTTGCCCTCAGTTGGCTTCAGGAGAACTTGCAGGTGCCTTCAAAGTGTACGTCACGCATTCCTGTTGTCTAAGAAGATAAGAGTCTAATGCAGCTCGTGAAGTTCAGCTTTGAGTTTGAGAGGTGTAGATCTGTGTTCAGCTCCACAGGTCAGGGGTTCAAACCTTGCTAACGACTCTTCAAGAAGCAAATCTCACACATCTATGGAAGTTCATTCCCAGAAGTTCAACACCGGTGAGTTCTCATTAATCTATTGAAAAGCAATACTGCGAAGAAGGGAAGCTTTCTGCCTTTGAAAATGCAATCTCCACACCCTACTGTATCTGAAATTCTGCTTTAGTGGTGGTGAAAATGTCACATTATCACCAGCGCTGAGCTCACTGCATTGGACAGACCTGCTCAAAGCAGACAGGGACCATTTAATATACTTTGGCAATGAGTAGAGACTGTCAGTGTTCAGTGCATTTGAGGAGATTTGACATTTGAGGACTAGCATTTGAGCTAGATTTGAGCCAACCCACCAGGGAGGGATGCTTCATTTTCCTTAGTCACCTGTCTCTTCACACTTGTTCATGACTTTCTCCTAAAGAACACAGAAGGTGTGGTAAGGTGGCTTGCTCTGCAGAAGGCAGGAGAGCTAACACATCTCAGATATGAAGATGTGTTGTTATGGAGCTAAGGGCACAGGCCTGGGCAGGATGGCACGGGTCAAAATATCTTGAAATTCCTTTCAATCAAAGAATTATAAAAGCTTCTGGGAAAAAAAATATCCGTCAGGTATCACCTTCGGAGCTGATGCTACAATGTTTTTTATATGTAACTAAATATCAATAAGGCCAGTGTGCAGCAATTACTTACTTCTTTCATTCCTCTCATGCTGACTTTTGCTTACTTCCATATATGTGGGAAAAAAAAACCAAACCCCAAACCGAAGAGCTTTATTTCCAGTAATAGTAATATAGTAATAGTAATTTCTAGCTTTATTTCTAGTAATAGTTTTGTGGAGGACTTTCTAATATCTTACAGGGCAACAACAGCCGTTAGAGGTGCAGAACCAGGCACCATAGATGCAACTTTCCTGCATCTGGGACATGTGCAACATGTTGTGATGGTCATTGGAAAAGACAAAAAATATGGGAGAGGGCAGCAGCAGCCAAGGAAAGCTGGTAAGCAGGCAGAGGTGGCTTAAGTAATTTAGAAAGAAGATATGAATACCTATTCCTTGTGAAAGCCAGTAGAACCTACTCTGCTGTAAATCCCCTGGCATGATGCAGAAAGAAACGAGTGCTGTACCTTGCAGCACAGCCCTTTAAAGAGTGAAAAAGATGCTTTAGCTCCTCTGAAGTTTACTTCAAATAAAGTTCCAGTTTTGGCTTGTGAAGAAGAGAGCCACCTTGCTCTTTTGCATCCCTGCTCCCACGTGTGTGCACACAGTGTGTGCTGAGAGGAAAGCTCCCACTCCCGAGTGGTGCATCTGCTCATGGCAGCACCCAGGACAGGGAGGGAGCAGCTCAGATCTCAAGTGAGGGTGGAGGGTTAAAACAGAAACATAACCTGAGAGGACTGGTATATTTTTTGTGTTGTGAGAAGCATCAGGCACCAAAAAGAGATGAAAGAAAAATCCACTTCTGCCCCCAGAGATCCAGCAGTATAAACAGACAAGTGAACAAAAGGTGGGAGAGGAAAGAGAAGCCTGGAGAGGTGAACCAGTGGCCGAAGGTCACAGAGCCAGGGCATGGTTCGTGGAGTCAAAGCTTTCCTGATTGCAGCCCATCCTTTGTCTATTTGTTGGACGATCTTGACTTAAGCTGCCATTTTCAAAGCTGAGTTAACAACTGTAATTGCACTCCAGTCATCTTTAGTGCATTCTTACAGTTTACTCCGACAGCCTTTTAGGCACAGCACTTTATGACCCTCTAAAATGGCAGGTATCTGCTGTGAGCAGCTCAGTTTAGACTGTGCTTAGCACTGTAAAGTAATGGCAGACAATAACCTAAAGAAGACAGGTGGGAGGGCTGTAACATTGAATGTGCTGATATATCAAAGAAAAGGTAATGAAATTCTACGTGGTCAGATCATCCTTCATCCGTAAAACAGGACAGTTCACAGCGAGGGAGGATTACATTTAAATGCAGCTCTACCTTACTAACAATTTTTGGCCATCTTCCCTTCTCTCTTGCCTGTGCTGTGCTGACCACCAGAATTCCCCTTTGATCTCAAGTTTAGTGGGTGAGCAAGGAAAGAAGAAGATTTTTATAACCTTTAAGGATGAACAAAATATAGGTCAAAACCTGAACGTTTACCTAGCATCACTTTTCAAACAAATGGATGAGGCTGGACCTGGAAGTAAAGGTGTGCTGGCCAGTAAGAATGCACATGTGGAAAAATACATTGCTAAAAGTAAGGGAATAGTGAACACCAAGAGATTAATGTGCTGCTCTTGGGGACACTGGAGAATCGCTGTTCTGCACTTCCAGCGTATTTCACCCAGAAGGGTGAAATTGCATTCACAGCGGCAATTCTGTAAATGTATGCTATGACTCTTGGAGAATAGTGTTGTCATTGAGAAAAAAAAAGCAGGGAAACTGGTAGAGACAACTAAACAGTAATAAACTGATTGTAATTGTACCAAATGTCTTTGAATCTGTGTGAAAGCAAGGAACAAGGAAGGACATGGAGGTGAGAAGAAGGCAGACTGAAAAATAACACATTTATCAAAGGGAGACCATGTCATGCTGCCTGATATCTTCCTTTGATAAAGAGGTTATATCCATGGGATTTCCCTTGTATAAGAAACTGAAAAGCATTAGAGACAGTCCCACATGGGAAACTATCAGTAAAATCAGAAAATGTGAGGACCAGTGCAAGAACTGTTTGGTGAATAAGGAAATGTCTTTAGTAGTTGCACGGAGAGAAGCTGTATCAGTCTCAGGGAAGTTACTGACAATCTTTCTCAAGAATCCTTGCAAGATCATGCAATAGAGAAATAAAAGAGAAAGGTAAAGAAAGATAATACTTTTCTTCACAAGATGGCCATGAGCCATGGATGTGGCATGGCTATGAAAAGGCAAATACCACGGTAGGCTGCACTGGGAGAAGCACACCCAGTAGAGGCAGTGACACCACAGTGTAAGGCACTGGTCAGGCATCAGGAATTGTAACATTTTTCTATATGAAATATAAATGTAAAATTCTGGCTGTCTACATTCAAGTGAGAATAATCACTAACCGACAGGAGTGGGAAAATAAAGTCGATAGGAGCAAGATACTGTCTTTTACAAAAAGAGCGTAGAAGGGTTCTTGTGGCTTAACCCCAGCCAGAAACTAAGCACCACGCAGCCACTACCTCCCTCTCCCACCAACCCCCCACCTGCAACCCCACTGGTGGGATGGAGAGGAGAACTGGAAAAAGAACAGTTAATAGTTGAAACAAAGTAAAGAAAAAGAAAGAAAACAAACCCTCGCCAACTACAATAGAAATAATTGTAATGAAGAGGAGAGGGAGGGAGAGCAATAACTCCAAGGGGGAAAAACACCCAAACAAGACTGTGGGGTGCAATTGCTCACCACCTGCTGACTGATGCCCAGCCAGGCCCCGAGCAGAGACTAGCGGCTCCCAGCTGACTCCTCCCAGTTTATATACTGGGCATGACGTTCTATGGTATGGAATATCCCTTTGACTAGTTCGGGTCAGCTGTCCTGGCTCTGCTCCATCCCGTCTCCTTGTGCCCCTGCTCACAGGCAGAGCACGGGACACTGAAAAGTCCTTGACTTAGAGGAAGTACTACTGAGCAACAACTAAAACATTGGTGTGTTATCAACATTATTCTCATCATAAATCCAAACCACAGAACTGTACCAGCTATTGAGAAGAAAATTAACTTTATTCCAGCCAAAAGCAGCACAGAAGTATAACTTACAGCCTAGCAAAAGAAGGATGAGCAAGTGTATGACCAGTGTCAGCAAATATGTGAGGATGAACAAATGCACAGGATGACTACTCAGCACCAGAGAAGAAAAGATTAATGCAGCCAAAAGAACAGATATGCACAGAGTAGCTAGGGATACTCCTGAGCTAGAAATTTCTAACCATCAGAGGAGCAAGGCCCTGGAACAGTTTCTGGATAGGGTCAGGATACAACACTGAACTGTTTTGAGGATGGTGTGTAATTTGGCTACCTGCAACAGCAGGATCTAGATGCAATGAGCTGGGGAACCTCTTGCCAAGCTCCTCTACCTTAAGGAGGAATGGGCAATATCATGGGTGCATGTAAAATCTCCGCCTGAATTGTTATTCACCGCTCTCTACTGGGGATTTTTTTTGGCTCTCTTGGCAGTGTTTGAACACTGGCTGACTGAGTCTTGGATGTGATAACTTTTGGAGTAATCTGCACACCTTTCTTGCCAACCCTGAAAGCATCCAGCAGAGAGTACATCCCTGAGCATCCTGCCTTTCAAGGATATGTCCAAAAAAGCTGGGTGTCACTGAGAGAAGGCAATGAATCATTGAGGCGTAAAGGCAGGTATGCAGTTGTAAGAGACACTCTGTTTTATGTGTCTGCTGTGGGGAAGAGGTAGTGTGCAAAGTACAGAAAATAAACTGTGGGTCGAGCACTGCTTTTACGATTACTAAGAGACTTCACACTCCATCAATTCTAAAAAGACCTCTGGTCTTTAATCCAATAGCTGAGGCTTACAAACAACTTGCTACCATAACTTACTAAATCTTCATGACTCTGTGGGTCAGAAATGCAGCGCTGGTGATTAGAATTCAATAGATCTCCACCTCTTTACAGCATGATTGGGTCTGGACGCACAGTCATCCTGGTGGCCTCTGGCTTAGACTGTGTATTAATTTAGATACAGCATTTATCTCTGCAGTTCAACAGAGTAAAGTTATCAGTTATCTGAATAAAATAATATGAAAAGGAAATACAACTTCATTTAGAGATCTACAGGGATAATTTAGTGTTCCAAACAGCCTCTTGACAGGTACCTGCAAATTAAAGGTTACTATCTTCCTCAATTTAATAACAGAGCTCTCCTACTTGCATCCATCTTAGTAAAAAAAAAATAAATCTAATTTAGCAACTCCCACATAGTGCTGAGATATTTATAAGCAAGTAATATCTGAATTATTTCAGCCTTTAATAACTCTAAAAATATCACTTACAGCAAAAGACACCGATACTTCTCCTTCTGTGAGCTGGACTCACTAGGTTACCATTCAAATCCTCCCAAACAACCCCCAGCAGCTGGGCTTCAGATTTCTGGCTCCACAAGAAGCTACTAAAGTCAATGCCAGATTCATGATTTTGATTTATATTAGTTGTATACAGTGTCTCAGAGTGTATTTATAGCCATATCTCAAGATTTTCCCAGTTAAAAAGATTATCATCTTGTGAAAACAGGACTCTCCCTTCTGTGACATGTAGAAAAGAGCTGTGAGATCTGTCTGAACCCCATCCCAGAAGCAGGAGCTTTGTTCTTGCTAGCCCTACCAATTTCATTACTCAGTTCCAGCCAGGCTATGGCAAAGACGTGTTCCCCAGAGCTCTCCTTCTCAATTTGTTCCACGGGTATCTGGAGAGAGAGTGTGAGTTCCTGAACTTGTCAATAGATCCAAACACTTTGAAGGCCATCACTGTAGCTGAGCTTTCAATGGCCTGGTTTGCATGCTCAGCTAGGCAAAAACACCCTGAAGCTTGGACCAGCTTCTTGAAGCCCAGACTCCTGACCAGCACTGTGTAAAGACTCTAATGCTACCTTGGTCCTTATTGGGATCTTTGGATGGTGCCATAGTTGAAAAAATAACTGGGAAGATTTTATTTTGTAAGGCTAAATCACTAAGGGTAGAGAGACTGCATAGGTCAAGCCTTATATCCAGTGATTCTTTTAAATTGTGCTGCCAGTAAGCGGCACAACCTTCATTTACCAGGATATGAGTATGTCTTGGTGCTTAGCAGGAGACAGCACTTAAAGAGAGGAACAGCACTTGAGAAACAGAAGGCTGCTGCTGGAAATGAGCAATCATTTCTTATCATGCCATTGAAGGATTATAATTTTCGTCCTTGTTTTAATCTGCCATCCTGAGAAGTTTGTACAAAAAGAAGTCATTTATATGAAATGAATGAAGCCTTGGAAGACTTAGAGAGACCTTTTGAAACATGTATCTGATTTTATTTCAATTAATATGTGAAAATGTAAAGTTAAAAGAAAAAAGACAGGGTTCCTTTGCCACTGACAGTCGTCACCCAAGAAAGGTAACATAACTTCTGAAATAAAGATTTCTGTTCATTAACATCTAGGCTTCTACAAAATAAATTTTTGCCAGCATAGTTACTTTGCTGCTCATGTGATGAGGCTGATTTCATCTTGAACTTGGCATCCAGGCAAAAGGCCCTAGTTCACCTGTGGTGACACTGCCATTCTGCTGATACAGTTTATTTCCAGATGACTGAACTGTTGGAGGGTAGAAACCAAGACCCAGATTCTTAAAGGATGCCACTTAACTTCTCCTTCACCATCTGATTAACGACAATATCAATTTGTCCCCTTTCTTTGTTCAAGCAAAAAAACTTTGCAGTATTAACATAAAAGGTTCAGACAACATATGTCTCCTGATCAATTATCAGGGTTTAGCAATGTGGCCCTTCCCATCATACCTGTGTCTTCCTATATCTCTGAAAATTACTTGCTGCAGTGGCTGCTTTTAGTGTCCCAGGTGGAGGTGTTTGATTTGTGCTAGTCTTTGGCATTCTTTTTGGCTCAGCTTCATGGGACTGCAAGCAAAGCAAAGACAACAAAGAAGTATCTTGTATCTTGAGCTTAAAGCATTTTTAAAATAACCCAACTCAGTGCCAGAGTGAATAGAAGGTCACAGGGATCTCTGTCTAAACTAGGAAATTCTTGTTCCTCTCATCAGATAACCAATGTGCTTGGATAATAAATTCCTAAATTAGTAACATGCTAATTTATTATCCCTAGTCTGAGTTATATGACTGGGACACAGCGCTCTGCATTCAGAGAGGATGGACGGGTAGTGCTGCTACCTGCCTGTGGCATTTTCTTTCCTCCCTGGGATGTAAACTCCTCTGAGTCACTATCAAACAACATTTCTGCAGTCTTGGTTCTCTGCTCAAAGCTGGGTTTCAGACCAGATCCCAGGAAACACCAAACGTATCTTTTAAATTCCTGTTGAAAAAGACACATACAGTGAGAGTCTTAACACCTACTCAGGTCAGGTACTTCTTTGATTCTGCTACAAAAGAGGGAAGCCGTGAGCTGCAGTTCCCGCAGAGTTATTCAGTGTTTATCTCCAAAGGGGTATGACATTTGAGGCTTAGTAAGGAGCACCTATCCTCCTAAGCAGACAAAGGTAAATGCAAATTTCATGGCAATGCAAATGCGGAATTTCCATTTCATGCTTGGAAGAAAGAGGTGGCTTTGTATGACCTGATCCAATTTCAGAGTCTTTCTGATCTGATCCAAACTAGCTGCTTCTGCCCTTGTGCCTGCAGTCCTTGCTGTTTTCTTGCTGTTTCTGTATTTCTTTCCTGAAATCTGATCATCTGCCCTTCCCTGTCCCCCAGCACTGGCTCCATTTCGCTGCTTTGTGAAGTTCCTGCTTCTGTCCCATGGGATTCATTTAGGAGCCCACAGCGCTAATCTAAACTCCTCTCTTTGGCCACGCCAGCCCACTCCAACGTCTCCAAGTTCTAACTTCTCTCTATCTACAGCATTAACACTTCCATCGCCCACCCCATGTCAAAGCACTGAAATCACCTCCCATAGGGGACAGTCCTGCTGGCTGGTAGTGATTACTGGGATAACAGGTTGTAGGAAAGATAACAGCCATCTACGCTGATTGATTGATAAATTTTTATTGTGGTACCACTTCACTGTGTTCTGCACAAAGCCTTGCATGTGACAGCAACAGGAGCAGCCTCCCTAGGGAGCCACTGGCCTCTTCCCAACCTGATCCAGCTGTTACGTGCCCTGACAGGGCTGATCTATGTGGGGGTAGGGGGATGTGGTGGTTTTGCCTCTTTGGTTTTGGTAACTCTATTTTTTTTTTTTTTTTGTAACTCTGTTTTTTTTCCCCCAGATGAAAATCTGGCCTTGCCTTGCCTTTTGTTTTCCCCTTTCCCTTTCCACCATCAGGTACTCACCTACAGTATCTGTTGGCTGGAGCAGGTCCCAGATGGCACAGGGCAGCTACCCAAGAGCACATAGGTAGTCTGTGGTAGAGCAGGAAATCAGCCATTCACCAAAATGTCAAATCATCGTTTTCAGAGACTAAAACGGTGACATTTTTCTCATTCTTTCATTTCAGAGCACAGACAAAATGCCAGGCCCCATGACTGCTGCTGTGGGGAATGGAAGTGACTCTGCTGACTTCATGTAAGTGTTGTCCTCACAGCAGAGATAGAGCCTGGGGCTGTCACACAGGGATACAAGTGACCCTCCAAATCTGCAACTGTAAAGGCTTGGGCTCCATCCTTGAACATGGACATGACAGTGCTGCCCTTCACAGAGCTGCTGTGTGGAGCACTCAAGAGCTTATTAACGATGTGCCCCAAAGATAGGAGTGAAGCTTTCACAGCTCCTGATTACGAATCATGAAACAAACCATGGCCACTCTGACGTCAGTTTGTCCACATTTTCAGGAAAAGTGGTGATGCAGAAGCGTCCTCTAAGGCTGCACCCCATGCTCCCTCCAGCCCTGTGACCATGGGCTCACAATAAGGGAGAGCAGTGAAAGGGTCTCACCTGCCCAGACTAGCCCATGCAGAGCAGGGTGAACACCTGGCACCTAACCCACAGCACACTCCTAAAGCTCTCCTCTCACTGCAGCCAGGGCAATGCCATGGCCTTTAATCAAATTCCTCCCCGGAGCAGCCATGCATGCAGTCTGGATCCTCTCACTGCAGTGCATTTATTCCCACTAAGTGTATGGTGTGTGCAAGAGGTACTGTCCTGATAACTATTGCTGTCTTAATATATTATTGATAAAGCTTCTCCTTGACAGATTGAAAAGCCAGGGAGCCCTGGGCAATTCCGCTCCTCCCCTAAAATGTTCTAACACTTCTATTTATCTGAAGAAGATATGCATGTTTTCCCTGATGACTTTGCAGCTTTTTTAATTGTCGTCTTCTTCAGGAACATGAATTCTTTGGCTTCCTGCAGCTAGGAAAACCACTTTCTCCCCTCTGCTCTCAACTTTTCATATTGCTTTTGGGTTCAATAGGGAAATACTCTACAGAATATGTGATCGGACTGCTTACTGACAGATCATGCAGTATTAACTCTAGGCTGACAGTCGGCTTTGGTGTAAGTGGTCAACAAAGCAGCAAACTAATACCCAAACGCTGTTTTACAGTTGTAGCTGACTTGTGCTGAATGTTGCTCTGCGATCTTGTTGGCAAGGGACAAAGGCAGTACTGTCTCAAGTAGGCTCCTTAAGGAAAGCCCTTTTGGACAATGGGAATGAGCAGAAAGCAATGGGATGACTGCAAATATTTAAAGTACATGGTTCTGGTGCTCTTTTCCTCCTGTTTGTATGGGCTGGCCTTGTATGTACTTGTCTGTCCACTCTGCAGATCTGTATACAACCACAGGAGTGATCCTTTGGCTGTTGCAAAAGTCTGGGAGCCAGGATTATCAGGTTTTATTCAGGAAATGATCCTAACACTGCTGTGTGTTGCAGGAAACTCATTGAGCACTTTCTTGACTGAGCTAATCCATCTAAAACAGCAAACAGTGTCCAATGCTTTTTAAACCTTAAAAGCACTATGCATAATTAACAGATGTGTGGCAATTCTCAAAGGAGAGGCCAATGCCAGCAAGACTGATGTTGTTACTGGTTTTATTATTAATCCTGGTTCCCACCGGGAGCATGCAGTTTTTCATTGGGGTGGAGCAGTACTTCATGGGTTATGTTTCTGTACAGCTGCATATCTAAAGAGCCAAAGAGCTTGGGATTGTTCAGGTTTTATAAATGCAGGAGGTTCTCAGGTCAGCAGGAAAAAATCATTTTAGTAGAGTTTTCCCAAACACAGGCTCAAATGGATCACCTGGGAGCCAGCATGGCAAATGGGAGCTTCTTGGCAGTGTGCCTGGAGGGGTATCTGCCCCCAAAAAAGCTGCCTGGTAGAAAAGGACCTGGAGATGCTGTTTGGCAGGTGGCTGAACATGAGCCAGCAGTGTGCCCAGGTGACCAAGGCAGCCAACAGTGTCCTGGCTTGTGTCAGAAAACGTGTGGCCAGCAGGACTAGGGAAGAGATCATCCCCCGTTACCCACCACTGGTCAGGCCGCCCCTCGAACCCTGTGTTCAGGGTTGGGCCCCTCGCTACAGGAGGGACACTGAGGGGCTGGAGCGTGTCCAGAGCCGGGCAGGGGCTGGGGAAGGGGCTGGGGCACAAGGCTGGTGGGGGGCGGCTGGGGGAACTGGGGGAGTTAGCCTGGAGCATAATAGGCTCGGGGGGGACCTTATCGCTCCCTACATCTACTTGACAGGAGGGTATAGGCAGGTGGAGTTAGATCTCTCCTTCCAGATAACAAGCAGTAGGACAAGAGGAAATGGCCTCAAGTTGTGCCAGGGGGAGGTTTAGACTGGATATTAGGAAAAATTTCTTCACTGAAAGGGTTGCCAAGCATTGTAACAGCCTGCCCAGGGATGTGGTGGAATCACCATCGCTGGAAGTGTTCAAAAAACACATCGATGCGGTGCTTAGGGACACAGTTTAGTGGTGGACTTGACAGTCCTGGGTTAATGATTGGACCTGATGATCTTAAAGGTCTTTTCCAGTCTAAATGACTGTATGATTCTAAGTCATCCTTTAATTTCTCAGACCATTAAAAACATGAGGCAGAGCCATATCTCTGTTGGAAACTCTGTTCCCCAGGCACATTCTGACTGCAGAAAGTTGCCTTGGAGGTCTGTTAGCAGGCAAAACCTGAATTCTCTCTAGAAGCAGACAGAATAACCTTCAAATGGCACTGTTGAATATATTTTACTGTTAGTAAAGCCACATACAGCACATCCTGTCCCAGGTTCAGCCAAGGCTGTGCTGGGTTCAGGGTACTCATAGCATCGCTTGAGCCAAACAGGCAGGCTTGGGATAGGCAGCTCTCTGGAGCCATGCCCATGCACAGGTCGTGTCATGTTTGTAGGGCTTGGTTACTGGAAGCTGGTTTGCAGTTTTTAGAAAGTGGGGTAACCATCAAACTTTATATACTTTTCAATTTCCCTCAAGACATCTTTCTAAAATTCTGCATACATTTACTGTGCCAAAAATATTTTTAAATATTCCCTTTTAAGTCAGAAAAATCTCCTGCTATTTCTATATTTAACTTCAGTATTATTTTTATCTGCTCCGTTTTGCGTTTCTGGAGTCAGGTAGAACTTCTTTGTTCTCTTTGAAAGCTGCAAATGCTCCACTACTGGGCTGGTTTTGTGCTGGCTCTAACCACCGGCTTCATGGACAGGGCTTCTTCAAATTCCCCAGGGAAGAGAGTGTAAGAAGGAGGAGGGATGGTCAAAAGCAGGTAGAGATTAGAAGACGGTCAACACTTACAAGCTCTGTTTCTGTGGGTGGTTACATATATTCACATTTGAAGCATTCAGAGCTGTCAATGACAGCCCTTGCATGGCAAGAGCTTTCACCTTCAGGGTTTTCTTTTTTAAATTCGACATAACTTTTATCTCCATAATCCATCAGATATTATGTCCCAATGGCCATTGTTTCCTTGCTAGGAAGCTAGGAATTAGCTTCCAAGCTAGTTTTCCTTCAGTACCCCTGTCCCATTGGGCCAATCCTTGTTTCACCATACGAAATATCATAAGTTCTATGTAAGACTGTTGTTTTCCCTGTATTTTTCACTATTTTCAATGTAGGCTTTCAGGCAAAAGCCACATACACTAAAAAACCACATTTTTTCTACTTCTTCTTCCAGACCTGATGTTTGGCTCAATTATTGATTCATGGGTAAAACTTAAGGGTACAATCCATTAACCCCATCTTGCTTTTACATATCTCCTTTGCTGCCCGAGACCTGCATTTGAAACTTTAATCCAGAGCGCGCTGATAGGAAAAGCATTGACTGCTGGCTAGAATGGATATTTCTAATTCACCTTCATCAAATGTACACCCATTTCAGTCTCAATCCTAAATTACAACTATTTTCTACATACTTGGGAAAGAGAGTTAATAGTGAAAATAAACTACCTGGAGTGCCCCAGGGCGACATCTGTGGTAGCAATTACCTTCCCAGGGAGGTAATCCCTCCCTTCAGCTTTTAAAGGTTAGAGTTTTCAGTGCCAGGATCTTTTAAAGTCTTCCATCAGGATGATGAGTTTTCAGAGGTCTTGCACTCTAGTTAGGATCTCTTTATATAAGGGTGGGTTTTCTTTTTTTTGCATTACCAGTGAATGTTTTTTAAATCATTACTGAAATGATCGTGCAAAAGGACACCAACAGAACTGGGACCTCAGATGCCCCCTGACCTGTTAGAGAGAGCGCAAAGCACTGTCTGCAACTAACTATGAACACAGTTTCTGGGTCCTGATCTGGGGAACGAGGGGCTTATTTCTGGAGCTAATATTGTAAGATTAATCTCAATTAAATCCTCCAGTCTGAGCATCTCAAAATAAGATCTCTTCTTGCCTATTTGACAGGTTTGGGGAAAAGTGTCTCAAATTTTCTGGACCACAGAAAGATCTCACAGCCCCAGCTGCAGCTCACCCATCCATGCCCCTGGTGAAAGATTTGTAAAGGCAGGAGGGATGTGTTGACTAGCTGTGTCAACTTCTAGAGTCCCACAAACTGTAACTGGGGGACCACTGGGACTGAGCCTCATGGGCATGTGCTGAACAAACTGAATACAAACACTGAATTACAGTCTGAATGCCCAAGAGTTTGCAACTTAAAACACAGATACTTCGTTCCAGGGACTTTTTCAAAACTGGAAGAGTGATTTCACATTCAGTTTTGTGCCTTAGTTTCCTAAATCATGGCATGTCAAACTGTGGGATAGAATATAGTATGGAGAAGACAAGGGCCAGTAGTGACCCACGGTGGCACAGCACACACCACGGTGCAGAACTGTGGGGAGATGTCAGCTGTGGTCTGGCAGCCGTGAAGCTGCTCAGGCTATGGTCCAGCTGACCTATTGTGCATTTCCACAGGACATACTAACTTGGATGACAACACTTGTACACCATTTCTTGTTCTGGTACTACCTTGGTCATCAGTGGTTCAGGGCTTGTGAGGCCACTTGGTAGGAAGCATATTAGGAACTTTTGAGGATGATGTTCTTGAAGCTTATGCTCCTGTCTGATAGGTATAGAGGTTATTTTACAAGGATGACACAAAGGATTTTTACAGCCATCCTAATTCAAACAAAAACAGTGCAACTGTGTGTTTCATTTCCACACTAAGCTCTGGAACAACTAGTTACTCTGCATCAAAAATTTTCAGTTTGTGGGACATAGATAAAAGTGTCACAGGGAAAGAGGAGATTTTTCCTAAAAAGGCACAATATAAAAAGAATTTTTCTTACATCATGTATATACTAGAAGACCATGAACAAGGCAGAAGCATCAGGCTTTCATATTTTCTAAGCGATCCTGCTCTGGATTCTGTTGTACTTCAAATCCATGTCTAATACATGTATAAGAAAACCATCAACTATTCTATTCTACTGATCCCCAAGAATTGCAGTTTTGATGGTATAGCTGTACAGCAGAACCTCTTGTCACCGGACCTATGACTCTGTGCTCATAGAATCACAGAATGGTTTGGATTGTTTGGGTTGAAAGGGACTTTTAAAGATCATCTAGTCCAACCTGCCTGCCATGGGTGGGGACATCTTTCACGAGACCAGATTGCTTTGCTGATCAAACCTGACTTTGAAGACTTCCAGTCATGGGGCATCTACAAGTTCTTTGGGCAACCTGTTCCAGTGTCTCGCCCCTCTCACCGTATGACACCACAGGAGCCTGTCTGCCCGCGTGTCCCCCCCCACAACCGGGCACAGACATCTGTAAGACAGACTTGATCTTATCCATCCAGTCTGCTCCCACCACTGCTTCCTGTGCCTCCAAGCTCACAAAGGCAATGCAACCTGCAGCTAAAGAAGGGGTTGGCTGGGAACCTTCCCAAGGACCATATACTTTTCAAAGGTATTTGGATAACTATGTTATTCCTGAAGGGTGTCCGAGATGGTTGGCAGATTTGGATATGAATAAGAGAGAAAAGAGTTTCTGAAGTTTCTGACTCTGAAAAGGCTGGCTCTGACCTGGGTCATCAAGTCCAGACACCTTTCACCTTTGTGAACATTGTAAATCCTGTTCACAATTTGGTCAAGCTCTATCTTGAAATCATCTAGATTTCCTTTCCTCCATTACTTTTACTAGCAGGGCATTTTAAATCCTCACTCTTCTAACAGAAACTGCCATACAGTTCTGAGCCCAAACTTACAGACAGCTAAGTCCCTGTTCCAGCACTTCTTTTAATAGTCCTCCCTCTGTGGTTTATACCCAGCTCTTCATCTCATGTTATACAGCATGATCACCTCTCTTCCATTTGTTAAGTTGAGGAAGTTAAACAAGATAAATGGCTTCATGTTGAGAGGAGATCAGACTTGTCTCACAGAATTGCACAGCAACCCTGAAGCAACTCTTCCAAACTGTGCTTACTGTTCTAGATCACAGGGGGCTGGAGCTGTGTAGTGAAGTACTAAAGACAGGGATTTGCCGATTCCTGTGGAAAAATACCTGTCCTGACATAGCGTTACTGGAAATATCTCATCTGACAAGTCCCCAGCTCACAGTGATTATTTCCATGCTGAAATCCCTCCTCTCCCAGCCATGCTATTTTCCAGTCATGTGGGACTATTACCAATTCAGCAAGCTTTTTAATAGTTCCTGCTGTTGGGGTTGGATTTTCTGTGCTGTTTTTTCCAGCATTCTGGGTTGGAGATGCTTCAGTCCCCTGTGTGTACTGACATCTCTGGACTTGACTTTTACCTGGGATATGGCTGTACTCTTTTATGTGTGCTCCATTCTCCTGATCACCCGGGTTTTACAAGCAACGCTGCGTCTTCCTCCTTGTTAAAACAAGAAACACAATGCTCAGTTTGTGTTTTGTCTAAGGCTTTAGTCCTCTCCCGTTCTGTACTGGCTCTGCCTCTTCTCTTCTTCCTTTTAGTAGTTAGACACCTTTCACCGCCTCATATTTATTTCTTTCACCAGAAATAACTCAGTTTGACTCTTGGGGCTTCTCATCCTGCTGACAGCATTAACAGATTGAATATTTTGCTAATGCTTCTGAAGGGATGGTCCCAATTTGCCTTTCTTATTCAGGTTGAATTATAGAAGCCATTTGCTAAAAGCGAATAAACAAGAACTCTTTACTTGTGAACAGAACTTAATTGGTAATGGAATAATTTAGGTAACATCACGGTGCCCTTCTGGCATGAGGTCCACCATCGCTTTCATGTTCATTGATCCTATTTAATTTCCATGGCATGCAGACTGCAGCTCCCATCAGACCTCCAGAGCCCACCATGGACAGGTCACTAGATTTGACATGTGCATTCAATTTAATGTCCCTCACAAGGGACTCTCCCTTGATTTCCCATTTCCCTGTCTCCCACCTTATGAGACATGCAAGCTCTGCTGGGCAGGCGCCACTCATCCATTTTGTGTGTGGACAGCATCCAGCCCAGGAGGAGTGCACCTCACCACAGGGCTCTTAGATGTCACCATAGTGAGAAAAAAATGGTGGTGCTTTGCTCCAGTTTAATCATATCTCTCAATTTTGTAAGCATTAAAACCATCCAAAGTATTTTGATGTAAGTCTAGCTGACAGCTTTTTCTTTGTGAATAATGAAAAAAAGTAGGGTGAAATTAAATACCTCTAAAATGTTTTGTCAGTTTTCCCCCTATGTTCCAACTCTGCTTTGCACTGACAGACAGATAAGATGCATATGAAAATAACATCGCCAATGAATAACGCATTTCTTCAGGAGAGCATGTAAAGTCAGGAAGATTGTCTTCCCATTTATGAATTTAAAGCATGAATAATTTAGCAACATACTGGCACACTAAATATTTATTTGTGGGACTGCTCTGAGTAGAAAAGATTAAAAAAGTCGCAGAAAACAAACTTTGACTATGAAGATATAAATAGGAGATTTGCAAACTGACTTAAGGGGTTTAGGAGCATGTACCACAATTGCAATAGAATTTACGTTATTAAAGCCTTGGGTTTCTTCTGGAACTGTCCTCTAACATGCTGTGTGGTTCCTAGACAGTTACATTGGTTTGCCTTGATGTGCCTCCTACTTATACAACTTTCTGAACACAGTATGTGCTAATATTCTGCAATCAGCAATTGAAAAAAAGACACATCGACTGCATTGCTTTTAATTATGAATATGCTTCATGCAATTAAAAATTAAATCCCCCAGCCTTGACTAGCTTTTCTGAAACCAGGCTGACAATCTCAGTACTTCTTTTGGTTTCTGCAAAGCAAATCATGGTCAGCCCTCTCTGGAATCAGTTTCTGGAGGGAAGATGGGGGTGGAAAAAGAGGATAGCAGGGTCTGTTTGCTGTAAATAGAGAGGAAGGAACCTGGGGATATGTTTGCCACCTCCTGGTTTCCAAAGATGAAAAGCAAACACCTAAATCCCCTCAGGCAACTCAGTGTCTCTGTTTTCTCTCTGTTGTCAGATGTCATCATTTGAAATGGTACTTAGGCTCCTAAATCTCTGAGTTACTTTTCTGTAGCACTTTACAACAGTGTATGAAGGGACAGCACAGAGTGGGCAATACATTCAGACACAGCCCCGCTTTTAAGTACTTGTCTTTATAGTTCATACACCATGATTTTAAGACCTGACTGCATGTAATTTTAGCTAGAGACAAACAACACATGCAAAGCTGTAAAAAGAGATCATATTTTAAATAGAGAAGCACAGGATGCCAGAGCTATGACTGAGCATCTGAGTTTTTGCTTTCTGAGTCATATTAGGAGTATCTTCTCAAGAAGCTTTCTTCATACTGTTCATTTTGCAGCTCTCTTTTTTTTAACAAGCGGATCATATTGTTTTCCTCTGCAAAGTGATAAGATGAACACCGCATTTTCAAGCTAGTAAATGGGCTGCCTGCATCCTGCAACACCACCGCATTTAAAACCAGTGACTGCCAAATCTCCCATGAAGGAGAAGTACCTTGTGAACCTGATGGTCTGCCCATAGCAGAGCCTGGGAAACTCGGGCTTCAAATGCACTTAGTTCCCAGGAGAGGTGCAAAAAATTTAAAGTGTCAGTGAGATGGCTTTCTAAAAGAGGAGTCCTAGCTAAAAGTTAGGGCAGGCATATGGAAAGGGTTGGATGGTGTTCTCTGGCCTGTGTTACGGCAGATGGCTGGAGTCAGACTGGAGTCAGACAGGGCTCCCCTCTCACACTGCCCAGTCTGAACCCCCACACCATCAGCGGGGTTGGACTTCGGCTTTCTTTTGGATGAACGCTCCAGCTGGTAAGGCTCTGAGCATCACCCCTGCAGACAGGCTGATGGTAACATCCAACCCTGCAGTGCCCCAGTCCATCAGTGGACTAGACCTCAGCCCTCAGGTCCCAGCTGGAAAACAGAAGTGAGAGTGTTTCCCTGCTGCACAGGGATGCTGTGAGGGCAGAAAAGTCCATTACAGACAGACGGCAAGGTGCTCAGATAACAGCAGTTGAACAAATGGGAAATGTCTCACACAAGCCGGTCAGCTCCCCCTCTGATCTTCTCCAGAGCAGAGGCTGGTAATTATAGCCCTGTCCATTAAATTAAATGGTGACTTTGTCCAACAAAGCATAAGTTAATTAATTTTTACTTGTTCTCTGTAAGATTTGAGCTGAACTCATTTGTGTTCAAAGGACAATGCCTTAACTCACTGCCTTAAGTGATTTCTAGTCTCACTGTCTTGGTTTAGCTACAACTCAAATCATATCGCTCTGGAGCTTGTGCTATTCACCGGCTAAATGTGTAAAAGCCGATTCCCAACCCCCACTCCACTGCCCCTTTGCCTGGTGGTAGGTGACTGCATATCTGAAATTAGAATCGTGGCCATTGTTTACTATTCCGAGTATAAAGTTTTCCTGCTTGAATTCCCTCTTTATTCTTGACATGGTTTCAGGCTTTTTAATTATTCGACACAATGAATATTTTCATCTTCATTTGATAACTTTGTATATTTTAATTTCTTCTGCCCTTCTTAAAAAAAAAATAAATCATGATTTTTTTTGCCATTTGGAATAAGCAGTCTTCTGGGAGCTTGAGAGAGCATTCATCTTTCATCTGTAGGTGAAAACAAGCAGCTGCCATGCACTAGTCAATGGCACACACATGCCAGCAGTGTTCACAGTGGGACACTGTTCTGTCCTCTGCCTCTGAATCCTCTTTACTTGCACAGTCATCTCCTTGGTTTGAGGAGCTAGAGGCACTTTCCTCAGCATATCACTGCATCAGCTGGGTGTTGTTGATGGATTTTCTTGACGGGGATACTGCAGTGCTTTGGGCAGTCAAGCATGTGGTAGCTTCTGAAGAAGGGGTGGGATTATGCAGGGTGACAGCTACCACTGGGGGGGGCGGGGAGGAGAAGTGTTGTCCACCTCCATGGTGACCAGTACATTGGGCTCCTTAGGGCTTCCCTCCCATTTCTACCAGTGACCTTTCTTTGTCCCCTTCCCATGGCAGCAAGGGTCTGGCCCAGGCTTGGCACTTCTCTATGGATGGGGAAGCAAAGGCATCCCAGGAGAGCCAAGAATCTGTGCCCCCCCCCCCCCCCCCGCCCCCCCCCCCGCCTGCACAACCTGGCACTGTTTTCTGCACTATAAGACATTGCTGAAAGGTCCAGTCCCAAGCTGCTGGTGATTTTACTTATGTACCTGTGTTTTTCAAGCTCCAGGTCTCACAGGTAAGCTCAGAAATGAACATTCGGAGGGTCTGTTTTGTCAAACTCTGGATCTGGCTGTAGAATAAACGCTCAGCAACAAAGAAAGAAGCACCTAAAAGCTGGGAAATTTACTACCTAAGTATACATTTAGAAGTCAGGCTCTACAATGCATTGCTCTTGGTAAAAAATCATTTCCTTTGAGGAGGACTTACCTTTCTTCATTTGGGTATATCAACTGATCTTTCTTAAGGGCAACCTGCATTTTTTAGAATGGCTAACTGCAAACATATAGTAAATTAATATATACAGCACTGAGTGAAGGTCCAATCAAGAATACTCAAAAGTTAACTTAAACAACAGAAAATCAACTCCTGAGCCACAGTTTACAATTACTTAAATAAATATATAGAGTTATTCCTGCGTATATAGGTAAATGTATTTTTGCCTTAGTTTATACTTTCAAAGACTGTGTTGCAAATGGTTTATCTACATCAAAACGATAACTCTTTTTCTGCAGAGGAAGAGAAGTGGTTAATATGCAGCTTTTTATGGCTTTCTGGGAATAAAAGATGAGGAGAATGCTCCAAACTTTTTAGTGAAAGATGAACCAATGACAAAGATGTAAGAGAAACCCACAGCCCACAAGTGCCTTTCATCAAATACTGCCCAATCAATACAACGCTAAACAAAATTTAGACTGCTGGGGTAAAAATAACACATTCAAGATCACTTTAGAAATTGGACTAAAAATAAAGATCAAGTTTTGCCTTGGGATTAGATGGTTTAATTGTTCTTCTTTTTGTATTTTAATTTTTAAAATTGCAGGGTGGTTTGTTTAGTTGGGGTCTTCTGTTGGAGAAGGTAAAAAAAACCCAAAAGAGTGTTAATAGCAGGGCATCATAGCGGGAAAAGGAGAAAATACAAGATGTTTATCTCTTTGCAGAGGCAGTTCCCAGCCCTGCAGCTCTCCCCAGCCTACCTGCAGCAGAGCCTTGCTCAAAGCAGGAGGATCATGCTTCTGTAAGGAGCTGGAGGCTTGAGCTTTCTGGGTGTGACATCTGTTTGCTTTTGTGAAAGGTATAACTTCTGGGCAGTTTTCAAAAAGCCATAATATATTTGGCAGTTTAGACACCAGCTAAAACAGTTGCTGCGTGAGGTTGATGGGAGCAAGGGGATGGACAAAGTTAGCTCATTACTCCCTCTGCCACGGACAGCAGGGCTATCTCCTGCTGGATTAGCTCATCAGAAGGAATTAGAGCAGCAAAAGTGCACTGGCACTGGCATGTTTCAGCCAACCCCTGTTTCTTTGCATCCCAAGGATACCTTGGGATGGAGAGGGCTTGACAGTCATTGATGAAAATGGTTTTACAGCGTGACTCTTTGAAAAGAGTAACAGAGAGCTATCTGAGCAGGGAAGGTCTGATCTGCAGAAAAGGTGTAAAATGGGTATTTTAAAATACATTAGAAAGGAGGCACCATAGGCAACATACATATGATGGGGTCTCACCCAGAATACTTCATCCAACACTGGGGCCCCAAGCATAAGAACACATGGAGCTGTTACAGTGGGTCCAATGGGGGAGTCGATCAAGGGGCTGGACCACCTGTGAAGAAAGGCTGGAAGAGTTGGGGTTGTTCATCCTGGGGAATAGAAGGTTCTGGGCAGACCTTACAGCAGCCTCCCAGTACCTAAAGGGGCCAAAAAGAAAGCTGGAGGGGGACACTTTATCAATGATAGGACAGGGTAATTGTTTTAAGCTGAAAGAGGGTAGATTTAGTTTAGCTATTAAGGAAGAAATTCTTTACTGTGAGGGTGGTGAGGCGCTGGCACAGGTGAGCATGGATACAAGGCAAGTGTTCTGCTGAAGTGAGGCTCCCAGCTCACTGTGTGAGTTTAGAGAAAAAGCAAATTGAATTTCTGTCCATGATGCTATCATTAGAAGCAGATTTTAACACTAAAGCACAACAAACTAATTAAAGAGCAATCTATCTCAGGGTGAGTTGGAAGAGGAGGAAAATGTTTGATCTGCCTTTGAGTAGTAGAAGTGAGGCTTTTCTGTTTTATAATAAGACTTTCTCTGTTGAAAGAATTGATACACAACTAGAAAATTAGTGATCTTAGTGGGCTAACTAATGAATTTTTAATATCAAAGGAGATTTTAAAGAAACATGAAAGTCAGTCTGATGCTGGCATCTGTGTCATACAACCAAATTTGTATTGTAAACATAAAGATTTTATATTTTGGCATAATTATATTCCTTCTTATTGTTGACTAGCCTCAAGGTATTTAAAAAGCAATTTTTGCTTACTTTGCTTTTAAAAAATGCAAAATGTGACATTTTTATACCTCTTAGACACGATTTTTATTGCTTGTTACCTGTTCATGGGAAACAGGAGCTATGTGGAAGAAGGAATGATAAAATTATCTGCTGTAACACAGGACTATATTCAGCCCTACTGTAACCTCACAGTGTTTTGGAAAAATTATTAGTTACAGCAAGGTTAAATTCAGTCCACACTGCCAGTTCATTTACTTAAATCTGGGGTGGACTGCTTAAACCTTCATATATGCAAATGCATTAGGGAATTAAGTAGTTGTAGACATAATCTGCTGGACAGCACATGTACTAATCCAGTGTTTCAGCTACTAAAATATCTTCTATCTGGTGCAGTCTGTACTCTATTCTCTTCCATTTGACCAACTTGCTGCTACAAATTACGATATTTTAAACTTGGTCTTCAATATTCTTTTAAACTTATTCTTATGTAGTTCTTAGCACTGCCCACTTGTTTTTCACAGTCTCTTACTGCAGTACTACACACACACACTTGTTTACTAAAATGGGTTGTATTAGCTAAATCTGATTTTTTTTCATCCCTGTAAATATAGAGAACCTGTGACTTGCAGTGGATTGGCATGCTTTAAAGAGAGCAGAATTTGATCCTTCGTGTGTGGCTCACTACCTTTCTGTGGTTAAATGCTAAAGAAAGTTAGCTCTTCTCCAAAAGATTCATGTCCTTCCAGCCCACATCCACAAATTGATTCTTGTCTATAAATTGTTGTAGTGTTTGAGATGGTTTTACTATCCACTGAGGTTTCTGATTCACTGCTGTATTTGAAGTGGCACTTTCTATTTCAAGGCACTCTGATTCAAGCACTTCTGATCTTATTGCATGAAAAAGGTTATTTTGATCATCATTGCCTTCATGGAAGTCACAACGCCAAGATGCTGCTGCACAGGTTGGGTTTGCACAGCTGCTCTCATCGCCTGGACAGTGTTCAAACACTCCAAGTTGACAAATGTCTCAGAAGTTGAGAGCATCCAAAAGGCCTCATATTCCCTGCTGTTTCTGGAAGAAAAGCTATCTTTGTTTACATGTGGAGATGGAGTCAGGACATCAGTGGCTTCTGGCTTCTGCCTTTAGAATGGAGATGAAGGTACCTGTCTGGAAATACATGTGGGCAGTGGAAGACAATGGGCCAACTGGAAGGAGAAATGACATCTGTCCAGTGAAAAGTAGGCAATGGCTAAGCTAAGGGTAGACCCTGAGGAACATGGAAAGACAAGTGAATAGGCTTATATCTGAAGGGATACAGAAGAAGACGTCATTGGAAAATGCAGAGTTAAAAGAAACAAAGCGGTGGGGAAAACTGCGTTGTCAAGATCATTTGGGGACTATTCTTGGGCAGAATTACATTTGCCAAGCCCAGAGCAGAGGGTGTTTGAAGGAACACAGGAGGAGAGGTAGACACCTGTCTCTCCCCTCTAATCAGCTTCTCAGTTCTGTTTGATTATTTTTTAGGTAATGTTACAACTAAATGCTTCTTGCAGCTAAACTCCTCCTTCTCTAATGTTAAATTGAATAGGACAGTTGTAGACATGATTATGAAATGTGATGTTACTAAGGAGAATGAAGAAGATGTGAATTGTTATTAGGAATGGCATTGGGGTTGTGAATAAGGTTTCTCAGCAGCAGTGGCGTTAAAGGCACTGTGTGAATTGTGTGCTGCAGATCTGGAGTGTCCGCAGAATGAAAAGAAGACATATGACTTACAATTTCCTGCAAGGAAATTGAGTGGTTGGTAAGGTCTGTCCTAAACTCCCGGGAGGAATCACTGAGAGAAGTCATTTGATTTCTCAAAATCGTAACAGCGTAGTATCGGAAAGGACCTCCAAAGGTCAGCCAGTACATCCACTGCCCAAGGCAGGACGACCTTTATCTGTGTTATTCCTGTCAAACTTGTTCTTGAAGATATCCAGTGCTAAAGATCTGTACGCGCCCCAGCCAGCCCCTTCTCTTGCACCCTGACCTGCTTATACTTGGAGTGAACTTCAGTCCTCACGCCTCTTTCTTTTTTGTCATGTGAGCACTACTGTAACATTTCTGAAACCTTTCCTCATTTTGTTATTTATGCAGAAACAATGCATTGAATTAAATAGATTCAATAGATCCAGATGCCCCAAAATGGCATTCCTAGCACAGAAAGAAGTCAGAGGATTAACCCCTTTGGATTTGTGCAGATATGGGGAGAAATTACTTATCCGCTTCAGGAAAAAGGGAAAGCAAAACAGGGGATAAAGGGCTTTAAGTTTTCATGTAAGATGTGAGCTCCTTGTGTCAAGAATTCTGCTTAACTGTCTCTAAACTGCTTTACATGTTTTCTGCTGTCATATTAATAATATCTATTAGGAATAATAAAATTGTCCTTGTATCCTTCTGCCATGAGCCGGGGCAGACACACCAAAGCCAAAGTACCAGCACTTTGTTTAGTAGACACGTATTTATTTAGTAGCACATATTTAGCAGACAGTTACTGTTTCTAACCATCAAAAGGTCCTTCCAAAGCATAAAGAACTTAGCGTATGTTTCAAATGCAACAGTTCTCCACAGCTGTGGAGAACAACATACTTGTCTTGAAAAACTGAGATCAGTTGAAATGCTGAAATAGCAACAACTCTGGGCTTGCACTTCGGGTGAACTTTGTGTCAGGTAAGGGTACAGGGACCTAAAGTACCAGGCTAAGGCATTTACACATGTGCTGGTAAAATGGGGGGTTTCTGCTCTTCCTTCCACCCCCAGCACACAGTTATCAGCACTTGAGAGTTCATGTCTGGTTTCTGCTCTTCCTCTGTCTTCCCATAGTCACTTGGGCAAGTCATAGCCTTTCTTTCTTCCTATCATAACTGTCTTTAAAGTAGGCAACAGTGCTTCATGGATGAAAGAAATGTACCCTAGTAGGTGAAACATTTCGTAGAGACATCTAGTTTCCATTCTTGACTCTGGCCTATTTGGTATCCACAGAGAAGTGTCATCACCTCACCCTGCCTCATTTTCCCCAAGAGTAAACAGAGATATTAATGCTTACATTTCTTTTTGCAAATCATTTTGTTCTTTGCTGATGAAAGATGTACCGAACAGTTAGTTGTTTTGTTATCAGTATTCATACTAAAGATTTCATACGTATTTTAGGAAGGAGGAAAATAAATGTACGCTGCCAAAAAAACCCCAAACCTGTCTTTCAGGAGCTGGATTGTTGTGCACTGGAGAGTGTGCATCTATTCAGATCTGGTGCTTGTATGGTCCTGGACGGGGCTGTGTGTCTTGTGCCATGCTCCAGGCAGTCGACTTCTGCCTGCAGTCTGTGGCTGGGAGAGAGTTCCCCTTTCAAATGGCCACTGAGCACTACCAGGGTACTTCAGAAGTGTATTGAGACAGTTCATCCTGGAAAATGTGATTTCACAGTTAGTAAAACATTAGACATGGTGATAAAAAGGCTTAATATGTGTTGTTTGTTTTTCTGGCAAGACTGATTTTTTTTTTTTTTTTATTGCACTTTTGAAGCTGAGCAAAATGAAGTCTCTACAGAATTTTCTGAGTGATTTGGTTTTGATTTTCATCTGGAAGATTATTGTTTCCTCCCGGACAATAAAAAATAAGACCCACAAAAATAACTGTTTCTCTGAGGTTTTGACAATAACATGTGCAAGCCCCAGACACACCAGCCTTGCAGCTTGTCTGACATGCCCCCCCCAGTAAAACAGCCACTTCAGATGTAAAGGGGTGCTTTCATCTCTCTTTGTGTTGGCCTGTAAAACTATCAGATAAAGAATGTAGTTTAATACTGGTTTAAGACAGCCAAAGTCTGCACTGCTTTCTGCCCCAGCAGCCAGATGCTCCAAAATCATCCCTCCCAGCCAGGCAGGGAAAGCCCGAGGAACCTGACCCAGCACCATCCTGATGCAGCAAATAAATGGGGCTCCATCCAGAGCAGCTCCCGGGGACCGCAGAGCCTGTGGCAGGAGGAGGGATGGGACCAGCACTTCCAACAGTGATATCAAACTATGTAGCCCTGTTTTCAGGTTTACAGGCAATTAAGTCAGGACTGCTGAAGCCCAGGGCATTAATATAACCTGTAGCTGGCGTTGATTTACATGAACCCAGGGGCTGTGAACTGTAGCATTTCAGGGGTAGCTCTAAGCTCAGTTTGGGTACCACTGTGAGGAGGGAGACGGAGCTTAAACTTCAGGCACCCTTAAATTGACTGTGAAATGTGAGTCAGAGCCTTGATTTAATTCTTTATTATGACAGGAAGGTTCAAAGTGATGCGTTACATTTTACCTCTGAGCTTTTAGCAGTGAAGGCAACAGGATGGAAACAGCAAAAAGCCAAGCACAGGGGCAGGGGGATTAGTATGTCTGCTTCAAGTTTAAAGTGAACCATTTTTCTCACCTGCAGAGCATCAGTTATCTTCTGTGATGCTTCCTATGTTTTCCAGTGTCTCATTTTCCCTGAAAATGGGAGTTGAAAACTAAGAAGAGTTTTATGCAGTGAAACAGTCAATATCATGTCTGTGCAGAGGCAGGGCTGGGGCAGCAGGAGCAACTGTGAGCAGAGGGGTCTGTCAGGAGCTGCATAACACTCCTGTGTTAATGCGTAACATCTGGGATCAAATCAGTGTCAGCTGAAATGAGGGAGACTGGCAATAAAAACAGCGAGTGAGGAGTAAAATAGACAGAGAAGAAGTAGGGTTAGGTGTACCATCTGTTTCTTTATAAGCATTCCTGCTCTTCCTGTATTTGCACCTGGACGGGTGGGTACTCTTCATGCAACTCTAAGAGCTTCCTAAAAGTGAGGAGGGAGGAAACCTCTTCAGATCCAGTGGGAACCAAAAATGCCAATGAAATAAAACTCTCTTGATCAAGGGCATCAAAGACAAAAGGTGGGTCTAAAGGAATTGAACAGATATGTGGTCACAATCTGTTACCAGGATGATGGTGTGGGTTGTGGGTCTTGGAAATGTTGTTGCTTGAGAGCAAATTGAAGTCTCACCTATCCAGCAAACTTCAGGAAATAAGAGGCCCTGCAATCACAAAGGATTTAATCTTTTAACCTTAAAACACACTTTAGCCTCTCTGTTTAATAGCTGCCAGTAGGCCTGCCACCCACTAATATGGCTTATGATTAGTTTGGCTGTTAATCTACTTATTTTTCTGGCTTGTACGATACATCACAGAAATTGGTTTCACAATTTGTGTGGTGTTCATGCAGACTACTTATTCTTGTGGTCTGCTTATCCTACTGAGAAATAGTCAACCATCCTCTAAGTGCAATAAGGCTTTCCAGCTTTTTTACCTGTTACCTTACAGCAAAGGTGACACCTACCTCCTGTAGGATAAGAATTGTGGGGCAGCTGGGATTTTTCACCTGTATTTGCTATTCCTTTGCCTCCCTTTTGTTTCATTTGCTGCCATGTACTGTCTTCAGACATTATAAACCACATTTAATTCATGTTTTTAGTGAGTTTTGGCACACTTTGGTACTCTGGGCTCTCCTTTAGAGTTTTGTGTTTGTTCTCATGTTGTTCATCAGCCATCTCTGCCATAGTGGCTCACAAAGTGAATTCAGGCTGCTCACCATTCTTTAACATGAGCCTCTGCTTCATGTAAGCAGTTCCAGCTGGCTTGGTGCACAGCCCCTGAAAATCCCCAGAGGCAGACATAGTTTTCAGTGGACATCACAAAATGTGGATTATTTCATTAATTAGATGCTTGTACCTTATCAGCTTGTCAGTATATAGCTTTGCCAGTCCATTTATCTTTCCAGTCACTGCATATAGAGTTGTCTCTCTAACTCCTCTGCAGAAGATATCTATCTGTACCTTTGCAGATGTCTTTCTCTGGCATCTCATTCTTTAAACCAATGCAAATCAGTGGATTCTTGACTCTCATGAGAAACATACTGGCAACGTACATAAGATTAAAATCTTTGTTAAAGGAGGCAAATCTAATACAAATAAAGGAAGCAAAGCTGTTGCTTTGACTAACAGTTGGATTTCTATGGTGATGGAGCCTAATTCAAATCAGGCTGCTACAAGTGGATACAAACTTTTTTTTTTTTTTTGGGGGGGGGGGGTGGCAGGAAGGGTATACACTCGAGCACTACCCAAATGAAGGTATTAGTTATGAACCCACCAGATTGTACCTCTGCTCTGAGTGATGGAAAAATCCCTCGCTATGTATTGATAGGAAGGTTGGCAGATTATTTAGAAAACATGGAATGAAAGAATTAGTGGCATTATGCTGATCAAGGCTTAGGCCTACTGGTTTATGACAGTTATAAAAATTGAAATGTTATTTACTGGTCACAATAGTGCTCTCTGAACAAGCAGCACTGTAAATTGTAATAAAATGTGCATCTCCTAACCAGATATACTTCTCATGTATATACTTCTTGAGTAGCTTATACCTCTTATATGGCTTATTTACACTCCTCTAACTACCAAAGAAAATGCAATAACTTTGAGCTGAAATGAGCTGAGTTATTGTTTCTTGTGTCCTAGCTTGGGAAGGCCAAACAGGCAGGGATGCAAGGCGAGTCAGACCTAAGCTGCTTCTTGCATATGTACCCTCATTGTATGCACAGATGGCTAAATAGGCAGATCTCTGACAGCGCTATTGTATATATACCATCATGGTAGCTGACAGGACAAGCTAAAGCTGCAGATATGAACGTATACCTGCTTTAACTGACAATTCTGTCCCATAGACCATGCTTCTGAATAAACCTGTTTTAGGGGTGAACTGGGGAAGCTGAGCTAGGTTAACATTTTTATGAAGTAGTCTTGGCTCAGTGTTGGTTGAAGTCAATAGAAGTTTTGTGCCTCAAGCTATTTTTTTAGTTGTTACTATGTCAGCTATGGAAACCTGAAATTAGATGTTCATCCAAATAGTAAAGGTTCTATAGTACTGCAGCTTTTTCAGCCCTGGTATCAAATAGAGGTAAAAAATAGGTCCCAACAGAAATTTAGTCTTTGTGAAAATGTTGATGATGAAATGGAAGGTACTTAGAACACCACCTTGGAAAATGCTTCAAGTTATTGCAGGGAAAATGATTTAGTCTGGCCCACTGGTACATTAATTACAGTGTGATAGCTCTGATGTGCCTGTCCTTCCAAATGCTTAGCAATGGAAAGATTTTGACATATAAATGCACTGCTGGGGAGTAGTCAGTCACTCTGTGTCAGCTGCTTCATGATCGTTACCCAGGTACATGCCCTTCTCTTAGGGGACCTGACAGTAAATGTGAGGGATTTGGGGCTAACACACTTAATGAAAAAGGGACATGTTAACTTATATTCACTGGGGACTAAAAGCATGACCACAGGTCAGCTGTCATAAGGTAACTGGTATACACTGGCTTGTAAGTCTGTGGAAGGGATTCATATTTCTATATCAGTGTTTTAAAAACTGGTTTCTAAAAATCAGCATCCCCCCCATCTGAGAGAAACAGTACTCTGCAGTACATAAAAATGTACATCTCCATTTTATGAATATATAGTTTTTTCTTAATGATCAAATGAAGTCTCATTTTGCCCTTGTTTGCTGGCTGAAATTTCAGAAGAGATATTGTTATTCTTTACCTTGAAGTGTTTATGGGTCTGTGATGTGTCTGGCTTTATGGTTACCCTGTCAAATGTGTTTGGCAATTCTATCTGGATGGCCAACTGCACAAGCCTCAGAGGCACCCGCATGGTTTCTTGAAAAAACAGTCCAGTGAAACATTTAGGGCTGATTGCTAAAGCTGTTAGGAAATGGTGGTCCCTGTATCTAATGGACATAATTTCAGAAAGTTGATAATAAATGTGTGGGAATGTCAGGGAAGATTGTGACTGAAATAGACACAGAGCTGCCAGGTGCTTAGATGCCCATTTCTTGCTGGCATGAAGAGCAGATGCTTTATACCCAGGGTGGAGGACTGTGTGTCTACCTCGTGTCTCTCCTTTGTGGTTGGGAAATGGACCATCAGTGGGGAAAAGAAGGCAGCAGTATTGAGAGATCTTACATTGTCCGAGCCCTGTTAGAGGGAGGTATCCCAGGGTAAATGGCTGCAGTAAATCAGGTTTGTCCTGGGAATGGCAGGCAGCTAATCAGGTCTCTGATTGCTGAATGTGTTCACTGTCATTTCCAAAGGAGAAGAGAAGGTGTTTAGTGCCACTCAGTGCAACGTGCCCGTTTCTGCCATAAGGGAAGAAACCATGAGTTGGAGCAGGTTTTTTTCTGCTTCCTTCCCTCCATGTTACATCTGTACTCTGTTTTCTCAAAACACCTTTTCTGCTACTGGGCTTTTTGCTGTCCTTCATCATGTCCAGCCTGATAACCCTTTGGTTTGCTTCCTAGCATAGAATCACAGGATCATACAATCATTTATGTTGGAAAAGACCTTTAAGATCATTAACCCAAGACTGCCAAGTCCGTCACTAAACCGTGTCCCTAAGCACTGCATCTACACGTTTTTTGAACACTTTCAGGGATGGTGATCCCAGCACCTCCCTGGGAAGCCTCTTCCAGTACTTGACCACCCTTGCAGTGAAGAAATGTTTCCTAATATCCTCCTCTGGTGAAACTTGAGGCCATTCCCTCTTGCCCTATTGTTTCCTACTGGGAGAAGACACTGACACCCACCTCTCTATAGCTTCCTTTCAGGTAGTTGTAGAGAGCAGTAAGGTCCCCCCTAGCCTCCTTTTCATAATATAAGCCTTAAACGTAAAAAGTTTTAAGTACTCTGAAGTCAACAAGCCAGATGCTAGATCTAACTGCTCTGACTCTGCTTTTATGTGTTGCTCTTTTCTCAGCATCTCTAGGCTCATGTGTTTTCATTAAGGGCATAGTATCTGCCCTGTTCAAATGTAGGCATCAAACTAATTGGCAACATCCTCAAATGAGGTTAAGGACTTAGATCATGAAGTCTTGATACAAAGATCACAGGGAAAATCCCCATAATCTTCTTTTTCCCCTCTATCTTTTTCTAGCTATACAGCAAAAGGAACAAGAAAAATGCAAGGCAGATATGCTAAAGGGTGATGAGACAAAGTATGCATTGAAACTTCTCCCTTTGGAGAGATGAATTCACAGCATGGAAGGGGTTGAGACCCTCTGACCTACACAAAGCCTCCAGACACTCAAAAGCATTTCCTTGGCTGCTTGCAGTAGTAGTCTTTTGAAAATATTGCCCCATTTAGAGTTTCTGAACACCAAGAGTTTCTGAACATTGAGCTCAGTGAAAATGAAGACAAAACATCCCACAGCTTAGTGCTTACAAGGAGACAAAGTGCCAAACAGATCCCATTGCCAGATGCTGCCTACTTTGCTGCTTTTGTCAGCCATCATCTGCTCTTATACGCTCTGTGATTAATGTAGGCCAGTCCCTGGGCAGAAGTTGTTGTAACTAGATTAATATTAAATGTGTTTGGCTTATTAACATAATAATTTTGGGTTTGCCTAATTAAAATCTTTAAGGGATTATATATAATTTTTTCCTCTCCATATGGCAGCCCTAAGAGCTCAGTAGTTATTGATCAGCCCTTCACCACGAATCCTAATAGAACCACAAAAGTACGTGATGCAGCTCTGATCTGTCTCAGCACTGCTAATTAATGCACTGCAAGCAAATGAGATTAACTGCAGCTTTATGTAGCTCATGCAGAAGCTTTCAAAATATATGAAATAAGAGTCCTTTTGTTAATTTTGATGTTATTAGAGATAAGAGTCTTATCATGACTTGCGGTAGCATCCTAATTTCTTTTGAAAGCTGCCAGTGTAAACCTGGGGCTCTGAATCTGCCCACTAGGGTTGTTGTGTTCTGCAGCAAGGGGAGATCAGCAAGAGATAAAGACCATGATACCACCACAGCCCTGAGGGATGGGGCAATGGAAATGGCAGCAAATAATGATCAAAACATATATGTTAAAGCTCAGCCCTGGAACAGTTTGCATTGTCTGTTCACTTTCTTCCTTTGTAAAATACGGACTGCTTCAAAAGGTCCTCATGAAACTCACACATTCTGTTCTGCTTCAAGGTGAAGGTGCAAGGTTAGAAATAGCGGCTTGACATGTTAACAGAAAAGGAAAAAGAGGAGTTTTGCAGCTAGTCTTTCCATGTCCCTGCAGCAGGACTTTTGCAGTGGTAGGTACTCAAAAGGAGCCTTTAATGATGTTTCCTGTTTGACTGTGATGAGACCAAGTGCGACCGCTCTGCAGAGCATGGGAGGCCAAAGAGGCAAAGTTTGTCTCCAAGTGATTGGGAGGAAACTTCTTGGGATTGACTCCTCTGACAACTAAACCAACTTTTTCATGTCCCAGATCTGGATATTGAAGTTTGATACACAATTCTGACAACGAGGGCTGAGTTATGACCTCTAGTGTGGTGGCAGTTCATAATCCTATTAAGACTGTACAGGATCTCAGCACTTGTTTTAAGATCTTGCACTGTCCATGCTAATTTTCTTCAACCATCAATGGCTCAGGTCTTCATATTTTACATTACTACATCTCTAGGGTGCTACAACACCAAAAAAACCCTTAATGATTACCAGCTCTTTAGATCCTGTGGTAATAAAGCCATATTAGTTGCCAGAAAAAGTGTCAGTAATTGATTGGGGTGATGCAGCATGAATCGGATGACAGTTTATTTTTAGGTAAGAGGTTTTCAACCATTTTAACATTTCACACTTGTTCTCAGAACCCTGAAACTCTAACGACAACCATTTTAGAAATTAAAAATGTATGGCATGAGGCTATTTGATGTTACCATTAAGGCACTTCACTGCTGTATTCCTGGATCATCAGGGGAGGAGGAGGAGGGGTGCCCTGCAAATTAGCAGCAAGCATTGGCAGAGCCTGAGTGCATTTTACTCGGGGGTGGGGGGGTGGGGAAGTAGTGGTGGCCAGCAAGAGCTGCCTTATGTAAGAGAAGTGGCAAACAGCTGTTGGGTGCGCACTCAAGAAGGAGACAGGCCTCTGGACATGACATGTTAAAACACTTAGGCTACTTTGCCACTGCATCCCAGTTGTTCAGAGAGCCCAGTGGCAGCGAAAACATCCCACCACATACATGTTATTTGCTTTAGGTGCTTATTACTACTTTTAGGAAGAAACCATGCTCTGTCTTTCCAGTCACACCAGTTTGCCTTTGTCCTGTTACTGTACAACTTCTAACTGCCTCTGCAGATAGCTTTTCTCAGATGTCAGTGTCATGTATGAAGAACAGAGTTGGGAAAGGCCAGGGCTGGGTTAATTGTATGCTGCTGTTGTGCAGATGTGCTCAACACTTGCTTTAAGTTCCTGTTGGCTAAAGGGTTCAAAGCCAGGGGGCTGAAACTTGGCTGCTAACGCTGCATCTAAGCACCCAGATGGCGTCCATTGTTTTTTACAAGTCAGGCCACTTACAACAGGAATTCCCCATCCTTCTCTGGACACATATGGGAAATTTTCATAAAAAGACTACAATATTAGTTCTTTCATCTTCCAGCAGGGTAACCGTGAGGGCTTGACTAACGCTCAAGGACTGAGCTCTGTGGCTCCTCTGTTGGGCTCTTATGTTTATCCCAGATGAGCTGGAACATGGGGCAAGAGAAGGTCAGGACAAAATTGATGCCCTGAATCACTAACAGAGCTGGAAGGAAAAGAAGGCTGTAATCATTCTGTTTCTTGCTCCAAGTCGTCTTGTGGTAAAGCCTGGCTGATTATGTATTGTTGGTGCTCCTTATTGCCATTATTTTACTCTCTCTACTTCTGCAAAAGCTACCATGTTCGTTCTTGGCCTGGTTGTCTAAAGGAAGGGAGATCAGAGACCCCAGTGTAAGACAGGGTAAATAACCTCTGTTTGCCTGCGGGTGCTGGAGCTCCTTCTGGAGGAATGTGCAGCTCTGAGCCTGTCCCCACCTGATTGCAATGAACCAGCTTCTCTCAGGGCTTTGTAAATATTCCTCCAGACTGTACCCAGGGAAATAAAGCTTCGTCAAGTACTTCTTACTGTTTACATCACATTCTGGTATTGGGGATATTAAAAAAATAGTGTTTTGGGGCTTGACTGAAACTCTGAATGTTTGGCCATTTTCAAGAGCAACTTTAGGTGAAAGTAGATGAAGTTTTTCATCTTAGAGGGACACTAGTAATCAAGAAAAATATTTCTTCTGTAGACTTCAGTAGGAAGATTCTGATTTCTAGAAGGTAAAAAATACTTCATGTTTTAGGAAGATTCTGATTTCTAGAAGGTAAAAAATACTTCATGTTTTAATAACAGACTTCCATTCATGTTTAAATGAAGGATAGCTCACTATGGTATGATATGAAGACCAGCTCTTCCCAGTTCTGTGTTGTCATACAATGTTTCATCAAAAGCTCCTTAAAGGCTCACAGTGGTACCACCTGGGGCTCATTTTTGCACCCCCTGCTGGGGCTGGCTTAACTCCACAAAAAAACTCTTATCGTATTTTAATTTGGCTCTGAGATTTGAAGCTGAAACGGCTTCAGTGCATTCCCTCTGCAGTGGTGGGATACAGAAGCTGCATTTGCTATGAAACTTGTGGTACGGTACTTCTTAGTCCAGACGTGAAGCACTAAATCACAGGAGAGCAGCAGGAAGGGTTGCTCTGTGACTGCAAAGTTGTTAGCACTGCTGCGACAAGCAGATCATACTTAGTTAAGCAACCTGTTCCTTTTTACTCTTCCCGAGGAAGGGGTCAAGGGAAGTTCAGTGTAATTAACAGTATAAGAGATACATGGGATGGAAAAGTATGAAACAGTGTTTATTTAAAGAGCTATAAAACTGGTCGAAAAATGATTTTCCTACCAGAGAGGGAGCTATTAGAATCGGCTTTTGTTAGGAATGTTTCTGTACTAAAGCACTGCAACTCCATTAAAAGAGTGTGAAACTGTCTGAATAAAACCCAAGGAACAGATTTCTGCAGCCCAGGAGCCACAGGGGATGGGAGCACCAAGTATGGCCCATCGCTCTTTTACCTTGGGCTCATGTGCCTGTGGGAAGCTGCATTCCCACAAATGACCAGTCCATAATGATCTGCTATTGTCCAGTGGCTGAAATGGAAATTTAGGAGTCCCAGTGGGGAGCTACCCCTGCAGTGCCTGCATGAGAAATGCTGCAGTGCTTTCACAGTGCATGCACTGTAGCTCGGTACGCTGCTCTACATCAGTTCATTCTGGCCACAGCTGTAACCCCTGGTAATAATGTTAGTAACTAACGCTGGGACTGATGATGGTCCTTGGCATGGGTTTCCCAAGATGCAAAGGTTTTTTTGTGCCCTAAGGCTGTCCACTGCTGTGGGCTGTTCCTTCCCCTCCTCTCCTAGGAGCAGTGTGATGGGAGAGGAATGAGGAGGATCACAGTCACAAAACTCAGAGCAGCTGAGCTGAGCCAGTACTGCAACTGAAGTGGGTGTGTGGGGATTGCACAGAGCCTCAGGGCGTGTGGGGTCCTACCAGTGCCCCTCCCCATCAAGAAGGGCAGCAAGCATGCCAGAAAGGACAGCACAGGACACTGACCTAAAAACTATCTAACTAGTAAAATTCCAGCAGTAGCACAGCTGTGCTTGGCTAGTTTGGGGCCACATGTTTATATTTTAATGCAGAGCCAAAATAAATGTTTAAACAAAGGTGAGGGATTTTTTGAGGGATGCTCTTAAACACCTTTCATGTCCCTGGGATCTCTCAAAATGCTGGTGTTTACTGGTGAGCACAAATATTCTTGTTGGGAGTTGGTTTAATGTTTAATTCATGATAGCTTTCATTTTTAAATTGTTTCTTGTCCCTCTCATATATTATCAATCATCTCCTGAGGCAGCTTCTCTATTCTAAAGCACCAGAAAACAAAAATAATAATTTCAAAAAATGTTCAATTGAAATTATGGAGTAATGTATTTGCTTTACATGGCAAGGTTTTGGTAGTAGGATGGGAGCTGCAAGGGTGGCTGCTGTGAGAAGTTGCCAGAAGCTTCCCCTGCATCCAACAGAGCCAATGCCAGCTAGGTCCATGATGGACCCACTGCTGGCCAAGGCCAAGCCCATCAGCGGCGGTGGTAACACCTCTGCCATAACGTATGTCAATGCATTAATATTTGCTTGCACCTCAAAACGAAACAAGCCTGTGGTTTAAAATTGCAGAAATTCTCCAAAATATTCATTCAAATGTTCTGGAAAGGATTTCCCCCCCACACACTGTTTCCATGAAAATAAACATGCTGTTTGAAAGTGCCAGTATTGCAAAGTATTGCTTCACAAGGAAATACTTCATTCTGAAACTCCCCATCAGAAAATATACATTATGTTTGTATTTCCTAGGAAGAACTCTCCTGCTCCATTGATTCCTATGCCAGCCACCTCCTTCCTCCTTTTCCTCACTGTTTCATTGAGGATAAAAAGTTAATTGAAAATTAGTGGCCAGTTCCACTTATTACATAGATCACACACACTAGATCACTGCAACCAAACCAATGAGCAGAGATGCTGGAGACGTGTCCCTCTCGTATGCTTCTGGGCTTCCTACAGCTACCATCTCCTGAGTGCACAGACAACTTCCATCCCCAAAGTCCCAGTGATAGCTTCATGGGTGGCAGGTGCTTTACGCTTGAGCTCTTATTGACCTTTTATTTTGCTTCCAGTGAATCAGTGAGAGTCTTGCAATGGATGTAAGTGGGAGTAACTCCATGTCCCGGAAACAAAATATTTCATGAATTCTTCTTTTTGCCAAGGTGCTGAATTTTCATGGCAGGCTGGAGATTATTCTTTGCTATTTACCAGCAGCATGCTCGCATTGAGTACAGTATGGGTTGCAACAAGTGAAATGTGGCCATCCGTTAACCTGGTTTTAACTCCAGCTCTTAGTTTGACCACATCACTGCTAACCAGGCACTTTCTTGGACCAGAATTTCATTACAGTGGCTCATTATTTCTTTTGTTTTAAAATGTATAAAAGGACATTTCCCCCCCACTTAGGATACTGTTGTGTGATCCTAGAAATATGAAATAGCTTCTGTAGCTGTGCTTATAGACAGAGTAATTGATATTTATGTATTTCTCAGAAGAATATGCAGTTATTCCTCTTACAGCATAAAGGACCCGACTGGTCACAAGGCACATCGGATTTGTGCTTTCTCTAGGAATCACCACTGTTGGGGAACATCTGAATCATTGTTGCAGTAGGTGTATCGCTGGTGACAACTTAAATCTGAGAGAATGATTGATCCACAAACAGTTTATTAAAAATTAATTTGAAGTCTTGCATAGCGTTGGCTCCGGTGCTGCTTTCTCTGAACTCCTGCTTCCTTTGAAGTTTTGTCACTGTCTTCTTCAATAGCAAGATCAGATACTTCTTCTGCACAAGTGTTGCCATTCAGGGCATCGCTGTGTGTGACCTGTTTCCTTGATCAAGATTTTCTGTTGACCTATGCAATCAATTTGTATCTGTTATACTGCTGAACATTGTATAGCTCAGCTGCACAGCCAGGAAGACTTTCATGGTTTGCTTTTTTTTTCTTTTTTTCTATTTTGAGTGTGTGGCATTTGTGGGTTTGGGGTTTTTTTTGTTTGTTTGTTTGTTTTAAATATCCTGAAACAGTTAGAGATTTTGGGGTTGAATACAGTTAGAAAGGATTTTATGCTTCACATCCTTTATTCTTATACTATGCAATCATGGCGTCCCAAGAAAATCCCCAAGTATCTTGACGGCAGTTGACAAAACATACATCACTTTTATTTATCATTAGACCTGTCCAAATGGAATAAGAATTAGAAGTCTGATTTTCTTTATAGCCTTTTGCCCTAGTCACAGAGAGCAAGTTCACATTTATTAGGCTCCTGCCAAGTCACCAGCATTGCTCTGCTGTTTTGCAATTTCATCAGTTTATGACAGAACACTTACATTAGCGTGATTGTTTTCTTCTTCCAATTTTCCTTGCTCTGAAAGTATTCCTCCTTTGGATACTTCTGAATATTACTGTTATTATTATTTGCATTGCTCTCCTGAGGCATAAGGCAGCATATAAGTGTGTGTGTAACAATTTTTGAACCATTGCCCAGTTTCAGTCAAATTGGTGAGAAATGATGAGGTAGTAAGAATAATGAAATTCTAAAAGGTTTTGTGGATGGGCACCAAGCTGGAGTCTGTAATTGCCCCATATGAGTTAAAGCCTGCAGCCTGAAGTTCCACGGTATTATCAGAGATCCCAAACTGAAGAGGTGCCAAACTGAAAGGCAGGAGAGAGAAGAGACCTTTTCTGTACTCCAGCCATGGGAAGCTCTCAGTCAGGGTTTGTACTTTAAGACCAAGGCAGGAACGTACCAGGCAAGATGGGAAATGAAGCTCCAGTGCTCACGGAATTGTGTTGCTGCAGTTAATGCATAGAGTAATGCATAGAGCAGGACCACTGCCTCATTTTGCTTGTGTCTGTTCCATCACCTGCTCTGATGGGGGGAGCTCATAGTACAAGTACATAGGACAGATACAGGAGATGGCGCTACAGCTGGTATTAGGAACAAGGAGACTAAATGTGACAATCCCGCAAATTGTCCAAGTGCAGGAACTTACATTCTTTAACCCTTGTTGGTGAGTACTTTCAAAAATTTTAGGTATATCACTCCACTGATTTAAGGACTATGAGGATCCGAGTGCTGGAAAATTGTCTCTCAGGTATGTCATTCAAGGTCACATATAAACAGCCTCTATAAGAGTTTGGATCAAATATTTTGAGACATGATTAGCCACAGGACCATGTGCCTTTTTGTTTATTCCCTCTCATGTGGTCACTGCAGCACCACACATTGTCCTCACTTACATTTGGCTAGTGGAAAAGTTGCCTTACAATATGCTGAGGATATTGCTTTGTCTCTTGTATTTCAAACATCCCGAACTACAAAGCTAAAGGAAACAAATGTCTTCAGCTCCTCATTTATCATTTCTGTTCTCTAAGGATCTGTCACTGCAGAATTTGTTTTCAAAGTAAGTTAAGGGGAAAATTCTTCTTAATTGCTAAACTTTTCTGGCTCTTCTCTTATTAGTTGCAATTAAACACACAAATTCATCAAAGATCATCATAAAGAATCTTTTTAAAGCGCTTCAATTTTCAGCAATTCTTTTCCCCTTTTAGGGATCATGTGATGACAACATAAGAGGAACTTGCCAAAATTGCTTTCTTGGGGGTAATAAATCGATGTAGTAAACATCAGCTCAAGTAATTTGAAGGCAAAAGGCTCTATGGAGATCTGCCATAAGTAGGTGTGTTCTCATCCTTGTGGATGTTTTGTTTGTACAGCTATCATATTTCACTGCCAGCATGTTATAATCCGAATCCTTCTGAGACAATAAAAACAACAGTCACGCTCATTGCTTCCAAATAGTTTACAAATTATTCAATCCATTTTGCCATTTCCTCGGAAAATCAATTCCATGTCTCTATTTTAGCTCTGGTGAGCACAAAGACAGCTGTTTGGGAAAGTGCTGGTGCTCCAGGATGTTCTGTGTCCAAGTGGGATCGGCACCCGTCAACCCACAGTGTCTTTCCAACATTAAGCTTTATATATGAACACACCTAGCAAAGAAATGCAAATATTTCATCACCTTTGAGGAAAAAGGTGTTATGGAAACAAAATGTGGTTACTAGCTTGCAAGTCTATGGTTAAAACAGAAAAGCAAGGAATGCACCTGCATGGTGTGGGTTTGGTTTTGGTTAATAGCAAGAAATAATTCCCTCTGGGTTAGCACACAGTGACTCATGCTGGCTCCTGCAGCAACAGCACACGGTAAATGTCATAACTAGCACCTGACATCTTTTTGTCACCCAAGAAGAACCAGGTTGGAGATGATTTGGCTGGGATAATGGCATAATTCTTGGCATAATTCCTTACAAATATGCAAACTCATCCGTTATTAGCTTCCACACAGCATTTAAATTGCTTGTCGAAGTTTTCAGGCAAATAAAGAAGTAAATGGGCATTTTCAGAGCTGCTTTTTGCATACGTGGGAGCGGTGAGATATCTACGATTGTTAAGCAGATTTCAAAACTATGTACAGCTTCTTAGCTAAATACTGGTTACCGTTAGACTTGGGCAGTGTAGCTCCTGTGCCTTCGCACTGAAAATCTTCTCTATTCTAATGTGGCTTCTGCCAGGATTTCCAGCTGAATAGAAGTTAATTTTTTTCCAGCCGACTAAACTCTGATACCAGCTGTCTTTTTGTTTAAGTAACCTGTCTATACAAAGCAAGGAGCAATTCCCCAGTACACAGTTTACAAGCCTCTGCTCCGGCCGTGCCTTCAGCTATGGCCACAACTCAAAACAGTAAACTATGACCAGCAGTTAAATTCCCACCACCACAGGAATAATATTTTCTGTACGGATTCAGGGTTGAAAGAGTGAAAGGTTTAGACAGTGTAAGATAAAGTTGCAACATGCTTAAAACTGCAAAGCCAACCAGCAGGAAGAGTTGCCAAGGAGATTCCCAGCGGATGGAGTTGCAAAGGAGATTCCCAGCGGATGGTCCATGTTTCCGTGGCAGGGAGGAGAGCAGCTCACAGCGCTACCAAACAGCTGGCGGTGCTGAGCCGTGTGCAGCACCATCACAGGCCTGGGCAGAGATTTAATGGAGCAGAAAGTAGAGATGGGAAGGCAGAAGCATAAGATGGCCCAATTTTAGCTCCATCCCTACGGCTCCACCGCCCTGAGCATCACCGTAGCCACAGCAACGGCCGTAGGGCTTGGCAGAGCTGGCTCGCCAGCCCCCTCCTCGGTTGTGATGGAGCCTGTTTTTATGGGCATCTATTTACGCTGTAATCATAATACTTGTTTTGAAATGTTTAGTTTCATTTGGGTGGGCTGTAAAAGCCTTTTGTTTTCCCTCTGCTCTTCAAATTTAGATCCGTTTTGGAACGGAAAATGTGGCTTCAAGATGATAACTCAAGAGCTTCATTTTGAAAGCTGTTAAAATGAAAAGCTCCATCATGTTAGAAAGAAAATAATTTATTTGTGAAACTTGGAAACAAAACTTCAATATTTCTAAAATCTTGCCCTTTTTTCAGCAGAAAAAAAACCACCACCACCACCACCACCAAACTCTGGAAATCAGATATGAATCTGCAGGCAGTTCCACTTGCATAAAAGCTGCATTTCACTCCCACTGAAACTCCTTTCTCCATTCAATTTGGTGGTTAAAAGGGGGGGTGGGGTGGGGTGGTTGAAAGTCCCTTCGCTGTGTAAGGAAACAAGCAGAAGGGAATGACAGCAATGTCACTTGCAGGGACTTGGGAGGTGCCAGCACTTCCAGTCTTTTTTCAGCTTCTCATGGGACTTTGACAATGGGATTTTAGCCTGTGTTTTGAGGGTACCAGAGATATCCTTGAAGTAGAAGCAGCCTGATTTTCAGAAATACCCAATGCCTTCCACTTTTGCTGACTGCACTGAAACATCACTAAACTGAAAGAAGGGACGTTTTAGTGTAGGTGCTTGGCCAGTAACACTCCAGTTACTTTATACACTGGATGTCAGCTATAAGGTATAGTTTCTGTTATTAATACCAGGTATTTTGTCTATAAACAGTCATGTAAGCATCTTTTGGAGAAGTGGTCAGGCTCTCAGAAAAGATTATGACAGTTTCACACATGTTAAAAAAATACCGCTTTACTGCATGTGTGCAGCTCCTGTGGGACTCAAGGCTACCAAAGCAAATACTTGTGGAAATCTGACACGAAGGCAGTCATGTTACAATGTTCTTTTTAAAGCCAGATTTAACAGTTATCTCTTGTTTTTCTTAATTTTTATTAGCTAACTGCTTTTCAAATCAAAATGAATAGAGGTAGAACTCCTCTGAGACTCTGGGAGTGTGCTGGGAGCATGTTGTGCTATATCTGCTTGTTTCACTTTGAATTGCATCAGATTTTGGAGTGTAATAGACTGTTAATAGGTGCTGTCACACGCATTTTGACACAATTGTATCTCTACATTCTCAATTTGCAGCTCTGATCTAACCCCTGTTGGAGCCATGAGAAGAGTTTCAGTCCTCTGTAAGGGTCTTCTTTTAAATCTATGTCCATGCATTTTGGAAGAACCTTCTGAGGCTGCACCATTGCATAGTTGACATTGGAAAAGACTGGTTATTTTCTGCATCATAGGCCTGTTCCAGAGGTGTCAAAGTCAACAGTCTATGAATCCATTCATTTCACAGTTGCAGATCCCTGAGTGCTAGTGAAAGAGCCAGTTTGCACCACTGAATTTAAAGAGAAAGTCACTAATAAACAGCATAGCAATGTATGTGATCATGGTGTGTAGGAAAAACTAAAAGAATTCATGGATGCAAGTGGCTTTAGAAGAAATCTCGGTGAAGAAAAGGACTAGAACAGTGAGTGTGGAATAAAATTGAGAAAGAAACAGGTAAAGTTGGGTGCATAGGGCTGGTGTGAAGATAAAAGTGACATGAAGGAAAGTTCAGTCTATTCCACAGGAAAGAGAGAAAGCTTCACAGATGTTGCAGCTACTGCAACTGCTCCTGCAAGCGGGATTCCCTTTGGTGAAGTTGCCTCTGAGATCTCAGATAAGGAAATGCAATGGGGAGGAAGATGTCAGGAAAGGATCACAGGATTCTTGAGTCCTCTAGGTAAGGTAAGGTCTTCTCTGCCTTTAAGACTGTCCATCATGTGATGCTACCACTCCTCTTTGCAGTGACCTGAGAGATCTTTGCTCTCTGTAGATATGTATGGGTAAAACAGAATCCAGGCTGAAAATGGGGTGCCTAAATTATATTTTAAAAGCAAATTAACTGCTTCCAGGAGGTAAAAACTATCACTGGATCAGTCCATTCCGGAGAATGTTGACCTAGACATGTAGATCTCCAGGGTGAGCTATTTGGCTTCAGCAGAGAGTTGTTAATTCACCCTGAGAGCCCAGCTGGAAATTTGCAAAACATTAAGCTTGCATCGGATACTTACGCAGTGAACCAAATTCTTGCCTTCAGCAACATTAATTTCAGACTGGAGTTAGCCAGTGGAGTTTCTCTGAACTACAGCTAATGGAAATGAGAGGCAAATCTGATCTAGAATCTCATGTGAAAACTGGCAATATAGATTGATCGAGACATTATTTTAGAAGTATTTCATAGTCAATACCATGACTTCAAAGCTCAATGTCATCTCAAGTCTCCTGGCATGAATACATGACATTTATTAATAGAGGTGCTGAAGGACTGGCATCCAGTTGATGTCATCAGACAAATTACTTCTCCATTATGTATTGATTACTGTTCTGCCTGGCAAAGAGTACGTGCTTGCTTTTCATACCAATGGGAAATAGCAAAATTCAATAGCTGACCACTTTCAGTAATTATCCAGTTCTTGAAACGCTTCACCTATGGCCAGAAAGAAACTGCGGCTTTTCCAGCACCCAGTAATCTGTCTTCTCAGCAGAAGAGTCTCAGAGAACTTATTGCTCTTGGGTTCCACACATTTCCCTGTATCTTTTCTGTTAGAAAATAGCTTTAATTCACGCTCCTGTCCTTATTTTCCACAGGTGGGGCACAGTTAATCAAAGGATGACTTTATTATGTCTGATCCACAAAATAAGAGGGAATCATTAGTAGGGTGTATGAAAAATTTGGATTCATCAGCTTTCTACAAAAAATCACAATTATTTAAACAAAAATGCTTGTAAGAAGTTTCACAGAATATGACAGGGAAAAAGCAAAGCGTTTTTTCCTCTTGTTTTTCTTTAAGATGAAAAAGCTTTGTTCTGACTATATTGTCCAGACTCATTTTGCCTAGACCGCTCTATCACACGCCAATAAATATTTTCCAGTGTCGCAAAAGCATCACATAAACTGAAATGCTATTACCTTATCTCTGCAAAACATTTTGTCACTATTGAAATCAAATGCTTCTGTAGTCTCAAAACCAAACATTTTTTTAGATTGCTGTGTATGAGAAGTCTTTTCGTTTCATTTTGTTTCCTACTTTTCATGAAACCACCTAATATGACCGCAGATGTTACGATGTGTTCTGGTGACAGAATAGTATAATCTATTTCCTAGTCATAGTTGAGAATATAGTTAAAAGGTCCAGATTGGTTCTTGTTCTCAGGAATCTTTCCATAGGGAAAAAGCCAGCGTAACACTCCTTCCCAGGAAATAAACTTGATGGTGTTGCTTCTGTGTAGGGATGATGTGGAGGGTAACTGTTTATAGACCTTCTAATTAAACCTGAGGTAGGATAGACACGGCACTGAGAAGCATCATCCCATCTCAAGATGGGAATGCAATGGGTAAGTGTTCAGGGTACAGCCCATTGAAGAAAGGATGGAGAATGACCAAGTGCCCTTAGAATGCTGATGAAGGAAACTGTCTCTTTACAAGCATCAACAAAAAAGGGATTTGTCTTGTCCAGTCTTGTGATTCACTGCTAAAGATGCAAGAAAGCTCACTGGGCAACTCAGACCTTCTGATCCCTCTGTGAAGCCCAAGGACAGTGAACTGGGATGGACAGTGGCACTGGGGTGGAAAGAAAACTGAAATTCAGGGGAAACATGAGGGCAGCCAGCATCTTGGTGCCAGATTTCAGCAGTGGCCCAGAAGTTCATTATTAATATTTTAGTGCTTCCAAATACCTCCTTAAGAGGATGGATGTGAGGAGACATTTCTGCTGGAGCTAGGGAACAGCTGTACAAGGACACACAGAAGCAACCCCCTACCTCAGCACCCCTGTAAGCATCCCGGGTGTGCTCTGCAGGGCTGTGCAAGCACAGCCAAGTAGTTGATTTAAGACCTCTAAAAACTACATGGAAAGGACTTTGACACACCCTGCTCTGATTTACATCTTTCGCAACTACAAAATTTTAGCCAGCTTCCACAGGGAGTAAATCAGAAGAGGATGCGTCTCACTGATTTAGTTACTCTGCAGCTGCTTAGCAGCTGTCTAGGTAGACACACAACGGATAGGGAGCATCAGGACCCATTTTGATTTCTTGCAGAGCATGAGGTAATCAAAAAAATGCCTTTCTTTCATCTACATGCTCAAGGACAAAGTAGTGACCCACTGGAAAAATGGTCAGTGAGCTGGACTTGATCAGTTAAAAGAAATGCGAAGCCCACAGGCTTTGTTTTCAAGACTTGTTGTAACTACAGCTGGGGGAAGGTTGAAACCTTGCACTAGTCTGTATGCCACCCCAAATAAATTAATAAAAACCCAGATGAATAAAACTATTTAGAAAACAACTATTCAAATCTATTGTTAACATTTACTTCGCAGAGAAGGGCTCAGTACCTGTGGCTGTCCTACAGCATACCCCTTCCTCAGCAGTGAATCCGTGACCAAATCCTGCCTTCCTGCTTCCCAAACTGGAGAGAGAAAACACCCCACCAGCACGCAGTGTACATCTTAGCTACTCTGTAGTCTCTGCTTCGAAAATTTCAGACAGTTTCTGGACATCACATGGTTGTCTAAACACTCTGGTTATTTGTTAATATTATGAACGGGGAAAATAGGATCACCCATAAAAAGCCAAATGAACTCTGAACAGGAGTCAACACTGAGGAGCTGGATTCCTTATCTGCTGACGATAGTGCTTTGTATGTGGGAAATGGGTGCATGGGTGGTTGCAGAGCAACGGGAAGTGTGTGACTGATGAGGTGATGCTTTCTCCATTCGTGAGCAGGATCATGTTGTTCTTGCTCTTCTGCCTCCAGCCCTTTTGACCAGGGTGACTTTTCCTCAGCAGGACTGGAGTCTTGGCCTTTTTTCATTTGCACAGTGAGCCCTGTTGCTCCTGTTGCAGTCATGTACCTTTATCAGTCATAAGCAATAGTATATGTATTTATCTATATCCATACTTGAGGGTTACTCGTGCCTCCCAGTGCTGACTGAGCTAGCACTCAGGCCATCTTTCAGAAGATAAATAAATGAAGAGACATTCGCTTTTTATTACTTCTGCGATGTATGTAAGTGCTCTTGCTAAGTGACTACTTCAGTTTTAGCAGCTGAAAGTTAAGCAGCCTTAAAAGAGAGTATAGTTTTGTGGTCACTGAAGTGGAAAGGATAACTTTTCTGGCATGATGGAGGTTTTTGAATGTTATTACATGCCCTGTGAGCAAGTGTGGTTTTAAGATCACAGTTCCAGAACTGAAACCTGTTGAGTGATACATCGGGGATTTGAGACTGAAATATAAGCTGTGCGTAGGTCTGTTATCAAGGATGAGGCATGTATGGCATGTAATCAGCATCCAAAACATGTGAGCATGTCTCTTGAAAGGAAGTATTCTTTCTCTGTGAAATTGAGCAATATGCAGAAATTTCCAAATAAGCCCTGATCAGCCTGACCAGAAGCAGGAGCATGTTGGTTGTGTCACTGCAGTGGCATGCCCGAACGTTGTCCTAGGTACCAACTTCTCACTGTGCAGTCAGGAGAGTGCACTGGTGCAAGACTGCTGGCTAATGAGCAGAAATACCCTCTCTTCATTTTTGCAGAAGGACCCACAGCATTTAGAATGGCTTCATCTTTATTGTTCAGAACCCAAAGTAGAAATAATAAAAGTTTCCCAATGGTTGATAAGCAGACAAAGCAATCTAGTCCATGACTTCCCAGTGTTGCTGGCTTTGTCACTGTGATGATGTCCACCGACTGTTGATTCCCAGTTTTTACTGTACCTCTTTTGATAGCATAAATTGCACAGAGATTCCTGCTCTTGTTTAATAGCACTTTCTGGAGATTGATTCCTTGGATTGACATCTTACCTTTGTTCAACTGTCAAAAAATAATACATGCAACAGTGCAAAACGTATTTGAGACAAATAATAGCACTATAATGAATATAAACCATGTAGCATTGCACTGCAGGTGAAACAAATGGGGAAGGAGATGAAAGAATTAATAACTACAAATTCTGGAAATGGATTCTTTTTTTTAAAGATAAATACAGGGTGATAAATATCAGCCTAAAAAGCAAAAATACGTGCAGCCTGGAAACAAGGTGTAGACAAGCAGAACACAGTCACTCCTTAAAGCAGCAGAAAAATAATTAGAAAATATCTGGCAAGAGAAACTAAGTCATCTTTAAAGCATGCCAACAAATAATGCATAATGCATTTGATTACATGCTTTGCTCTTTGCGTACCCGGAGCAGGTGTCAGAGGGAAATCTGGCAAAGTCAAAGGGGTAAAGTGAAGATCTGAACAGGAATCCAACACAAATTTTGCATCACTTACATCCTTCCCTGCCCTACATAAGCTTATAGGCTTTCATACCATTGCTCATTACTGTAACACCTGAAAGCTCAGCAGGACTGATCTACATAATGTTACATCTGAGCTTATTTATCTGGAACAGCACTGCAAGTTTGGTTGAATCTTTTGGTGTTTGTTTGGTGTTTTCTGTTTTTGTTTCTTTTTTCTTCTTTTTTCTTTTAATGTAGTATTACATTAAATATCAGTGGTGTTCACACCAGAGAAAAGCTGAAATTTTGTCAAACTTCACAAAATAGAATTTCACAAGATGAAGACCTGATTTAAGCACATTTATGGAAGTCCTTAAATCCCTCACTGTTTAAAACACCACTTAAGCATGTGCATAAGTATGTTCTTTCAGCCCACTGCCAACAAGGTCAAGTAAATGTGTTTGCCCAGGAATTTTTCCTGGTGGCACAAAAGAACATTTTATTGTACAAGGTTCCTACTTAAAATAATATCTGTTTTTTTCTGAATAAGAACTTAATATAAGGCAGGAGGTGCAAAGGTAGGGCCCCTTCCTAGCCTGTCCTCAGGCTACTTACAAGGGAGAGATCTCCCAGGTTGTAGTCATGCTCCAGAATAACAATATTCTCCTTTTCCACATCAGCAAAGGACTGAGGAGAAGGGGGACAGGTCAGACCATGTTATATCACTTTCTAGCTGTAGGCAGGCAGCCTGGCCTTTGCAGTCACGCTGCCCATTAGTAGTGGTGGTTGGGGCAAGCATGAGAAGGGCAGATCTCATCGGAGTGGTGAAAATCAATTACTTTAAAAATTTTAGTTGTGCAAAAAAAATCTTTCTCCAAGCGAGGTGGTTCATTTTGGTTTCAGAGGCATTTTAAATCATTACATTTTAGAGGAATGGTGATAGTTTTGATCCAAGAGCTCCACTTGGAAAAGCAAACCGTGCTGTCCATGGACATTATGTTAATGTCATATTAAACCTTTGTTTTGGGACTCCTCCTGGTCATCTCGGAGGCCAGGAAAGATTTATTTCCCCTGTTTTTAAGCCATACTTGGGCTTCTGGGAGGGAAAAACAATGAAAAATTGTTGTGGTTAGAAATGTGTGATAGGGAGGATGTGCTGGGTGCTCCTAGTGGTGTCAGTCTTTATATACCCTGTTACTGTGTTTTGTCTGCACTGCTCCAGAAGGGATTTTTCTCCTAGGTTTGTTTGTGGGAGCGTGAGGAAGTAGATTGATCTCATCTGTGGCATGGGCTGCATTTGCTTTCCTAGGGTACCTGGGAAAAAGCACCTAGCAAAGGAGAAAAGGTACTTAGCAAATCCTCCAATAGAGAAGGTATCTAAAGTAGGAAGGAAAGCAGTTTTTGGTCCAGGAATTTTAGATTTATTCACTGTGTAAGCCACGTTTTCTCTTCTTTTCAAGAACAGTACCCAGCTATGTTCCTGGGAGGTGTAGAATTAAATCTCTATAAACAGAACCCGAGTGAGTCCAGGTTTGCACCAAACTGAAGGATCCATAGGTAAATAAAAGGGGCTGATACTACCAGTGGCACACCCAGGCTCCATCTGGACATCCAGACACCCAGAGTCCATCACACATCAGTGATGTGGCACATTACTTGCGTGGGTATTGGTTTCCCACTCTGCGCCTTTGGTCAGTGTAGGGTGTTGGGAAGGTCTGCAGTGTGAGGAAAAACATTCCCTGAGCCAGCTGAAGAAAAAATCAGAATGTTTCAGTTAGGGAATGTGGCAATGAAAAGTTTGGGGTTTGCCTTTTTTTCCCCACCTTTTGACTTTTGCCACATTTGACCTGAATTCATAGATTTGGGTGAAGAAGCTCAAAAGATTGAGCCCCTTTTTGGAAGGGAAGTGTTGTACACCAGTTCATTTGTCTCCTCTGGACCTACAGAGCTGTTACGAAACAAGAAGCTCTGGCTCTTTTCGAAGCAGGGGAAATATTTTTCCACTAAGCTGTGTCTTTCTCACGTAGAAAAATTGCATATGTTTTGTCTGTGCCTAAAACAAAATGCAAGCTGGATACTAGAAAGCATTTTTGCATGTTGGTATTAAATGGGGTTTGTAAAGCACCTTGATGACTAATTTTCTTCCATTTCAATAGTGCCAGGTGATTTAGAAAATGCTGATAGGTATCTCTCTTACTGTTCTATAAATATCTTACAATATCTGACCTGCGTGACCCAGCTAAAAGCAGACAACACAGTTGCAATTTGGATGCTTTGTGGGTGGTAAATGATCCACACTGATTTTCTGCTTCCTCTCCCCAGTTAGAGTGTCTCCTCCCACGGTGGCCCTGAGAAGGACAGGACTTCCTGAAGTTAATAAGAATTACACGCATGAGTAAGGGAGTGGAGCTGCTCAAAGCAGGCGGACCGCTTCGTCTGGCAGCCAGGAGGATCCTCCTAAGATCATAGAGGTAACTTTGGAAAATATTCCTGCAGGGGACAGATCTTGACATCATCTGAGTCACTTAAACCAAGATTGGAAATAAGCAGGGCCAAATTTAAGTTATTCTGGCAGAGGAAATGTGGGAATAGCTGCATTTTCTAGCCTGTGCTGTTCTTGCCTCAGACACAGCTTGAAAATGGAGGCGTTATATTTATTTGCATATGGATTTGCCAAGGTGTCAAACAGTTTCTAATGCATCATTTGAAGATGTTCAGACGCTCAAGAGGCTCTCACCATGATGTGCTCACATCCTACTGTGGAGGGGCAGGAAAGACTTTGTGTACTTCTGTGTCCAACTCTTCTACTTTTTGAGACTTTCTTAGAAAAAAAAAAGTTTGGGATTTCTTGGACTTTGGGAATTGGGGAATTTGGGCACTCAGGTTTAATTTTTTTTTTTTTTAAATTAAAAAAAGTCCTTTTTGAATTCTATAAGCCTCGAGGATTCTTTCCTTTCCTATTAGATGTTTTTGGGACCAGTGATAGGAAGTACCCTTTGCTCTATCACAAGACAGGAAAAAATCCTGTAGAGAACTGAGAGGCAAGTTCCATTTAGAAAACATTTTTGATAAGCATGCATCTCCATTGAAGAGGCTCATTTAATTTCACAAAAAGAAAAGAAAATCTCCCTTTCTCAAATTCTCTCTCCGTTTTTCTTCTTACTGAACTATAGCACTTAGCAACTACTGCGTGCTGGCATGTCAGGAGATTGGTGACAGGTGCTATTAACATTTACACGTCCTTGAATGTGGTAGGGAGTGTTTCCTTGATACTGCAGTGGGTTTTTTTCTTGTTTGATGATCTAGCTTGTAAAACTGGTGAGAGTATACTGGAAGAGAGTGAATGCTTCACTTTTTCTTTTAAATTCCTGTCACCTGTTGTTGTCAGAAGCTATAATGTAGCAAGCTAAGTGCCACAGTACAAAAGCAGAGATATTTTCCTTCTAGAAGTTCGTTTTATTCTTCTGCACTGCCAGCTCATGAGTTAGTATTTGATGGTTGTGCCCTTCAGTTCAACTTTTTACAGATCCTCTTTACGTGTTATTTAAACTTTTCAAAGAATGCCACTAAACTTTCACCGAACATGCACCAAACACTGTACACCAATATAAACTTGTTCCCACCATTCTAGCTATTTTGGAGAGAAAAGTTAAAATAGAAAAATAAAAATAAAAATAATAAAAAAAAGGAACAATAAAACATAGATTGTTTCTAACTCCTGGCAGATCTTGCAGACATTTCCTGACTTTCTATCCATAGACATTCTGGTTATTAAAGCAAAAGTTATGAGTACTAATTGTGACTTGTACAGCATCAACATGGGAACAATGAAGCAAAATACAAGCAAGCAAGGGAATTAGGAGACTTACTGCAAAAATGCAGCATAGGTATGGCTCAAGATGTTGGATTCAGTAAAGTTCTGGCCATGCACTTCTGAAAGACTATCACTGAGTTGTCCAGCTAGAACCAAGGCCTCCAGATAACCTAAGTCAGACCGAGGATTGCTCCTTCCCAGCTCAAGGTTCCCCGGCTGTGCAAGACAAATGCTGTCTGGGTACAACACAAGAAGAGGATGTCAAAGGAGGCGTGAGACAGCAAGACACTCACATGTGGGGAATATAAAGCCAGGAGTGGGCAAGTGGAGAGAACCAAGGAGCTTTTCCCGTCTTTACCACAGTTGGGGTTGGCCAAGTGGTGGTGATGGACAAGGAGTAGACCTTGATGGTGATGTCTCTGGGGGAAATAGCCTCCCAATGAGAGCAGCAGATGCTCCAGTGACTGAGCCCTTCTAAACAGCATGGATTAAACACTGGAGCTATTAGCTCATGATCTCAGAGACTTATCCACACAGTAAAGAAACCATGCTAGGGTAAATGCCCTGGCTCTGAAGCCGGCTGGTGCAGTGCTGCTTGCCTCCATACAACCACTTCCCTCAAGAGAGTGGCATCCTCTATACTGCCTTTTGGGACCAGACACTGACCTATATGATCCCCCAGGAGACTAATACTACTGCCATACTTCCCTGTGGATGTAGGCTGGGAGATGTCACAAGTGAAAACCCTTCCAGGATTCCCCCAGCAGTGACAAGCATGGGCTTGTGACCAAGCCCTGCTTAGCCTAGCTGTAGTCTGAGGGACCATTGTCCTGTAGGCGTAAGAACTGAAGGAATGTAACAAAAGTACAGTCTTGTTCCAAAGACTTTGTAGCTTTTTCAGAAATATTCTAAAAATCTTTATGAGACGGATGAGATAAACGTGTAGGAAAATACGTACAAGTGAAGAGATGTCCTCCAGAATGCAGTCATAACCTTACTTATTAGACACTTGGACCTCCTTACCATCTAGGGATAATCTCGTCATTTGTTTGTGTTAATAAACTTCAGTAAACTCTCTGCTAACCCTGGAATGGGCCCTGGGGTACAATGGCTAGAGAAGAGACGGGGTAACACTGCTTCCTTGAGCCCAGGGTAATTCAGGCAGGTTTGCATCGCTCTCCTGGAGCAGAAGGAAATGTGTCCAAGAGACTGTGGAGGGCTTTGGGACAGGGCTGAGTTTAGAGGGAGAAAGGACATGTAGGATAGCTTTTCCTTCTCTCCAGGCTTTGTCAGGTCTGTGCTGGCCAAGACAGAGCTGGTTTATAGATAAACAATACCAGTTTATCCACTGGTAAGGAACAGATGCCAGCGAATTAATTTTTACTTGGAATTTTCTGTACAGCCCTCCTAAGTGTCATTTTTCATAGGCTTGAGGGATGGGTTCAAATGCTAGCAGAGGATGATCTTGCTGTTCTTCATGCAGGGAAAAACCAGCTCTTCTGCATGTGGCTTCTTGGATGAGTCTGCATTTGCTTGTGGTAGAGTTCTCCGTGCAGCAGGGCTTTTATTTTAATGCTGTAATAAAATACCTGACTATAAACTCTTCTGTAATTATCAGTGCTCTGTTTTCATCAGAAACTTCCAATATACCCGACTTCAAAAGATAAAGTTCTTTGCCAGGTAGACTAGGTCAGTTATTTCTTGCCAGTAAATACTGTGTCTAATAGCACATCTATTTTTACTGAAGTCAAAATTATTCTTTTAATGCATTACTAGTTGGTATTATTCACCTGAATGTGTCACATTAAAGTATAACATTCAACATCCAGGTGTTGCAAAAAAACCCCAAGATGTGAAGAAGCACAATGTCACCTGCAAAAATCAAAACAAGTGAACGGAGCCAGGCACTTGATGATCGCCTTACAGGCAATGTCATAGCGAAGGGTCACATCCTGTCCCTAGTGTCCCCAGTGTAAATGCACCAGGAGCACTGGCAATGAGCATTTCCATTATATTCCTGCTATAAAGCAAGACAGTGAATGCGGTTCCTGGGAAGAACTGTGTGCTTGAATCTGGGAACCCAGCGTATGGAGCAAAGTGCTAACTGAATCAGTGAGAAATGTACGTGGCAAAGGTATAATGTGGCTTCTCAGCTGGCTTAAACAAAGTCTGCCATGGAAAGGAAGAGTCCTTCCTCATCTCTCATGCCCTCATCTGCATGGTTCCTCTCCTTCTCTTCATGGCTCATGCAATTTTACTGAGTGAGTGAAATTTTTTAGCCAGCTCAGTGGTGCTGGCTTGTGATGCTTAATTTGGCGTTTCCAGTCCAGCAAAACTAGGGAACTTCTCATCTTCCAAGTTCAGATATGTGCCTTCATCACATCATGACCTCTTCTGCCTCATCCTGATTTCCACCAGATAGAAACCTAGATCTGTATGCCAGAAGGGAGCACGACACGCTGTGGCAGATCCTTATCTGTACATCAGGGCCACAGAACCCTGCGGTGGTCAAAGCCTTTACCCCTCAGGTAGAAACACAGGAAAGAAATGCATGGATATGTAAAATGCCATACATGAACTCTGCTTCAGAGCTGGAGATAATTCTCTTAAATATCAGTCAATAGTCTCAGTCACAAGGTCTTGAGATGTCATCAGCATTTACCACTGAACTGAGCTCTGCCTGAACTGGGGGAGATCGATACAAGTGTGATGACTCCTACACCAGTGAGCCAGCCAGCTTGGCTTGAGATCAAACTAGCCAGAGGAATATCACTGTCAATAAGTTATGGTTTCCAGAAGTCAATGTGTTTTAACTATTCTACCACAAAAGTGCTACTGGGACGTGTTTTCTATTATCTAATTTGGTGCAGCCCATCCTTATTTAACATTATTTCAAAGTTTAATATCATTTGTCTTTTTTTTACGTCACAGGACCCACAAATCAATATGTATTGAGTCAGCCAACCACAATGAGATAGTTAATTCTCATGCACTGCGCTTTCAGCACTGCCTGCATTGACTAGAGAAGGCAGAACTGGCTTCTTACACCGAAAAGCAAGGAAAAAACCCACTAACGACATTGCCAAAAAATGACCCCAAGTTATTTAAGTTGGAATTTTTACTGAATTAAACTACCAGTTCCTCCACACTGAGCAATGACTTTTTTAAACAAGCTCATAGGCATGCATTTGAAGCTTCTAGCTGCGCTGTACAGTTTATAGTCTATGGCAAATTTCAACCACATTAAAGGCAAGAATGCTACAACTGATTTAAAATGACATTCAGGTTCTTTCTGTGTTGTATGAATTGCATTTTTTTGCAATTCACTAAGAAATTTCTATATAAGCCTGGGTGCCACAGGTGAAAATAAGTTCACTGTAGGGTATTTGGCAACTAGGCAACACCATAAGCCCGTCTACACAGCTTATTGTTACACATAGACTTTGCCAGCTAGGAGCAAGCAGTTATCCCATCTGTAACAGTGTGAAAGGTTTTAGCTCTATAAAGCACGAGCTGTCACTGCCAATTTTTTCACAAAGGTCCACATACTCATTGTTTTTGTTCAAATGTTAGCGTTCAGATCTATGTGATCACGCACAGCTCTTCCTCTGATTAAAGGTAAAGACATTAATGGCTTTAAGATTAATGAGAAAAGCTTGGAAATGTAATTATTCACAACTTAAAACTCACAAGATGAAGTTATAATCCCAATGCATTTGGCTTAAAATTAGCAGAGTAATATGTAAATAAATATAAGTTGAAAAAACACAGACAAACCCCAAATTTCATACTGGCAGTTATGAATGGCCTGGAAAGGCAATTTATGGTTCACTAAGAGGGTGGGGGAACGTATTTGTCTCAGTCCCACCACAGCAGGATCCCTAACCCACGAAATGGTTGCCTAGCTTTACTAAAGCACACACAGGTAATATAGTTTTTCTAAGCGCAGTGCTCAGAGTCTTAGCATCTTTTAGTAATGCTGAATAGAAGATAATGCCTGAAGCAGCTTTCAATCTCTGGGGGATTAAGTCGATGACTGCCCAAAGCCCTATTGAATTATCACTTTGAGGATACCTACCAGGTAGTGAGAGACTAGAGAGAAGTCACCCCCAGTCTTGGTGTAACACCCTACAACACCACGGGCAGAGCGAGTGCCAAGGTGTGACTCGTGTAGCGATGATGGCACCCAAACCATGGCACGGTCATACCTGAGCTGGCACAGGTCCAGGACCTACTTGCCCTCCTTGTGGAACCAGGTCCCACCACCAGCATTGATGGAGGTATCTCACAAAAGTAGTGTGTGGGCTTCTGCTTATGCAGAGCTGGGAGTGCAGCCATTTTAAAACTCTTTTCCTTCATCAGTTCTTTACAACCTTCTCGATCCAAATTTTCTGTGTTCGGTTTTGCTTCAAGCTGCATTTACGCTGTTTTTGGTTAAAGTAGTTTCGCTTTTTCAGCAAACAGAGATGAGGAATTATCTCAGCCAGCTTCCATTGAGATTTCTTAATATTTTTAAGGACATAACTTTGCAATCTGAATTGTTTACTGCATTTTTGTTTAACCACGTACAACCAGGCAAAGGCCATGTACAAAGGGAAAAGCAGGCTCCTTGCACTTGCCACTTCTCTGGATTTGAGAAGTATGTAGTGGTGGTTTTTTTCTAACCCTCTTTTGGTTTATGAACACAAAAGTAGTGAAAATCATGATGTTCCTGTGACATTAAACTTTTATTCATAAAATCCCCAGGAAACAGCATTTGTAAAGGAATCAAGCCAAAATATTGCTAATATTTTTTTTTCTCATAACTTTGCTCATCAGGGAAGAATGTAAAATTACTGCTATTTTTTTCTCATCATTCCCCTATGTCACTATCTTTCTGTCTTTCTCCAATATTATTGTAATTCCTATTGAATTTTGTGTGTCTCATATATGACTATAGAGCAGTTTTCTGGGAACATTTTTGTCTCTCCCTTGTATCAAACTCTGAAGAAGATGCTACACTGTCATCTACTCAATTATTTTCCTACAGAAAGACAGAAGAGAAGGTAGCAAATAAAACCTTGGCAACTCTCTAAATAAATGCATTTAAGGGAGTAAGTTGCAGACAAGCTGTGGATATGGGTATTTAGGTTATTGTGATGGCATTAACACTACGGGGCTACGGCCATGTATAAATCTCTTCATCACAACCTAATTTTTCCCACCTGCAACATGAACTAGTATCAAGAGCAGATGATACTGTTGAGGATTAACTTTTAGTGCAGATGGTAATGTTGAGGATTAACTTTTAGTTACTTTTTGTGCAGTAATCCAAACGTGTGCAAAAGACCTGTGCTAACCTTACATTTCTTTAAATAGTCCCGATACACTGCCTGACGTGAGCTTTCAGTACTTGCAGAAAGACCTTTTGAAGCATAAGTTTCTCAGTTCCTCTTAGTGCCATCAAAGCTGTTCCCTTGGATCTGGTACTTCACTTAATACCTAGGTGTTTTGTCTCTTTTTTTTTTTTTTTTTTTTTTTTTTTTAAAGAAGCTGCATTTAGCTAAAATATAAAGAGACCAGCAAACTCAAAGGTTAGCTGTTTTGTACGTATGTTTTTTCCTGAATGTATTAGCTACCCTCTCAAAATCTTTGTACAATATTGTAACTAAATCCTCAGAGTTTAAGGGTAAGGTTATAGAAAGTCTGTCTTGCATTTGTTCCAGTTCCAACAGAAAGCCTTTCTCTCAAATGAATCTGTTTCTGGTTTTGGTTCCAGATAAGATTGTGAACTTTGGTTAAAAGTGGTTTTTCTCACTCTGCATCTTCAAAATTTGGACACAAATGGAGTCTTTGCTAATGGCTTACTTTATTTATGGCCTGTTCTCTGCAGTTTCAAATACGTACTTTTCCAGGGAGACTTAAAAAGGGAGGGTCCACTCATTGGCCTTGTTCATAAAGAGCAGCTGAGGTGGAAGAAAAATTGTCATTAAAGAATTTTCCTGGAAATCTTCCAAGGGAAAACCTCAAGAGTGAGTGAATGAGAAAGGCGATCTCCATCAGTTACACCTGACTGTTCAGATAATTAAGCTTGTAATAGGAATGATAACAAATGCATTTTCTGTCAGTGGGAGGTTTGCTGGCAAGGCTCGAGCCAGAGGAGGAACATCGGGCTGTACCAAAATTACCTAATGCTAATGTTAGTGATGTTACAGTTCGTATCTGCTGCAGCTTATTTTGAGTTGCCATACGTTGCCATTTTCTTGCTGGTGCTGGCAGGGGTGTTGTGCACTCACCGAAACAGGCTGATGTCACTAAGCCCATCCATCATTGCTGGTTATGTCACTGATAACTGAATAATGCAAACTAAGGCATCCTGCCTAAATGGAGCAAAAGCCATTTAGAGGCAGTCTTGCCCGCACCAGGGAGAAGAGAGGGGCAGGTATGTTGCACAAGGGACTATAAAAAGGGACAGAAAAATAGGTAAGTAAATTTATACCTGAATTGCATACAACAATTACAACCTCTAGTGCCACTGTAATAGTTTAATCAAAAAATGTTTGAGCACAGCTAATTTTAACTTTCATGGTTATTATCTCTGCTTTGATAAACAATGACAGCCGAAGCCAGACAGCAGCCTTTTGTTCCCATGTCCTGTGACTGGTTGAATCCTGCTGTATTTTGCACCCAAATCCAGTTGTATATTGGGGTCAATGAGCAGAGCTATGGTGTGCCACAGGGTCCCTGTGCCACTGACCAGTGACAGGAGAGATGCTGGGACAAGTTCGCACTGGGACCTGGGATAATAGGCATTAACTCTGACGAGGTCCTCATTCTGTGATGTGAGGGATGGGAGAGAAAGCCAAGAGAAGGTAGGTTACCATAAGCAGAACCTCTAGTCCCACTACTACTTCTATAAACAAATAAGCAAAACTCTAAATAGTTGAATTCAGAAAAAAGAGCACCAGAGATGGAATTTTTTTGGTACTTCCCACAACTCTCTGCAATACTGTTTATGTCTTTTCTCTCCCTGCTATGTGGGTCATGGACATACTTGTCTGCTCCTAAAAAGTCATTGCATTCTTTTATCTGCCATCAGGACCAGTCATGCTGCTGCAGATCTACCTACCCCATACCCTGCCGTGGCCCATGAGTGTTATTTATTCCAACACATGCGATGTGCCAGAAACTGCATTTTCCTACAAAGTTGCGTTGTTATTACAGGTATATAAGAACTAGAGGGTAGGCTGTGGAAGGTGCACATGGATGAAAAGAAGGCGGCTGTATCTCATTTTCCAACCTCAGGAACTGCTCGATTTCCCTTAAGGGCAGCTCTCCTAAGCCTCCCTCCCTCTCTGCACAGAGCAGGGCTGGTCCCACAGTGCGCACTGCCTGCTGCCCGCTGCATGCTCCTTCTCCAGCTGCACCTGCTTGCAAACCGCTGTGCATAGCTCCTCCCTGCTGCTCCCTCTGTCCAAATTCTGCTCTCGTGGCAGGATGGCCCTCATAGGAAGGGTGCTCGGACCTGGCTGCAGCAGAATGTCAATTTATCTGCCTGTCCCATGACAGCAGAGACTGCTTTCTGCTCAATCTCTCCTTGGCAGCACCAGCTCAGGTCTGGTCACCTGCTTTGCTCCCACTTTGTCTTTTGACAATAGGAACATTTTTTTTATAGTTGTTGTTGGTTTTTTCCCCTAATCATGTACTACATGAGTACTAGGGACGAGTACTCCACAATCATGTACTAGGGAGAGAGTGTGAGACCTGCATTTCTAAGGGAATGGACACCAGAAAAAGGTGGGCACAGGAGTTTCCAATGTGTGCAGATCACAGTAGGGACCAAAGTTACCAGCAATGCCTGCAATACTGCTTATTAAATTATTAAATCAGTGCTCTCCATTTTTAAAAATACTTTAATGTGCTTGGAGCAGCAACATGCTTTATTTGCACTTCAGCTGGAACAAAGAATAGGCTGTGAGTTTATTAGATGCATTGCAATTGCTCCCATGTATTCCTCCAGGCAAGCACCCAGGATTTATTTACTGTAATGCAGCAACACTGGCCAGTTGGTGGTTGTGCGCAAGAGGATGGGAACAGGGGCAATTTCCCTGCCTGGCTGTCTGTTATTTTTTTTTTTTTTTTTTGCAGAAGCTGATTCCTGCCTTCCGTCTGGTTCCCTCCAAGCGGGAGAGAACATTGGCTAAAGATTTGTGCATTGACCTCCAGCTGGTCTAGATCAGAGCCCAGAGGACAGAGAAGTTTGCTGAGAAAAGAGAAGGAAGGGTACTGCAGCCTTTCAAAGGTCACTTATGCCTCCAGGGCTGATCAAAGAGTCTGAGAGGTTGTTTGGGCATGTCACTGACAAACAGGCATCCAGTCAATCATGTTGCATTTGAGATCCTTTGCCCAGATGGAGAGAAAGAGCTAAGACAAAAAGCAGCAGTCAGCAGAACACATCCCTCAGTGTATCAGCTCAGCCATTGCTGCCTTTGGTGCATCAGCTGTCTGTCTTTCCTGTTGGGGGACAGAGCTGCAAGATATTCTCACTTTGCATGATCTGTTAAGTCCTGCGGCTGAGCTTTTCATCATTAATAACTATTAGTAGCTAACATCTACCCAAAAGCGTGGATTTGGCAGTGATAGAAGAACAGCAGCCCTGGGTGATCCCTTCTGTGCCCAACTATCTCCACAGCAATGTGGGTTTAAGAGCAATTTCAGCATTAATTGCAGACGTTGGAAACTCCTCGGTCTTCTTTTTACTCCAGACATCTTTTCAACACAGCCTGTCAATGGCCTCTGGAGCCTTTCTGTGGATATCAAACTTCTTTTTCTAGTGCTGTTCCCTTCTTTCTTTTGGTTTGTACACAGGCAGTAAACATATCTGAATCCGTGGGATATTTTTGGAAAATTAGAAAAGAAAACATTGCGTTTATTTTGGGAAAACAAAGGCGGCGGCACATATTCTGTAACAGACCCAAAGTGGCTGTTTAAATTATTGATAGTGATACAGAAGGCCTGTTGACAGAACGATAGTTCAGCTTTGCATGTATTTGTCTTTCCCTTTGTTCTCCAATGAGACAAGGCTGTTTATTTATGCCGGGGGCAGATTGCATTGTGCAGATAAAGGCACTAAGAATGAATAATGAGCACACTGGACAGGCGAGGAGCATGCAGCAGCCCACCGCAGCCCCAGAAGGCTGGCTGTAGTTCAGGGTCATGCATGGTGGATCACGCACTGCTGGGGCAGGAGGGGAAAGCTGCCCCTTGAGCCCTGCCGTGCTCCTGCTTGGGGTGGATTTAACCTCACATGGCTTTGGACATCTATAGCATCAGCCTTTACAATCAGTAAGAGGAATAGACACCTACAGCAGGGTTACAGACGCCCCTGTTTTCAGAGGAGGTCACACACACACACACACACACGCACACGCACACGCACACGCACACGCACACGCACACGCACGCACGCACGCACGCACGCACGCCCTGGTCCCCGACACTGCCCACCCCATTGCCTGGATCTCCGCTGACTCTGAAGGCAGCCTTGGGCAGCTAGTGTGGATTGAGATATTTAAGCACAAGTCGCCACATTTAACCATTTGGATGCCTCCTTGGTGGGTAGAAGGATGTTTTTTTTCCTTCCATCAACTAAAAGTTCTCTTTGCTGTAAATGTACACATTCCAACTTTTTACCTGCACCCATTCCCTGGCTTGGAATGGTTGGGGAGGATGCACATGTAACAAATTTAAGCCTACTGAAAATAAGCTTGTTTTTCTTATGTAGCTTTCTCTGACTCCACAGCAATAGTCCTCCCGCTTGCTGGGCTCCATGGACAACAGGGTGTAAATGACCAAGTTTTAGAAAGTGTATTGTGAGCGAAGCTATGAAAATAACCTTAGTGACACCGCTAGTGGCTTGTGGTTTATGAACCAGTGAGGCACCTCCAGAGAAGGTAATAACAAATTATGGAGGATGGAGAAATCAGAAAATTTTGCTCTCCCTACACTGATAGAAGTGTGGAAAACAGTTACCTGGCAGTGCTCATGGTGGGTTTTATCGAAGCGGTTGTTGGTCTAATTCTCCTCTCCAGTCAGGCAGGTTTTGACCTTCATGACAGCAGAGTTAAAGCAGCCTAAAAGTGTACTGCTTCTCTCCGTCCCCAAGATGAGTGCCTCTGGCGCTGGAAGTGTTGCAGGCATCCCAGTCCATGTGAACAATTTTACTGCCCTTAGACCCACCTTGACTTTATATTTGGGAATTATTTTGTCTCCAGGTACAGCCTCTAATGGTGGAGAAGAGACATCACAGGTGCTTTTCATGAGGCCTTTCCTTATGTGCTGTACTTATAGTGTAAGGAAAGGCTGCCTTGACTGAAAAGTACACATTTTTTCTTGGAAACGATGAAATCCATCCATTGCCTGCTGGCGATGAGGAATACCCGTCTATGTGTTTTGCAAAGAGACAAAAGCATTCTGCTGTTGCCCTATTAAAATAATGACTGGTATAAAGAACAGATTTTGAAAAATCAAGCAGGGGGAGTGAGACTGCACGTGAGCCTGTGTGCATGTTGAATAAAAGGCTGAGTGAGGATTAATATTATATTAGAAATTCAACATCTCTGAATCACTGCAGTTTTCATTTTAATGTTTCACCAAATGACTATAACCTTAAAAGTCAAATACATGACAGATGCACTTAATTACCTCACTGGAAGAATAATAATGCTCAGGACTGTTAAATGGAAGAAATGAAACATGACTAAGCTGGCGTTTGTTACAGTGCCTAGTTTTAGACTTTTCCAAGCCATTTGATGGTAAGGCAAGTCACTAAGCAGTAGGTAGTTACTAATGCCTTTTCATCTTCAGGGCAATGGCAGTCATGGTCAAAATCACACTTTCTGTGCCACTTCCCATGCTGGACATGGTGTGTGTTAGGTCCTCACCAGGATGCTTCTGCCAGAAGAAAGGGAGACCTGGGCTGAAGAGAGGGCTAGAACCTGAGAACACCAGTCTGTCCTCATCACTGTCACCACTGGAACTGGGGGAGCCACCCTTTCCAAACCAAGGCCCAGCGTGAGATGACCAAGAAATTAACAACTTTGGGAGGTTTAAACTGAACAAAGAACAATTATTTTAAAAATTATTTATCATGGCAAAATGCAATGCCCAGTGCCTCACGTGCATGGTTCAGCGTTCAAGAGGCATCAGCAAATGTAACATGTAGTTTTTGTGAGCAAACATAGCCAGGTGCTTAATATAGACAAAATTACCAGCAGGGGGAAATGCTTTTTGACATAACTTGTGCTCACCTTTATCTGTTGAGAATAATTCTAATTTTGAAAAAAAAAACTTTCATGTTAACCGTAAATCTAGCCATAGGCTGCAAGAAATATACCTGGTGAATGTCCCTGGCTACTCCATGAAAACACAAGGTTTCTGATAGGAGTACTTTTAATGTAGTGTTTCTTTCTTCTTCTTCTTTTCTTCTTCTTCTTTACTCAATTTTTTATTCATTACAAAGTAAAAAACTGTTGAGCTGAAAAATAGTCATGTTTAAATTTATTTTATGTTAAATACGTCAGTGAAGCAGCAAAATGTTTTTTGTATTTCTCCATTGCCCAAGGCATTTCTTAAAGCCTTTTCTCATGAGCTACTTTTACCCAAATGCCTGGGAAAACAAAAAAAAAAAATATCCCTGAATGAACTGATTTATGAACACAGCTATTAGTTTTTAACACACATTTCATTTTTTGTTTTTCTCTCCTGCATGAAAGATATTTAGTCTATGAATATTATTGGTTTTAAAACCCCTCTCTCATATATCTCATGTAATCACAGAGATTAGAGATAGAGAAGACTTATTGGGTCATTTAATTAATCCCCTTACTATTACAGGACTGTCATCCGGAGTATATACAGCACTTTGTTTTGTCCAACTCAAGAAAGTCTGGTATATGTGGGCTTTGAAAATGTCAAAAAAATAATTCCAGTGTCTCATCAGTCTGATATTGACCAGCATCAGTCGAGATAACCCAGCTGGACTAGCACGGTCACAGCATGGCTGTTTTTGTGTATAATTGCAAAGATCCAGTGGTGCAACTGCCACTACATGTGGCTGCTTCCGCAGCCCATCCATTTCTACATGGCTCAGGCTAGGGCAGCTTTTGATGTGACCCTACAGCAATGTTCATACTTGTCCCTTTACACCCTTCCATCTCTTCCAGTTTGAGGGCTGGGAACAGGAGGGAGTTTTTGTAAAACTTTCATATCCTAGTTTCCAAGGATGCTCTGCAAACCAGCATGCTCTAACAGTCGTGCTTAGGAATTTCAGATATAGCTTTTTGGGTGGTGCTTTTTGGTATGTAGCTACTTGTGATTTTCATTCTTGGAGAGTTTTCAATCCTATGGAGCAGAGTGCAGCAGTAATTTTGCTTGTTGCAGATGGAAGATGCACACCAAATACTCTGTGTAACGGGGACTTTTCCTCAATTTTTCGCTTTTGCTCAGAATGTCCTAGGTTAAAACCACTCTTTGCTGGCTGTATCCTGACTGCAATTCGGTATTGGCATCCTCCTTCCCATATGCTGTTTTTTGGGGGCAGCTGAGATGCAAGTTGAAGTATGTAATTGCTCTTTTGTATGTGAGTGCCTTTGGCATATTCAGATATATTTATTTTTTAATCAGGAATGAGTATAACATCCTGCAAGGGCCAGGTAAGCGATTTGTATTTGCTCCTGACAAAGTGTTTTATTTCTGAGCAGAGAACATCACATTGCCCAAACAACATAAATGCTAGCTAAGGTCAGTACCTTTTCAACAATATTTTATTTTGAGGTTTCCATCAGTATTACACTTTTCCAATAACACAAAACTCAAAGATAAACAATTGACTGTCCTGTTTCCTTGAAGGGACTGGTGCCAGATCCATTTGCAAAGTCTATCACTGGGCTGAGTTTCCCATTACGTGTGGGGCCAGGGTGCAGGTTCTCCGCAGACCTTTTGTGTCGGCAGCTGAGGAGCAGGCTTTTGTGTGACACAGCACAGTGATGACACCGAGCCTACACCAGGCGAGGCTACTTGTTTGAAAACCTACCAGTTTTTAACATCTGAAGTATCCAAGAATGAGGGTTGAGGAAAAAAGAGCAGAAACCAAGTCTTTCTGACAGGCAGTCCTTCAGGCAGCCTCGTGTTGAGGGTTATGAATGGAATGCTCAGGTTTTCCTACTTCACTGTTTGTTTTTGTTTGCTTGTTTGTCAACATGAAACAAAAGAACAGCTTCCACATATCTCAAGCACTTCCAGGGGGTGCTTTTAAGCAGTAAAGTACCTGCTCCTCTTTTTCAAAGCTGATATTTTTCACAGCCTTTAGTGCTTATTGCAGTAATCAATTTAGGAGACTATGGTGAACTTTTTTGTAACTTAAACTCCTAAATACACATCCAAGAACCAAAGTAAGTGCCTGGATTTCCAAGTGCCAATGCCCAGGATCTCCCATGGATACAAGGGACTGAGAAAAGAAAAAAAAGCCGAGGACTCTATAAAGATGCCTAATTTCATGTAGTTCCTTTTGGAAAAATAATGGTCTAGGAACATCAATATTTACCTACAGCCACTCAGGCAGAGTTTTAAAGCTCAGACTCACTTGTAGCACTGAGATGTATGTACTGGCTATGTGCCATTCGCTATGGGGACAGCAAGGTCCCAGAAAAGGACCTCCTCAGAGACAGATCCACATGAAATGCTTGATGACCTTGGACAGGGAGTTCAGATGCCTGTGCACATGCAAAGCTGTCTTGCTGGTTCAGGGTGCTTTGCATTGAAAATGGCCACACTAGTTGGAGCCCAGCCAGATAGCCACTCGACCAGCATGGACCTGTCTTCTCTTCCTCAGCCCTCTAGTGCTGCACCATCCAGAGGCTGGCTCCTGCCTGTGAGCAGCAGCTTCGGGAATAGCCCCGGCTTGGCTCTTTCCAGCTTCGGCAGTGGCTGCTGTGTGGTGAACACAGTGTGTTTCCAGGGGACTGGTTGTGATCCCTCCACTGGCCTCTGCAACAGACTTTACAGGTTTCCACACTCTGTTGAGTGAATCTTCCTCCTACTAGATGGCACAACAGGGCTTTCATATTGCTCTGAAAGAGGTTTTTCTTGTTTGCCAGCTCATGTGGTGAAAATGTGATGTGCGAGAGTGATACGGTTGGAGGCAAGATTTGAAGCGATGCATGCAGGTTGTGAGCTAGAAGGAGTCTGAGGACAAAGCCTTGCCATTCTTGGCTGCAACACAGCACCATGGCTCCTCTGCTCAGTAGGACCTCACATTCCAGCTGCACCTGACATGGGAAAGACACTGCTAAGCTCCACTGAGTGCCTGCTAGACCAGGCTTTTTGGCACAGGAACACAGGATAAAGACCTTATTCCAGTACAAAGTTTATGGTGAGATTCAAGAGGGGCTGATGGGCTTTTTCTTCCCATGGAGTTACTCCAGCAGGGCTCCAAAAAGAGGAACTTTCAGAAGGAAGAAGATACTATTTATTATAACTCCTATAGACATGTCTTTCCTATGTACATTCTCATCCTGCCCACATCTACATTTGACCCTACTCTTCTCAGAATATCCCATAAATTAGGAGACTTATTTGCTTGGAAGCGCTTCCTAGGCTATCCTCTCTTTGGCTTAATTTCTCCTCTCTGCTCTGTGTTCTGCTGCCTTTGGCTCTGGTGCAGGAGTGGGCACTGAAGTTGGTGAGATATCGGTGGGATCAACAAGAAGCCAGTGATGATTTTGTGAGATACTACAGAGACACTAGGCAAGTCCAAAGCTCTGCACTTGACCCTCCTTTTTTCATGTACCATGCAGGTGGTGATGGAGGGACAAACAATTTGCATAGTTTCATTCATATTATAATGAAAAGAACAGCAGCAGAAAAGAGAGCGGATACTATCATTAAAAAATCCAATTGAAAAATCCAGAAAGCTTAGCTCTCTGATGAGCAGTTTTAAGCAGCAAGTATTTTGTTTATTACGATGTTAATTGATAGAAGAACTAGGAATACTGTTTCACAACTGGAGACTTTTCTTCTTCAGAGCAATGTTCCACTGAATACTTTCTTATAACTTGCTCATCACACAGATCATGAAAAGTGGAGGTTGAGAAACAGGGATCCAGGCAAACATTCTAAACCTATTATTTAAACGGTTACTTCTATTAATCATGTAAAATAAAAAGCTTTGGGTCTCAAAGAGTCATGCTGGGAAATTGAAGTTTAGAGTGTGAATACCTTTGATATATTTATTTTAGACTTGCTGGGGCTTGGTCTTCTTTCAGTATGGATTTTCACCTGCAGCAATCTAGCTGGCATCATCACTGTCAGTGGAGGTTTTCAGGGTAAATGAGATGGGAATCTGGCTTTCAGTGTTACAAAAAGTTTGTATTAAATTCAGCTAGGTAAACTTTGTCCTCTGCTCGGTTGCAGGTTTCTGCCCAATGGCAAAGGGATGTGGAGAAGAATGGGGAAGTAACTGATGCTTCTTCATGTTTATTCTTCACTAAGGCATCACTGAATCCTGATCCAAACATTTCTCCATGACTGTATAGCAGCAGTTTCTATTAATGTCAAAGAGTCTTTGCTACCTTTGCTGCTCACTGTTTTGACATTTTGGGGCTACATCCACACCACTTATGTAATTTTTGGCCTAGAAGACAGAGGATGACTGGTAGGTCTCAGCACAAGCTGTGTCAAAGCATAGGGTGGGTGGCTGTGTTTGTGCCAAGTGTTATTAAAGCAACAGCTGCCAGCACATGCTGGCTGAAGATACGGCTCGCTTTACTTCCAAAAAACAGCCTGCAAGGTGCAACACCCACTCATCCTACTCCAGCAAGTCATGTCTGCTTAAAGATAAGCAAATATCTGTGAATACGTTCACTGAAATCTACATTTCTGTCTGGATTAATGGTTGCACTGCTGTACCACTTGGAAGCTGTAGTCATAAACCCAGGCTCTCGATGTACGAGGTGCTGTACAAAGGCAGGAAAATTAATTTTGGGGTGTTTCTAATGTTTGTTTGGGTCTGCAGGGTCCCGCACCCCTGTTCACCCATCTGTTGGGTAATCTTAACACTTTCCTAAGCAATTGTGTTGTTCCTTGGGAAGGTAGCATTGGTTACAATCCACTCTGACTGTTTTAGATATTACATTAAAATATTAGTAGTCTAGCAGTGTGTAGAGACAGACGATCCTTGGTATTGTCCTAAAAATACCATAATCATTATCCAGTTTTCTCTATATAAGGATGGAGCAGGAGGTCACAAAGTAGAAAATCAAAGGCAAAATCAGCAGTAAGCAAGATTAATAAGGAGAATGAATGGAATAACAACTGAGTAGCATAAAGCTGACAGGTTCTCCTCTTAGAAGAGGATGTGCAATACAGGTTTTTTCTAGTAATTATCATCATTTCTTATGAAGTATCAAAGAAGCTGAGGAAGGAGGAAAGACTGGGAAAGCAGTGCTTCCAATCCTGCTTGAGCAACAGCTTAAAATTCTGCCTCCCTCATGCAGCTGCTTGTCAGTGGAGCACAGGACTCCAAACCCATGTCTGTAATTCAGCCCTTTCAACTTGATTCTAAGCAGGGCACTGACAATATCTGGGTAATTGCAGATTACTTGCAGATATTCCCCGGTTCCCAGTATAAGGTCTCTCACAGCAACAGAAACAACAATAAAATTGCTTAGATTGTCACTTCAGAAACACTCAGAAATCACTGGTCTGCTTTTCAAGATGCTCCCATGAAGCACAATATTACCATTGTTTGTGGGGAAGCAGAATGAGAGCCAGCAGTAAGTGTTGTGACATACATCTGTAGTGGAAAAGTTTTGATGGGGAGTACGGAACATGGGTAGGAAAAAAGAGAGATGGGAAAGTGCTTTCCATAGCTCTTTGTTGCTGTGGTGAATAGCATCACAATATCTCTTAATGAAGCAGATGTTCAGATAAACAATTTCAGGCTACAAACACCAAAAAATAGAATCTTCCACAGGGCTTGAGTTCCAGCTCTGTTTCCCTTGTTAACCAGTTGTCATGCTCTGCTTGGCAACACCATAAGCACAAAGGCATCTAGTGGATAGAGAGTATTTTAGAAGAGCTGCCAATATGATTTCTTAAGCACATCTTGCTTTGGTCTCCGTCATCTTAGATGGAAACTTTGGTTTTCAGACTTGTGAACTCCATTGCTATTTCTCCTTCTCATGTGGGACATTATGTCCCTAACACAGTCCTGTTGTAAAATTAGGAAATAAGTTTATGTGAAACAGATGCATTTTGCTTTATTTGCTTTTTGCTCTAATCATGTGTCAGCACTAGCTAACTGAGACTGTGTCAAATAATCTCCAAAGCCTCATGATAAAATTGTTATGTTAACATCCACATTTCCTAATACTCTAATACAATTACTTTTGATACTTTTGCTCATTTTTGGATGTATAGATGACAAAATTGTAAGGTGAAGGGGAGAAAATTGTAAGGTGAAGGGGAGAAGACCTTTTAGAGGAGAGGTCTGGTTTGTACAGTAAGTATGGGGTAAAAAAGTTACACCTCACTATGGAGAAACCTGAATCACCTGTGGGTCTCACCATTCCCAAAGTGGAAAACAAGGGATGGCTTTGGAGACTACTTCAGAGCACACAGCAGCTGCTAAAAAGGCTTGGTGCACCTAGCATTAGGTTCAGGGCAAAGACAATTAGACCACTGGGCCAAAACCAGTGTTAGCACTGGGAACATCTGCTCTAGGTTTGTGTCCAGACACTTGTGATCTTCTGTAAACAAGAAACTTGGGCATAAAGTCCAAGCAGCCACCTAAGGAGCATCTATCAGAGGATGTCAAACAGAGGTATGGGCAAAGGAACAAATCAGCCCTGTGGACACTGCTTAGCAATCTGCACTTCTTTTTAAGCTGCCATGGTTGATTTTGAAGTGGCCTGCCTGGCTCCTTGACAAGCAGGGATTTGGCAACTGGAAGCATAAAGCTGGCTAATGGGGAAAGGTGCACAAATCTCTGCAAAAACAATAGCTGGCTCTGTGCAATCTGAATGCAAAGCAGAAACCATCATGTGCACCGAGGTATAGAATGAATCAAATAAAAAGAAAAATAAAGACTGTAAAGGGCAACAGCAGTGTCTGCAGTGTAGCTGTGCTGCTTATGGCCTCCTACAGCCCGTGTTAGCACAGATGCTGTAATCGCTCTTCTCGTGCTTTTGACTGAGGAGCCAAGTATTTTCCTCGCGGTGTGGAAGAGCCGTGTTATGAGGTGGTCAAGGCTGTGTGCCAGCACCTGTGCACCTGCCTACCTGCAGCACACAGCGCGAGAGCGCACGTCCTTGTGAAAGTGATACAGAAAGGCTGCCCTAACCTAACTCAAATTATGAAGTAACAGGGTCTTGAGAGCCCTGCAGTGAAACCTCTGTGAGGACAGCTGGAAATGGAGTAAGTCTACTACAATAACAAGAGGGGAGAGGTAAAATTAAAGCTTTGGAATGCAGCAGCGTTTGTGTAGACTGCGTGAATATACATGTGCTTAACTCATCATGCCTGGGCTCCACAGCTGAGTGTGGGTTTGTGTCCACAATGTGAGTCCTGGGCAAGCCAGGTGTGGGAATGGCATCTGTCCTACAGGACCTGCAGTGGCAAGTGCTGAGACACACAAAGCTCAGTTTAGTACTCCATAAGACAGACAGGCACCTGAATACGCAAGGAGATATAGAGTGTAGAAGTCATGTGGATTATGCCAAATTTTGAAGGGCTGGTGTTAGGTTTTCACGCTTACTAACACCTACGGATGCTTGGTGTTCCTATGAAGACAGACTGGATGCTGAGACTCGTTATGGACAGGTTTCTTTCCTTGGCCACAAGGACACGCTTGTCTGGAGTCCACAAATGCAGGAAAGGGGTTGTATGGCTCGAAATCAGAATTTTGCCCTATGGCTTCCACATCTTCAGGCCTTTGCATCTAAAGACCACAGGCTACTCCTGGGCTACGCTAATACGCCTCAGGGAGATTGCTTTCCCGTTTGAGTCTATGTCAGGAACTGCAGCACCATATCCCCTTCGTTTATTATTTCAGTTAATGGCTAAAGGTGACTCCAGAAAAAGAGGGTTTGTGAATAAAAAGGACTTTGTAAGACCAAAGTGTAATCACACAGAAATCAAAATAACTTTCCCCATTCAGACTTATCAGGAAAATCTGTCTCTATGGGACTCTTTGTTGTCAATGGATAGAAAAAGACAGTTTTAAGAGTGGAGGTCATCTGACCTATTTTAGATGTCTCTCTCAGTACGATGCTTTTCCCCCCACCTCTGTCCCTATTCACTGGTTCTCCATCGACTTGAAAGGGAGCCTACAGTAACTAGCTCAGCTACAGACATCTCCATTTAGTCAGCTAAATCCACTGCCTGATACAGAGAATCTGGGTCACAGATGTCAAGTGCAAAACTAATAAAGAAATGAACAGACACATTCATCAAACTCTTTTATTGGCTGAAAAGCTGGTGCACTAGCAGCAGTACACAGCTATTTCTTCCCTTTCATTAAAACCTGCTTAACTTGGATTGCTATTCACTTAAAGGTCCTCCTTCACATTTCACCTTTTCCCTTAGAATTAGCCTTGGCACTCACAGCATTTTCTCTGAACATCATGACCTCCACCTGTGCTAAGATCGGGTTATTCTTTTTACCAAGATTGCTCTTGTCTAAACAATGCTGTATGTTAATTAGGTCAAAACACTAATCCAGTTTCCTTATTATTTGGGAAGGGGAGGGCATTCAGGATGTTTAAATGATGCTGGAAACCTAATTAAACAAGTCCAAAAGACTCTGAGTTTTCCCAGTTGAGAATATTTCCTGTGCTTCTTTCACTGATGCTGATGGTCCTCCCAGTCACCTCTGCAGCCCCTGGGAGGTGTGAGGCTTTGCAGAATGAGCAGTTTGCATAGGAAAATAAAATGTACTCAGCACTCACGGAAGTCTTCTGACTGATAACATGCCCAAAGCACAGCATGTGGACTGCTTTCTCCTCTTTGGCTGGGGGCTGGGTGCGGTGCACTGTCTGGAAGTCTACAGACAGCGATTTATCTGGACACCTCGCTGCAGTTGTGGAGGTGATGGAAGGAAGTTGCCAGGGTCTGAGTTCAAAGCCCAGTAAGTGCAGTACACTGGCACTAATAGCAGACTACTGTATTTCTGTCACTGAAGGCTCTGTCTGGCAGTGCAAGTGAAGACCTTTCCCAGACATTTAAGAGGAGCATAGGAGCCAGCAGCATGAAGGAAGCTGTCAGAGAAAATCCTCAATAGCATGAAACATAATGCTAACACAACACCCAGCCCTGGAACAATGTGACATGACTTCTGTTCTTCATTTTTGTTGAAGTGCTACAATTTCCTGAAAACCAGAAGCAGCTTGACAGGCCAGATGAACCATGCCAGTCACAGGGATGATTGACTGCAGTCTGGGACTAAGTCTGTGAGGAGGAGAGCATCCCCTTCTGCTCCTGTTGACCTCCAAGGATTGCTGATGCTCCTCAGAGATGTACTCCATGCCTTCCAGAAGAGAACATCTGAGAGGCCACCTGTCTGTAGTCAGAGATTTTGTAAATCCCTTTGCTGCCTGGTCTCTGGACTTTGGATGATAAGGCTTTAGCGTGCCAGGCTGACTGTAGAGGAATTGTAGAGGAATGAAGGCAGGTTAATTAACAATATACAGCTGGGGGCTGGCTTCAGGGGTGGTGGGTTGGCTGACGTGGAGAAAGTGCAGGTGTGGCTGGTTCTTGCTAAGTAGTTAAATAGCTCTAAGGGGGAGGGAAGGGGAGTGTCCAATGAAAGGAGACCTGGAAGAAGCAGAGGGAAGAGAGAGAGAGAAAGAAAGAAAGTGTGAGAGTGAGTGCTTTGCTTGGGGTGCTTCACTTCAGTAGCAATCTCAAATTCTTTGCAATCAGTGGTTGCATGGGTCCTTTGCTCACCAGTAAGTGTCAGTCTGTGCAAAAAATAAATAGGCAAATGACTTACCCAATAGTCCAGTGGTTGTGCTAACCTTGGGCCTAACTAATGTGGTGTCCAGACCAGTTTGCTGCACTGACCACTTTTTTTCTGTGGCACTTCCAAGAAATTCACCACTGAGTGACCTGAGAATTTACCAGCCTATTGCTTCTCCTGCTGATCGTCTTAGGCTCCTTCTGCTGGGCCATAAATCATAAATTTTTCCTGAATGTTTGTACTGTGCATAGTACAGATGGAGCTGTGACCCATGGATGAGGTCATTAGGCCTCCTATAATGCCAGCAATAACAGCAATGATAACAATAACAAGCTTGAAAGAAATCTCTGCCTTCCTAGAGGTGCAGGGAAAGGCATCTGTTGTAAGCAATTCTTCCATACAAGATGCAAAGAAATACTGTGAAAGTCAGCTTGTGACTTGTCACTGATTTCTGTGCCATCGTTACCCTTTCTCTAATCCAAATATTTTCATCTTCAGTTGTTCCCATATTGTTAATCCCTTTATTGTCATCATTGTTTTGGTGGACACAATTTCTCCTCATAAGTGACTTTTCATTGTTATAAGCATTGTTTCATCACTGTATTGTGTTGTACAGCTGCTATTTTTCCTAGAATTGCATTCTTTGTGTGTAATTTCCTGCTTAGTACTTAACACAAAACCCTATTGTCCTTGCCTATAATTTTTGCCTTTTCCCCTCCCTGGTCCAGTTTTGCTCTTGTCTGTGATTCAGCCTCCACAGACGTGTGTTCTGCAGTATCCTTTTGCCTCCCTGTAATTTGTATCTTTTGCAATATTCAGTCTGTGCCTTTCCCATTTCAAAGGAAACTTGCAGCAGTGTGTTAATCAGATTCTCTCTTTTCCTACATGCGGTTCTCTTCCAGATTCAGCTATCCTTTCTTTTTCCTCTCATGTCCACTATTATATTACCAGTGAGTTTCTTTCTTTATTATAATGCATTCTTCTCTGTGCTTTTATTCTGTTACTTTCTGCCTGTGCCTTTTTAAGCTTTGGCACGTTTCTGTACTTCCAAGTTTTTGTTCTCTTTGCAGTACCACATTCTTGATTTGCTTATATTTTCCCCACTCTCTAAAACAATTTCTGATACCGTCATGCCATTCCAACTCTGGGCTTACACCATTTTTAAAGTTGATTTTGCTCCTTAGTTTCATGTCCTGCTGGTCTGTTCTGTGGTTTGGCAGGTGCTGGTGGCTGTGCACTGAGAACAGTGAATCCAGTGCTCAGGGACAGACTCTGAGCCCACATCTGTTGGTGGGTGGAACATCACCACTGCTAGCTGCAGGACTGGGCTTTTGATGCCCACCTGGATGCCTCAGGATGCTGCTGTTGAGCCCAGAGGGCTTAAAGGGGCTGGTGCAGGAGGGTGACCTTAGGCATGAGAGGGCTTTCCCTGCCTGTGCCAGTGAGCTCAGCCCTCCCTGGAGGCAGGCAGTAAAGCTGTGGAGGTTTGTACAGGGAAGGAGCTGGCTGTGTTTGCAAACTGGTGCTCTCCCAGCCCACTGCATGTTGTAGGGCTCTCTGTGGGCGCTGCACTTAATGGTGGGCAGGGAGCACAAACCTGCACTGCTCCCTCCCTGCCAGAGCATCGCTGGCATGAGCCTCCCACATTTCCCAAATAAATCACATCACCCTCTCCTTTCCCACAGAAACCCGACGACTGAGCGCTGCCTCTCATCTGCCTCTTACCCCCCACATCAGCCTGGTTTTCCCTTTCTTTCTTTGCCTCCCCTGCCCACCCTTTGCATCTCCCTCACTGAGCCACTATGTGTCTGCCTAAGCACTCTGACAGTGGGATCTAAATAATTATTTTGCTGTCAGATGTTCCATTTGCTTTTCCTTCTCCGCTCTATAATTCTTCTGTGAATGGTGACTGCATAGTTAATCGCAATTCATTACATGGCTGTCAGAAATCCAGGCCCTGGCTCCTCTTGATATATTCAATCAGTGTCCTTGGCTTGCATGCAGCAATGTGTAGTGGGCTTTAGATTAAATTGTTATTGTTTTTTTAACAGCTTATACATCTTCCAGTGCAGTCATTGCAGGACCTTGGGGGCGCTTGGATGGAGCGACAGATAGAGTGAGCAGCAGGAGAAACAACTGCCTCCGTGATCAGAAGAGATGCAACATTAGCAGTGGCTGGACCACTGGTGGGAGGAGGCCACTGCCCTGCAGCTGCCTCCTATGTTGTGTGGCCAGGCAGGGCTCAGGGATCTTGGTCCAGGTGGCAGCTGAAGCTGACAGCACTGCTTTGAAAAGTCATGGAAATATTTAGTAAGCTTTGAAGCTTGATAGGCCAAGGGTGTAAGTAAAGCGAATTATGTGGAAAGAGGTAAAATAGTTTTCTGGATCAGTTGTCACCACTGTCCAAAATAGGGAATCTTTTAGGTAAATAAGTCCTTCTTCCAGCCCAAAGCAAAATCTCTCACCTTCAAAGCTAATTGAAGTTGAAGGTACAGCTTAAACTACCTTGTTGCTAGCATTCCATGAAGGATGCCCGCTGGTATTGCACCCTCGGTGCAGCGCAGCCTGTCCTGCGTGCCTACAGCCTCTGCTGAGGACCTGTCAGAATGAGGCCAACCTATAGGCTGGCCTAAATATATTGCCAAGTTAATCTTGCTCATAGCCCTCACCAACACCATCCCTCCAGCCTGTATGAACAGAAGCAGGCACCAAAGTGACTCCGCACTACTTCATCATTCAATACTTAAGAAGTTTAAAAAACCATAGTTTGAAGACAACTTTAACCAGCATTTTACCTGAGAAACACAGATGGCATCTTTATAGTTTGGGCTGAAAGCTTGGATTCCCTCACTGGTTTCTGTGATATATGTAGCACACTTCAGTCCTCCATCAGACTATTTCTTGAACAGTGCCTCTAGCAGTATCAAGGTCCAGCAAACCATGGCCAGCATAAAAATGGTAACCAAAAAACTATGTTATATAAAAATGTTCAAGCCAGCATACCCACCTACACAAAACCACCAGTCATCCAAAACATACCAAAAAGATATAATAGGGTGTCAGGTTTTCAACACCACCACACCTGCTTTTAGGTGAACCATACCCACCTTGACAGTGTAAAGAGGCTGCTTGCCCGGCAAATATTTTCAACAAAGACAGTAAAATATGATGCAACTTTTACAGTTTTCTGAGAAGCTTGCTTCCCAAACCTTAAGCTGCACCACCACAGAACATGTACCAAGTAGAATCAGATTATTCCTTGAATAATGTGCATGAAAATTGTCAATATATTCCCAATCTTAAAAACATCCCTCAATCCTACACCTGCTCCTCTCAAAATGTAATATACTTCACTGACTACCCAATGTTCTCATAGAAATTTTATGGATGAAACAACCCCCATGAATCAGACAAAAAGTTTCACAGCCAAAGCAAAAGGGCAAACCCACCCAGCTATTAGTAGACAACCAACTTTTACAACACAACCACTCAATTTCCACTCTCTCAGTCTTGATCCTCAAAAGAAAGCTACAAAACACTTTCCAAAGGTGACAATCAAAAGACATTACTCATGATAAGAAAAAGTCACAGCATCAACAGAGAAAAACATTTATGGCACGTAATAATTCTTCCCTTTCACCACCACTCCAACTCACTTCCCCGCAAAACCACCCATGTGCCTTCAGCTATAAATTCTCACTCCCTCCTTTATCCCGCCCTGTCTGTCTCTTTCCAGTAGAAGATACTGCCATGTCACCTTTCACTTTGTAAAATCCTTTCTTCTATACCACAGGTACCAAACTTTTTTACTGTTTTCCCCCCTGATTAAGACAACCTAGTTAAATTCCACCCTTTGTTCTTGGCTCATCCTCAGTTTTGAAGTTTGGTGTGCCTATTCCTGGCCCAGCAAAGAGCTTTTGAGCCTGAAATCTGTTTGTTGTTTCAAAGTGCTATCAAAGATGCTACCTTCTCCCTACAAACTTTGCCAATTGTAATAAATAACTTAGAATAGTGCTGAAAAAATAACACTCCAAATCTATTTTGTTGCATACATATTATTCAGACTTGATCTTCATGGCTTAACTTGTATTTTTTTTTTTTTCTGTATTTTTTTTTAAACAGGTGGGAGCTCTGGTTGGATGATACTGCTGGTCTTATTAGGAATTATATGAACTGACTTCATTTTTAAACAGTGTGTGCAGATTTATGTGTATCAAATCATCTCTACATAAACCTGGATGGTTTGCTGTGGCAACACAACACTTCATTCCTGTTCCTTTTGTAACGCATTAGAGGTCGTGTTTAACTGCCTCAGCACCTACATGTGAAATACCAGGCTTTTAAAGCACTGTGCCTGTCTTAAGTTGTAATATCTGTGTTTGGGTATCATCTACCACAATAAGACTTTGATTCATGATTTGGTCCCCTAGGTACTACCACCAAGGAAACTCCACGCAGGCCCTAATCTTGCCATCCATCTGGAGTGGTGTCTTGAACTTAAAACTGACGGGGTGCTAGCTGTGCTGCTCAGCATGGGGGTTGCAGGCAAGGGCGAGCAAAAGGTCTTTTTGAACTGTGAGTACAGGAATCAGAAGAGCACTGGGTTCCTCATAGAAGCTGATCGTAGATGGAAAGCCCCCAAATGATTTACATAGTCTGGTACATCATGGTGAGCAGCGTCTTTGAGATTGGGAAGGTTTTGCCTTTCCTCCCACTGAGTGGAGCACGTGATGTGAGTGTAGAAACATGCCTCCTGCTGCTCAGGTGAGTGAAATGGTTTGATAGTAAAGCAGCCAACAGGCACGAACACTTGGATTCAGGCACCTCATTTATGCTACCTTTGAAATTTAAACTGGCTAAGTGACTCATCCCAAATTACTGTCATCATTCTGCAAGGATTATATTTTATCTTTTTTTTTTTTTTTAAGACGTGTTTTCTTTCAGACAGTAAAAGCCCATCAGACTACAAATCACTTATGTGCTCCCTGTGTCCCTAATAACAGCATATTATCTCCTAATCTCTGTGTACAGGAATGCACTAGGGAAGCTCTTGGGGACTGAAATTCCAGGGAAATATTACTCCAGGTGAACCGAAGCAGGTGGGATGGCAGCTTTTACTGAAACATCTCCCACAAGTGATGTTTCACTCCAGGGTAACATGTACCCAGGCCTCTCCCTGGGTTAGGTGCAAGCTACCTGTGTTGCAAACCTGAATAATAACACATTCAGTCCTGCTTCCTTCAATATTAAATTCATCCACCACAGATTTCATATGTGTGACCCTGTGGCAGAGTCAAAGTTACCTGCACACTCCCAAACTGCAGAAAATGCCTGGACGAAATGTAAGTTCTCAGGAATTGATGGTGCTTTGATGACAGTTAATTCCTGTCCTTTTGGCATAGAATAGCACAAAAAAAAAAAAAAAAAAAGAAAAAAAAAAGAAAAAAAAAAGAAAACTCTAAACGTGTCTTTGCTCACTGTTTATGGCAGGACTTGTGCCTGGTTCCTGTAGGAGATGCAAAGGGGATGCTATTGGAGATTATTTATTTATAAAAATGCATTAGATGCAGCAGTTCAGTGAAGACAAGTGCCTGGTTCCAGCTGGGTGGAAACAATCAGCTGCACAAAGCACTGGCTAAGGAGTGCTGGCATGGGTAACAGCGCTGCGGCAAAGAATTTGGAGATATGAGTAGGTGCTATGGCAAATGCATATTAGAGGATCATGGAATTAGTTATCGGTTGGGATGCTTCGGAATGGTGGCATAGGTGATATGTAGTTCCTTGCAGGAAAAGTACCGATTCAGCTCAACTGCTTCATTCGGTCCAGAGTGCTCCAGTAGTAACATGGACCACCTGTGAAAGATTTGAGGGGTTAAATGAAGTTGTTTAGTTACAGATGAGGGACAGTAACAGCCTTCAGAGATGCAAAAAAATGTTCTAAGCAGCAAGGGATGAACAGCTCACCCTATTCCTTGTGGGCAGGAGGGAAAGAAACGGCATTGGGCTGCCAGAACAAAGACTCATGTTAAGCATTAGGAAAAACTAAAGTTACTGAGGCACTAGGAGGGCCCAGCATTTCCACCTTTTCAGGTCATTACGAAGAAGCTGTGCAGACACCTTTCAGCGATGATATGTTGATGTTTCTGAGCAGCTGACCTCTGAAGGTCTCATTTGCTATGAGTGGGAAGGCAGCAGTTTGTGTAGTGCCCATACATAATTTAGGAAGCTTGCAACTGCTGTCTATAGGTTTCCAAAACCAGCAGTGCTGGAAAGTCCTTGGCAGCACTTTTCTGTCTTTTTCAGTGGCACCCAGGGGTGTGTGTGGAGGGAATTATTTTTTTTCTGTCTGAACATCAAAGTCCTCTGTTCACTTATCCTCGGCAAACCCTATGTGTTCATCGGTGAAGTAAAAGGCAATGGGTGCATTTTAGGAAGCTAAATCACTTGCTTTGCCTCAAATACTGGTTTGGTAAAACAGAATTTTTCTTCAAATGTGGGTCAAACTTAAAAAGAAGTATCCAGAAGTTGTTAAAAAACCCAACCTTTAAAACAAAGTTTCAGCCCATTAATTGCCTTGACAGTTTTTCAACAAGACATTTTATATTACCCTAGTAATCCTGGTTTTCCATTTTTTCCCCTCAAGTTCTGTATTTTAAAAGAATATTCAAAGAACAAAAAAGAATTGTATGAAGTAATTTTTCCTATTGATCCACAACAGTTTTTGAAGCTGGTTGGATACAGGCAAGTCTGTGCCTTACTTCTAATTATATCTACTCTGGCTACTTTAAGGTGCAAATAAACATCTGAGAATCCCATTCACAGCTTTTTCTGATGGTCTCAGAAAGTTCATTTCTTGTTGATTTCCCCATGCAGAAAGAAACTAGTGCAGCAGGGTGCTCAGGCCAGGTCCTGTATCACTCTTCCTATGAAGAAATGATAGGGTTTAGATTGGATTAGAGAAACGCTTTACTCTGCTTTACTCCCAGTTCTAGCAGTCTCGTAATATCTTAATCCATCTTTAACTTGATGCCACTGGTCTGATGAGCTTGACCATACTTTGAGAGCAGACAGAGAAATGCTACAGGGTAAGAAATGCAATGATTTTCTCTCTAGTGGGGAGCTATGAAAAAACATTAAAAGATGCCTTTAAGAAAACATATTTCTAGAGCCACCAGTGCTACCTGAAGAGCAGGGTGTCCTTGTAAGTTTATAGATTCTTTCCTTAGCCCAGCATGTGCAATATTTACAAGCTCATTGAGTAGATGTTAAATAATGTATTCAATTCCTAATTATCCTCGCAGATGAGAACAGCTATATCACAGCCATCATGTAGTCCAGCTCCACTTTTCTTATAAGCATCGATATTTGCTTAGCAGGTTTGCCAACTGGATGCTCCATTTTACTTGCTTGCAGTGAGCACGAATGTGGAAGATCTTATGATCCTTTAGCAAACTGTTAGCTTCTCTGCATCCTGACTCATTTCTGGAGAGAGCAGAGAGGTCTTAGCACCTCGCAAGGCCAGATTTGCACACAAGTGGAATAGTTTAACATGAAAAATACTGTTGTTGTCAGCAAAATATTTGCCTGTAGGATTAGTGAATGTAGCAGGAAAGCAAAGGAAGTTAATGTTTGCCAGAAGGGAAATGAGAAAGCTCTCCAGTATGGGGCTCAGCTGAGCAATCAATCCTGAATATGCAGCCCAGCATGCCCAGAGCCAAACACCCTACTCCTTCTTCCCAGCAGGAATTTATTAGTTTGAGACACTTTCCACAGGTTTCTCTCTGAACTCTGTTTTCATAGCTTAGAAATGCTCCTGCAGGGCAGGTGCCCTAAAAGTGTGATTTGGGTAATTGTTGCATTGCTCCTTGAGAAAAGCAAGTGAGGAGCCACACGCATCCCTTTCTCCGATCAGGCTGGCTGATGTACAGTAGCGTGTGTCTTCAACAGAAGAGGAGGGTGGCACCTAGATGCTTTGGGCAGGGGTGCCACCCCTAGTGCTGAGGCTGCTATCTCCTCCACGAGTTTTCCTCAGAGGAACTGTTAAGTGTGGTGCTGGGTTTTTGACCTACACCCAAGGAGAGCCTGTACCAGAACTGCTGGCTGAGCGCAGATTTTAAGACTGATTCCTCTTCAACGCCCTGGGCATCTATTGTAGGCCATTCAGGAAATATCTTAATCTTTCAGGGCATCACAGCGGAGATAGTGATTATTTTTAGCTGTAATCACTGCTTTCTTTAGGATCTATTGCACTTGTGAACAAGAGAACTGATCATCTTTGTCTCTGCCGTGCTGGGATAGCCGTGCTGGGGTTACCATGGATGAGACTTGCATTCATCTCACTGACTCCCTTGGGCTGGCCGCTGGGGTGGGATGACCTTGCTTAACCTGGGATGCCTGCAGAGTGGACAATTCCGTCTCAACCAGTCACCCCTGCAGTCAGTGTGGATGGGTAGGAACAGGCAGGACGTAGTTAGACCTTTCTTTCAGATGACTCACTCTGAAAGCACCTATTGCCCAATGACTGTAATGGATGTCATGGTCTCCTCATGGCTCCAGACACCCACATTTGGTGAGAGTCACCCCCTATGCAGACTTGTGTCACATGTGGAAGGTCTCTGGGGACAGGACAATGTTTCTGCCTACTATACAGTGCCTGACACTGTAAGGAACCATATCCCTTACTGAGACCACCAGTTCTAACGGAGAGTCCAAAGGTTCAATAACTAACATGCTGTTACTATAAACTTGTGATCAATAATAAACATGCTATTTCTATCAACTTATTTTCAGTTTGTTTTCTGAAGAGGGATTCCCAAGGCAGCAGCAAACTGACCAGAGGTCGGATCAGAGGCTTTGTTGACCTCCGTTTGCTGGTGCCACCACTAAATCTTGAACACCCATTACAAAAGAGACCATGACATTTCGAACAGCCACTACTTAGTTTGAATGATGCTGTTATTTTTAAGCCTCCATCTGTAATGAATGCTCTCAGCCTGACAAATCTTTATTTTGTGGACTTGGTTAAAGATTTTGAAGAACATTTTTCAGGAGGAGACTGCTTTGATGATATACTTTGCACATAATACTTGAACAATCCCTATCTGAAAGCTGTGTTGTTAAGATATCATTTTACTTCTGGTGGAAGCAGGAAAATGCTGATGGATTGTCTATAAGATGCATGAGCAGAGGAGACAAATTAAACAGCGGGCTCTGGGTGAATAATTATTTTGTGTGCTTACCAGAGGAAATTGATTATCAGACATTCCTGATCAATTCATTTTCCCTACATCTGCTTTTTCACAAGAATGAATATATTTCACTTTATTAAAATTTCATGGTCTAAGGGAGCTTTTAATACTGTGAACCAATAATGCCAATAAACTGTTAGTATGAACAGTCCAGCCTAGTGGTGATGTGCAAAAACTTCAAATGTGGAAGTAAAGCAGCGGCGAAAGACAGAGCAAACAGGAACAGCTACATGAAAAGAAAGAAAGGTTTAGTCAGTGGTAAACTTACCCTTTGCCTCTTCCTCCTTGTGTTACTCATTGATTAGGGTTTTCTGGCTATAACTCTGGAACTGTCTCCTTGCTCTCTAAAGCATAGTGTGTGTGTAAGTTGAAGAAGAAATACTCTATCTAGAATGTCACAGTGATTTTTGAGACTGGTTTTGCAAAATTAATGACATCTACCCAATGCTGTTACCAAAACTCCGGGCTTTGAAATTTGTAGCTCAGTACCTGGAGCCCACAGAAAGCAGCAATACAACAATGTGTCATTAGCCCAGAATTATATAGAGGGGACAGAAGACATACGCTTTCAGCCGTTCAGTGCAGTCAAGAATCATGAGTTTCTCCACCTACCCTGATGCTGTGGTTTGCTCCATCTGGTGGTGATGTGACTCTGCATGAACCTGCAGGATTGATTTACCCTCTTACTTTCTTCCTGGCTCTTCTTGCTGTCTTGTCAGCTGTGAAAAGGTCCATACAGTCGCTGGCTGGAGAGTATCTGCCACCTTTTACCTTTGCCTTTGCCAGCATTACCAGAAGCAGCCAGAAATCTGGCCCCGGAGATGAACTTTCACTCCTGCTTGGAAACTCCTAGGGGTGTGAGAGGAATTTTTGTTTAACTATTCGATGTTTGTGGCTGATTCAAGGTGCTATTGAATGTTAAGCATACATACTTTCTACCTCAACTTCAATTCTTTTTATTACAGGGTGTGTCTTGGTTCAACTGTGTCACCATACAGCATGGGAATGGGAGCCAGAAAGAGTTTGCAGTCTGGTAGAATACCTTACTGTGATGTACCCATAACTACTTCTGCAGGAGCTGCTGCAGTCTGGTAGAATACCTTACTGTGATGTACCCATAACTACTTCTGCAGGAGCTGCTGTGCTAAGTGGGGAGAGACCATCCACAGGCAGCGAAGGAGCTAAAGCCTGGATTCACCCAATCTAGCTTTAGCATCCACTCGGAACACCCAAGCTGGAAGCAAGCTTACTACCTAGTCATTGGGAAGAAATGGCACAACTAAATAGTGGCTTAGAGCCCAGTGGACTATTTTGGTTTGGTCACTGGTCAGGAGGCCTGGGTAGACACCTATGTTTGAGCAAGAGCTATGGAAGTCAGTGTTTGTCCTGCAGCAGCAGCTGTGGTGCAGCAGGGAGTCAGGGCTGTGCCTGTGCAAAAAAATATTTTTATGTTTTAGAGCAATTTGTACATTTTGACATGTTGTTTAATACCCTAGATGGAGAATCTCTAAGGTAGTTCTCACTGCAAAATTGATCAAATTCTACATAGATAAGAAAATAGACCATAGAAACTTCTCTTGCAGATACAGAAAGGGTCACAAAGGACAGGGTTTTGTTATTCTGTACTGTTGTATGTTTTTACTAAGACAGGAAATGTTTGTAGTTTAAGATAACCAATAACTACGAATGATGCATTTGCTGTAGTGGTCATGTAGGAGCTGGATGTAAGAACAGCACTTTGGGGAGTCTCATATAATCCAGCTGGAGATGCTCTTGCAAGGTTGCTTGCAACTCAGGCTCCTGACACTATCTAGGCAGCAACCAGACACAGTTCCAGAGTTTTGATACCCCATGGGAGCATTATCTTTTTCAAAAAATATCAAATAAATCAGTTTTTATCAAACATCTTGTTGATGCAACAGTTAGATGATGGAAAGTAAGTGAGACTCATTCATATCTGAACACATAAAACTGATTTCTACTACAGCAAATTACCTAATCAAGGAGCTAAATATGTCATACAGTGTATAGGAAAATTTATCATAGGTTTGTGAGATGCAGTGCTTTGTTGCAAATTCTATCAGTTCAGAGTAGAGTTCCGCTTATAATATTGTGTCCTCTTCTAGGAAATGCTTTCTGCAGCAGTCTTAAGAGTAGGAGTGTTTTCTTCACCAGCTGTAGACCAGTTGGACAAGAGGGAATAGCAGCAAGTACGAAAGTAATGTCCTTGAATCCTTCATAGAAATAATTCAGATTCAATCTGTTTACAGAGGTTACATACCAGTACATTATTCAAATCCCATTAGACTGTAACATCAAAGGTGAGATGGTATTTAGATAGATCCTGCAAACACAAATCTCCATTTTCTTTTCTTAATGCAGTTAACCTAACACATTTCACCTTACAGTGCAGAATAAGCACTCTAAAGAAGCAGAAAGGAAACATATTTAAAAGCAAAACCCCAGTTTCTTGATTAATCTTGCAAGCAAGATTGTTGTTTGCATGGCTACAACTGTATTGCATGGTTACAACTGTCAGGACTCATCTGAATTTCCAGGTTAAAGTCACAACTTTAAAATAAAAGAAAATACTTTTCACCATGCATTATGAAGGACAGAAGGACAGCCAAAAAAGTTAATTTGAGGGCTCCTTGTTGACTGGAATACTTACTCACTGTGATCATTACTGTGGAATTAACCTAACAGAATTTAGACACATACAATCTGACTTCTGTACAGGGGTTGGTAGTTGCCCTGGGCTCCCTGCGTGGCTGTTGGAAACTCAGCCAGGAAATTTTTAGAGAAGTTAAGATCTATTTCATCTCATCCTAAAGACAATTTCAATCACGACTTTAAAATGTTTGCTTCTCTCCACGAACTGAAGAAAACACCTTAGCAGAGTCACTCACTTGCAGACTGCAGAAGTGTAGTGTTAGTTTAGGTGGCACCTACACTATTCATTAGTAAAAAAGAAGCCATAAGAGCATTTAAACATCTTGGCTGAACCTGTGAGTACTAAACCGGCTGCTTTTCTTGTTGTCTCGGTTCTGAAGAAAGGAGTCACACTGCCATGAGTCCATGAAATTCCCAAAGGAACCCCTGGGAATGTCCCCATCTCAGGCACATCTTATAAAACCTTGGTCTTGCCTCACGGTGTAGGACAATGGGGAGGGGAAATGTCATGCTCATTTTCAGGACTAGAAACAGTATAGTTGTAAAAAATTGTAGGGGAAATTGGAAAACCTCTGAATCTTTGTTATCCGATGGGAGCTAGGGACCAGCCTGACTTTCTGGAAACAACTGCATGCAAGAGCGTGCACTCGTGTGCATTTCTATGGCAGACCTCGGTCAGCAAGACCCCTTTGCTCAGTTGTAAATTCTGCTGGAGTAAGTAACTAGATTACAATGTTACAGCCACATACGATCCTTACACCCAGTGAATCAAAACTTCCCTGCCTGTCCAGAGTCACTGCTGCTGCCAAAACAAAGGTATTTTGCACCAAACTTGAAATCTATGACTTTAAGTATGTCTTGCTCCAAAAGCTAGGCTCACTTAAAAAACGATGGTTTAGCCGATGACCAGTCTGTTCATTTACCGAAGAGGTTATTGAATCTTGTCAAAATACAGAAAGAAAAAGAGCTGGGCTTTTCTATCACCACTAATAAAAAACGTGAAAGTGATGAGACAAACTGTGTGAATGGGAAATTAGATGTCTGGGACAAAACAAGCTGGTTAGCTAGAAAGGGAGCCAAGCAACCAGGAGACAGTGGCACTGCAATCATAAAATATCCCCATTTTTGGCTTCCAGGTTCTTAACAAATGCTCCCCTTGCTTCAGTGTTTTTCTCTCCACCTTCTGTCTATTCCTTTTCTTCCCCTGGAGTTAAGCTTCCCAACTCATTCCTGCTTTTCAGTTCTGTATTCCAGCTTTCTCAGAGTTATTCTGTGCTATGCTGTACTATCTGTACATCATGTCAAAGTATCCAGAAATCTATGGTACAAATTTGGGAATGACAAAACTTCCTCTTCCAAGTGTTTTCCCAGGAACCAGCACAGAGGCACTTCGCTCCATGGTGGAGTTCCTAGGTGATTCCGCAGAGAGGTTCTGTCCCTTCTCATGGTCAGCCTTGTTTATTGTAAGATCTTGACTCTTGACAGAGTAGGAAGTTCCAAATGTGGGTAGCTAATATTAAAAGTATAGAAACAAACTATTATTAACAAAACTAGCCATCTTAATCATGAGGACAGTGTTTAGTTTGGAGTTGTTGGTCCAATAGTTGCTCTCCCTCCTTGAAGACCACCTTCAGGAAGAAGAAAGAGAGCCCCTCAAGCTTCATTTCGTGAAGTCTGGCTGAACATTGACAAGCAGATTCTGAGATCCAAGAAACTCTTCCAAAACAAGCTGATGCAGTGGTCCTTCAGACAACATGATATCTGGGAAACCCTGTACTACATAACATGCACGTGTGTAATCATGGATCAAAATCATGGACTTCCAGGATGACTGCACATCGACCAAACCTCATTTTCTGAGCATCCAACTAGCACAGCAAGGACTGTGACTGTCACAAGATACTATTTCTAAAAACCAAACATTCACAAACAGTTTGAAGACTGGTTGCTGCTGAATGCTTATCGTTATAATTATTTTTAATTATAGAGCTTGTCATAGTGAAATGTTTATGAGGCTCCCAGCTTTCACTGACTGTCAAAGGGAACAGAGGAGCTTACTCCCTTCATGCCATTGGAAAAACTGGCACAGTATAAAACCATCAAGTGGAAACAAGGAATTAAGCATCAGTGGTTTGCCAGGGCTTTGGTGACAGCCTTCTCCTCCCCTCTTTTCATTGCCATGCTAACAACTGATAGATGCACAAGAAAAGGCAAAAGAAAAGAATCCCTTCAACAAGAGACAAAAATGAATCACTTTAGAATAAACATAATTCCTCAGCCATGAAGGGCAATTAAACTTATTTTACTAGTGAAAAGGGGAGCTTAATAAAGTTATGAGTGTTTTAAAACTCATAAAAGCAGTTTTTACATTCCCCCTTCACGGATGAGCTCTCGCAAGTCACAAGTTTGTGAGCTCATTATCAGCTGCCATTCGGGGAGCGGCAGGCTGTTACACTGCTTTGTCAACTCTCTCCGTTTCCAAGCTTTTCACCATTAATTCAAGACTCCTGTTTTTTTTTTCCTTCCATCCAAGGAATCGGAACTCAATAACAATTATGATTAAAAAGATAAATAATGCCTTCAGATGCCCGTCTCCTCTCTTTATTTCTGTACAATGATCAGCCAAATAACTGGTAGGTTTTCTGGTTTTTGTTTCTCCCACTCCATGTAGCTGTTGAAACATAGGTAAGCAAAACCATGTTACTTAGGCTCTGAACACACAGTGGGAGAAGTAAAGCTCAAGGCAATGTGATGGAGCAAATCCTGAAACATAGGAGCAATAAGCAGCTAAGGAGGTTAAAGACAGGCATTTGAAAGCCTGGAAGGTTTAACCCACGTGCACAATGGCCACTGTCTGAGTGGATCCATACTGCTTTGAATGTTTGCGTCATGTCTGGGGTTTTCTGTATTATTTGGATTTTTTCGCCAAGTCTGGATAACTTGACTTGCCACAGATTGACTTATTTTAGTGGCTCTGGCCTAAAATTGATTTGGATTTACTGATGGAAATTGCATTGTTTTTCAGTGCTTATACAATTTCACATATGATAGGGGAGAGGAGTGAGCTGGGAGGAGAGTTCTTGATTCATTTATGGTTCCTAGGAGTTAAAATACGATAGAAACGAACCTTATTTGTGACCTGCTGGTCACATTGACAATTCCCGCATCTGCAAATGCTTCAGGAAGTGAATGTAATTCCAATGGTAACAGTGAGTGAAAGCTGTATGCAGAAGTCCCATCTTTGAACAGCAGCTGCCTTGTACCCAGCGATATAAATCGTGAGCTGAGGTGCAGTGCTTTTGTCGCATCTCGCCTTTCTGCAGTGAACCATACAAAAGGTACCAACTCAGATGAAATTTCAGACACTAAAATAATAGCCCAAAATAGACACACCCCAGGTGGTATTTCCAGTGGGATGAGCATACAAGCAGTTGTAAGAGATTGCTAAAAACTCCACTTTCCTTCAGGCACCTCTGTAAGTGGCCACCCCTTAAAAGCCAGCCACTTTGTTCCTGCGCATAAAATGTTGAAGGTTTCAGATATTACTTATCAAGACAACAACACAGCAAGAAAATCACACTGCCTGCAAATTGCCCTCCCAAACTTTTATTCAATCCTGCTGTCATGCACATTTTAATGCATGATATTAAATGCACTGTAATGAAAGGGCAATTAGGCTTCTGCAGTGGTAGCGGTGCAGTTAGCTACAGTTGCTTCTGAAGGCTAATTCTGCAATGTTTTTGCTGGACCATGCACCATCAGGTTTCTCCTCTGATTATCCTCATCAGGATCTGGGTGCTGTACAAGCACACATGTGTGCACGTGTATTTCAGGAAGCAAATGCCTCTTTGAACCCTCAGGTATCAGGATTATGCATATCACATTTGTTCTCTGGGACAAATATACTGTGTGCTTGTGTCTTACTTATTAAGCCAGAGGCCATATCGACAAATGTACTGAAGATACCAGTGTTAATCTTGTTTGTTTTTAAACCCTAGCACAGGAAACAATTTTTGAAACAAGGTGAACAACAACAACAAAAAAGCTATCAATTTTATATTTTTACAACCTTAGCTCTGCTGCAAGAATAAAATCACATCTAAGCCTTGCCACACCAAGATCCTCTGCAGGTTCCATGGGCCAAAAAGGAATCACATCTCTATATGCAGCCCTCTGCATGGTCACTGCAGAGTAACACATGGATCAGCATCATTTATAGCACCAAAGTCAGAAAGGTTACACTAGCACCAACTGCATGTTGGCAGACTAAACTTCTGAAAATAATGTACATTTTTCCCCCTTACAACGGTCATGTTTTTAACAAATGTCCCCTTCAGACACAAATTCAATAAGCCCTTGGTATTCTGTGCGGTGTCCATATATAATATCGTTATGTGATACACACCATTTTACTGTTTTCTAATATTACAGCTCTCCAGTGTGAAATACTGTTAATGATCAGCATAAAATACCGATCACTTTATTACAGTTGTAAATCAAAATTTATTTTGTACCTAGGCTGCCATGAGGGTATGATTAACTTTTATAAAATGGGCAGGATTTGGGGAGACATTTGATTGGTCAATATTAGCTCTAAGCCACAGGTATAAATCTTTATGACTAAACAGGTCGAAATTCATTAGCCCCGTGCCCCTCCTTCATATCACATTGCTGTAAAATGGCAAAGGAAAAAAGTGCCAGTGGAAAAAAAAAAAAAAACAACCAAAAAACTTTGTGTTCATTCCCTGATTTATTTTCTCCTAGCAGAATACAAACATACTGTAAGCTTTAGGTCCACTCTTGCCACATGACAGTCCTTATGGGTCGGTTAGAGCCAGGGGCTGGCCCTCTTTGGACAGCCCCGTGAGGGCTGCACAGTCTGGGGGGGCTTGCAGAAGCCAGCGTGCTGCAAAAGATGCTTGCCCCTCTCGGCCAAGGCCCAGAGCCATCACTGCAACTTTCCTGCATCCAAAGCCAAGACCGAGCAGCATGAAACCACCTGGTGCTGCTCAGAGAGCCAAAATGAGTGGAAAAACACGGCATGGATTGAACAGAAGTCCCTGATGTTATCCAGTCTCTGTCATTGCCTCCTCCATGGCCTGGGGCAACCCTCAGGGCAGCTTCTATTTAAATTAGAAGCACTTCATTTTGCTCTGTTTGTTCCTTGCACGCTTTTAGCCTTCCTCCCCCAGTGCACAGGCATCAAAGCCCACAGAAGACAGGGGATTCCATGCCTACAGTGCTGCTGCCCAAAGCCATCAACACCAGCATGGCTGTGCTGGAAGGAACAAGGGTCTGCTTCTCGCTTGCTGTTTGATTTCCTCCCTCCCTGCCTGGGTAGACGTGGGTGCTGAGCTGCCTGGTGCACTGCGATGAAAATGTCCCGTGGGCAGCTCAGCCCCCCGCTGGAGTCATGAGGCACCTGCCTGTGCCAGCCACTGCATTGCTCAGAGGTGCTCATGGAGCTGAGAAGAATTTCATGTCTACCCCTCCCTTTGGGAAGGCATAAGGAATATCTCTGTGCCTCCTTGGAAACACTGGATTTTCTGCATAAAAAAAATAACCAAGGAACAAGAAGCCTTGCTACTGAGTGTGGGCACCTCCAAAGGTTTAGCCCTGCCGATGACCTGCTCTGCAGCTAGGAAATTGCCCGCCAGCCATCAGACCAATGAAGGGACCACGGGTGTGGAGCAGCACCACAAGAATGTGTCCTGGAGAAGCTAATGCCCACACCTGCTGCAGTGTATGGGCACTGAGCACCATACCTGGTGGCTTCAGATCCACAGCCACCAGGTACCTCAGAACCACACAGAGCTCATCTCCAAGTGATGGTGACAAGGACACATGGAGAGGCTGTGTCACAGCAGGAGCTAAGCCAGGACCTTTGTCATTCATCTGTGCCATCTGTCTGGCAGTAAAACTGTAATAATTGTGTCCAGACAGTTAATAGCGTGTTTCTGTACCAGTGTTTCTAACACTGTAAGTGATTCTTACCATCCCTTTAAACGCCTGCCTTCAGCCATTTTCAACTGCTGTTCCCATGAGATCTATAAATTAATATTATTCATCAGTGAAGAACGTTAGTGAAGGAATCCAAACTGAATCTGTTGCTTTATATCTGGGAATTAGGTGGCTTTATTATGGAAAGTCTTCTGAAACTTTAATTACAGTGTTACTTTTGACTGTGCATATTAAAAAAAAAAATTCTTGATCTCTTGTAAATGCTAAATTATTGGCTCCAAAAATGAATCCAAGAAAACAACAGAAAATATCTAGTGAAATATTTTTTATTTTGTTTCTTTAAAGCAGTCAGGGCATGACTAGTGCAGAATCAGGATTAGGATAATAATAAAACCCCTATTAGATGCAAAATAGCTTTCTTTGCTCAAAGGAAACCTGAAGAGATTTCCGCACTCTAAACAACACATTTAAAAGAAAGTTTAATCAAAAGTGGAAGGAGCACACGTGCAAAACTTATTAAGCAAAGAGGACTCATTTCTCATCTGAGTGGTCAGAGGTTTTCCCTGTCTGTGGAGTAAATATCCTCTGCAGCAGATTTTAGCACCTGGTAGCCAAAAAAGTGCAGCCGAGCAGGCGAAAACTTGCTCATCGCTTCCTGGACACTCACTGCTTCTTGTTTAGATAAGAAGTGAGTCATCTGCAATTTTAATAGGCAGCATAGCTGGCCTCATTGCACAGACTTTTTTACTTCAGAGGGTAATTCCCTGCCTCAGACTGTTCCTTCCACGGGAGAATGCGCTGTTCTGTGTCTGGAGCAGCATCAAGCACAGCACAGCACTTTGATGCATCCAGGGTTCTTCAGAGCGATTTAGTCTGTTTGATTTGATTGCTGTTAAAAGAAAACAAACAGATAAATAGCTATGCTGATATAAAAGCTCTTTCCCTTATGGACTACTATTTCAGGAACGGAATACTCTCTTCTTTCCAAGCAGCGCATGAATGGACACATTTAGCTTCTTAGATGCAACCAGCAGCCCCCTTAACTGGGACTCATATGATGACACCATACAATGTATATAATGACAACAATAATCCCCAGTACCACTTTCAGATAGCATCTCTCCTCCATTAACAACAATGGCTGAGTGCAGGCTGGGCAGACCTTTAAATGTTCTTGTTTGACTTGTGCCCTCCGCATCCCGGGTTGATTCACAGTCTTTAGTGCCATCGCACAGCCATCTGTTCTCCTGGCCAGCTGCCCGGGGACAACCTGCTCCTACCCTCGCCTGTGGACATACGGTATCAGTGCTGAGCGAGGGCAGCCGCCGCCACAGGGAGAGAGGTGGTGAGGGCAGGGAACTGGGAAATCTGGGGAAAATCTCCTCTGCATTCCCCTCCGCTCTCAGTCTCTGCTCCACCAGAGAGAAGCCAGGGAAAAGCCAGAAAATCCAGGGAAAGCCAGGCTGAAAAAAAATAGAAGGAGGGAGCCTGAGGGGTCCCAGGGTCCCTGGTTGCTCCTGTTGTTCCCAAAGGACTTACAGCCAGGCATAGGGGACCCGAGGTGGGCAACCCCCTTGGAGCAGTTTTCCCGGAGCTGCCTTGACAATCTACAGAGCTTTTTGAGTTACCCGCCCTCTGACTTGCTTCAGGCTGCGTTCAGATGAACACACCCAGCTCCAAAGGGAGATGGGGAGGGCTGGATCCTGTTAGACACCCTGCCCGCAGCCATCTACCTGTGGGCTGTGGGTAGAGGCCCTGCCTGCTTCCTACAGGCTTCACCCAGTAACAGCTCCCACAGGATGCCGATGGGAAAGGCATTCTGGGGGGGAGCACAGCCCCCAGGCACCCACCCTTAAAGGCTAGATTTGCATTTTGCACAGATGGATGCATGTCATTTTAAGGTCTGGATAGCACAGCATCAAAACCACAGCTGCAGTTCTTCTAGGTGTAGCTTGTGGAAAGCTGATGTTCCCCAAAGCCGGTCTCCTTTTCACAGCAATTGCCAAAACTCATCTCCCTGAGAGTTTAGTTTGTGTACAGGCTGGCAGAAAGCAGCAGGTCACTCTCATCACAGGATAAGCGGACAGGGATAATGAGCTCCAGGCTTTCATGCTTAGGGATGATAGAGTTCTTTGAAGGGAGCAGATATCCCTAGGGGGATAGGAGGCAGCAGGTCCAAACCGATGGGAAATCATGGCAGTACTTCTTCCAGGAGATAGTCGATCTGCCATGATTTGTCACACATGTATAATTCAAAAATTAGTGTGCAGTTCTCTTCATTCGATAGTGCCTTCTAATGGTTTTTGAAAGGATTTATTTACAAAGTCTTGTTGTGATATTTATTAATTTCATTTCAACATTTTATTACAGACAGCAAAAGCTGAGAAATACTTTGAAATATTGCTACCTCTTATTATGTTCATAAAGTACTCTTGACTAGACAGTGCAATACTAGCTGTTTTACAAAAAAGTAAAATTAAATTCTTGCTTCATGGTTCACTACACATTTAGAAGATTCCTACACCCAAACAATGCTTCACACCTGCAGAACTGGAAAAGAATGGTTTTCAATGAAGTGCCTATAGAGTAGATTTAGGAGTAAATGAATAGATTAAACAGGCACAAATTATTAGAGCCAGATGATATTTATGCAAAGGTTCAAATAGTACTCAGATATGGAACTGAGGAATCACTTAAGTATTGTTTAACTGAGCCTTCCAGTACGAGCAATGCAGGGCAATAAATATAATCTCACTGGCAAATATATTACTACTCTTTAAAAAAGCTTTAGGAGAGGCATAAGGATTCAGAGATTAGTGATTCTGTCTTTTGCACCAGGCAAAAAGTTATAAGATACAATAAAGAAAAGAATTAGAAAATACTGATATGAAAACCTGATATATTGTGAAGAATTAATGGGATTTTTGTAAAAAAAGAAATTATGTTTCACAAATCTCTTAGGATTATTTTCAATGAATCAATGAGCATGAAGATAAATAAGGTTTTGTCAGTGTAAAGAAGCTGGAGTTTCAAAAAACTTAAATGTGTCACCAAAGACTATTAAGGAAACTAAGTTCTCATGGGATAAGAAGGAAAGTCCTACTCCAGATTAATTACTGGAAGCAATTAACTAGGAATTGCTTAATTAATTAAGCAATAGGGTAGGAATGAGCAGTTTGCTTTCACATTAAAGAGTGAGAACAAGTAGGGTCCTGCATTAAAGATCTCTATTAAAGTCTGTGTTGTTGGCATGTTCAAAAATCACTCAGGAAAAGGGGAAGATATTTAACCAAATCAACACCCAACTGATGAGCTGTGGAAAAGTCTTGTGATATTCTGCAGCTTCAAGAAAAAAAGACATATTTCATTCATTTCAGATCCCTTTCCCAGCTCTCGCCAGCAGGTATGTTATATGGAAACGCCAGACATGCGTTATCCTTTCTGTCACTGGTAGAAGGGAGGTCTGTGAAGGATGTGGTGGATGTCTGTTGAAGCCATAGGAGATATTTCTTTGGAAAACCCTGTCCTTTGGCACCAGACCTCTGGCCACTGTCTGATGTATATGCACATGGTTGGCCTGGTTTCAACTGGGATAGAGTTAATTTTCCTCTTAGTAGCTGGCACAGTGCTGTGTTTTGGATTTAGGATGAGAACAATGCTGATAACACACCGATGGTTTAGTTGTTGCTCAGTAGCGCTTGCCCTAAGTCAAGGACTTTTCAGTGTCCCGTGCTCCGCCAGTGAGCAGGGGCACAAGGAGCCAGGATGGAGCAGAGCCAGGACAGCTGACCCGAACTAGCCAAAGGGATATTCCATACCATAGAACGTCATGCTTGGTATGTAAACTGGGGAGCTGCCAGTCTCTGCTCAGGGCCTGGCTGGGTGTCAGTCAGCAGGTGGTGAGCAATTGTAATGCATAATTTTATATTTTTTCCCTTGGGTTTAATTTCTCTCTCTTTCTCTCTCCTTTTCATTACAATTGTTGTTATTATTTTTTTAAATTATTTTTATTATATTTTACTTTATTTCAATTATTAAAATGTTCTTATCTTACCCCATGAGTTTTACCTTTTTCTGATTCTCCTCCCCATCCTGCCAGGGCAGTGGGGGATGGAGCAAGCAGTTGTGTGGTTCTTAGTTGCTGGCTGGGGCTAAACCATGACAATGGTGCCATCTGGGTTCCTTGTATATCCTGTGCCAGGGGCAGTGGGTAGGAGGAGCAAAGGAAAACATTTGGGCTCAGGAGTGAGATGCCCACCACCCCAAAGCAGCCACAGGACCATGGGCTTTGTGCCCATGCAGGAGCCCGGTACAGACAGTGTGAACACCCTTCAAAGGCAATTTGCCAGACTTTAATTTTATCTTGCAGTGCTCACGTAGCTACACATATAAATACAGACTGAATAACAGAGGCTGACAACACATCACTAGCAAAATAAGTCAAACTAGATAGAAAAGGTAAAGCAATGTCACTGCGGCGAATGTGAAGTCCAATAAACCAAGATAGCAGTGATATGAATATATTAGAAAAAATATTTATGAAAGTCAATACTGTAAATCCTTTTAAATCTATCCCACTTCTTGGCAAAATGGAAACCTGCCCTTTCTGTGGCTCACTGTCCTGGCACCGTACACAAATCCTCCTAGGCAAATAAATGATGCTGAAATTTACTTGGGTTTGGTGGGGGTTTTTTTTTGCTTTTAGTCTTAAACAAAACACAAGTGTCTCCTCGTGCTCAATCTGTAAGCAGTCAATGTTTAGATTACCAGCTGAAAATTGGACTTCTTGACAGCACACGCCATGTAAAGCCCAAACAGAGGAACTTTCATCCCATGTGAAGGGAAGGAGGGGGCATCGTCAGTACAGTCATTCACCACCTTGTGTTCGATCAGTTTTCCCTCAGTGCTGAACCAGTTCCTTTTTCTCCATGTCCTGTCTTTCCCTTACGTAGGGTGAATCAGTCCCACCCGGTATTTATGGCCGCCCTTATTTCATATTGATTATTTTTAGCTCTCAGTATTCAGCAGCAGCAGAATTCTCTATTGCAGTTCAATGTGAAATCTAACTAGAGCAGCACTCTTGTGATAATTATTTTATGAATTAATTACAGGTAAGTGGCTGTGTGTAAGGGCAATTGCAATTATCTGTATCATACAGTGAACTCCTGCAAACTGTCATGCACTTGGGCTAGTATAATTTTCCCCTGCCTCTTCAGAATAAGCCCACCGAAGCAAACAGAACTCCTTGCACCAGAATTTGGCTCACAGGCTGTGTACCTTGAATGTAATATTTCTGTCTTAGGCTTGTGAGTTTTTCCCCTGAAGATCCTATTAGCAGCTTTCTCTTCTTTTCTATATTCTTATTCAGTTGGTACACAATGCAAGTTTCAAGGTCAGGCAATATCACCATGGACCTTTATTCTAACACCCCTTCTTGGGGCAAAACTCTCATCAAAATTAATCAGGAAGGAATGTGGAGGCATCTTTCTAATATTGCTTACTTGTTTTGGGGATCTGGCTGATTAGTTACGTGGTATTTCATGTCTGCTGCTCCACTCCATCTTCTGAATTATTCCAAGAGGAGTATTAAGACTGAAGCCAAACAATCATGAAGTAATATAGACAATAAATTCAGGGCTTACGCATATCTCCCCTCACACATGCTCAATTGCAGTTTCATATCTCAGAAACCTTTATGGTTTGCAAAGGTCAAGAGCAGAACTGGGTGTCACTGGTGCATCCCAGAGTGTGGGGGGAGGTATTTCCCCAATATCTCTGTAGGGTCAGAGGTATGACCCGACCAGGATGTCCCCTGCACGAGCTTCTCCAGCAGGAGCTGAGCCAGAGGTGCCTCCAGCCTCCCCTGCTCTGCCTGCAGTCTCACACCCAGCCTGGAAATATTTGCAACTATTTCTCATTGCCACAGGTGCTCACCATCCCTGATCGTCTTTCTTTGCTCCCCACATCCCTTGGCCTTCTTTAGCTTGTGTTTTTCTGGGCAAGACTCCAGATACACAGGAGCTTTTAGGCACTTAATTCCAGCACGGAGCAGGAGATTTTAGGCATCATTGTGGATCTGGGTGGAAGGAAACTATCCTTCCCCCAGCTAGTTCAGCTGTGAACACCTGTAGGAAAGACATCTAAGCTTGTTCAATATGGACTGGGGCAGAACTGCAAAGGCAGATCAGGGTTTAATGAGGGATTCTTAGATATTCAGAATCGATCAATATCTTGCACAACTAGGAGGGACTCTTTATAGGGGTATCGAAACATTTCTGCTGATCGGGAAGGTACCATCACAACACTTGGAGATGGGCGAGATCATAGCTCAGCCCAGACCTGAGAGCTTAAGTGTCCCTTTGCTGTCCTCTTCTCTCATGGGGATGTCTTCACACCTTCTGTGTAGCCCCCTAAGATCAGCTCCAGAAGGAAAACTAGTTTTTGAAATCAGAGAAGATAGCTTGTGTGGGAAGAAGAAAAGATAAAATACTAATGAAATGGATCTTAGGAAACGAACCACAGCTCAAGCAAGAAAGAAACTAGGAAAGAGAGATCCTGTACTGCAGAGCTCCAATCTGGAGAGCTGAAGTACCCTGCACAGTCCGCAGTGAGACCAAGAATTCTTGTAGCATTTCAGTAACAAAGGTGAGACAGGGTGAAAATAGAAACATTTTTCTACAAAACAAGCTACAAAACAGTCAAGGAAAACTAGAAGAATGTATAACCTCTACTAAGTGCTGTCTCAAATGTGCAATTTTTTTAAAAATGTCAAAATCAATATAAGTTATGAGGAATAGAAGTCATTGCCCCCAAAAGTGGCTCTGAGAACATTTTGCTTACAGTGTTGGAAGGCACAGCATGTTAACTGCTCTTCAGCCCTTTTTCAAGAAGTTCTGAGTATTTAAAACACCAGTGGAAGTTACGAGAGCTATAGCTTCTGAACAACTCCAAAAATCAATCTTTTAATGCTTCCATCTTCTGGCCACTGTAAAACATTTTAATAAAATTTCTGGACGTCCACAAGGCAAGGAGCTGGTGTTCTTCTCTTTACACAGGAAAAACAGTTTGTTAGACTTTGATTCTTCCAAAATTCCCTGAGCAGAGCTAAATAAGAGAATATGGATTAGTAAAACACATGGGAAAGGGTTAAAAGAGAGCAAAGGCTGAAACCTGGCCCTGTTGAAGCATATTTAAAATTGACCTTCACGGGGGAAGAACAACACATCTGCTTTGGAGAAGATGAGTTTCATTTTATAACAGGTTTACACAGCTGCTCTGAAGGAGACTCATTCAGCACTAATAGCTTTCAACTTTATGACAGTCTTTTGCAGCCTTCATCTTTGATGCTGAAATGGCTGAGAGGGACAAAAACCTAGCTGAGCTTTGGATTCTGGCCTCGCTGGGGAGGTGAACATCCATGTCTAAGAGCAAAACTGGAGGGTGGATTTGCTGGGATCTGAGGGCAGAGCCTTTCCCATCCATTTTGCAGTTTCAACGTATGCTCCTGCCTGGGATGTATCTATGGAGGGGAAGGTCTCCTGGAAGTACCAAGCTGACATTTTGCATAAGCCCTCACAATCTCATGATCTTGTCAAACCACAGGGTTTGGGGAAGTTGACGGCACAAGTAGGCTAAACACCCAGCAACACCCAAACACCTCAACCTTGCTTCACAGGCCTCTGACATTTAAACAAGTTGAGTGTTTAGCTCTTCTGAAAATCAGGCAATGAGGCTGAAATTTATCTGTGTGGTACACATATCTGAGCAAGCTGATGGAGGTCACAGAGGGGAGGAAACAGCTGAGCAGCCAGAGGTGGAGACTGTGAGTGGAAATGAGAAATCATGACCCCAAAGTGCCTATGGTCTCTCCAGTGACCATGAAGAGTGATTAGCTTGGTTCATAAGCTAGGTGAGATGAATCACAACCCTAGTTAGCTAGAAAAGTGTACACTGCATGAAAAATAAAGCTCTAGGACTTTGCTGGTTTGGCCCTCAATGAAGATACAAATTCCCAGATTGTCTGCTGTAATGGTTGTAGACTCAGAACAACTATTGAGCTTAGTAAGGAGGCAACTCAGCCCTCACCCTGTGTAGAGGGATGAAGGCAGTGGGCTGATTAGCATTGATAACATGCAGCTGTGGCCTTGCCTCAAGGCAGTGGGTTGATTGACATGGATGATGTGCAGCTGTAGCTCGTTCCCACAAAACGGTTAAATAGCCCTGAGGAGTGTGAGAGAGGGGTTTGGGTGGAGGAGGAGCAGTGTGGTCTGGCCTCTGGAGGAAGGAGAAATGATGTGGTATGGACAGTAGAATCTGACCAATGGTAAAGCCTTGTTGCAGCCTGCTAGTTTGTTTGTGCTGTAACAATTGGTGCCCTGTGTGAGGCTGACTGAGTTGGACTCTGACTACAACAACTGGTGCCCAATATAGTTGAGACAAGTGGGAGAACCTGTGACCCATAACAGATGATGTGAGAGGTGAGCCATTGACAACTAATTGATATGGGTGTATTGTAATATTTGTTGTCCATCTTAACTCAAATTGCAACTACCCTGTAAAGATCTGAACTGCTCTGCAATTACTGATGAATGGTGACTTCCTGAAGAAGTTGAGACAGAAACTAAGGGTCATATCCCTTGCCTGTGCCATCAGGAATTCTTGCAATAGTTGGGGAATAAACCAGTTGCCCTTGTTCCTCTTAATTTCTGTCTCATGAATGCCTGTGAAACCATTCTTTCTCTGTCTGAAATAAGTGGCAGGACATAGCTCCAGAAATGTATTTCAGACTCCTTGCATGTTGAGTCACCTTCTGTTGTGAAGGGTGGAGAGCTGACAACGTGGTGTTTATGCTTCTTAGCCATGTCCTTTCAAAGAAAAATTTCCTTCACCTATTTGAACTGTTTGTTTAAATACTGGAAGTAAACATCATGGGTTTACTCCAGCTGGTAACTGCCCCACACAGCTGCTTGCATGCTCCCCCATGGTGGGATGGGGAAGAGAATCAGAAAGGTGAGAGAACTGGTGGGTTGAGATAAGGACAGCTTAATAGGTAAAGCAAAAGCCACACAGGCAAGCAAAGGAAGGAACTGGTTCACCACTTCCCATTGCAGGCAGGTGCTCAGCCACCCCCAGGACAGCCCAGCTCTAGTGCACCTAATGGTTGCTTGGGAAGACAAACACCATCACTCCAAACATCCCCTTCTTCCTTCGTTTTCTCCAGCTTTATATGCTGAGCATGATGTCATATGGTATGGAATGTCCCCTTGCTCAGTGGGGGACAGCTGTCCCACCTGTGTCCCCTCCCAGCTCCTTGTGCCCCCCAGCCAGCGCTGGTGGGGTGAGGAGCAGAAAAGCCCTCGGCTCTGTGTGAGGCTGCTGGGCAATAACGAAAACATCCCTCTGTTATCAGTGCTGTTTCCAGCACAAATCCAAAACACGGTCCTGTACCCGCTACTGTGAAGAAAATTAACTCCATCCCAGCCAAACCCAACAAAATAAGAAAGTTCTATTTACATGGAAGTAAATTTATTGTTCATCCCTGGACAATAATCTTGTCTTCTACTGTGGTTGAAGCAAAGTCCAAAAGTGATGTGTGACCAAAGACAGGTTTATGATTATTTCCTTAGAATTACCTATTTATTTATGAGCTAGGTCAGCCTGGCTTAAGTAATGTATTTGGCAGTCCCACTTCTTTTGTCAGGAATATAAAATACCATGAGTGTTTGAGAAGTTGATTCTTATTAATTCTCAACCCTTTCAAAAGTCAGTTTTACTGCTGTCCTTTCAAGTGTTCCTCTCTAAACCCAGGTGCTGACTACAGCAGCTCTCCTTGGGAAGTTATCAAAACCACTGGAGGAGAATACTTCCTGGGAATCAGCCTGGGAGAAAGCACATCTCATAGTCAGGCTGGCTCAGCTACCTAGAGATGCACAAAGTGACATCTGTCTCCATCACCTCCTACTCTTGGCTGTGAGTGGCTCCCACATCTCAGCTTGGATCAGCCCTTTCCTCAGAGCAGAAATGTGGGGTTCTGGTTGGTGTCCCAACATGACCTTGGGGAAGCCACCTAGCCATTTATGTCTATGAAATAGATTGTAAAACTGAATCCTGCAGGGACTAATCAGTACAAGCTGGGGTATCAGGGGAGGCAGAACATGTCTCAAATGTGGGTCTCTTACTTTCCCTTTCCAAGATTTTACACCTTCCTATTAAATCACTTTACACTCTAGAGCTGCTTTACAGAGTTGTAAACAATAATGTTTTTCCAAGTTGCCCGTTTTCGTTCTTTCACCTTTCCCTCCCACACAGGTGAGCTCTGGGGGCTGAAGAATCAATTTGCATCTTCAAAGATTTTAAAGCAGCTCATAAGATTTATAAAGGCTACTTTCATCTCCAGATAAAGTTAGCCAACTTTTATTCACTGCTCTGTATGTCAAGATTTTCTACCCCTCCTTTAGAAAAAAAAATAAATAGTTAATTCTTGACCGGTATCCTATAAAGATTTGCAGACACAAAGGAATGTGGGCAATTACTGGGGACAGAACTAATTTTCCTATTGTTTTTAGATATTTTATGAAAAGGGCACTGGAAGTTATAACTATTGAGGGTTTTAAAGCTTCTATATATCTCTGTTACAATAAGTATTTACAGCAATGAAAAATCTCTGTTGAAAATCTGCATTTCCTAATTTTTGACTGCTTGACTTTGCAGTCTCTGTAACGGTCTTCTAATGAAAGTTTTGTTTAACATGAAGGTTCATCCATCTTTTAAAAATCCGAACAGAACCTTCCCACAACACAAGATAAATCTCGGCATATGGTGTTGTATAGATTAGTCCATCTGCCAAAACTAGCAGAGCGGATGCATGGGGTTTGATCATGGTCATCTGGACTAATAAAGGGCAGCAGTAGCAGGTCACTGTTACCAGTGCAGACTGCCACTGAAAAACAGGGCACATAGCTGGCTGGAGAGCTTTGCACTTCCTTGTGGCAGGAGAGTCTGATGAAGATCTGAACCTCTTTCCCATCCATGGTGGTCAGAGCTTTTTCCATGTAGCACAAACGCACTATGTTTCCCTTTTTCTCCTACTTGGTTCCAGTTTTACCCTCCTTTCCTTGACTCCTCTACCTCTTAGTGCTCATCTGTTTGCCCAAGCATTTTTTTCTTTCTTCCCTTATCTCTGCTTAATTAAATTACCTCCTTCACCAGGCACTGTCTAGCCCAGCAATTTCCCTCCCCACATTCATACTACTGGTTTACTGGGAACAAAGAAGAGAAAGCCATGGGAAGCACAGGAGAGGCAGAAACACTTTTTTCCCATGCCTGGCCTCCCCCTGGCACTAGGGAGCTGGAATGTGTTCCGGGAACATCTGGGTCTGCCCTGGAGGTAAGAAGAATAAGCGGAGTCACTGTGTTCACACAAGTGCAGTTCAGCAGGAGTAAGAGCTGAAAGGCTGGAGAGCCCTCAGTGGAAACCGGAGCTGGAAGATGTTAGGTTGTCAAGCTTTCAGAAGTGTCTACTGATCTGGAAAAAAAGGTGCCTCCCAAAAAACTTTGCCTCAATGGATTTTCTAGGGATTGGCACAGTTATCCTTGGCATAAAGGTAACTCTCCTGCCAGTTTCAAATGGGGGAAGGGGTACTACAGCTGCTAAGAAAAGTCTCAAGTGCTGGCTGGCATGAGCAGTGCAGCACGTTTTTCTCTATCCTCAAAACAGTCATGGGGCCTCTGCTGAGAGTTTCTGTGCAAGTCCAGCCTGAGGCAGACACATGGTGTTGAGTTTTATTCAGCTAATGGTTGTTTGGCAAAATGAAAAGCAACCGAAAGCAGGTTCTTAAACAGGGACCTGAGTAACCGTGCCGCACCCACGATGTGTGCAGGTGTGTGCCCTTTGTGTGTATGTGTTTGTTCACAAGTCAAGAAGCATGAAGGAAATTGTTTCCCATCAAGTGAGTAGTTGTAATAACTTGACAGAACCTCTGAATCAAAAGGTCATGGGAAAAGTCAAAGCACACAAAACCCACTTTGCTCTATGGGTCTTGCAGTTGGCTGCATAGGAATTGCTTCAAGGAATAATTCAGGCGAGCATCCTACACCAGCCAAGACGTGCAAGCCCTCACTGATGGGATTCAGAAAACAGAATGAAAAGCATGGAAGCAGTTTCATCTTGCAAACATTTGTTCAAAAAAGCAGTTCCACTGAGCAACCATGCTAATAAAAAAAGAAACTGCAATAGCAGCCATATCGCCAGGACTTTCATGCTCTGCTTAAGCTGCACCTTTGATCCTGCACAAAATCCCCAAAGCTTCATGCCTTCTCACGGCGATGCCCTATCTCCTGTGAATGGGACTGGTTTAAAGAAGGGATCTGTTTCTAAAGGACACACAATGTGTGATACAGGCTCTACTTTGGAAAACCCATGTGATTTCATAAAAAGAGGGTTATGCTTCACTAGTTTGTTAGAACATGTTGAGTTTTACTGTCAGTGTAAAGGCTTCTGTAATGAAACCGATCACTACACTAGGTAGGATATTCATAAAGCTTTTAACCCAATTCCTTGGTTTCCAATTAAAATAACATCCAAGAGGCAGAGTTACAAAGCCATGAGATATTAGTGCAGTACTTAAAATTAGGCTAATTCTAGAAACCATCTCTTCAAAAAAAAAAATTTAATGACCATGAGAGACTGCAGAAGCCAGATGTGGGATGTGAGTTTTGTTACTGTTTATATTAACACTGGGTATAATGACACTGAAATCAAGGTTTTCTGGTTTGTAAATTATGCTAAAGACCAACAAATGATAATGGGCTTTGAAATTGGACTCTGAAGTAATATCAAATAGTGAATGTGATTAAATATAGATAAACAGAGAACAATCAGTCATGGAACAAGAAACCAAAAAAGCAATTGCAGAAATGGAAATTTACCGCTGCAAACTGCCAAGAAAAGAGATTTGTCAAAGAAAGAGAAAATGGATCAGATGATATCCTGAATTCAGGCAGCAGCTTCACTAATGAATGCAAACAGGACTTTTTCTGTACTGCTGGGGAATATAATAATTTGTAAACCAAAAGGAGAGGTAGTGCAGTGTTTCTATACAATGTATTAGCTAAAGACCATCTTTAGTAACTGTCAATACGCCTTTGAAAGGATCTCATTTCTCTTAAGGGGAAAAATAGAGATGAAGCCTAATATCATGCACCTCAAAGATTCAAATGATGAAGAAATGTAATAAAAATCAGGCTTCTTCAGTGCCCGAACAAAAAGGCGTATATGTAAACATTCTCACGTCGAATTGGTAACATCGCTCTTAAATAGTACACAAGGGTAGGTGTAAGAGAAAAGAAATAGTCACTTCCAACGACTTTTACCCAAATGCCCTCCCTCCCATGCCCTGCCCCTGCCATACAAGCGCACCACTGTTCACTGGGCAGGTGGCGGTGAAATATTCAAAAGGGAGGTGCTGGAGAAGGTTTCCCTCTATGAGGTGTCCTTGGTGCAGTCATGGACATGCCAGAAACATCCTGAGGACCCAGTGACTACTGTTACATACCATTTACAAAGAGCTGTGCTCTGCTCTAGAGAGCTTTCAGTGCCAATAGGGAAAACAGAACCAGGGAAAGCAAGATGTTTATACTGACTTGGACGGGTGGCGGGAGTAGAAACAGCATCCCCACACACCACAGTTTTACAGGTTTAGAAATACACCACTGTATTTCTGAGGTGCAAAACATATGTGCAGCGAAGATTAATTCTCTTCAAAGCTTTCCCATGGGCTTTTTCAGCAACCGTGCTTCTTTTCATTTCTGACCCTCAATTTCCAGATCTGCTGTGTGCCCCACTCCTTTATTGGTGCTGCTGTAAAGCTGAGCTCTCTAAATGCATTTAATACATCCATCCTGTACAGCACAAGCTGTTCAGCATGAATGTATTGCTCTTTGCTTGTCTCTCTTGTGTTCCCACGACACTATTGTTGACAGGTTTTGAACATGTCACAGATAGAAAGGAGGGGAATGAGAAATGAATCAAACTAAAACCCCAGGCAATGAGCTTTCTTGCTTTTGAAACGTCTTTTTGCTTTATGTTTGATGAGAAAGTTCATTTATTACCCTGTTTTTACGTGAGTTGCTATTCTACTTTCAGGATCCTAATTGCTTTTCAGATTGGGTATATCATTAATACTGTATATCTTAATTTTCTAGCCTAGGTAGTAATCGAGCGTTCAGTCATTGTTATACTCACTGTTCTGCCAACATTTATTAAAATGAAGCAATTAACTATTGTCTTAAATGGAGTTTAGAGGTAAGGCTCATTAGTTTTAGACCCATTACCATTAAGTGGGATGATAAATGTAAAATTATTTTATTGCAGCTTTGTCCAGAAACCTTGTTTGATTATGGAATGTCAATGGTTCACTTTGTGCTGTGGTTTTGCAGTTCATCTGGCTCCACCTGATGAAAACACAAATCATCACATGGACACTCATACCTGGGAAATAGTCCATCCACAGACCCTGTGTTTGACATTGGAGTGGTCCATACTCACAGCCAGTCCAAGGCAACTCCCTGGGGACAGATCTGCTGCCTTCTGAAAGCAGCCAGACCTTTCAGTCCCAGGAGCCATTTTCTTCTCTGTCTTGCCCCCTTGGCATCTGATTTTTCCCCTCACTAGTTATGAGTACATCAGTTCAAAAAGGCCCGTACGTTAGCATGAGGAGGTTGTTACTCCTCCGTTCCCCTGGCGAGTCTCTCCGTGTCACTGTAAGCGTTGCTCTCTCCGGGTTAGCTAGTTGTGATGGACGATGTCCTGCTGGCAGGCCCACGAGCTCTTGAAGCTATGGTCCTCAAAGCATCTTGAGAAAGATTATTTATTTGCCAAGACACTAATGCACACCCATGGCTGGCAGAAAGAAAACAGCACCCTTCTAGACAAGACCTCCAAATCCAGATATCTAAAGCTAAGGGCTATCACACAGAGCAGCCTGGTTTCCCAGCTGCTCTGAGCTCAGCTATGAACCTTTCAGATGAAGTCTTTTTCTAATTAAGGTCCTTAATGCAGATGAACCTGATGATGTAGCTACGTGTTCAAGAGCAAGGTCAGAGAGATGAGGACTCCTGAAGAGGTCCAGGAAGAGTACTCTGGGGCATAATGTTAAGGCACATGATTAAGTACCTTGCTGAACGAAGGCCTCAGGATCTAAATATACCCAACCAGGCTCCCCAGAGGCCCCATACTGCATCAGTTCGGACCTAAACATGATACAGCTGCTTCGCTCCTTGAAAGTTTCTCTTTTAACACATAACTTCCAGGGTAGTATTTAACCATATTCCTCAGTTTGGCTTGTTCTTTCTCCACTGACACAAGGGGAAGAAATATTATTAATAGGTAAGATAGGAGAGTCTGAGGAAAAAAATAAACAATACTCCTGTCACAAGATACCCCCCTAGGACATAACTCTAAAGTATAGCTTTTCTGTACTTCTGGCCAGCAGCTAAAGAGAGCACTTTGAAGGTGTCTGCAGTTCTCAAAGACGGGGTATTCTTGCCCCGACATCCAAGTATACTCACTCTTGCGGGATGTCTTCTGTTGCAGCTTTCATGTTACTTCAGAGGTAAATAGTATCACCGCTTTGCTTATATTCATTTTAGAAGATGGAGGAAAGTCATCAGAATAGGGAAGGATCTGGATCTGCCTGGCTCCACGGATCACTAGCTTCCTCCCCTGTCTCCACAATGAGATAAAAAGGGTACAGTTGGTAAATGGCTCTTTGAAACCTGCCAAGTTTTTCTCCTGGCTCATGACAGCTTTGAGAATCCCTGGGCTGGCTGTAAAAATGTTGCTATTGTAGTCCTTGCTCTGCTCTCCTCGTGGTTGTGAAGCTGGGCTGCTAAAATGAAGGGTAATCTGGCTTCTACCTGCAGGGAGGTCGTGATCCAATACCTAAGAAATGCATAAGAAAATTGCAGAGTCACAAACGGTCTTGCTCATCACAGAGATGCTACTGGCAAAGGAAGGCTCTGTTCACTCCAGCCCTCATCTCAGGGCAGAGCCAGCTTAGCTCTGCTTGCTTGAGGCCACGTTCAGCTGAGTTTTGAATGTCTCCAAGAATGGAGATGTGTCCAGCCACCCATTAAGCGAGACAGTCACAGAGTACCACTAGACGGGCTTGCACAGGAGGGGAAATCCAGACTGCGGACACATGATGCACCAGCCACCTGCCACTGCTGGGCAGCAGGGTGACAGTCATGCTGTCCAGCATCCAGCTATTGATGCTGCTCTACAAATGAGAAATATAAACAGCTTTTTCAGAGACTCTAGGAAAATGCGATTTCTATCCCAGCCACCACTCACAGATGGAGTTAGTGAGTGAGGCTGAACCTGTGCTGTGCACAGCGGCACCTGGGCACCACACCGGCTGATGGTGCTGATCCTCAGCACACAAGTTTCATGAGGAGAGATGGTGCCGTGGGAAACCTGCAGAAGGATTCACTATTCTTTCACTAGATCTGCAGGCAGAGCTTATAAAATGTCAAATATGACCCAAAGCGAGGACAAAAAAGCCAGTCTGGGACTTGCCAGCAGCTCATTTGAGAATCGATTATTTGGGGATGATATAAAACTTATATTATCAGTTTGGTTTGTAAAAACCTTTCCCTGAGAACCTACCACCTTAACGATTTTCCAGTGACAATTTTTCTATAAATCCCATTGATTCACTTTGGTCAGTGTTTTGACCAATTAGTTGTACAATGTAATACAACATACAATTTAAAATCACAAAATGAAAGCAAACAATTTCTGCCTAAACAAAATGACTTGATCTTTCCAAGAAAAAATATTCCAGTAAGGACAAGTACATTATTTCAAACTGTTCTGCATTAGGGGAAGAAAAAACCCAGAAACTACAAACAAATAACACCGAGCTTGTGTTTTCATCATGGTACCAGATTAAATTTCAAACTGAGAATGCTTCTTGGGTCAGAAATTTTGTTTTTCAGCTTGTACTCATTTCCTGGGAGAGTTGGCGAGGTAGCAAAGCAGACTCCAGAGAAACTATGGTTATGTTGAAAGATCGTAAGTAATATTGCAGGAAAGGTCCTTTGCCATTTTTGGGGGGCAGTGCCGCTTCCATGCAATCAGAAAGGGAACTTGTGCTTTTCAGGGGGGACTTCCCCAGAATCAGTCGCTGCCATTCTTCAGCGTCAAATCCTCAGGAACCAGCAGATTCATACTTCCAGCAAAGAAATAAGATCAGCACTGAATTGTCAGCTTCAGCAGTAAAATTCCAGGCAGCAAGCCTCATTCCTCTTGTTCGGAAAGGGAATTTCCATGAATGAAATTCAAAGCATCTGACTTACAGTGCCACCCTGCAAATGGCCTATAACTCCTGTAAATCACTCTCAGCTGCCAGCGTACCGCAGACTTTCTGCTCATGATACGATACACTCACTCTGATTTAAAAAAATCTGCTTGTTGCTCACGTAGGAAGCCCAGGTCACCTGCCTTCACCCCCACGCCCTGTGTTTACACGGAGAATAACGGCAGTGGGTGCACCAATTTACCAGATTAGACATGGCCCTACTTGGTGTCTTGCTCAGAACAGAGTGCCATGATTAGTAGCTATCTGTGAAATGTTCAAAGTGAACCGAGACTTAGCACTCTCATCTGACTCCCTAATGGTCTATAATCCCTCCGCACCGGGGTTGAGATGAGTTGATGTGACGTAATTTGTAATTAGACAGCTTGGCTAGCAGAGAGCCTTCAGCTAGCTGGGTAAATCTTGCTTTCTCCAGGGAGTATTTTACACAGTGTAAGGAAAAAAAGCAGTAAAGCAACCACACAGCTTCTAATAAAGCCAAGAAACAGCCACTCATGCTGCCTATGGCTTCTTCATTTGCTTTCTCCTTGCCTGCTACAAATAACCTCTTTTCTAGGAGTTTCCCTATGCTTGATAATGTGGTTCATTTCCAGAATCAGTAGTTGCTTCCCATATCGGTGATGCGAATATCCCAGTTGTGGCTCTGCAGAAAAGGAAAGCAACACTACACTGATTCAGATCCTCAGTTTATGCTTATTTAGATCATCACTGACTTCAGTAACCCTGAAATAATTCTATTCCTGTTTGCAGCAGATTTAATGGTTGGTTGTCACTCTATTTTAAACGTTAATATCACAGTTTATTTCTATATATGGAAGACCTGGATGTTTTCTCAGGATTAAAAAAGGATATTTTTGTCTTCTTTCTCTTTAATTTCCTGCTAGAATTCAGAAAGATCTGGATCCTGCATCTCCTGACTCTAAATCCTTGCTAGAATACAGGGGGTCTGTGTCAGGGCTCCTGGGGATCTGAGCCGTGCTCTGAAGAGGGCTGTTTCATATTGCAAGTTCATGTTAAGTCACTGCATTGCATTTTCACTGTTCAGCCTCCAATCCAAGATTATCTTTGCCCATCTGTTACTTATCCCACTGGTTACATGACCTGTGTATCACCCAGCTTTTCTTTTAAAATCTCATTCTGTTTATGTCCATTCATTATTTGCTGCTTATTTGGAAAAATGAAAAATAAAAAAAAATGCCAGTATGTAGTTTTACCTGAAATAGTAGTAAGATGCATAATGCACAAGAGAAGTGCTTGTGCACACCTCTGTAGCTACATGTGTTACTGCAACCTCAGCTCCCTGCCCTGAGCATGTTGTCTCTGTGTTACACAGGGAGAGCAGAAGCCAGGAGAAGCACACAAGTGTCCACTGCAGCCCCTGGGGAAGCCCAGATGGCCACGATGTGAGATTTCACATGTGTGATGCTCCTTGAACAAACGCATACCCATCAGTGTGAGCTGGAAATTGATATTAGAAATTTTCACTGATTGTTTTTTAACTGACCTCTGTAATCTGCACTCACAATCACCTAACACTGCCTGTGCATGAGCACACAGCCTTGCAAAAGTACTCTTTGGCGATCAGCTGATTTAGGGAGAAATGTTGCTGTCATCCCTGAATTGCTGTACTTCTGCCTTTCTGTCTTGCAGAAAGGTTTTGGCTATGCCTATTCTTGCTGAACATATGGTGAATGTTCTAGCACTAAGGTACAATCTCTGACCAAAAAGAATATCATGCCATCCCCCCCGGTGTCATGTCCTGTCCCCCCACCCCGTCTCCCCCCTAGTTCTAATCCAACTACAGTTATTGCACCTGAAACGTGAATTGATACAAAGCTGTACCCTGGGTTTGTGTGACACGAAGGTCTGACACGTTGTTCACCCAAAGTCCCTTCTAGCTTTAAAGACATTCTTCCTGTCTTTTTTCATACTAAATAATTTCTCAAGAGAGTGACTGAAAATGTGATATTGCTGCTACGGATACGCACTGTGCATCACATTGCACCTTTAAAGCTTTACTCAGGGCTGTGCCCCATTATGCTGGGAGCTGTAAAAGCAGAGGGAAAGTCACTGTTGACCTCAGGGAAATCAGCTTTTAATTTAATTGCATAAAACAAGTAGCTGTGAAAACTTGAGGCTGCCAAGGCCTGGGAGCATGTTGTACAAATAGAGGGAAGAGGCTAATGGGAGTAGTTCAGACAGGAGGGGAATATATGGAAAGATAAATTCTGATTTTTTCCATTCTCACTCCTCTCCACTGCAATCCCTTGTTTAGGCTGCTGTAAAAGCCGAATTAGTCCCAACTGTTTTGTTTCCATTCCCATGTAAAATATAATCAATTTATCCAGTTTTAAATGCTTTGAATTCTTTACATTCTTTGTTCTTGTAAAACTGTTGCTATTACCTGGTGGTAAAGCCATCCTTTCAGTCAGGACCTGGATATGAGACTAATGCCTTACCATTTGCAGAGGGCTACTGCAACCAGAACTCGGAGTGGTGTCCTACCCCCAAGCTCAGCACGGTACCCACCAGCTGTACTCCCTGTTGCTCGCCCTTTCATGCGTGCGTACAAGTTTTTGCTACCTAAGGACAACTAATGAAAGCCCCAGGGAAAACACAGAGGTGCCTGGCATCAGCTCTGCCCTTCAGTGACAAGGAATTGGTGGACAGGGGAAGAAAAGCTAGGAAATGGTGTGAGGAGATATTACTGGTGTTGCAGGTGGGCTCTCAATGCTGAGCTCACAGGCTTATCTTTCTCTGCGGCACACGAGGCCAGACATCCTCTTCGAGGCTTGGGAAGGCAGCGGGAGGCCAAGGCAGGCTGCTGGCTTGCTCCAGGCTTGATTCCTTCCATCTCTCCCGTCCTGCAATGAAAAATACTGTCCTAAGTGGCTGAAAACTGATAGTCTAACGTGGTTTTAATGGGCCACCCACGGAAAAGAAAGTGCTACTGGCTCTGCCTGTTACATGATGCAAAGAGAACAAAGACATATTTGTGTTCTGAGAAACCGTAGTTTACTACCGACAGAAACAGGGAAGTCATGTTTTCAACCTCACAGCCACAGGAGGATCCCAAGCAAGGGGCTGTCCTCATGCTCCCTGAAACCTTATTCTCAGATATGTGGCTCAAAATGCTTGTTGTTGCTCGTGGAAAGGAAAGGGAGCTCCCATGTCCCCTTGTCCCGTTATTGCCCGTGTCTGTGCAGAGACAGATAGGTTCTGGTAGCCATGTGCAAAGACACATTTAAATGGAAAAAAATAGCTTTTCCACAACACCAAATTAAAGGCAACAGTTTTTTTCTTTTTTTTTTTTAATTAATTTTTTCCTAAGTAGAATTTACAAGCCATTACCCATCACATCCAGAGTATTACCAGAGCTGTCAAGAGAAAGGAATCAGTGTAGAAAGATCATTCCACTGGGAAATGTAAAATGGCAACAAGTTGGTCCCTCTGCAATATGTCCAACACATAATATAAAATGATGTACAGCTAACCTGCAATGAGATCTGTGCAGCAGCTCTCTTCTGGGATGCTTGCTTGTGATTTTCTTGCTTGTTCAGAAAACCAGCTTCTTATAAAAAAAATCCATTTTTCCCATCTTTTTTTCAGCACAGACTAATGAAGAAGCTGAGTGATTCAGCTGCTGATGTGATCATAGAGGGGGATACATTTCATCATTTATGATGATTCTATGGTGATTATAACTCCTCACCCACTTTTCATGCTCTTTACATGAGTAACAGTTGGCTTCAGGCACTTTTCTGCAGTGGAGGGTTCAGTGACCAAGTCTCCTCTCTGATCTGCTTGCTGTCCCTGACTGCTTTGTGCCCTTCTCTCTTCCATTTGCTTTCCCCTCACATGCTCAGTCTCTTCCCAAAACTTCATTTTACATTCCAGCTTTGATTAACCTGTGCCAGTGCATGGTTAATGCAGCCAAAGGGGTCTCAGGGACACTGGAGGACTTTCCTGTGAGCATTTGCCCTGTGCTCCTTCAGCTCCGATTCCAGCTCCCAGGCTGAATCCCACACCAGCAAACTGTGGCGCAGTGGCTAACAGCTGCAGCCTCCTCCATCTTTCCTTCTTCATGATCTTGCCTTTTCTTCCTTCATTCTCCCTTGTTCTTCTTGCTCTGACTTTGAGGTCTCTTGCTCTTTATCCTCCGTTCTTTTCTCCATTGATGAACCTTGCATTCCCAGCTATTAGCTGCCTTTATTTCCTTCACAGCTTCCTTTCCTTAAGTGGTCCACTCCTTCAATGCTCAAATACTTCTGAGGGAAAAGGCACTTCACCACCTGAGCTAACTTTACCGGCCGTTGCCCATTACACCCACCACGTTACCCTCCCAGGTAACTGGGATTAAATTACAGGGCTGTACTCCCCTGCTTCCCTGATAACCCTACCACCTCCCTGATATCCTGCTCCTCTTAGCTCACTGGGAATGCCGATGACAATGATGAATTGGAGTTTATATTCCCCCAGCCTTTTTTCTTTCTTGCTCTTCACCCAACTTTAGCTTATCCCTGAACACTTGCTGACAACTTTTTTTGGCCATGTCTCTAGATCTCTGTTCCCTCCCCATCCCCTCTGATGCTTAAACTTCTTCTAATGTTGTTTTTGTCTTTTTAAACACTTTATGGCCTATAGTCTCCTACAGTAACAACTCTCTTCTAACTAGTTATACTTGTATCCATGTTTTTTATTTCTGCTCTTTTATAGGCCTTCCTCTGATCACTTCTGTTCTGAGTGGTGTCAACCTCATTCCTCCCTCCATGGTCCCAGCAGTCACCAGTGTGTTCAGTCCTGTAATCAGCTTTCTCTGCCACCCCTCCATTGTCTTTCCTGGCATCCCAGATGCATCACGCTCACCTCAATTCTCCATACACAAAAACCAGACAGGCTGGTAGCTGAGGAACAGCTTTCCATGGGAGAGCTTTGGTGTTGAGCAGCTTCCTGCACATTTTACACTTCCGTGTAAATTCAGATGACCTATTTGTAAATAAATGTTGCTGAAATGGCATTTTATGGGTGATCCAAACATTTGTAAAAGTTAGGTCATAGGCAAGCACATTTTTACACTACGGCAGAATTTTTACAGCAGGAATTTCCCAGGACCTGCTAGACACTATGTCCTATTAAGATGATCTGTTGTAAACACTGTTCCTCCCTTAGGATACAGTAAAGAGTAATTCCTTATATATTATTTACGCTGAGCTCTAGCCTGGGCAAATATATATGGTAATGCTGAGTGTGTCATTTTGCACCTCGCTGTATCCATGTTATTTTACTCGCTGCGGTAATACACTTGTATGCAGTGGCTGTTTCATCAGAATATCCTTTAGCAGGGCTAGTATCGTCTCTCAGGCTGTGATGCATACATTTTCTGAGGGATACAGAGAAAATTGAAACAGAAGAGATTATTTTTTAAACCCGAAGATGTTTGTCACTTAGGCTGTAAATCAGCTGTGCGTTACACAGATCTGTTACTGCTTTTTAAAGTGTTTGTATTTGAAAACCAACTATGGAGGAAGTTGCAAACTCCCCCTGGACTTCTGTCGTTAGATTATTTTAATCATGCAGCAACTTCATTCTCATTTTGAATACAAAGGGCCCAACTTCCATTAACCTTGAAGACCCCCAGGCTCTTTGTAGTCAGAGCAAAGGAGTGTTACTAGGAGCAGCTCAGAACTCTTCACCTTTGTTCCCACTAAGCTGCCAGCTTTCATATGGCTGGGGAGAAGGGGATGACTCTGGTGACCAGACATCCCCAATGGGCAATGCCAGACCAGATGCTCAACCTCAGCAATGTTGCAGATGGATGGTGTGGCTGGGAGGTCCAGAGAGCACAACCCTTTGGAGGTGCTTGGGGTCCCTGTGGGCAGGAGCAGCCCATGGTGACAGCATCATGGTGTGCAACTCCCAGGGCTTGGTGTGGGTTTGTCACACAGGAGAAGGTAGCAGGGGGCTGAGCATCTTGCTCTGGTTTTGTTGTTGTGTGCAAGTTGTCTTTACTGAATTTTCTCACCACAACTCTCTGAGCTAGACAGTAACTGTACAACGTTCCCTCATTTTGGGTTGGTATGAAGAATTAATTGTGCCTCAGCCAATGTCTTTTTTCCTCTCCAAGACATACAGAAAAATTTATTTGGTGCCATTCTTGAGTGCTGCACTCACCACACAACTAGGGAGCAGAGTGTGAACAGGCAGTGCTGCTGCCCCACTGCACTCGCCCAACCTCCCGCCATACCTGGTCCAAGGAACCCCTGGGACTGGGGTGGCACCTCCGTGCAACGGCGCTTCATAGATCTTTCTGCCCTGAACTTGTACAGTCATTTCTTTAAGTCTATGCAAACTTTCAGCATTTACATCACCTGTACGTCTGACAAAACTACCACAGCTTAAATATTCATTGTGCAAAAAGCACCCAGTCTGTCTTTTTTTTTTAAAGCTGCCACCTCACATTGTCCCTTGATGGCCTCTAATCCCTGTATTATGAGGACTGTACGCAATCATCACCTGGCCACCTCCACCATGACATTCACAATTTCTATCTCTGCTCAGTGGTTCTACTCAGTCTCGTCACTTGCATGGAAATAATTTCATACCTCTCTTCACCTTTGTGACCTCCTCTGAGCATTCTCCAATTGACTGTATCCTTTTCAAGACGAGGGATTAAAATGGCAAATGTTACTTCAGACGTAGGGTGATTTAATGGATTCATATAATGGCACAATGATATTTTCTGTTCTATTCTCTATTCTTTTGCTTTTTATTTTCTTTGATTGCCAGTGAGCATCCAGCTAATAGTTGTATGAATGTGACTTTTCTAACCTTCAGATGTTTTTCTTGAGTGGTAATAACTAGCTCAGAGCTCAATATCATGTATGCAAAGTTAAGACTGTGCTTTTTTTGTGTGTGTTTTTTAAAAGAAGTGCATCACTTTACACTTAGGTGTTAAATTTCATCTGTCATTTTATCATGTAGCCACATAATACTGCAATTCTTCTGCAATTGTTTGCAGTTAGCTTGTCTTTTACTACTCTGAATAATAAAATATGAGCAAGCTTCCCCACCTCACTGATAAGACTCTTCCCTGCATCCTCTATGTATAATTTGAAAAATAGCGTGCTGGAACCATCTGTAGGATGACACTAGTGACACCCTCCCACATTCCTGCCCTTTTATTCCTACCTTTCAGCTAGCTGCTCATTCATGCAAAGACCTTCTCATTCATATATGAAAACAGCTAACTTTTTAAGAATATCTAGTAAACATCTAGTTTCTCAAAAACCTTTAGGAAATGTAAGGAAATCTGTCATCTGATTAGAGTCCTTTGTCCATAGACAAGATTCTTTTGAAGTATCCCGATAGGCTTGTGCAATGTGATCTTTTTTTCTACAAAAGTCTTAACTTTTCCTGATATATATATCTGGTTTTGTCCACACACCTGCTAGTTTTGTTCTAAGCTGCAGCTTCTATCAGTTTACCCAGTATGAATGCCATCCTTCCCCAGAGTTAAAATTTCCTGATTCTTCGGCCACCATATTTTAAATCAGCATCATATTTGGGCACCATATGGCCATCTGCTCCTCTAGTATTAAGAGAGTTTTAAACAAAAGAGTAGGTATTACCTAGTAGCTCACCTATTTCATACTTCAGTACCTTTAGATTTTGGTGTATACCATCTAGTCTATGCCTTTTGTTGTACCTCACTACGGTCAGTGGTCGTATTTGGCCTTATATTTTATTGTTATGCCTTGAACATCTTTTGGCCCTTCAAGGTTCTTGCAAATGATGTGCCTGGAAAGGTTAGGCAAAGATTTAAACAAAAAGAATAATAAGTGGGTTTTGGTTTGCATTCTGCTTGTGCATTTAGTGTGATAGAACATATGATTTTTTTTTTTTTCCTTTGGACACATCCTCAGCATTTTATCTGTATTTCAGCATGTTATATTTAAACAATTCAAACATTCTTTAAGCTGCATGCCAGCTTTTTACCTTTTCAGATGAAACTAGAAGCTAAAGGATTAAAATGCTATAGGCAGACTGGGAATTGAGCGCTCAGTCGCTCAGGGGATTTATTAGCTAATTTTCTAAGCACAGTGACTTTACAAGAACTGTATAATCTAGGCAGGTTATATATACAGTTTAACAGAATGTACTAATCTGTCAGCTGAATTCAAAGATCTTTGAGAGAAACTCTTCATTGATAAGAAATTATCCAGTGGTCCACCCCTCTGCTGTTGCAGCCTGTGCTCAAATCTCTGCTTTGTCCTAGCTGCCCTGGATAGCAGGTGATCCATTGCAGCATGCAGGGGCTCTGCTCCAGTGAAGTAGCAACAAGGGTCACTCCTGCAGGCCACCGGACTGAAAAACTGGTGTAACTGTATGAAAAGTAACATTGGTGAAAAATCTGCACTTCTGTAGGGTCTGCAAGTTGATTAAGGAGAGCAAGAAGGTAACAGATGAACAGGTAAAGTCAAATCATGGTTCAGGCAATAGGTAATTTGTCCTTCAGACAGATCCAGCTGGCACTTCTGAAACACCTGGAAGAAAAACCCTGCAGCTTGAATGCCGGAGAGCTTTAAAATGGGGGAGCAGAGACAGAGGTGAGCAGGTTGATGGTTTACCTGCCTTCTGTGGAGCAGATGCTCTGTCTTTGGGACTTGATCAAGGCAGCAATGGGTTCCTGGGGGTCTACTGCATTGTGGTTCCTGATAATGTCATTCAGCTGATTTACTAAACCATACTGATCTGAAAGCTGTAGTGAGTTCAGACTTGGGGACCAGGAAGATGAAGGTATGTATGAAAAAATTACACTGGGTTTACATCTGTTGTTTTCCTTATCTCTAGATCTTGTTTCAAATACCAGCTCTAAACCCGTGGATTATATGCTTCTTGTCTTTTAAAGATAACAAAACAGGTTACATGGTTTAACAGAGCCTGCTCTAGCAGCTGAGTTCCAGCTGCCTGAGTAGTATTTCACAATTGAGTTAATGTATTCCCTTCAGTTTTTTCTTCAGAAAACATCTAAGCTCGAGATTCTGGGAGTGATGTTTTTGGGAGAACTGGGCAAGAAATGCTATTCTGTGATCTCAGAACTTTCACTTTGCTGGTCCATTTAGTGATTTTCTTTTGCACTGCAAAATCCATGTATTAGAAATAAAGGGGGTGTACAGTACAGCTAAACACTGCTGGACCACAAAATTACTGACTTGCCTCCTACAATAGTTATGTGGCACTAAGATAAACAGTTACATGCTTAATAACAATTAAATTATCATCTGAAAAATATAGCCTTTGCTTAGTAAATCTTTGGAAGATATGGAAGCTCTGTAGGTAATAGCTCAGATAAACTCATGACTGGCAGGAAAACTTTATGATCTCATTGTATATACACAGGCTGCTTAGCAGGCCTTATGCAAGAACTTTTATTATCTGGTATACAGCCTTTACAATAAGGCTACGTTCTAAAGGTCTCCACTGGTGAAGGGTCACATTGTGCTGAGGACTCTGAATATAAAACCTGGGTAACAAGGGAGCAGCAGGAATTAGTAGGATTACAAAATCTGTTATGAAGTACTTGCCTTAAAACTTCTTTGAAGTCAGAAGGATTTTTAATGCAATGGTCCCTTGAGTTGAAATTCAGTCCTTTCAAGACTTACTACTTGCTTCTTAAATTTACTACAGACTATTGGCCCAGGTAGCCTTACTTCTTGCATACCAAAGACAAAAGGCTTTCATTTAGCTGTTCACCCAGAGTCTATACAAGGAACCTAAATTGTAGATAATCTTTAAGCACCTATGCAGGAGCAGTGTGTTTCTCCTCTAATGCTGTTGCTGGATTTCTGAGTAAAGCACCTGTTGGCCATAAACTTGCAGCTTCAAGTTTCTTTCTCTTCTTTTTCAGTCAACTCGGTAAAACTCTTCCTCCGCTGAAGCAGCTGAGGGATTAACCTTTGAATTTCCATAAAGCTAGGACTGAAAACAGTGACTCTAACTTCCTTCCAGTAGCGAGAATGACTTCATTGATCTAAACAGCAAAGGGATGAGCTACGTTGACTCACAAGCTCCCATAACATGAACATACTGTTTGCAGACACCTGTGCGTCTGCTGAATTGCAAAGGGCTGAGGTGGTCCCAGTCTAAATGGAGAAGCAGGGGCTTCAGCTGCCACATAATCAGGGGTCCATATTTCCATCCGGGTGATGCTGAACAAATGTACATTGTGCAGTAGATGATCCTCAACACACATCAGTTTATGTGCCTGTGCGGTAGCACAGCTGATGTGTTATACATCAGACAATATCTGAATGTTTTGGACAATTTTTTTTTTTCCACTAAAGCAATACTTCCTGAAGAGGGAAAGAAAGAAAAGAGATGATGACAGACACCAAGTTGGAAAGGTAATGCCTTATCCTTAAACTGAGTTTGCTCCTGGTAGTTCTTAATCCATATTTCACACTGCATTAATTTGAAAAGGTTTGCAAATGAAAGCTACAAAAATAATTTCCTTGTTAGAGAAAGATGTCCTAAAGCAGGACACTTAGGTTTGCCCATCCAGTTAATGGAAGAGATTAAAATCAACTGGGATTGTTGTTGTGGGAGTACTGATATGCATGAAATGTCCTACTTTTAAAAGGGTTCTTTAACCTAGAAAGGGATAACAACCAGTGTCTGGAAGCGAAAACAAAGCTAAATTGGAAAGAAGCGTGTCTTTTAGCGTGGTGATGTAACTGCCAGAAAATATTCCCAAAGGAAATGATGGATTTTTCCATTTGTTTGTCAGCCAGCACAAGTTTTCTGGAGTAAATGTTACAAACACAAATTTCTCAGCTAAATAACTGTATCTGTTTGTGAACTGGAATGGTGAGGGACACCAGAGGTCAAAATAAGGGATCTAATGATTTATTTAGTGTCTAAAGTCCTCTGAGTTCATGAAGCTGATCATGTACCTGGGTTCAGTACGGTTGTAGGGGTGCAGGAGTTACCCCAGATGTATGACCAGGCCTGATCATTTATTTGCAATTAGACAGATGGCTATCATCACGTAAAACTCGGACACCTATTGCATTTTTAGGAAGCGGGGCATCACCTTGGAGGGACAATAAGTTCTCAGTGCAATCGCGTTTGACCAGGTAATGACATGATCCTGAACAGGGGTATCAGCTTAAGCAATCAAAATAAAAGGGTATCAGAGAAGAATTTCATCCCAGTTTGAACTCGGATTACTTGAGCCTACTTCAATATGTTTGTTTTTTTTTTCTTTTTCTAGAGAACATAAATCCCCTAATATTTAGGCTATCTACATTAAGAGTCAATGATACTGTCAACACAATTTTGCCATCTCCATTTGCTTTAACAAGATGCCACACTAAACTAAGACTCATCATCACAATGTAGGATTTTATTATCTAACCCTTTGAATATTGTCCATTCCTTAAAAAGTATGTTCCAATTTTCTAAAAGAAAAAGGCATAGCTCCCAGAAATCAAACTACTTTAGAGAATATAAAGAGCACCATTGCCATTTTTTGCATTTTCCATCCTAGAAAATCAAAGCAGAATTGTTAGGAGCTGTTCTCAGATCCTCTAATATGTTTACTAACAAAAATGTTGTCTTGCTTTTTTCCACTAGGTTGTAACAGGAAAAAAAAAAATCACAATCTAGCATCAAGAGGGAAACTTGGCACTAATTTCACGCTGTCTAAACAACTGTTTATGATACATTTGCTAAAAAATTACATATATATGCTTAAATGCGTAGTTGAATCAGGACTTTTCTATGCAGCGAGACTGCATTCAGCCTTTTTTCTCCAGCACAACCAGAATTTGAAACATGAGGATGTGTAAGATCACATAACCTTAATCCTTCCCTCAATTCAAAATAATTAACTGAGATGCCTAAGAGTAGCTGGCTCAGCCACTGGTGGAAGTACCTTACTCCTGCTGACATGGGCCGTGTAGGGCTACAAATCTCCATATACACCCCCCACCCCACCCCTGCCCTCAGACCTCTGGTGCGTAACTGCCATTTTCCAGCAGTGGGAGACAAAGCTATGAATCATTGGGATCAGCTTCCAAAGCAGTCCATCAGTCCACAAAGACCAGTAATTACATACAGTGCTGCTGACCTAAGGGGAGGGGGGAACAAGCTGCTGCTCCTCCAAATGCTGTCTCTGCCAAGCCAGCACTGCAAACCCTGCCTCCTCCCGGAGGCAGTGACCTTGGAAACCACTTACCCCAGCATTATCCATTATCATCCTGTCTTATTAAGGAAGTGGTTATTTAGTATGTCTCTTGTTAGGAAGATACGTGATGGTAAAGCTTAGGTTTCCATGTTCTTACCTCTCCATTTATCACCACTAGAATAACAAAGACACAAGAGCTTAATGCTGAGAGATGAAAATTATTGAAACGAATAGCAACTGAGCCTTATCTATCTGATTTTTATCTTGTGCGCTCTCTCTCTCCTCTGCTTACTTTTGAGAGTAGAGCTCTGTCAATTATCAGGCATCAACCGAATCAGAAAGAAATCATCAAGGTAGGTCTGTGTGCAGCTTTCCTTGTATTGTTTGTTCTCTCCCGTCTCTGTGCAAACCATGGCAATTTTTTTTTATTTTTTTTTTGCTGCTCTTGTCTGTTTTTCTTTCCGCCAGCTTCACAATTAATGCATCCAAAAGCTGTGCAGGATGTTTCGAGCACCACACAGAGAGCAACAAGCTTTCAAAAGTAAGGTTAGAAAGGCAGGAAAAAAAATAACAACATGTGATTCCTCAGTGGCAAGCTTCACTCGCACTGTGAAGCAAATGGACTCCTTTCTTCAGGTCTGGATGAAATGTTTCATGCTTAGAACATCCCCACATCTCTTTTCTGCCTGCCTGGTTCAAAATGTAGATTATGGACATTTTACTGCTGGGGCCTGCTGTTTCCATTTATATCATGTCACTTGAATTCCCCCACCCCATCCCCCTTAATTGTATTTTTGAGATGGCCACACTGGAACTGTGGCTCTAGTGCTAACTCTGTGTTAAGCCCCAGTGATGGGCTAAGCCATGTGGAAATGACCTCTCCCCCAGGTTTCCCTAATTCCGGAGACCAGGAATTAATTTCCTATGGGAAGGAATCATCAACTACGTAGGAGGAGGGAGGAGAAGGGATCGCATCCTGTCCCCTTTCTTCTGTTATCCCGCTTGTTGAAGTGCTGCACCGCTGCCCTGGCAGAGCACAAGGGCAGGCAGCAGTGCTGCCTGGCTGGACGGGATGCGTGTGCCTGCAGGATGGAGGCAGCACGCAAATCAATGGAACAGCTGCTGCAGGCGTGGGTGAGAAGCATCGTGCCCCATCTGCACCTTGTTCTGAATTCATCTTATCTAATTTGGGCGTTTAGATGTGCTGGGAGTCCAGTCATTTCTACAGCTGGTGCAGGAGTCATTACATCTTACTGCGCTACTGAGCACAGCTGGATCGTTGGCCCATTAGCTTTACAGCTTGGGGTGCCTTAGGTCAGTGCCTTCAATTTGAGGAGAGGGAAAAGCGAGGACTCCGGACCTTCACTTCTGAAGAGAAGGAATATTTTTTTTCCTGTAGGGAAAGTGGGGAATATTACTTGAAGACCAAAGTAAGGGAAACCACCTAAGAAAGATCCCTTTCTCATCTAACATATATATCTGATAAGGGGAATAAAGTGTCAATACAGACCATGCACCAGGTAAGTGTATAGAGTAAATAAATTTCTTCTAAGTATGAAAGTCCCAGAGTGGATATGTGCTGAAGAAGCTTGGCTAATATTGCTGCTGCAAGATGCAGAAGTGGATGGGTCATAAATCAACTTCATTGAAGCTGTAGGAAAACTGCCTGGGAAAACAGATTCTAATGCAGCTTCATGAGCTGCATGAGAAACCTCAGGCAGCTCAGCTGTGACTTCATAAGAAAATTAGATGTTTTCCCTAGACCTTGCCTTTTGTCCAAAACGGAAGTCACTCTACTTAAATTATTACCTTCAACATGTCTTGCATACATGAAGTGAGCACATACGGTTTGACATCAACTGAACAAGGCCAATTTACTTCATTGGTGCTGGTATGTGAGCAAAGTTCTGTTACTGAAAACATTTTTAGTAGAAAATTAATTAATACATTGTGTTTGCACTGAACTTTGCTCTGTGATGCATCTCACTGGACTAAAAGTGGTTCTAGCAAAATGTATTTAGAAAAATGCAGTAGGCAAAAAGTTCTGTTACGAATTTACTTTTGGAGACTTTTACATGTTTCCTAAACAGCTTAATCTAGAAGGTGGAAAGAGTAAAGTGGGTGGTATATTTATCAGAAAAAGCAGATTTCTAATCCTCCATCAGATTTCCATGTAGCCTACTATAGTAGCATCTATTACATACTAAGTAATATCTATTACATGGCTAAATATGAGGTTGAAGAAGCATCTAGTTATTACTCAGCCTATATTTATAATTAACAGTGATTTCTGTGATTATAACTATTATACCTCATTAACTGGAGTGTAACCATGGCACCACAGTCACCACCCCATCATCTGTGGTGTTGGTATGTTGGAATACTCTGGATAACAGCAAATTCCAGGTAGCACCAATATGCTGGGGCAGATGAGGTCATTCAAGCTTATTAGTTTTGCTCCCCTGTCCCCAGACCAGGCAGGCTGCTGTGCATCACTGGGTTTTCACTGCACTCAGCTCTTCATGCTTGGTGTTCCTGGAGGAAACACAAGCCAAGGTACAATGCAAATGCTTAGCTATGAGGCCAGATTTGGTCCCATGCAAACAAAGTGGAACCTGTTTGGATTCAGAAGGACTTTTCTGATCCAATCCCAGCAGTTCGGGACCTGGGCTCTCTGCTGTGAAGATGCTCAGGTTATGCCCGTACCAAAGGATTCAGGAGTACTTTCCCAGTCTCAGTCCCACATCCTGATTGCATGGCACCACCTGGCAAAAGGCATCCTTCCCCCCAGTTCCTCATTCCCCATGGTCATAGGAGTCAGTCTCCAGATGACAGTCTGGATGTCCTGAGACCAGTCATGACCTCACTGTCTTGCACAGTTATCTTGAAGGTGATTCTGGCAGATGGTTTGTTATCTTAGTTGTGATTCCCAGCAGGAACTAGGAAGATGCATTTGTCTTGATCCATCATGGTTGGAACTAATGATCCCAGCTCCGTCTGAGCCAACTGAATGTAGAATAGTAGGGTGGGAGTTCAGACCTTGGTCCAGCCCATACACAGAAGGGTACCCGTAAGAGCTCTAGATAGTGACTTCTATTCTGATCAGGTTTTTAATTCAAGTTGGCACAGTCCAAAAATGAATGGCCTTATTTCTGCCCCTGGAAATAATACAGCTGTATCTCCACGTGCTTCCTCAAACAGCACAGCTAGAGCTGAGCCAGCTCTGACGCTCTGGCATGGACAACCCTCAGCCCAGGTAGCTGAGAGTCAGCTGAACTTGGCAGTGCAAGATCTTACACATGCACTCTTCAGGAGGGCAGGAATTCAGTGAAGTGTTGGCATTAGACTTGAGTAGACGAACCTTTGATGTCAGCTAAGTAGCTAACAAAATTTATGCTCTGGGAGAGCAGACCATGTAGTTAAAAGGAACAAAGACGTTATGTGAAACCTAGAACAGTAGTCCTCACGTCAGCAATACAGATGTTTAACAGGTACAGCTGTTCAGCTCTCCATATGTACAACTCCCACTGACATCACCATGTGAATGTTTGCACAAGGGTGGTGGGATCAAGTCTGTGGTGTTCCGAGAATCTGTAAATGGGAGATGACTGCTTTTTATTAAAGAGGATAATGCACAAGTCCAAGACTAATTTAAAGTGTTTGGCCTCACAGAATTCCAGGAACAAAAAGATTTTTCATTAGAAAATGGCTAGTCAAAACCATGTCTCCAGTACAGAAAGTTTGACCCTTAGGCAAAAGGGATAAACCATATATCTTTCCTTGGAGCAGCCAATATCCCAATGGCCAAAGCTCCTTCACCAGAGGAGAAACCAAGGGAGAATGGTGCTTTAACTCAAGTGGGAAGATGGCTCACCAGTGTCCCAGTTTATGAGCTATTCTGAGGTTTCTCTGTTGAATTTTCCTATGTAAGATCTCATTTTTTATTCTGATCCTGAACAAAATCTTCAAAACCTTTTTGTGTGTGTAAAGTACGTTGTTTTGTTTTTCTGGCCAGGCCAAGCTGTCAGTTCCCTTGAGGAGAGGAAAGAGGGAACCCACACAGCATATGGTAATATTTGGCTGCATTGCTGTTCCCAAAGCAAGCTGCCTGGCTCTCCTAAAACATGGACAGCCAAAGCATGTCAGGAGAAGTACTGTGGACTAGCTCTGAAATGCTGTGTTATCACAAACACAACAGTTGGTGTGGTTTTTTTAGAGTAAGGCATAAAGAATCAATAGGACAAGATAATTAAACATATACTTAAAATAGTGAGCGTTCCTGTGTGAATGACTGAAATTACTCAATCTTCTAACCTCCCGGATTAGGTTTATATCGGTATGCTGAAATGAAAGTCTAACTATGCCTTCTCAGAGTTCACAAGTACAGCTAAACATAAGGTCCAAAGCATGGGTGCAAGAAATGGAACTCTGATTTTCCACTCCACTTGGTCATCAGCTGGCTCCTTGGCTGTACCACGGGCCTCCCTAGCTCCCTTTCTCCCCAACACGAAATTTGACATGGTTCTAGGGCTGTACTTTCCAGAGATGGTGCCCTGGAGGATGCATGGAGGGTCCCTTGTTAGGTCCCTTCCCCAAAAGCAGTCTTCCAGTAAGCCCAGAGCCAGGTCCTATGTAACGTGGATGTTGGTGGTCTTCTCCAACGGGCTAGCCCAGAGCAAGGTGCACGCAACCCAGTCTGTGCGCAGGGATTAGGGACTAGACAGTACTGCCTGACCCGCTTTCATTATATATGCTGAACAGTACATTTATAGTAGGTATGCTGGTAGATCCATAGCCCCAAGGCACACGCTAAGCCTGTATCATAGCCCTCAGTCTGAGTCCTAATCTGGTTACTGTTCATGAACTGCCTCAAGCAGTGTCTCGCCTAGCCCCTAAAACTCACCGCCTCTTTAGGATCATTGCAAGGAAAAGAGATCTTGCATCAGATTCATATGCAGTGTAAATGTACTTGAACAGGATTGCCTCAGGCAATCTTGTTCAGGTCTGTTCCTTTAAAAATTGTGCTGAGCCGTGTTGATTACGAATGCTCCCTGGCAAGCGTATTTACCAGCAGCACTCTTCCCAGCCTCGCTGGTGGTCAAATGCCTCCTGAAACACCCAGAAACCAAAAGCTTTGCAGTTTTAATTAAAATGCTAGTATGCCATTGAAAATTATCAGCAGCCTCCCTACCCCTGGTTATCAAAAGGCCTTGGGAATTAATAGTTTAGTGATAGCCAACAAAAGCTATCTGAAAAGCCCCCTCCCTGTCCTTTTCCTTTGTCACGACTTACCTGGTGACCACTGACCCTCTGATTTAAGTGTGTAAATTGTTAACGTAGCAATTAGTGGAAGAGCTTAGAGCAGGGCAGGGACTTTGCCTAACAGCATGGATAAGGTACTTGAGGATTTTGCTAATCATTTAAGTGGATTTACTACGTGCCTGGCTTTCTCAGTTCTCAGGCAACCTTAGCTGCAAGTGCAGTTTTAGATAAGTTGAGGGGAAATGCACGTTATCAGAGATGATTCATCTGATATAATTTAGATGTCTATTCCACAGTGAGATTATGTCTTTGAGTGCACTGAGTGATAGATGAAATCTGCATTGACGAGAAAGTGAGCCCTTAGTGTAACTCAGAGGTAGACAACTCCGCTGTAGCTGCCTACTGCCAGGCAGACAAGTCCCATACTAATTACCAGTCCCAGAAAGTCTGAGGCCCAGGATTTTTGACTCAAGCCACATGTGAAAGGTGAATGTGCCTTAAACTGACAATTTGGGATCCCTCTGCTTACATTTCAGTAATAGCACTGCCAATGGAAGGGTGGTTGTTTTCTTTCATTATGCAATTGACTACCTGCTCTGCAGATCTGATTTTGGGGAGTAAAGCAATTGGGTATCCGAGCCCTGTAAATCAGTTTAATCACCCTACTTGTCTTGGTATATGGAGTGGCTACAACAAAGAATTTAGCTGACCATCTTTCTTCAGCTGTCAGCTGCTCTAGAGCAGTGGAGAGATTTCTGTCCTTTAGAAAGAGCTCTGCAGCTGCCAAGTGTCTAAAGCAATTCAGGGACCTGTCATAGGCTTTCCTTCTGACAGCCGTGAGTGAAGTTTCCTACAGAGGGGAAGGAAGTGAACATATTTTGCTCTTTTAGTATGGATGTAATCAGCATCATTACCCAAGGGAATTGAGCCGTAAATCTAATGTCAACTTCAAGGTTACTATCATCCAGAGGACTTCCTAGGGAGAGACGGGTTCGCTGTGATTAAGTGTTTTGACTTACTGCTGTTGTGTTAGTTTTGATTATGTAGTCCTGCAACTACACAAGCTGTCACCTCTGTGGCCATTTCCTACCGGTGTCCCCTTATGAAGGTGATTTTGCAGACTGAGATGGTGCGCCCTGCAAATCCACGTGTCAGAGAAGGGGTTGAAATGTAGCACTGGGGGCCAGGTCTCAAACTGCCGTGCTCCTTGGCCATCATAACCCCAAATCCAGAGGAGAGGGTGTCTCATGAAACAGCAACTTCAGGATGAATTTCAGCCCTAGCCCCTCCTTCCCCTGCAGTATCACCTTCCCGTGTGTAGGGGCTTTCTGCATGAGCAACGGGCCTTTCTTTCGCATGTACTTGCGATGAGATTTAACCAGCACCATCCAGAGCTGTGACCAATGCCAGAGTAATCTGAGCCACTGAATTCCTTCATTCCACCTCCTTCGCTTGGTCAGCTCTTCTGGAGAACAACCTTCTCTTCCTGGGGGTCTTCCAAGTTTCTTGGGGAACTCTGAGGTCACAGGCATGCTTCTCTCCCTTCTTCAGATGTTTGTCCATAAGTGAGTCTCTGTCTTTCCCTCTATTTTCCTTTTCTGTTCCTACAGTTCTTCAGGGATGGCAACCTCAGAGCTACTCTACAACAGTCTGTCAACCACACTACAGCCAAGCATGTTTCTCCAGAAGACCTTGTGCTTACAGATGTCATGGGAGAAAGAATATGGAGTTTATCTACAAATCAAAATAAACACAAAGCAATCACAGACCCTTAAAGGTAACTGATTTTAATCCTGTATGGCCTCATTTCCTCATAGCTCCGTGCAGTGTTATGACCATACCGAGTTATGTGACCACAATGCCCAGATGCATATCCCTCAATCCTACAGGGTACGGTCTTTCACATTTTAGAAAATCTTCAGCAATCCTCTCCCTTCTTTACGCTACTTCAGGCCCCCCAGAATGGTGGGCTGATGCCAGGCGCCTTGAGCTGACTCTTCCTGAAATAGTCTCCAGGATGGGCTCACACATGGCTCCAAAAAAGGACCCGACTGTTGTTAAAACCTTTAAGCACAAGCTTAACGATTACAGACAGGGGTATAAACACTTGTTAGAACTAAGTGTACCTCACAGTTCCTTGGTATATGATGACAGGTCACGAATTATATTGGAATGGTGGTGTTTCTGAAAGAAGCCAGAGAGGTTTCTCCAGCACTGTTATTTCCAAAAGCTGCATTTTCTTAGTCCCTTTCTTATGGGCCCAAAAGTACACCTTTCTAAATGTCTTTGTGGTGAAGGCAAGAATTTCAACACACAGAGATGTTACAGTCAGCAGCCTGATATTTATTGTAACAAACACTGAGGCACTCCATTGAGCACAGGCTGTGAGTGGCTATAACCGTATATAATACAGGACAACAGGGGACCATCCCATGGAACATAGTTTTAAATCACAGATCAAAACACGAGAGCGAACAAAGTAATCACAGTACAATCAATGGTGCTGTTAACCAGCAAAGTCCCATGAAAGAGAAATGAAGGGGTTGTGGGTTTTTTTATCAAGACTGCTGACTGTGCTCCATCTTTAAGAATGAAACCTGCTTTATTTTACTAACACATTTCAATCCCAAATTGGCAAAAAGTCTCCAAATGTTCTTTCCCCTTTCTATCTCCTTTCCCATCTATGTTCCCTTCCCCATCTCTTTTTTTTCCCTGTATCCGAATAACCTGAATACTCGTGTTTAAACACCTGTAATTGGATATTTTTCTGTCCTAGCTCAAATGAATCTGTCCCCAGTGCATCACTTTGTAAACTGCCTTCAAATCTGAATACCTGCTGATGTTGGGTGGACATTGCAAAATCCTCTGTTGGAATTCCACTGCACTTTCTAAATTCTCAGAATAAATTATCACAGCAGTTCCTCCTGATATGACTGAAACGGTAGCAATGTTCCCAGTAAGATCATTCCAAGAGGAAAAATTTTCCTCTTGTTTTATTCCCATGTAAACCCACAGGCAATATTTCAGTCAAAATACTTCAAAGCAACATCTGCGTAACGAAAGTTTTTGATTTTGCAGAGCTCGGTAAGACCTCACGGGATCAGATTTCTCTAACCTGAAGCCTGGCCCTAATGCATATTTATGCACACAGAGGCTCACCACTGTGCAGCCAAATCATGTAAACTTCCATTTGTATATGATAAGCTTTACACATGCAAGGGCTGTAGTTGTTCTTGTAAACAGAGGGCTTGTGAAGGCACTTGCAATTATGTGCAGGGGTAGCAGGGCTCTTTTCAGGCCTGCTGGCTTTTGCTACCAAATTAGTGAGAAACAGACTTCAGCACCGCTTTTGTATAACCCTTTTTATCATAACCACATGACTTCTTCCACCGTTTTCAACTGAGATGCTGAATGTGCACCTCAAGATCTTCAATGATTAGCTCTGCTCTCTCTAAAGGAAGTTTGACATCCTACAGTTAGGCTGAAAAATAGGTAGCGTGCATGTTTCACTGTACTCTCCTAAGTTTAATTTGTGCTATATAAGTTCAATTTCTACTATATAATGAAAGCTAATAAGACTAGAAACTGCTTTTGTAGGAAACCAGATAATAGCTTCTCCCTAGATTGCTTCTTGGCATAATGACTTTGTTTGGTGGCATCTCATCACAAGACTGATGGGGCTATGCCTCTTTGTGGAGAATGGATACTGAAGTACTGCAGTGAGGACCCGCCATTGTTTAATTAGGAACAAAATACATAATGTGCCAGTTTGTAACATATGGGGCAGGAAAGAGATTTGCAATGTAACACATTTCCCATTTTCTTGCCTTTTATTTTTTCAGCATACAAACTAATAATCTGTATCATATAATTATAATAATTAGAATTCTAGTATATAATGTGCATGACTGTAATTTAAACCAAGCAGAGCTGCACGGTGACAGCAAGAAGTCTCAACTTTCATGGCAGTATAGTTGTAATAGTCATCATGCATGTTTCTGTGAGTCCTAAGGAAGGATTAAGGCCATGTATTACTAGAGTCAGCTCTATCCTGAGAATGTTCTACCTACTTCTACTAATAATTGACGATATAGTGCCAAATAAATCTGGCCATATATCAGTGTGCCTTTCACAAAATGACTGTTTGGTGAAAATGCCTATTGCCTCCTACGCGGATTCCTTTTCACAGAGCAAATGGTCTAGTGGGGAGAATGCTAACCCAGGTCCAATTTCTTGCTTTGCTAAGGATACCTTGAGAACTGGGAGCAGCCTTTTAGTCTCCCTGGCCCACTGGGCCCACAAAGGATTTGAATACTTGGCCCTTGGAACTTCTAATTGTTCTTCTAGGAACTTCTAACGTCACCTCGCTGTCCCATGCAACGCCCGGGGAAGCCACATGCCTCAGAAAGGAGTTCACACCCCAGGTAGGAAGGTGGCTGCACCAGCTGACCAGAGATGCAGCAGATGTGTTTCTTAAATCCTGCTCTCTCCACAGTTCAAGCACTTAATACATCACTTTCTTCCATTCAGAACTGAGCCTGAATTCTATTCTTTCCTTGAGACATACAGCAGAGATCGATACTGCCTAAAAGAGGACAGGCGGCGGTAGTGGCAAGGCTTATGTATCATGCCCCGTGTTGGATAATTCAGCTGCCAAAAGGCACCAACATCACCTACAACCGTACTAAAGCCTTTAGCATCCACTGTCTATAGAGGGCAGTGAGCAAGCTTGCAGGCTCCTACTTCTCAACTGTTGCAAGCTAGTACCTAAACAGACCTAAACCAACCGCTGCTTGAGCCGTGCTTTTGGGTCTGGTGGATCTTTATTCAAAGTGCAGTGGAGCAGCTGCAACAAGAGCAAATGAGAGTGACTTTCTTGCTTCTCAGCCCTCCCTCACCACAAAGAAACCCCATACACATCCCAGGTTCACCTTCAGTCTTAAGGCAGGAGATGCACCCATAACCACCCGCAATAAAAGAAAGCTGAACCCAGGCCCCACAGATCCTGGTGGAGTGCTTTCTTAGCTAGGTATTTCTGAAAGATGGAGATCACACACCCAACTCAAGCAAAATTTTGAAGGAATGCAGCAAGTGTTGTTTGTTTTTTGGAGTTCAGCCTCAGCAAGATGCCTTTCAGGCCAGGGTCGGAAAAGCAGATGGAGAAACACAACCTTCTCCATGTTCTCTAGGCAGTTCTCCTAACTCTTCCCACACAGAGAACCTGAGACACGTTGGGAGTTTTAACATTCACATTACAGATGCCCAGTCTTTCACTGCCTCTGGGGTGAGGTGAGAGGGCAGCAGCCAGTGTTGAGGCTTTCTTTGGATCTACTCCTGGGTGTATCCATCTCTAATGGGAAAAAAGCATTATTGAGGGTAAATAGACTGAAAATTGCAATAAGGATAGTTAGATGTGGTGGCAATTGGAATGTTGTCTCATCTGGGCAGAATCAGATTCCAGGCAAATCTGTCTGCCAGAGAAAATCAATCTGAATCAAAACCCAAATCAAAACCATGAAGAAAACAGAATTAGAGTGGGGAAAGTTCTAATCTGCCACTTTCCAGACCTTATGAAGAGAAAAGCCAATACAACACTCCACTGAAATGGTATTATTAAACAAAATGAAAGAGAATGTCAAGCCAACACTTTTAAATGTACAAACTTCATTTGTACATTTTTTTAAAAAAAACTGTGCAAGTCAAGCAAGAAAAATCTGTGGAATTTCAATTTTCTGCTGACACAAATAAAAGGAGTGACTGAAACCTTGTAACCTCTACTGGTTTTTTTTTATTTGTTTTTCTGTTCAGAGACCCTTTAAAGTTATAATTTCTGACTACATATTTTGATCTAAAATCAGATTGCTAAATAACTTTATTTTTCTGTACACTAATAAACATTTACAGCATAAAAAACTTCCTGTTGAGTTGACAGCTTCTGCCACATTCAGTCAAATTTACAGAGTTCACAAAAACACTGGACATTGCACTCAAGCTGTCACAAATGACAGCTAAAAACTGCTTAGCTCTAAAATCTGAATTAAAAATATATTTTTATATATGAAACTTGAAAACTAGCCAAAGATGAACTGCAGTTTAAATTTCCTACCCACTCCACAGCTCCAGAGGCAAGACCAGTAAGGTTTTGGTTAACCTATAGAGGTCAAAATGGGTTGGACTTTGCAATGCAGAGAACGAGTACCTCAGTAATGACTTCATAGGCTGCAATTAAGTTCATCCACTGCAAGACTCACAATAAATCTGTATCATTATCATCCATCAGGAATTATCAATTGGAGAAGAAATGAGATAGATACTGGCAGATGCATGGTTGATCCTTCAACTCAGTTTGCTAAAAATATAGATATAGATACAATCATACTGTGCATGTCTGGGTGCACATCTCTGGGCATATACGTTGGTCTGTTCCTCCGTAAAACCTTTTGCAGGAATTGGCCATTTTTAACCAGATTGCATGGAGAATTAAGAGTCTCAGAGTTATTTATAAGATCCGTGTAAATAGCTAGCCTGGGAGAGGAGGGATAGAGAGGAAAGAGCTGCAGCATGAAGACAGCTCATACTAGAGAACCCAAATTGAGGGCAGCTGTTAGGAACATCCCAGCTGGAACAAATGCTTCAGCCTCGCCTCGCCCTGTTTTGGAGACCAGAAAGCTCCCTTCCTTCCTAAGAACTTCATCTTCATTTCCTTAATGTTTGTGGGGCTCTTTCCCCTGATTTCCCCCGTGTTCTTCTTCCACTGGTAAACCTTTCTGTCTTGGTCATGCTGCACTGTATGAGAGAAATACAAAGATTTTTAATTCATCTGGAAAAGGAGAAATGTAACACTTCTGAAGAACCAGGATTAACTGTAGGGAGAAAAGAAAGGGAAGGGAAGGGTAGGGTGGGGTGGGGAAAGCAATCAGAGGTAGATTCACATGGTGGGTTTTTTTCAGTGAGCTTCACTTTTTTTTTTTGTTTCATCACATTTGTTTTTCATGGTGACATTTTTTGTTGATTTCTAATGCTTAGTTTTCAGGAACTTGGTGTGGCACTCTGTCAAATGGGTGTTTTCATTTATTGCAGTCAACATTTCAGAACAAATAGTAAGAGCAGTTTTGCTGCTGATTGTAGCACTAAAGAAATGTGTGCTGAGTCACTTCGGATAGGCTTTGACCATAAAACAGGTGAGCTGTACACGCTACTGATTCAGCTGAGCACTCTCAGCATCTGGATATTCTTTGGATCACAGCTGCACTGGACACAGCATATGTAGAAATCCTGTTCCCTCCTTTACTTTCTTCTACTATCTCACAGACCCCTCAGCAGCTTTTCCTGAAAAAAACATCAGACCGGGCCCAGTGACTTTAAAACAACAGCTGGGATCTAGTTCTTTTGCAACAGGTAAGTATGCACTTGCGATGACTGTTAATGCTGGGTGCTGTTTCTGTGTAACTTTTAATGAAGAAAGTGAGCGTTTTATATTTGTAACAACTATCTTAACAACGTACCTCCCAATCAGTCCTACAGTGATTAATTCTAAATGTAACCTGTCAGCAAGAACACCCCAGTGGCTTAATTTATTTGTCAAATTAAGAGTATGCATGCGTTGCTGTAGAACCACCCATGTGCAGTGTGAGGTTAAAGTGTAGGGCTTGACTATAATGCTTCAGTCAATTGTTTTTATTTTTTTTTTGTTTGAATAATTCATCATTAAAAGAATCAGCTTAATTTCCCCCTCTCCTTTCCAGACAGACTGTAATTAACAGAGACCACATTTCTTAGGAGGTTTTACAACTTTAAGTACATAAGCTACACTGTGTTTTTGGTTTAGAAGACTGGACATCATTCCTTTAATATTAATTAGAATTAAGTAGTGTCTGCTTGGATTGCAAGTTTTTCATCTTATTGATGAATTCTTTTGAGTTCCTGTAAAGCATCTGTCCTGGTTTTAGCTACGATACGGTAGTAGCTGCTATAGTGTCATGCTTTGGATTAGCTATATGCCATATCAATGGTGTTACAGCAAAATTACCCAGATTAATGAAGAGTTAATGTTGATGATAGAACCAGACAAGCACAGAACTGGCTTCAGCATGCAACAGTCCAACATTGCACACCATCTCTTCTGCCCTGATGACTATGCTGACAGGTGGAGCCCAAAGTCATAGACTAAATTAACTCAATGAATGCTTTAAAAGGGTGACCCACAGACTAAGGGAATGATATCTGTGTGCACGTATCAAAAGAAAGGAAAGGTGATGGTGATTAACTGGGATGTATCGGAAAGTGTGGGACCCGGGCATGACATAAATGGTATAGAATAAGGGGTAGATACTGTCCTGGTTTGTGCTGGGATAGAGTTAATTTTCTTCCTAGTAGCTGGTTCAGTGCAGTATTTTGGATTTAGGATGAGAACAATGCTGATAACACACCGATGGTTTAGTTGTTGCTCAGTAGTGCTTGCCCTAAGTCAAGGATTTTTCAGCTTCTTGTGCCCTACCAGGGAGAAGCTGGGAGGGGACACAGCCAGGACAGCTGACCCAAACTGGCCAAAGGGATATTCCATACCATATGACATCATGCTCAGTATATAAATTGGAGGGAAAGATGGCCAGAGGATGCTGCTCGAGAACTGGCTGGGTGTTGGTCAACAAGTGGTGAGCAATTGCATTGTGCAGCGCTTGTTGTGTATATTCTAATTCTTTTATTATTATTATTATTATTACAATTATTATTATTTTCTGTCCTATCAAACTGTCTTTATCTCAGCCCATGAGTTTTCTCACTTTTACTTTCCCAATTCCCTCTCCCATCCCTCTGGCGGAGGCGGGGGCAGTAAGCGAGCGGCTGCCTGGTGCTTAGTCGCTGACTGGGTTAAACCACAATAGCATCATAGTGTAAATTATTCCTCATTGATCTCTTATATGGAGGTGGGGGGAGAGCCTAGACAGAGTCTATGTTTCAAAGTAACTGGCTGTTAAATATTGATCCATTTAAGTTAACAAGAGCCTTCCTGTTGAGTTTTCTCTAAGCTTCCACATGGTTTTCACTTTATTTAGTAGTCTATACAAAAGAACTTATTTCTGCAAATAGTTTGATAAAGACACCAGAAACAGCATGCAGAAGGGAAAAAAAATAAATAAGAAAGGCACTTACACCTGCACAGCAACACATCGTTAATTCTTCCTGTAACTGCTATAGCAATGATTGCTTCATTTGCTGCCCTTGATGCAGGGAGAATCTCTCATCTCAAAGGTTTTCTCGTGCTATATATTAATTCTCCTGAATGTATTCTGCTCATTCTGCTGTGGGATACCCCACTTGTCTTCCCAGGCAGCTAGAAGTTGGCCCCATGCAGGAATGCCACAAGTTAACTAACCCTGGAGATATAATATAGCCTGCTTTAAAACAAAACAAAACAAAAAACTCCAAAGCAAACAAAAAATAAACCTCAGCTAAACCATAAGACATGAAGAGGCTGAAATGCCCTGTTAGATAGAGTATGCTGTAATGTGTATTTTCAGGTTTTGCACAATGAGGGTACTTTCAGCTGTAATAGTTTTTGTAAATGTCTGATAGCCCTTGGCAGCAGGTTTTATGGACGCTATTAACTTGGAGTTAATTGGGGGTGCCTGACGATGCCACCTTATGTTGAGGGAAGGGTTGACCTAAGGCATGTACAGTCTAAGGGTTGATTTCAGCCTCCAGTTTGTTCGGGGCCATAGACCTGACCCAACCACCAGGCCCTTCCCCAAGGCTGGTTGTGTTGGATGTCCTGTTGTAACTTTCTGCTTACAGCTGGGAGGCACTGGGGTGAGATGGGGGTTGCAGCTGAAGAGCAGAGGGAAGGACCCTGGCAGACAGTCAGGCTAGCTGAGCCTGCAGGATGGGCCCTGAGGATGAGATGAAGGAGCATGTGCTCGGAGCTACATTTACTCTAAGTTCAGACAGTAACTTGTAGGCAGCTAACATCAGGCTTCAGGAAAATATAGACCATAAGATACACAAGGTTGTTTGGTTCAGTGAATGAACAGCTAAAACTTACTACCGCAAGCTGTGCTTGAACTCTTCTGAGACCAGCCCTGAAACCCAAGAGCTGCAGAAGGTCTTGTGAGAAATGAACCCTATAGCACAGAAAGATTTTTGTCTGGTGTGAAACTTGACTTGTCTCCAGCTGCCTTTCAGGATCTCCCTTTAAGGTCAAATTTGGCATTGCAATACAGAGCAGGAGCTGCATCCTGCGGTAGAAGCTCCCTGGTCCCCAATTCTTAAGCAGCAGAGCCGCCTGTCCTGCTCTTCTGAATACTTCCACACTTTGCAGGAGATAAGAAAAACTTGCCCCAAACTTTGTATTCAAGGTTAAATCCTGCCTTCTGGTGTGCTGCTGCTGAAGGGGGAAGGAAGACCTGACTTCTCTTTCTGTACAAAACTAATGCACCTCATTTACTCCTGAATTTTCTGTCCATCAGGTTGCAGCAGTTATCACTATCTTTCAGCAGATGGGCTTGTTTTGCAAAGCGGAACATTGGCATTAGGGAGGTCTGTAGTGTGTCAGTTATGGTTGCCAACATGTATCTCTGTCTTTGAGTTCTGGGTTTGGGTTTTTGCTGTGTGGTTTTTTTTGGAGGGGGAGGTTTAAGGCTCGGTGTTAAACAGTAAGTTTTCTTGTTGCTGCTTTGCAGATTTTGTGTGTATTCAACATCTCTTGTGATAATTATAAGTTAAATTCTGTCCAAGCCAATTATGCTTATACTGAAAGTGCAAAGTAAAATGCTTAAGAAACAGTAGAGGGAAGATAGAGTGGGTTCCTGAGCCATTACTCCAAACACTGTGTGACAGTCTGATAATTTCAGTGCTGTGTAGCTTCACGTGCCTGCTACGGTGTTCTCTAGAAATATATTTTTAGGATCTTTGACTTCTTCAGAGCTTGCGGTGACCATGATGGGAACAAGACTTTAACCCAGGGTCCCAGCCCCAGGCTTAGGCTGCTGAGCTGGGTTGGTTTATAGTGATGAAGTGAGGCATAATGGATATTCCACCCGTCTGCCTCAGCTCTACCAAACCGACCTGGTCAACCCTCCATCACGCAAGAGTGATACCACAGAAAGGATGCAGATTAAATGCTTCTGTGCAATTTTCAGTGGCTGATGTCACCTTCACCAGCTTATTTGTGTTTCTGTCCATCTGACTGTGGTTTTCAAAACCTGGAGTTTAAAATATTTCAACTTAACATTGCTTTTTGGGGTTTGGGTTTTTTTTGGCTTGTAAAAGTTGGTCGTTTGAACAGTGGTCCTTGGAAGAAAACAAGTAGTCTTTACATGGAGATAACAGAGGTTTGGTCATTGACTCTAACAAATGGGCAAACACACATGTGGCAATATTGCATTGATGTAGTTAGAAGAGACTATTTTACAGCAAATTGTATGGGCTTAGAGATTGGGGTTGAACAAGTTTTTGAATTGCTTCATCTTTTAACTTGCTCTTCCATGTCAAGAACAGGAGGATAAAGGGAGGGTAAAATCCCTTCTGACCAGAAGGGACTGCCCAGGCGGAGGTGTGGGGGGCTGACTGCTGAGGGGCTGTCCCTCCCAAACTGGAGGGACCTGCTGCAGGCTGGTGGGTCATATGATGCTCATTCTCTCCTGCAAGTTGACCAAATAGTTAAAAATGCAATTCAGAATTCAGAAGCTGCTATTCAATCTCTTCAGGAGCCTAATGCAAGCAGTCTTAAAAGCACCTGATTTTAGGGAGTGAAAGCTCAAGGCTCAGCACTCTGTGAAAATGAGGAAGGTCTTTCAGGCTGGTTGTCCGATAACTGAAGCATTCAGAATAACTCATCTGGTTTCAAGAATCTTGGCTTAAAATATCTTTTTGCTATTCCTTTTCCATCTAAGCAAATGCTTTTGTTGCCTCGGGGACACTGTGTGTCTGTGTTGCACATCCTTCATGCTAAAAAGCAGTTCACACAGAAAGAAAAGAAAACTAAGGCTGCTTGGGAATTTTCCATCAAAATTGACCCTTGAAAAATACTGTGCTGTCAAGTCAAAAAAGACAGGGTGGATTTCCTCACCTCCTCAAAGAAAAAAAACTTTTCTTAAGGGGGTGGGGCAAGACTTTAGTAATTTCTGCTGGAAAGTTGTAATGCTCTGATTTTGAAATATTATTATCTTTTATTAAAAAAAATCTATTTTTGGTGGATCCAAGCCTCCTTATCCTTCTCTGATGTTCAGGATCTGCAGCGGCACTGCAGACCCCATGCTGGATTTCCTGCTGCTTCTCCGAAACACAACCGTTTTGCCACAGGACAGCTGAAGAGCAATGAGAAGTGCAGGGAAATGGACTTGAATTACTGCTCCTATGAGCAACTCTGCAACAGTATTTCCAACTGCTTTTATTTATTTTTTTTTTTCTGACATAGTATGGAACTTGACCTTTTAATTATTTTTTTCCTGATTTTTTTTGTTTGGTTTTCTATTTTTATTTTTCTTTTGCAAAAATCTTCCTTTCTAAGAAAAAAATCTAACTTCAGCTTGCTCTGAAGAGAAATTTTCTCTGAAGAAGTGTCTAGTAAAACTTTTTCCCTTTTTTTTTTTTCTTTTTTCATTAGCATGGATTTTGTACATTGACAGCTGTCTAAAGTGGCTTGAAGTTCCAAAACATTGAAGTGGTGACCAGTGCAAGGGTCTGTGATGCTCTTTGAAGGGGTCACCCAACTTGTGCATGGCCGAAATTGTGGTCAGCAGGCTTATGGCACCACTGCAGAAAACCCTGCCCACCTCTCATGGAGGAGGCAGCACAGGAGCTCCAGCTAGATCGCTACCCTTCATTTTCACCACAGATACACCCATCTTTTATCTGCTTCAAACAGCTTGCTGCCTCTGCAAAGGTGAGATTTGAACAAAATTATTTCTCATTGATCTATTAAATTAAAAGACCTCGTGTAGCCTTAATCTAGCCTCAAGAACATCTGATGGCAGAGTTTATTGGATGATTTTTCTTGTGTTTATAATCTATATAAATTATGCAATATTTTTGTAACATGTCATATATCATGATGTGATTTAATATCCCATTTATATTCTTGTGCCTCAAAGTAATGTGGAGAGATGTCTTTGAAAGGCCATTAAGTATAAATAAATCAGAGTGAAAGCTAGTGATACTCATGAATAACATTCCTCGATAAGGAGGCCTCATAGACTAAATGGGATGAGTAAATTATTACTTAATAATGCCATGCTTAAAACATTCCTAATAGTTAGGGCATTCATCTGGGAGTGTTCACGCATCTGGCCGAAGGACTGCTTATCCAGCAGCTGCGTAACGTAAAATAAAATGCAGTTCTAGAAGCAGGCACAAATCCCAGGAACACTATGAAAAAGCCCTGCTCACCAGACTGTAGGCAATGTTCACCTCGGACGTGTGCTCTCCAGCCTTATAAACCCTCACCTCTCTACTGGACAAGTTCATAGCTCTCAGGGGATGCGGGCTGAGTGCCTCAGCTGGGGCTTTTTGGGCATCCCTGGTACCCAGTGTGTTTAGGACCCTGTGGAACCTAAAAAAAAAAATACAAAAGTGAGGTTGGCTGTTTTCTAACTAATGAGGGTGTTTCACTTCCAGTAAAGTCCTTTACCAAATCTAGTGTGTTGTCTGGGCTCCAAAGGTGTTAGAGCAGCTGCTCAGCTGACCTGCAGCTGGAGGAATATGTGGATGACCCAAGGAGCTGAAAGGAACCTGTGGATCAACAGCTGAGCCAAAAGCAAAGCTTGGATCCCAGATCCCATGCTTGTGCATAAGTGCTTGACCTACCGCTTCCTCCTGAATTGTGACGGTGGGATGAGGTAAGTAGGCAGACACAGGCAGGGGGAGTATTGGGGGCAAGCAGTGGGGTCCAGCATCTGTGGAATTAATTGGTGCTTGCTTTATTAAGCTCCTTTTTGCCATCATGCCTTGGGGAACAACAGGCCAGGTAAAAGAAGAGATGGAAAACATAACTGAGGAGATGGGATGGGCTTGGTCAAATGAGGGCTGCTATGAGTACACTAGGAGAACAATCCCAGAGAAGTGTGGAGGTTTTTTGGATCTCTCTCACTTCTCAGGTGCATATTGGGTCAACTCCTTTCAGGAACGGTTTTGCCACCAGTCAGTGCTGCAGCCTGCAGGGGACCGCAGAGAAGCTGTCAGCTGGCTCTAAGGCCCGCTCCTGCCAGTACTGAAATCCCTCCTTCTTGGGGGGCGATATTGGACCAAGCTGGTCTCTGTGCTGGAGGCATCAGCTTGGGTATCCATTGAGCATTCACCCTAAATTAACAGCCAGCATGGATATGTCCTGACAGAGCCTGCTGAGCAAAGATTTGTCTTCATGATCTGGGTTTTGGGGGACTCAAAACACCTCTTTTTTCCCTGCTTCTTCACAAAGCCTGGAAGTGCACAGAGATGCCTCTGTTCTGGGGAGGTTTAATGTTCACATCAGTGTTACTCTACACTGGCATTTTCCCCATCCTTACATTAGCTTTGATTAACCTCCACTGCTGGTAGCGATGAAAGGGAAGCAAAAGTGGAGATCGGATCCTTGCAATTTCACTGCAGAGCCACTGAACACAGTGTGGGCAGAACAGGTCAAGTGCTGCTGGGGTTATTCCTGCTTTCCAGTGTTTGGCTGAGTCCACATCAGTGGTCCCAGCAGCACAGCTGCAAAAGGAGGTGCTCAGCCTTGTCTGCAGGAATCTCTTTTCCATGGTGTGAGAGCCCCCTCTTTGTACTCGTGGGTTTTTACCTCTATTGCCATAATAGAGACAAAAAGGTACTGCGAACCTCCTCTGTGTTGCTGTCATGAGAAGAACTGAAACGATCAAGCCAAATTCTGCATTAACTGTGTCCACTTGAGCGGATTCAAAAAGCTCAGTCAGGCTCCTGGCTATGACTAAATGATCTAATTATAGCCTTCCCGTGCTGTGCTTTTTGCATTCGTTCCTGATCCATCATTGCATTGATTTTTAGAATTGTGTTCTTTAGCACTCCATGGTCTCAATTTTCACATCCTCCTCGTCTCCTGTGCTCTCAGCTTCTCCGGGCCTACTGCATATGGACTACTCATCTTTTCCTTAAACCAGGCTTTTAATCACATTTCTTTTCTGAGGTGGACAGCAAGGTAAACCTTGATGGTTTCTGCAACACTTTGACCTTTGTACAAGTGCAAGTTCGCACTAGACTGTCTGTAGCCCTGTACTGTGGCTTTTGACTTGTGCAAAATGGATGTACCTTTCTGGTTAAGTTACAAGTGATGTCAAAAATTGTGGAGTGGTAAAGTGTGAGACTATCTCGGTCAGCTTTCTGCTGAAAATATCAGTGAAGGAAATGGGAAGCACGGTGACTTTGCCATGTGAAAACCTGAAAACTCCTGGAGCTCACACAGCAGTGATACCACGCCACAGACAGCTCAAATTTAGATCGAAACAGGCTCCTGGGAAGAACTTACAAACATGGGGGAATATTTCAAAGGTCCTCCTCTAAGACTGAGCTTGGACTTGAAACTGGCTGAATTGAACAGCGCTGGCAATCCTGCTGTTTTATCTTTGAGTTTTGTAACACTGGATGTTTTCCCCAAAAGCTTCAACTTTTGGAGTCAGGGTAAATATGTAAAGCTCTTGATTTTGATTTTCTCTCAATTTTACAGGGTTCATCTATGAAGTATGAAGAACAAAAAGAAGCACTCGGCACGTTATTAAATTTTGTGACATAATTCTGGCTTGAAAATTTTGTTTTGTTTTTAAATCTGGTGTCAGGACTGCATGAATTTTCTTGCGTTCATTTTGCGTAGCTTTAGCTCAGCTCCAAAGGCAGATTAGCTCTCTTTCTAAATGTTCCCCAAAAGTATGGCTGAGATTCCTTTTTAATACTGTTCTCAGCTGAGCTTATGTATAATCCTTTTCAAAGTGTAAAATGCCAAGGGATGTTTATATGCTACAGCTTATATGACAGTATATTGTTCCTTCACACTTCACTGAACAGTCACAGAATACTAATCTATAAATCACTTTTCTCACAGGCACTTCAAAACTTTGTGCTGCTTGTGGTATTGTCTGTTCTTTTCTAGATATATAAACCACTTCAGTTGGAAGAACAACAGATACTAATGATTCTGCATTTGTTTTTCTGCAGCGTTTAGGGACCCTCACTCTACAAGGGCCAAACAATGCCGGACTCTGTAGGCATTGTATGCCAATGCATGAGTACGTCCTGCCTTAGGGAAGCTGTACGCGGATGGGCAGAGGTAGGATCTTCCTCAACGCAGGAGGGGCACCGAAGGGCAAAGGAGGGTGGTGGTGGGTTTTCCCCCAGGATCATGTAGGGAGGCCTGGCCAGAGTTTGGAATTGGATCAATTCTCCCAGATTTCAAAGGCTGCACTTCCACTATGTGGTCAGCAGTCTCCTTTCAAGGGTTAGTAAACATCAGCATGCTTACTCGTATTTTTGAAAGCAAAAGCCGCCTTCTTGCAAACTCTCCCTGCTACCCCAGTTGGGAGCTGCCCTTTCCTGTATAGAAGGGAGGTCTGATGCTGCAAGGTTTGTCTCGGTTTTAGGGAAGAATGCAGATTCCCATGAGTGGGGCAGGCATTAAGCAGAAAAATGAGAGGAAGCAGGAGACTTTCCCCAGCTCTTTTTTTGCCAGGGCATTAGACGAAACATGCCCTATGGTGAAGATAGACTCCCTGCCTACTCTAGCAGACTGGCTGCAGAATGGAGAGGCAGATGCTCCCTGGAAAGGGTAGTGGAGTGGTGTCTTTCATATTCTGCTTTGCTTCAGGACAAAACTGTCATAAACCAGCATGGGGCAACACTCCCATGATCAGTCTGTGTAATGTGAAAAATTTGTTGTGCGAGAAAGAATGTGTAGGCAGGAATACATTTTATTCTTTTTTTCTTTTTTTTTCCCCTGAAGAATTTGCCTTTTAGAGGTGGGATACGAGTACAGATTTGTCACCTGCTCCATATAGTGGCCAGAAGGGTCTGCCAATCTCTTTTTGGGTGGTTTTGCTTGCCTATCTCAGTTTTCAAAAATTATTCTACATGTTTTTACAACTGCAAATAATTCCAGGGGTTTCTGCTTGTCTCAGTGCAACAAACTGTACTGAACGAATATAATGCAGCCAGGGCCTATCAAATATGCAACTCAAAGTCTATAATTGGATTTATTAGCAGACACTTTGCTTGGGAAGATACGAAAACCAAACCACTGAATGGAGCAGTCAGGGCACTAGACTTCAAATCTTAATCAGTATAAAGAAGTAAAAGCCATCAGAAGGCTATAGCGGGGAATAGTAATAATGTGGTATTTGGGGCTGAGCATCCTTGATAGGTCAGCCAGGATGCCAGCACCTACTGCTCACGAAGGTTGGTGGGACACTCGTCCCTGAAGGGGACTTATTGGCAGCAGTTCTGAGCTAAACACCTTGTTCTAGCAAAGCAAGGGGAGCAGATGCTGCAAGATTAAGGAGCAGAGTATGGACATTGCAATACGAGAGCTCCTTGGAGAGGAAGGAAAGACTGTTTCTTCCTCAGGGGATGTGCTACTCTCATCAAACCTGTCCCTGGATGCCTGCACTTCTCCCAGAATGTGTGCCCTGCTGACGGGTGGGATGTTTGACAGCACACTGTGGCTTTGGGACCTCTCTCCTGCCTCAGAACTGAAAGGCCAGCTGCTCTAATCGTGTTTACCTTTTACCTACGCTTTCTTCGGCTATCTGCCTCCACAGTGGTCTCTCCAAATGCGTTCTAGCCACAAGGCGGGAAGATACAGCCAGTTAAGCACATGGTGGGATATGTACCCTTCAGAAATGAAGGAGCGGGGATTCTCCAAAGCAGTGCTGGCTCTGGTGCATGATGAGCAACCAGAGCACTTCTGTTCTTCTTAACCTGAAAAAGGAGCAACACCCAGAAAAGATTTTAATTATTTAAAGGTTTTAAAGTATGCTGTAGAAACACAACAAAAATACTCAAAACAATCAACTCTGATAGATTAATCCCTAAGAAAAAAACCCAAACAATTTTGTAATATGAAGTATGGATGCTTTTAGCCTTGGCTATCCAGACCTTCTTACTCAGATATAAGGTGGGTTGGGTTTGGGGGTTTTGGTTGTTTTGGGGTGGTTGGTTGCTTACTGCTCTGGGAACTGACTTTCACCAAGTTTTTGTTGCAAGAACAGCGGAGGCAGCGTCTGGCCTCATGGGCTGGTTGGAGTGGTGAAACAGGGGTAGTAGAAAACATCTGGATAATGACTCATGACTTGGATTTTTATTTGTTTAAAAACCAAACTTAAACCACCAAATTTTGACCAGCAAGGCAGAGTTGGCTATGCAGCCCTTATTTCGCCAAACAAACAAATAAGGAAGGGGAAACAAAACAAAAAGTAAAACAAACAAACAACAACAAAAAAAAAAAAACAAACCCAAAACCCAAAAAACACCTGAACTCTAGCACACCTGGAAAAGAAATTATGGAAAAAAGGAAGACCCCAACCCTACAGCTTGGTAGTAAGCAAACGCCTGCCAGTCAGAATATACCCAAGCATTTCATTTCAGTGGAAACAGCTGGGGTGACTGCCCTGGGCACCAACAGGGCAGACCCCAGCCCCAGCGGCAGCCTTGTCCGCCGGTACCGCCATCTCCACCCCCACCCCCCCGCGGGAGGGGGCACTAGCACCGAGCAGCGCCCGAGAGGGCGGGGGCGCCGGGCTGGGTTGCGGGACCACCACGGCGTGGGACGGCGCGTCCCGCGGAGCAGCGCGGAGCGCCCCGGGCCAGCCCCTCGGAGCGGAGCCGAGCCGAGCCGTGCCAGCCCGCCCCGCTGCCGCGGCGGCCCCGGAGGGCGGGGGGCGGGCAGAACCGGGCTCGCCTCGCCTCTGCTTTGGAGGGCGGGGGAGGAAAGCGGTGCCGGGGAGGGGGGGAGCGGTTCGGGTTTTGTTTTGGAGCCGGGAAGCCGGGAGCGCCGCTAGCGCGCAGAGCCCGGCGGCCGGGGGCGAGGTCCCGGTGCGGAGTGGCCCGGCCGCGCCTTCCTGCCCCGCTCCGCCGCCCCGCGGGGTGCCGCGCCCGGAGCCCAACTTTCCTGCGCGCCCGCCGGCCCCAGCATGAACCAGACGGCCGGGGTGAGCAACAACGTCCGCTGCTCCAGCGGCAAGGGGCCCAAGGTAAGGCCGGCCGCCGGGCTCCGCGGGGCGCGCAGCGCGGGCGAAGCGGGCTCGCTGGGCTGCGTGGCGGGGCCCCTCCGCTGCGCCCCTCCGCTGCGCCCCTCCGCTGCGCCCCTCCGCTGCGCCCCTCCGCTGCGCCCCTCCGCTGCGCCCCTCCGCTGCGCCCCTCCGCTGCGCCCCTCCGCTGCGCCCCTCCGCTGCGCCCCTCCGCTGCGCCCCTCCGCTGCGCCCCTCCGCTGCGCCGGTGCCTGACCTGTAGCTGAGAGCGTGTGTCCCCGGCACCCCCGCAGCGTGCGCCCCGCACTTGGCCAAGTTGGGCGCCCCCCGCGCGGCTGCCCGGGCCCGGCGCGGTGCTGGCCAGGGGGGTCACCCCGCACCCCTCCGCGCAGGGCTGCGCCCCGGCTGCCGCCGGACCGGGCTGCGGCGGCCCCAGCGCGAACTCGTGCTCCTGCTTCAACCGGGCTAAAATGCCGCGAAGGTAAGGGTTTGTGCCGCGTGTGATGCGGGAGCAGGTATATATATATATATATATATATATATATATTCGATCTGCCGCTTTTGCTTCTTGCCACGGTGTGTTTGCATAGCCAGCGTTAAAAAAACATAACTGGCTTAGAACATCTTGTTGTGCACTCCACTTAATTCAACAGTTATGTCATCAGTGCTCGCACTTCATTTCCAGATGAAATTTGCGTTAACCTTTTTTCCCTTTTTTTTTCTGTAGTAATGAACATGGCCTTTGCATCTGCATTTACAGCACTGATACGCTGCAATATAGAGTCATGTAGATGTATGTGCCCTCTTGCAGACAGTTCTGTTGATGCTGTTCTGCAACTCTTTGAAGTGTTTTTCAGTGTTTATGTTTCTGTTTTAGGGTGCACCGCCCCCCCCCCCCCCCCCGCCCCCCGCAGCGAAATATTCCAAGTGCCTTTTTGAGGCTAGCATTTTGTCAAGAGTCATGATTCCGTATTGGCTAATGGGATGTACCGTAAAGAAAAGCAATATTTACCTTTCACCAGAAATGGTGGTGTGCTAACTTCTTTTTTATTTTACCTCTTAATACTGGCCTCCTGTTCCATCTTCTAGACTTGATGTCATGTTGTTTGAAATGCTTTTTTGAGTGCTGCTGCTCACCTGGTTGGTTACTTTATGTTTAGTCGGTGCAGACCTGGTTCTGCAAACTCTTCAGGCACGCAGATGTGCCTCATACCTCTGCTTCTGTAAAGTGAATACAATTATTTATCCTTTTCTCATATGGTCGTTTTAGGATTAAACCCACTAATCATAAGGCTATGCGAGTATTAAAAGATGCAACATGATGAGGGCTGTGGAAGTACACAAACAGATTAGATGAGTCTGCTGAAATTATTTGCTTAGCTCCATGACTAATCATATATTTGAAGTTAAACCCATACATAAGCTCTTTGCATAATTCATGGACCTTCAATTTAAGGTCCTCCATGGATCTTGCCTGTAATTTCAGTAATTTCAACGTTGGGCCTCCTTTCTTTGGACTTTATGGTTTTCTTGGAGTTTTGGGTTGAACAGCTAAGGTTATTGCATATTAGTAATAATTTATTGTATCAAGCTGCTGACCTAACACTTTAATGCAGAAGGAAGGGATGAGGCTCGAATGTGTATATTCTTAGCACATGATAACTGATACATTTGTATTTCTCTGGAAGGCACCTTCATCTTATCTTCAAATGCTGTGGGATGTGGATTTTTTTTCTAGTGGAAATAAATATATTTTTTCAAGCCAGAAGATTGACATGATTGATGGTTTCAGATTTTTTAATTAAAACACAGAAAGCTCTGTGCATGACTGATTCAGTTGTAAGGAAACCTTGCAGAGTTCAGAAATGAGAGTTTATCAAACCAGGCTGAAAAAACAAATAACTGATCTGTCAGAGGTCTGTGATGGAGTTGACAAGAGGCAGAATAGCCAAGTTTTTTGTGACACTGACTTCTAAAGCATAGAAATGCTTGTGAGATGTTTAATATCTGGGTGGGGGTGGGGTTCTGAAAAATGAACAAACAAAACCACAACCAAAAATAAAACAACAAAACCACAAACAGGACTTGTCTGACTTTCCAGATTTCCTAACTTTTGAACTAACTGGCCAATTTTAACCAGATTGACAGAACCAGAGAAGTGTTGCAAATGTCAACTTTCTACAGGTGTCACAGAAATAAATTGCTTAATAGAGAAAAGGGACTATTTGATACCTGAGCAGAGGAAGAAGCAGGGAGAAGCCTGCCCATCCCTCCTTTACTCACCCTGTCCCAGCAACCCAGTCAGCACATGGCTGTGGCTACCTCGTGGGCTGTCGTTTGCCCGTCACAGGCTGTGTAAAGATTGGGAGGGAACAGGAGAAAGGAAGGAGTCAGAAGGATGTTGTAGAAGAACTGGAAGTTTATGGTGGAAAAGAGGCAGCCATGAGCGAGAGCTGGAGTATTTGCAAGAGGGAGCGGGCTGAGCAAATAATGCAGGGCAAAAATCCGTCAGAAATCAAACTGTTGTTTCCACTACTCATGAAACAACTTGTTAGGCTTTTTTTACACCCCCCGCCCCCCCCCCCCCCCCAAAAAAAAAAGTCATCACGTTTGTGTCGACTAAAAGAGCTGCAAATGCCAACTCGCCGGAGCAAAGCCACTCTTCTTCCTGGCTTCACTCTGAGTTTTCCACTCACTAGGCAATGGACACCAAGACTTCAAATTTCCTTCACAAATTTACAGCTTTGCACAGTTGTGATGGGCAAGGGAGGTAACATTTTAAAGGAGGGATACAGTTAAAGCCCTTAAGTAGATAGCTTGATTCTAATTCCAAACTCTAGTATCACATGGCCACTAACACATACATATTTTTTGACATTTCTGTGTAACGCTTTTTAGCTGTTTTTAACCAAGATCTAGCTCTAAGCCACTTGTAAATGCTATTGAAAGACTGTGATTTATTGGCTAGAGAGAACTATTTTTAAGAAATAGTTTGTGTACATACAGCTTCTGATGCTCTTTTCTTCTGCCTGTGACTAATCTTACTGCCTTTCCTAAGAAAATTTGTGGGAGGAAGGCGAGAGGATTCACCCCAGTGCTGTAAGGAAAAGCTTCATCATTGGAACATATCTGATGTGGCTGGGGTGTTGAGCCCTCCAGCTGCTGAGAGTCTGCACAAAACTGGGCACCTCTCTCATGGGCTGGGAGCAGGCTGCGACTCCAGTTAAGAAAGTGCACCTTATTAGAAAGTTATTTGGATGCTGGCATAAGAACTTGAGGTTCAGTTCCGAGCTGTCACATTTCAACAGATTTCTTGAAGGAATTAATGAAGGCTAATTCCATCTGGGGACTCTGGCTTTTCAACATTGCGTGGTGCAGCTCCTGGCATTTGGCTTTTATTCAGCAGTCCAGAGCCCCATGCTAGCCAAGGCAAAGCACAGGAATTTTGTCTTGAATTTAACTTATTTTCTTAGATTAGTAGCAAGGACGATGCTGTGAGAAGGCACTTTGTTTCATGTTGAGACTCCCAATTGCATCTGTCTCAATGGAGGAAAATCTACAGAAAACATGGGGAGTAATTTCTTTCTTTAGAAACAACTCTATTTGGGGTCCTTCATCTGGGTACACTGAGCAAGGAGGTATCCCATGGAGCAGGATTTGTGGATCTCGAGGCCTTCGAAGTTTTGATGAGGATTCAGAGACCCACCAGCTCCCATCCTTCAGGGCACTGCGGTATCCAGCAGGAGATGGGCTGCTCCACAGCGGGAGCCCTCTCATCTCCCCTTTTGGAGAGGGGCCAGCGCAGAGCGCAGGGCTGTTCTTTGGAGTGGGGAAGATGGAAAGCCACAGTGTCTTCTGGGGATAGGGGGAGGCACTGTCTCTTTGTTTTACATGGAAGTGCATTTAGGCACACCATTGGCAGACACACAGTCTGGAGGGCACGGTCTAAACCCCCAGCTTCCTACAGCAGCCTCGGCTGTACATTAACGCATACTGGTTGGCACAACGCTGCTGCTGATTCGGTTGCTTTCCACATCTCTCTGACCATATTCTTGAATGACTATAACTGTTGTAGCTGTTCTGTGTGGAGCTCGGTCTTGGACATGGTCAGTGTATATCTTCTGGATCAGGTCTCTTAACTCTGAGACCCATTGGTCAGGACAGCTTCTTTGGCACACACTCATATTATGGCCCCAGTAGGGCATCACTGATGAGTACCCAAGTAGCTTATGTGTGTTTTGAGGGTAATGCAGTCATTTTACTTCCTAAAATGCGCTGCTGTTTTATTAGACATTTAACTCTTTTTGTGGATCTAAGCTGTAATGTCTTCCTGATTCCGATCACGTTGTGTGAGTAGGAGACAAGTGTTTTCCAGTCGCAACAGGAGTGATGAGAGTCACTTAAGCTGTATGGTAAAATCAAACAGCGCCGAGTTAAACCTGAGCAGATGTTGTGTGTTTCCATCATGGATTTCCTCGATGTGGCTTACAGGACTGTAGCAACCACCCTTCCTCTCTCAGCTTGTCAGCATTAAGAAACGCTTGTTGAATCAAAGTCTGGAGGTTAGGACATCTGCCAGAGTAACTGTAACCTGATTTTTAATCAGCAATAATGAATGCTTAAGGATAACAGCAAATCATTTGGACCGATTTTTATTTTTTTTTCTTTTAAAGGAGAGACAATTGAACTAAGTGGCAATATTGGTATGCAAGAAAGTGGGTGTGGAAACAACTCATTGTACTAATTTAAAGTCTTTGTTAAAGTACACTCAATAAGATGATCTGGAAATACAGTTTTGATTGTGCCCTTGTTTTGAAAAGAACCAAATTAACCTATAAGACAAGTAAATTGCTGATGTGGGGTGTTCCTCTAGAACTGCACTTTGCAGGGAGTTTCCCTGATCTAAAGGCGCAGTGCAGTGTTCGTACAGCCGTGGTCAACAGGTCAATAATATCCCTTTAACAGGATATAAGAGAGTTTGGTTCTGATAGTGGTTTATTCTTTAAACAGTTAATAAGAGATTATTGCATCTATACTGGGAGAATCTAGTTTTCTTCTCTTTTACATGAACTATTCCCCTCATGTGCATTGCACTGATTTCAGTTGAATTACTACTTATTTATGTTAGCTTAATTGCAAAGAGATTCAATACCTCTGAAGTTATGGAAGCAATAGAGCCACAGCACTTCTAGCACTCTTGGATGCAGACAAAATGAAGAGCAGCTACGTTAGCTCCTCTGTATTACTGCTGAAGTGGAAAGAAGTTCAGTTTTACTTGCACATTGCATTTTACTGTGTGTGGTAAGTTACCATGTATGGGCACAGCTAAGCAATATATTTTTCGAGTTGTCCAATTTTAATACTCTAGTGGGAATGCAAGGTTGACTTCCACACCTAATAAGTATTAAAGTAGGACTTACGTAGCTCCCAGGGCTTTAAAACATGATCAGTCAGCTATCTTCAAAATCCAGCCTCGCTCAGGGTGCAGTCCCTTAGAAATTACATTTCTATCTCAAAAGAGTAACCTTTCATGGTCTAATACAGCATTGCACGAGAGCCCCAGCCAAGATCGACGCCCAGCCCTGCTGGATGCTGTAAACCCCCTATAGCCAGACGTGGCTTTGCTTTCAGTGTTTACCATTTAAGTTGTCAAATAAGAAGCAAAAAGCTGGGAGAGGGGAGAATTGCTCTGGTTTTACAGGCACTGAAGTGAGGTGCTGAGTGTAACCCACCAAACCTGCCAAGCTTAGCAGAATGGTAATGATCCTAAATGCTGTGACAGTTGCAGGCTAGGTAGAGATGGCAGGATGAAGTTGAACTTGTCTGCCATGGAGAATGAAGGTAGTACTAGATATTGTCCATTTAAGAGCCAGCTGGCTCATCAGAATGTGCTCCTGACATCCCACCAGTATATCCCTCTCTGTGAAGCATGTTATCCCTTGCCCGGTGTAGGTGTCAGCAGGAAAAAGCTGTGGGCAAAGAAGGGGGAGAAAACAGTTGGCTTGGGTCGTCTGTCCATGAGGAAGCCAGGTGTTGGTTTGGCTTGTTGTGGAACAAGGTGGTGCTTGCATGTGGTGTGGAACTGTGTAGCATTGATTTAACTCTTTTGCCTATACCAGTTTGTATAGATCCTGTATCTTCTCTGTCCTTTGTGGGGGATCTTTCACAAAGCTGCAGAGGCAAAACCTGTCCTAGGAATGGTGAACTCTAAATCAGGGAGAAAAAACTGCAGGGAACTTAAGGGGAGGTGTTTGAAACTGATTTTTATCACATTCTCCGTCTTCCTTGTAAACTGTTAAGTTTTCAGTTGACATTTTCTGGTTGCAGGTGCAGATTTAGAGTTTTGCTTCTGTTGATGTAAAAGGAAAGAAGATTTCAGAAATTTCTAAGACCTTAACCAACCCAGCCATAAGGATTTTAGGAGTCATGGCTGTGGGAAGTTCTTGACCAGATCTTGTGTGTGTGGATGAAAGGAGTGAAATCCTTTCTTTATAATTCTACCCGTGAACCTGATGTTTTTTGTCGGTTAATTCCAGCCATGTTCCCTTGAGTGCTTCCTGGGACTGCCCAAGTGTCAGCTGTCCTGTAAACTTCCCATTGAAAGGAAATTTTACAAGGATGGTGATGGCTGGTTTGAGACTAGAAATTTCAGTGAAAGGCTTAAACACCCCTTTGAAGGATGGGAAGACAAAGGGAGATGGCTAGACCAACCTGTTAAATGCCCTGAGTAATCAAAATCCTCCTGGCAGGGTTCATGCTTTCCCCAGCTGGAGGGAATCCAACTGCGAGATGCAGCCTGGGGAAGAACAGGCTCCTCTAGTCCTGGTGTTGATGGAGCATCTTGTCAAGGGTATGTTGGGCGATGGGGAGCAAAAGGAGCTGTGGGTTTTGTACCATAGTGCAGGTATGCACCAGCAAGGGTGTACTTTGCCTAGAACAGTTGTTATTTTAAGGCTTTAGGGGATGCATGAGAAAGGGGCCAGAGACAACCATTCTTCCCCAGTAAATATTTGCCAGGAGGGTTACGGCCAGGCTCTGTGGAGCTCAAGGGATTTCCAGTGGTGCCTGGTATTTCGTTTCCCGTACCTCTGCAGTGCTCTCCCACGAGGGGAGCCCTGAGCCCTGAATCTGGATGAGCTCAGGGGATCGGTGACACCAGAGCCGTCCTGCTCCCTGTTTATTTGTGGGTGCTGCTCTCTGCTGCTGTTTTTCATCTTTAATGAGGGCTGAACACACCATAAAATTTTATTGGGTGTTTATGCTAACAAAATTAACTAACAGTTGGTGCCTTAAAAATGCAGCCGGAGCTCTGAGCACTATAACTGGAATCTTCAATGGCTTTTTAACTGGTATAGGACAGAGCAAATGTGTGAGTACCAATGTCATTTAACAGTAAACCATTTTTATATTAACTTTTTATTGACCAGAACTGATTAATTGACATTTTTTTTAAAAAAAAAATCTTAGCATGGTATGTGCTTAAACAAAATCATGTTTTCAGGCATTAGATAGCTAGAAGCTCTGTCAAAATTGTGTGGTTAATTTATAATACCAAGACCAATGGGCTGATAATCAAAATAAATTAGCTTAGCCATTTCAATACTTTAAAGCTTAAGTCAAGTAATAGGAAGAAGATGTGTTTTAGCATTTCAATTATTGTGTTTCCCAATGAAATAGATATAATATCATGCTGTGAATGCTGCATGGATCACTTGGGGCCATGACTTCAATGGGAGTACAAAGGACCTCTAGGTTATAGAAAAAAAAGAAAAAGGATTAAGTTTAGGCTCAATTTCTTGTTCACTAGAATTCATTTTGCTTATTTCTATATTAGTGCTGTTAGGTAAACATAGGGAAGTAATTTGCTTTCATTCATTTATTTATTGAGCATTTTTATTTATTTTCATGCAGTTTTCCCGCGCCTAGTCTGGAGAGAGTTTGATGCTTATGATCTTTACATTATGCTGGGGATTTTTATGCTGGTTTTAAAACAAAATAACCAGATTGACATGCTGGGATATTTGTGTGTGTGTGTGTGTGTGAATGAAATAGTTTGATTATCAGTTAGCACTGATTTACCACATATTTACCAAGGTATTAGGTAGGGCTGATTTGCATTTCGGGGCACTGCCAGAAATAAATTTCGGCTGAAAGACTTGTGCTAGCACTCAAAGGGAATGTCCCAGTTCCTGGATTAAGCCCTGAGTTACGCTGGGATGCTGGCCAAGTGGTTTAGGCTTTACATTTTCACGTTGTCGCATTATCATAGATCCCAGCTGATTTTCAAGGCCAAACACTGCTGCCATCAAGAAAATGTTCTCCAACCTGCTTTTGGCCTCCCGGTGTAAGGATGGTCTTGGGGATCTAACATGAACTCACAGTAGCCAGCGGTAGTCTCACTGAGACTGGGGCAAATATCCTGCCCATGCTTTAGTTTTTTCTGTTGGTAAAAATAAGGATGAGCATTTCCCTTGCATGGTCTGGCAGCTCTTTGGTGGAGGATAATAACCTGGTAACCCACCAAGTGGGCTTCCCATCCTTACTGTTGGCCTTACGCTCTTGTGCTTGACATCTGAGAATTTAGCAAACTTCAACGTCATTAAGAACATACCCTTCTTTGTCCCTCCTACACCTTTTTTCCTTTGTTCCAGAGGTATAGGAGGTTGCATGGTCCCTATACCATGACATGATATGGTCCAGAGGATGGCCTCGGAGGTTAGTGTACCCAAAGGAGTGAGTTGTGTTGCAAGCATAGAGCAGGTGGAAGATGGGAGCACATCAGTATTTCAGCTTACTTGAAAGGAAGGTTGTTAAGATTATAAAACCTCAGGTAATTTAAAAAGAGAGCATGTATGGCCCTCCTAGGTGTTGTGCCTTCAAGCAGACAGAATGAAAGCCAAGACTTCGTGAGAGCCCCAGGGGGAGGGCTGGGGGCTGGCAAAGTTGGTGAGTGCTGGGCTCATCTCAGCTCTGCCAGCAGGTTGAAAAGGGGCAAGACATCAACATTTGGAGGTCAGATAACTTGCTTATTTGCAGATGGTGTCTAGAATTGGAATGCTAGGAAGAGACTGAAATTATGGCACAGATGTGTGCTGCTGATAATTTACTGCTACTCAGGGCAGCAGATACACCATATGCTTTTCTTTTTTTCTTTTTTTTTTCTTTTTTCTTTTGATATATTAGTTTATGCTTCTAGGCTTTTGACTTGTCTTGGACTTCTGCTTAGCATCCCAAGATCCTAGTGTTTGCAGAATTTTAGCGCAGTTTTTTATTGAAGTCAGATTTTCTGGATAATGACCTCACACAGAGCCTTTGCCACTGCTTTAACTCTGCTCTCCTAAGTGGAGGATCAGATAGCTTTTCATAAGTAAAACAGTCCACGAAAGGTCCAGCAGCAGGCATTCACATCAGTGTTATTTCTATTGCGGCACTCCATGGGAACACTAGCTGCATGTTGGGATTCAATCGAACAAGAGGCTCTCCAGCCAGAAAGCATAATACTGCTTCTTACATCAAAGAGCTTACATTTTAAATTTGTTCATTGGTTCATGGTCGTCTCTCAAACTAACGATTTTATTCTTCACTTTATATTCTTGCTGCTTAGCATTGATTTCAGTGTGTGATCCCATTGATTGTCCTGGGGTTTCTCTTATGCTGCTTAACATGAATCTGGGTTGCACCTGGGCCCCATAGTATAACACATTTTCCTTGAAACGATGCATTGCCTCATTGCCAGTCCTCTTGTCTGACCACCCATTGCACAATTAATCTGCCAGCAGAGAGGCCGCCGAAGTTTTTCAGTCACTTATTCCAAGTTTAGCTGCTCTTTATTGTTATAGATCTCCAGCGGGTCACAACTATTCTTGAATGTCCCAGGTGCTGCTTTCTGTACCTCCATATTTTCTGATTTGTTCTGACTTTAGTCACTTGAGTTACCCTGATATTGCTAAAATTCTCTAAGGCTGCAGCTGTGTTACAGAGCACATCTGTACCTTGCCCTTGTCTTTCACTCCCTCATTTGGAGTTTATTCCTGCGGACTTCCTATACCTGCTCTGCTCCTACTGTTTTGATTTTTTTTTTAATTATTTCTTTTTAATGGCAGGGGAGAGCACTGAAGATTCCACCTTACAAAGAAGTTAATTTACTTCCAGTGAATAAAACCAGCTTCCCCCCCCCCCCCGCCCCGCCCCTTACTTTACATGGTAAGGGAATTTTGCCTGTGCTTTTTGTTAATTTGTGTGACTTGTTGCCCATAAAGGGCATTTATAGCATAAAAAATAAACCACCTTGCTGGTTTATCCTGCTCAGGGGCACTGAAGGACTGATTTGGGTTGAAACACAGGTATCTTCACACGGGCCTCTGAGAAGGTAATGATGGTTCTTGGTTGCTGCAGCTTGGGCTTTTACTAAGGTGTTTCAAGTTGCCACTCAGAAACTGCAGCTAGAATTTCTAGCCATGGATGATCATGATGGAGGTGACGAAGGTATTAGCCAAGGACAGAGGGAGGAAGGAAATTGTTTATGGACCCTCAAACTCTTTATTTATGGCATTAATTCAAGTGTTTGGATATTTCTTTTTTGTCTGTTGTCCCCTTTTTCTTTGTAGAACAGTGGGAAACTTCAGTGCTCTTTTCTGACTTTAATGGAAAGTAATCAATGCTGTGCACTATCACAGTATTATGATAAAAATACCTCAGTTAAAACCATCTTTGACAGCAAAATATTGTAAGTGACCTCCAATGGTTAGCCTTCCTTAGGTACTTCGCTGCTGTAGCTTCATTATGTTTTACAGCAGATATTTTTCTCCACAGAAATTCTGACTGGCAGCTGATATGGACTAGCTGAAACAGAGGGAGATTATTCTGGTTTTGTTTTAAGCACAGGAGAGATGTCCACATATAACTTCCAGTGATGTCAGGAGAAACAAAATACCTAAATCTCTTGTGTGCTGATAGAAGAATTGCCTCTAAAACTTTTTCAGTGGAAAGCATGAAGTTTATTGAAGAACCCAGTAATGAAGAACTATGGTTCCTAGTGCTTAAAATTTCAGTGATTGTACAAAAATGAAGCCTTGAGCACTTTAAATTATAGTTTTTAGGGACATTACCACAAATTACTTATTCTTTCTTGAAAGCTCCTCTCTTACTTCCTTGTAAGCATTTGTTAGATTTGGATTTTAATATGGACATCATCCAGGAGAAAAAAATAAATAAATCAGTGTTCTATTTGATAGGAGCTGTCACTTACTTACTGTCACACTTTGTAAATAGAAATTGAAAAGACTTAGGGGAAAGCTAGCAGATTCCAGTGTGGTCTTACCACTGTTATTACCAGACTTAGCAAATTAACTGAGACTGTAACACTTCCTAAGAACGACGACTATCCAGCTGAGGAATAGCTGTTTTTTGCAAAGGTTGAAGCACACAGATGCACTCAAATACTACAATAAGACGATAAAATGTGCTATCAAAGCAAAAGTGTATGTTTACACTGTGTTGTACGAAAGGTATCTACTGCCCCATGAGCTGTTTGAAAGCCAGTATGCGTGATCTTGTCGGCAGCACTGCGGAGTCCAGGTGATAGTGTTTGCCAGTAAAGGGATTGTTTTGGTGAGTGGGAAGGGTATACTGGACCATCGCTGAAAAGGCACCTTCTTTCTGATGTGTAAATGTGAATGAGTCTTCACATTTTGGCTACATGTTTGTGTGTGCTGTAACAGCACTCCTAAGTATTGCTGCCACAGCATTCCTAAGCATGAAATGTCATGCCTTTTCCAAGGTTTCAATTTTATTTCATAAAACAAAAAAAGAAAAGCAAAAAATAGCTCAAGTGTATAGCCAGTGTTGCTGCAGAGGTGAAAAAACACCATCAAAATGATGCAGAGGTGTTGACTTAACTCGTCAAAGACTGAAACTCTCTTCCTACACTAAATGGGTAATCAATGTAAGATGATCCTTCAAGGACAGGACTCAGTTTAAGGATTACAGCACCAATATTTAGGCATCCAGTTTCTGTTCACATGTGACCCAGGGTCAGGATTTTTCTGCATTAGTGCTGTGGAACATGTGCTGGTTATCTTTTCAGCTGCTGTAGCCCAGCGTTATGAATTTCCCACAGATCTTGTGTCTGCCAGCACCAGCAGTATGTCTTGCAGATGCCTGGACATCTCCAGTGATGCTGGGTATCTTCGTTTAGGCAGTGGAGTTGGACAGGCAATACCTAAGCTCCAATTATAGTCAATGGGACACCATCAGTAAAGTCTAGAGAGCGATGAAGCTCACTGTAAGGTCTCTGTGGGCTTGCTGCTCCCTGACTTGCTTCTTACATTCCATTTAATTTTTTTGACTGGATCCCTGTAGACTGTAATTGGAGTTTAGACACCTGGCACTAATATAAGCCCCTAACTGTAGGCATCCTAATCTCAAATAGCATCCTTCTTGTAGTGTCAGCCTTGTCTACTGTGTTACTAGTTATCAGTGTGGGTAAGAAAAACTGGGAAGAATTAAGGTATTAAATTCTTGCCTGCCATTTCCCAAGAGCCAGAACATTTCTTGTGGGTCAGGATGGATGGCTGAATACTACAGCGTAATCAGCGTACCTGAGACTGATTTATCTATAATAATACAAGGCACAGCAGTGAGAGCTTGGGGAAAAATGACTGGTTTTATTTTCCTGAAGTTCAGGTTTCAGAAAAGCTTGCATTATTCTGATCAGGGTAATTGTGCAGCAGGCTTAGGTTGATGTCTGCATTTCAATCTTGATGAATCCTTGGAGAGGCAGTCTGTTGTCTGACCAAGAGAAAAAGGATTCTTACGTGAATTGGGAGATAATCTTTTTCCCCTTTTTTTTTAAAGGTTAGTCCAGCCAAGCCAATCCTTTTGAGATGGGTGAATAAGAGTTGCAGAAATGCTGATATCGGTGTGCAGAAGATTTATGAATCTCTATGTGGAGTGGAAGGCAGATGTAGATAAAGCAGGCGAGGTTAAATCATGCTTTGCCTGTAATTGTGAGCGTGATATCAGCGTCGGTGTCTTTGACTGCAAGGTCCCTTGGGAGCTTTATAGGGCATGGCACAAACATTAGCTGGTCAGCTACTACTCAGGCCATGCCTTATTTCGTAAATGCTGCTCTAAATAAATGTAATCAATAATGAGATCTTGTGTTAAAAAATACACTGCTTTCTGTTGATACTATTTTATTTTTTTTTTTGGCACAGCAGATTCCCCTCCCCTTACTGCTCTAAGAACTAAAGATGGGGTTTTCACGTCAGCGTTCAAAATAAGGGCCAAGGCTCATTCTTTACTCCCTTAACATGGGTTTAATGCCAGCATGGTGACATTTCTTTTAGTCCTGTTGTCATAACCTCAAGTGGACTTAATCCAGCTCATGGCTGATGGTAAAGAAAAATCAGGCTGTGTCAGTATTGCTAACAGCTCTTGTTATATGAACAGTCTTGGCAGCCTACCATGGTTCTTTCATATTTAGGAAATCAGATCTAAATTATTTAGAACTTTGAGATGAGCAAATGTTTGGAAGGTTATTTTTTGGGAAATATTGCTGGGTTTAGTCTCTTTTTTTCTGGTAGGCAGCTTTAGCTCGTTACATTTAGAGGTTGGTGGTTTTTTTTAATTTACTTGGGTTTTTTAAAGAAGATCTATTTTTCTATTTAGAAATTACTCTAAATAACTCTATAGCTAAGTAACAAAATGATTTCTAAAAATCATTGGGGAAAACATCACCTCCTAGGGGAAAATGTGGATGCATTAGAAAGTTATTTTCAAAACTCTGCCAGAATTCAGTAAACTGCGTTTTAGAGGCATTACCATCAGGCGGGAGGAGGTCAGGAGTGAAGGAAGAGGCAATCATCAGCCAAACTATTTCTGTGGGCTTCATTACTCTGGTGTTTCAGGTCCTCAAAACCTCTAATGAGGCAACTACTGATTGCTGTTAGAATGGATTGGATTATGCTAGGTTAGTGTTACTCCAATGTTAAAGACAGTGGAACTGAGAAACAAGGGACAGCAGGAGCCAGGTTTTGAAAAATATTTAGTCACTTATGTGTTAAGACTTGGCAGGCATTTGCGCAGAGCCCACCAAATGCCATTACATGGGGGATGGGAGCTCTTTGTAGGTTTTTTTGGGTTTGTTTGTTTCTTTTGTGAGCATCCTAGGGGGTGCTTTCCTGAAACAGGCCAGGTAATTTTGAAGCCCACCTAATTCTCCTGGGTTCCTCTGTGCAGTCTGTGGAAGAGCAAAACAAAGGAGTCCAGGCTTCACCGTTGTCTGTCAATAAACCAGCTGCTCAATTATTTTTTCCTCTGGCTGGCAGAAGGTGTTTGTATTCAGGTGGTCTAGTGACATCCTTGGAGACCACTGGCTGTTGCTAGTGACCTGTATATCCTTGGAAATGTAAGTTCCTATCTTGCACTGATTTCAGTAGACTTACACATCTAAACACTTGAGATGCCCTAGCCCATTAAAACTGCTCCTGGGTGATTTTCACTGAGGAATATCCACTGCCGTCAGGAATAACAGTTTCATGTGCAGTCCCTGGCTTCCATCTTCTCACTGTCAAAAATGCAATCCATTTTGTGCTAATGAAACACTTAGACCATGATTTCAAGTAAATTTAAACATGAACTTAAAATTATTTTTAAATTAACTGGCATAATTGGATGGCATTTGTAAGTATTAATTTTGTGTAGTCAGAACTGGGGACCATATATGATAATGGAAGGATGCTCCACAGTGGTATTGAGGTGATGTTTTGCAAGCTAAGTGCCATCAGCTTCACTGCCACTTAACTTTGGAAATAACTTAAGGTGCATCACCAGTGAGTTACATGACTTCAGTAGTCCTCAGAGCTTCATAATCATAGAATCATAGAGTAGTTTGGGTTGGAAGGCACCTTTAAAGGTCATGTAGTCCAACCTCAGCCACTCAATAAGCAGGGACATCTTCAACTGGACCAGGTTGCTCAGAGCCCTGTCCAACCTGACCTTGAATGTTTCTAGGGATGGGGCATCTACCACCTCTCCAGGCAACCTGATCCAGTGCTTCACCACCCTCAGTGTAAAAAAATTCTTCCTTACACCTAGTCTGAATGTACCGTCTTTTAATTTAAAACCATGAACCCTTGTCCTGTTGCAACTGACCCTGCTAAAAAGTTTGTCCCCATTTTTCTTATAAGCCCTGTTAGGTACTGGGAGGCTGCTGTAAGGTCTCCCTGCAGCCTTCTCTTCTCCAGGTTGCACAACCCCAACTCGCTCGGCCTGTCTCCATAGGAGAGGTGCTCCAGCCCTCTGATAATTTTGGTGGCCCTCCTGTGGACCCTCTTAACAGGTTTGATAGGACTGAGACACTCAGAGCCTCCTATGTGTCCAGAGGCAGTGGGAATCTTGGGGAAAAAAGGGTTTCTAAAAGTCTGCTTAAGTCACAGGGGGATTGAACTGGGGAGGAGGTTAAAAGCAGGCCCAAAACATGGATGAGATTTGGTTTCTCCCATTTCCAGACATGCTTTAAAAGAAAGACATCAGCTTCTAGCGGTGCTCTGGGGAAATAAGGGTGTTGATTTGTCCAGGGGAAGAGCGGGCAGTGTGAATCCAGAGCCAGTGGAAGTCTGCTCTCAGCCCCAAGGAAAGAAGGGTTCAGAATTGAAGATGCCCAATTTTTTTAGCTTTTTGCAGCAGGCAGCTACTGAGCGGTTTCAGGAGGTTTCAGGCTAGTTTTCAGGAAGTCCCTGTGCAGTAAAATGACAAGAGCCTGTTTTGAGGTGCTTAGTTCTCTGCAAGGCAGTAGATGTAATCTAGGGTTTTGGACTTTACCAATGTTTTGCTCTGTTACTAAGTTTTCTATGGGCTCTTCACATTAAAAATTATAAACAGTCTTCCTGTTCTTTACTACACATTGTAAAATATCATATATATCACACAGGTAAGGAACACTGATGCCCAGAACTCCTATGGGATGAATGTAGAATACTACTTACTAATTGTTTATTACTGTAAGCTCACAGTGCTGCCAAAGGGGGTTTTCTGGGATCTCCTGTTTCATCTGGTCAGGTCTGATGGCTTTCTGCATGGCATGCCCATGATAGGTGAAGAGATGTATATCCTTTGCTTGGCTTCTGCTGAGCAAAACTCCTCCATGACATTTAATTAGCTCCAGTTTCCAAAGCCCTGAACAAAAGTCACTGAGAATCTCCCTCCTTTGCTTTCTTCCTGTGTTTGCTGCATGCAGAGAACAGGAGCAGGGGACTGTACAGTGACCTCAGTGTTTTAAGCTGTGGTTTTTTTGCTGAGTGCTACTTGGCACCTTTTCACAGAGGACCTCCATTCCCCAGCACTATTTATGGGTGGGGAAGCAGATGCCTGTCTTGAGTGAAGCTCTGAGGTCTCCTCATTGAAGCCCAGCCCAGGTTTTTGTTCACTTGGACCCATAGACACTGTGCTAATCACTAGGTTGCTCTGCTGCTCCTTAGAATATTTTGATCATGAGATTTTTGGCAGTTTTTTCTCTCTGTAACACCCCTGTTTTCCCATTTCCTTCATTATATGAAGAATAAAGGGCAGTGAAAGATTGTGGAATACATGCATGCTTAATTTTCTGTAAGCTGACTTGTGTCTTTCTGCTTTGCTGTGGCTTGAAATGAATTTTAGATTTTTAGAGCAGTGATACACACCATTAAAGAGCCTTGCTGTCTAACCAGGCACAGTACTTCTGCAAAGCAACTTCTCAAATTGGGAAGATAGCAAACAGAGAAAACTATGCTGTTTAGGAATGAATAACATGTTTTATTGAACCAGAACAAGGGGGCTGCAGTGATGTGCTATAGGTGTGCATCATCTTTACTCATGCATTGGTTGTGCTTATGGGTTGATAGCTGGCAGTAGTTGACTGCTAGCTTAAGATCATAGCCGTGCCCTGTGCTTGAGGGCAGATTTTCAGAAGAAAATGTGTCGTGTGAGCAGTTACAGCATATTTTGACCCTGATCTTTTGGATATAGCCAAATACCACAAGGGAAATTCAGGAAAGCACAGGGGAGCAGAGATGGCTTTAAGGCTGCTGAAGCAGACACTAGCTTCCAGCATCCCAAGAAACTAGTACAACAGCCAGAGATCAGCAGTAATGGACCAGCTGAGTCTCAACACTATTGTGACTTTGAAATGTTTGAGTTAGGTACTCTGTGTCCCAACCTAACTCTGCCATGCCGTTCCCAGCAGAAAGCTATCCTTTCTCCTCCCCTCTGGGGTGACTGTTGTGTGTGAAACCTTGAAGCCAAAAAGGAGTTGCAGTGCTGTATTTTTCCAGCCAACACTGCTCCTCGCAGCAGGGTCCTTCTTACTCTCTGGGTGGCTGCCAGATGTTGCAACCCCGTCCTGCTACAGCATGTCATGCAATGCATGTCCACACATTCCCAGCTTAGCAAGCTCTCTCTGCTCTTTGCCCTTCACAACACCGCAGTGATGGAGACCCTGAGCTCCAGGGGGTCAAGCCAGGAAGTCTTCATGTGCCAGTGGCAAGTAGAGACTGTTGCAGGACGTGCAATATTTAGCACGCCATCCGCCTCCTGAGCTACTTCTAAGGCTCCTTCTCTCCACCTGCTCTGAACAGAAGGTCTCAAGCCTGACTGAGAATCGGGACTGTTCTGTCTAATTTGGTGTTATCCTTTGGCAGCAGAAAATTAACTATTTTCTAATAAACCTCAGATATAATAGTAAGTTGCGTGCTGAATTCTTTGCCTTTCTCTTCTTTAATTCAATTCTTGTTGTGTTATGGAGAAGCTACATTATTTTTTCCCCCTAGGGAAAACAAACATTATTGGTCCTGACTATTCTTTTTTGCCTGTCCCTTGATTTGTAGGCTGTGCTGTCATTTCAGTTCAGTTTGTGCTGATACCTGTAGCACTTGTGGTGGGTTTGCATATTTTCAAGATGAGTGGCAATGTCAAGCTATCCGGTTTTTATTCTGTTCAGCTTTTTAGCTCAGATTTGGCCTCTCTTTTTTGGTGGGTCGAATGGCCAGTATTTGCACCTGTTGACTGCTGTCTTGGCATCTGAATTTGGGTTTGGGTTCTCTGACAGTTCCCCCTGTGAAGGGACTGTTTCTAGAAGGGCTTTAGCTTTCCACAGGAGAAGAATGAGGTCATTTATTCAGCAAAGTTAGGTAGCTGCATATCAGTTTTAAAAAATCCTAACCAAAGTATACATTATTTTTTTTCCACTGTGGAATTCATCTATCTAGATCTCTTTAAAAAGTAGCTCTGTTTCATAAAAGGAAAGCATTTACCATGACATCCGTTTCATCCTGCCCCTTTCCATCTGAAAAGCCTTAAGTTGCCACCTGTTTGGTTTTCAGTTACTTCTGTAATTCTTTTTTAAAAAGTTCCTTTCATGGTGCACTGCAGAAGTTGAAAAAAAGACAAGACACGGAGAGATTTTATATGCTAAGGAGGCTACTTCAGACAGAGGCAATTAACTGGCGGTGTATAGCTCATACAAGAAAATTGGGAGATGTGAACTGAAGATCAGTCTTTGAAAATGTGGTTAGCAGGCAGAGCTTGAAAGACTCCTCGGCCCGATCGGCTGCAGCAGGGCATGGTGGTTTGAGCCTGGTCCTGAGCAGTTTCCTTACTGCAAACTGAGATGAGGACCTTGGTTCCCCCGATCCTCAGCTTGGCAGATGCAGGGTAATTCTGCATGGTGCTGGATAGAGGCAGCCCAGAAGTCTCTTATATAAAGGTAGCCTGGGATTATTGTTTTGTTTTATTACATATATCACAGATGGAGTCGTGCACTGGACTTGTAAGACAGAAGGGGAAACATGTCTATTGATATGAAACAGTGATTTAATGAAGTTCGGTAGTAAATGCGACAGTAGTTTAATAAGATTCGATGACAAAGGTACTTGATTACTTACTGCTTAGAGGACAGGGCCAGGGAGACCCTCCCGTTGAATCATGAGGTTCAGTAAGGACCCCCTTCCATTTTAAACTCCTCCTCAGAGGGAAGTTTAAGTGCAGCTGGATCCACACTTAGTTCCAGAGTTGGTCAATGGTTTGTGGCTAAAGCGTTATATATGTGCTTTTTATCACTTAGCTAAAATTTCGAAGTTCTAGTGCTCTTATTCCCAACTAACTTACTGAGTATCTGATGCGGTGAGTCTCTCAACCTTGAGGAATAACCTTGAGAGGTGTCGCTGCTCAAGGGGAGGTCCTGGTGTGCAGCCCACTGCGCTGCAGGAATGTTCAGTGGGCCCCAGGCTGTCCATTATTTATGGAAGATGATGATTAACTCATAGTCATATTTGCATACCGACTACAGATAGTAGTATCTTTCCAATTTGGCTGGAGTCAGACATTGACCAGCGCTGTAGTTAGGTGGGCACATTGCTCACATTAGCCCTTGGCTAATAGTTACCTGTCTCCCCTGAAACTGCTTGGAGCTGGGTGCAACCATCATGACCAGACACATCCATTATGACTGCCACTGGTGGTAATTGCTTCAGCAGGGTTATGGCAAATAAAAGTCAGGTTTGGGGTGGGAATTACACCATCTCAACATGCCAGTATCTACTGAATTATTTTGGGGGTATTTATTAAAAAAAAAAACAAAAACACAAATGCTTTTCATCATAATGAAACAAGTTCTCTAAGCTATGTTGAAGGTCCCATGGGCTGTATTTACTCATTACAGCTGTGCAAAGCTGATGAGAAATGCTGCCAAAATAGAAATCCTCCGCTGCTTGGGAACAGCCTGTTTGAGAGGGGTGAGCAACTTCCCCACAGGTGCATGGCTGCTGAAATCAACCCTACACTCCTGCTGACCACGAGCTTAGGATTTAATTCAGCTCACTGGCTGGTAACTCAAACATAAAGAAGACTACCCATCTGTATCATCTTTGTTAGTGCAGGAACCACACGGCCAAATTCTTTGTTGCTGTCAGTGCTGCTGGGGTCAGTGGAAATGTGCTTGTTCACACTAGCAGAAATTTTGGCACAGCTTTGTGGTAAACAGTCAGACACCCCCAAAGAGGGCTTGTGCGTATGTGGAGAGCTGCAGCTGCTCCAGAACTTCTGTGGGGGTGGAGGACTGATTGGATCTACCCTAAAGTCCAGTCATCCAACAAGTGAAATGGTAAGATGGAGAAAAACAACTACTAATGCCTCTGCAAATTAAAATACTGGGAAAAGGTCCTACTCCAGCAGTACCAAAGGTGTACAGATAGACTTCACTGTGACTCAGGGGTCTAAATCATCTTTGAGCACCTGGGCAGCAGTCCAGTAAAAGCCAGATTTGTGCTACACAACAGATTTTCCCTTGTTCACCCTGAAACAATGCATTTCTGGGACATATTTTATGCATATGGAATACTGCTAAGAAAGCCAAGATGGAAAATTTGCAGATACCTTCTGAGACAGGAGTTGGGAGGTCTCTGTCTACATGAGATTTCTCTAACATCTTTTTTTTCCAGTCAGCAACCCAACTGTAAACCCAAAAGCTTGGGGTTGTCATACACAATTGTGACATACCTTGTAGACCAGCGGGTCTGTAAGGCAAGAAGTGATTTATTTTCTTTCATCAGTGTGGTTTTTCGCCATGAGAGGAATTATTTGTGTCCTTTGTTTAATACACAAAGTAATTCAGGCTGCTATTGTATGTTAAAAATCAGGGATTAGCTCAAGCTATAAAATTCCTTTAAACTTAAGGGCTTGGGGGGTGGGGTCCAAAGTGGCAATGCTCACACCATTGCAACCGACTGGGGAATAAGCCAGGCCAACCAGAGCAGCGACCAGTGTTCCTTAGGTGCCTCCCAAGATACAAACCAGAAGACCAACCACCTCAAGCGTATGTATACCAATGCCTGCAGCCTGGGGAACAAACAGGAGGAACTGGAGCTCCACGCCCAGTCAGAAAGTTATGATATCATAGAAATAACTGAAGCATGGTGGGACAACTGACATGACTGGAGAATTGTGATGGATGGCCATAGGCTATTTCGTAGAGATAGGCAGGAATGAAGAGGAGTCGCGATCAATGTTAAGTCAACCACGGTGATTGTGGAAGCCTGGTCAAATGCCTCTGGGTCGAGATCAGAAGGGTCATCTCCAAGGGGGATCTTACAGTAGGTACCTGCTACCAACCTCCAAACCAAGGTGATAAGGCCAATGAAGCAATATTTGAGTCACTTAAGCAAGCTTTGGGTCAACAGGACCTGGTTCTTATGAGTGACTTACACCATCCAGACCTTCATTGGAAGAAAAGTACAGCAGGCTACGTATCATCCATCAAGTTCCTGGGATGTGTAGAAGACTGCTTCCTCATACAGATGTTAGATGTGCCTACCAGGAATGAGGCATTGCTTGACTTGCTACTCATAAACCAAGAAAACTTTCTTTGTAATATCAGAGTTAGTGATAGCTTTGGCTGCAGTGATCACAATATTGTGCAGTGTGGGATCCTGCTGAGCACACTGAAAGTGGTAAGATAAAGATTTTAGATTTTTAGAAGAGCAAACTTCAGCTTGCTCACATCTCGGGAGAGATTGCATGGGAAACTTCCATGGAAAATGAAGGAGCTAGCATGTGCTGGGAGTTTTTCAAGAATGCTCTTCTGGAAGCACAAAAACAGTTCTTCCCCTCTAAAGGTAAGGGCAGTAGGTGGAGCAAGAGACCCCAGTGGCTTAACTGTGAGCTTCTGAGTCAGCTAAAAACCAAAAGAAGCATACCAGAGATGGGAAAGTGGATGAATCCCCATTGAGAACTACAAAGGCATTGCCAGGGTGTACGGAGATGCAGTTAGAAAAAGCAAAAGCTCAGCTCAAATTTAAATTAGCTAGAGATGTCAAAAACTACAAGAAAGGGTTCTTCAGGTACATAACATGCAGAAACTGAAGGAAAATGTTGGCCCACTGTTAAACAGGTGAGGTGAACTAGTCACCAGCAGTGCTGAAAAGGCAGAGCTTCTCAACAGCTTCTTCACCTCTCTTTACCAGCACTGTTTGGCCCCAAACCTGGGGAACAAAAATCCAGGTTGATGCAAACACGGGCTCACCATCAGTGAAGGAAAAGTTGCTGTGTGAACTGTTACCTGAGCTTGACACTACAAATTGACTGGCCCTGTCAATATCCACCCAAGGGTGTTAAGAGACCTGGCTGCCATCATTGCAGAGCTGGTCTTCATAATCTTTGAGAAGTCACGGAGATCAGGGGATGTCCCAAAAGAGTGGAAGAAGGCTAATGTCAACCCCATCTACAAGAAAGGCTTAAAGAAGGATCCTGGAAGTTATAGGCCCATCAGTCTTATTTCAGCCCCCTTGGAAAACTATGGAATGAATCCTCCTGGGGGCTATCACAAGTCAAATAAAGCACATGACTGGGAAAAGGCAGCATGGATTCACCAAGGGCAAATTATGCTAGACAAACCTGATCACCTCTATGACAAAGTGACCTGCTCAGTTGATGTGGGGAGAGTGGTGGACATTGTCTACCTGGATTTCTCCAAGGCTTTGGATTTCTACAACCTCTTCCCGGAGAAACGGATGTGTTATGGACTAGACAAGTGGTCTGTGTGGTGGATGGGAAACTGGCTGACAGGCCACACCCAGAGGGTGGTAGTAAATAGCTCCTTTTCAAACTGTCACCCTGTAACGAGTGGGGTCCCCCAGGGATTGATATTGGGCCTGTTTGATATCTCCGTAAGTGATCTAGATGATGGGATCAAGTGTTTCCTGATGGAGTTTGCTGATGGTACCAAACTGAGTGAAGTGGACACTTCAGAAGGGAGGTCCATCCTGCAGAAAGATGTGGATGGCTGGAAGAGTGGGGTAACAAGAACCTGAAGAAGTTCAACAAGGACAGGTGTAAGAGTCTTGCACCTGGGACAAAATAATCCAGGAGTGCAGCACAGGCTGGGACCTACCCGGCTGGGGAGCAGCTCTGTGGAAAGGGACCTGGGGGTCCTGGTGGACAACAAGCGCAATATGAGCTAACAGTGTGATGCTGCAGCAAAGAAAGCCAACAGGATGCTGGGCATCATCAACAAGGGCATCACCAGCAGAGATCAAGAAGTCATTGTCTCAATCTACTCAGAGCTTGTCAGGGCACACCTGGAGTAATAGGTTCAATTTTGGTCCCTGCTATGCAAAAAAGATGTGGACAGGCTGGAGATGTCTGGAGAAGGACCACAAAGATGATCAAAGGGCTGGGAAGCCTGCCATGTGAGGAAGGGCTGAGAGAATGGAGTTTGTTCAGCCTTGAGAAGAGAAGGCTTAGGGAGCAACTTACCACCATGGTCCAGTATTTAAAGGGTGGCTACCAAGAAGATAAGAGACTCTCATTTTACAAGGAGTGATATAGAAAAGATGAGGGGTAGTTGGTACAAGTTACTTCTGGGAAGTTTCCGATTGGACATGAGGAAAATTTTTCACAAGAATAAAGAGCCATTGGGATAATATCCCCAGGGAAGTGGTGGATTCCTCAACACTAGGCACTTCTAACATTCACCTGGACAGGGTGCTGGGCCATATTGTCTAGACGGTGCTTTTGTCAGGAAAGGTTGGACCAGATGATCCTTGAGGTCCCTTCCAACCTGGTATTCTGTGAATTCATCTTTGCATTCTTAGGTTTTCCTACCTGATGTTTTCTGGGACCCAACGATACCCACGCAGCTGGCAGGGTTCAAGCACTGATGGGCAATTGGAGGACATTGTCTTTCTTAGTTTGCCTCAGAGAAGTTTTGGGCTCCTTGTCATTTGTCCTGATGTATATAATCTCTTGAATATAAATATCTGGTGTTCCAAATACTCTCTTCTTCTGGCTTTCCTAATTAGTGTGGTTTTCCAGATTAATTACAGAGATTTGTGGTGGTTAATTATGCAGATTACTTGTTCAGGGGTTGTTGATCAGGAGGCATTAGTTCATTGGTAGAGCCTAAGCTTTTTGTCTCTCTTTTTTCAGCTCCCTCTTTACTTTTAATCTACTCTGTATTAAGTGTGGATTGCTGACGGGTTCAGGGCTGATGATCTCAAGGGCTACTTCTATTAACCAAAGCCATCCACTTTGTTTCTGGAGATGGGATTTGTGCTTTGGGAGCTAAAGGCTGCAGGTTCACTACCACCTTTTATAGGAGCTTCTCTAGTTTCTAGTGTTTTATTTAGGGATTTAGGTAGAAGTCACTCCTAATAGCAAAATTTCAGTACCCGTTTGAAAGCTGCAGAATAAAATTCAGGCTTTGTAGCGTTTGAACCTGTAATACAGGCTGTCCCTACGTTAATGTAGCTGTTGGAAGGACGGAGGCTCTGCATCTCTCAGTAATAATGTGGTGCATTAGTCTGTGATTCAGTGTTGACTAAACTGCACAATTTTGGTTGAAATACTTGAAGGCAGAGCTCTGTTCACCAGTCCTGAAGTTTTTCTTGCAGCACTGCTCTTGCTCTAAGCATACAGATATGCATAAGAAGCAACCGATGCCCCTGCCATGCATGTTAATCTAATGCAGTAGTAACAGAGGGGGTTTTGCCCTCATAATATCAAAAAAACCACTGCTTCAAGTCTCATACCAGCAGACTGCAGAAGTGATTAATGTGTAATTGGATCCAGCTCTTTTTTTCTGCTCATTCAAGTTTTCTACTTGAGGAGCCAGTATATGCAAAAATCTATAAAGGATGAGGTTTCAGTTCCGTACATTTTTTAGTGCATGAGTCAACTGCTGAGACTGGAGCTGATCAAAAATCAGAATTTACCTTTCCTCCAGAATTTTGTCAAAATTGGTATGACTGCATAAACAGATCTGTTTTTTCTCAATCTGCCTTTTCCTGATGGAAATCTGTTCCACTGGAAATCCTCTGCCAGATCTTGTTGAAGAGCATATGGATCCTAAAACCTCTGTGATTGAGGAATGAGACAGTTGCCTGCTTGTGCATTTAAAAATAAATAAATAAAATAAAATCCCCAACAACAACAAGAGGAACCACTGTTTTGGGACTTCTTGCTCTCCATCATCTCCAGATTCAGCTCTTGGTCTGGCAAGAATTCCTGAGCACTGATCTTCATTTCTGTAAAAACAGTTTTAGCACATATAGCCAAACACATCTCTCTGGAGCAAACAAAGCATTACACAAAACTAGATTCAAGGAAATTTAAATAAATTCAAGGAAAATTAGATAAATACGTTTACTGCCTGTGATGTAAAGCTGTAGGTATGTGACAGAGGCATATTCAAACTTAAGATGCAAAGCGTGCTATCAGGGAGCAGAATATGCTGTCAGATAAGTAAAAGCACTGTAGAAAGCAGCACATTCATAGTAACATTCAGAGAGATAATACATTCCAGATAAAAGACAAGCATCCTAATATATGTCCTTCAATTGCATGCACCAAGTTAAATCTTGGAAATACATTTTCTTACAACGAACACGAGCATCCTCTAACAGCAGTGCTGAATTTGGCTTATTGGCTCAATTTCATTCTTTTTGCTTATTCATATGAATAGTATTTCTAACACAGTTAATTAAGCAGGTCAGTTAGTGGGGTTTTGCCAGCTTCTATAGCATTTCTCCCAGCACAAGTGGTCACTGGCTAAAGATCCTCCAGGGAGGGTCAAGTGTTGGCAGGAAGAAGTTGCGGTTCCTGCAGGGACTTGGCTGGGGCCTGGAGTTGAAATGGAAATGTCACTGGTTTGCTGCAGTAGAGAAGCAAAGATGCTTCTTTGCCAACACTGACATCCCAGATGTTGTTCCCACATTATTTTAAATTCATGGAAATTAGATATTTATAGCACTGTGCTCATTAATTCAAATAGAAATGGAGTCTCAAATAGTAAGCAAATGTCTTCAACTTTCATGTGCTCAGTTGCATCAGCCTATTCTTAGTTTATTCATTCCAGGTTGTGATCAAACTGGATTAAGACGTGCATTTGTGTGTAGTGACAAGTTTGACGCAGTGCCTTGAAAGGTGGAAGGATAGTTAACTGATTTCCACAGCTATCAAAGTATTTGCTTGTAATTAGCAATCAGAATCATGAAAGGTTTTTGTTGCAGCAGGGATAAATCTTTAAATAATGCCAGCACATTTCCCAAAGCTTGCCTCATACTGGCCTCTGTGGTTAAGGCAAATTAATAGAATTAGAGATGAACCAGAGGGAAAAGTGGCACTGGAGGGAAAGGGGCAAAAATCTAATATCTTTTGAGAAGATGCGTATCACAGAATTGCTTTGCATTTGCGTTGCAGTGAGCCTTTCATTAGAGATGTGTGCTAGTTGTTTTTTTAAACCATTCTAAGAGAACATCCTTACTGTTCATCATCCCCCAGATAAACAACAAATAATGTATGAAACATGGAATCAGAGAAGCAAAGTCTTTTGCTCACTATCTCATTGCAGGTCAGTGGCAGAATGGGGGAGAGACTTGTAGGTCCCCAGTTCCTCCTGCTTACACATTACTGACTCTTCTCAGTAGCTTCTGTCTGGAAAAGGGCCGTTGAACCCCCAGCTGGCTTTCCTGGGATGTTTTTGATCCTGAGAGCTCTTGTCAATGAATGCCAGGAATGACTTGGGTGCCTCTGGCTGCTGCTGCTAAGTCAGAAATGGAAGGAACATGTATCTCTGAGCATTAAACCTGCCTGTGTTTTGGGGGATGCACATGTGCTTTATACCCTGGAGTGCAAGCTTGAAACAGCTTGTTAGGGGAGGTCTTATACAGCTGGCTGCTAATTGTGGTAGGAAGTTTTTCTGTGCCAGGAGGGGACTGTCTCCAGCTGACCATGAACTGCAGGGGAAAACGTCCACCTGAGCGTGCAGAACAGATTTCAGCTGAGCTCTGGAGAAACATGGGTGCTGCTCTGAGCCCTGGTGCCACTGAGGGCTCTGGTGCGGACCAGGAAGGTGGGGTCCTGCTTCAAGTGTCTGGTGGGTTGGGCAAGACTATTACCATCACGTTAAATGAGTTTGGATCTCTTCTGGACCAAGTCCTTTGGTTGTCCGTGAACAGAAGACTGAATTATCTGGTGTGGCCTGAAAACTGGGTGCCAGCAGTTGGCTGGAAGTCCTGTGCTGCTGTGGTGTGGTATGACTTGCTCCTTTCCCTGTTGCGTTCCTCATGTTAGAGCACTCTACAGCTACCCTGTAACCTGCCAGCAACAGCTTTTGGATTGAGACTTAGTGGGAATTAATTCATTGTCCCTGGTACTCCCAGGCACAGTGCTGCCTCCTCTGCTGCTGCTTCCCTATCTCTTCTGTAACGCCTGGTCCTTATGGAGAGGCAGCAGAAGGGTACGTGATGTCCCCGTGCAGAACAGCCTGCACATTTGTGTTCCCTTAGACTGATGGGCTGCCTCGACTCCAGTAGATGAAATGTGCCTGGGACAGTTCTCAGACACTGAAGCCATCTGGCATGAACTGCCTTCGTCTCCCTTGCTAACCTCCTGGAGCCTCCCGAACAGGGTGCTGGTTGCTTTTCCGCAGTGGGCCAGCACGCGTGTTAATGCCCAAACTGTACCCAGCAGTTGCTTGGGGGAGCACTAGGTGGCAAGGGCCAAACCCATGCCTGTGACTGCGTGAACAATTTAATTTCATGAAGGCCTTGGTACTAGTGCCCACGAATGGTCCTTGACACTGGTTAATTTATTAGCACAGAGGCACATGGCCTTTTTTCCTCCTTTTTTTTCTTTCAGGGGACCGGTCCCACAGTCATGCCCAGTGCCCCTGCGTGCACAAGGCACAGGAAGGTGCCAATTATTGTAAGACCGTAGAGAAGAATCTTTTCTTAAAATCATGCAGTTTCCTGATTTCCTTGCTCCCCTAGCTCCAAGCTAGGACTAAAATTCAGAGGAATACTTCTGAAATGTTTCGCTTACTGTCACAAGTCAGTAAGTGGTTTCATGGCATCTTTAGAGAATGGGAAAATGAAAGGACTGAAAACGAGCACTGGCATCCCAAAGGTGCCTTGGCTTGTTTTCAGTGTCTTTTTAAGGTAGCTATTCTGTTACTTAGATATCAGAGTTCACTTGGGCAGAGCTTCTTCTTTGAAGACCCCTGAATGGATAGACTACGTGTCAAAATGCAATTTCAAAATAAAAAAAGGCACATAATAAAAACAATATCATTCCATAACTCTCAGTACCATTAAACCAGTCAGCAGAGGATGTAGAAGTCACCCAGGAAAGAAAAAGCATGATAATTTTTTAGAAGAACATAGGCTGCTAAATTACTTTGCAGCTTCCAACCATCTGGGGAGAAAAATAAAGTATGCTCATCCCTGCTTGAACTGATGAATTGAAATTGCAAAAAAAGACTGGTTTTGTTTTTTTTTTTTCTTGCTGGTCTGCATGTTAATTCAGAGCCTGGAGCTGGTGGCTCCTGCATTGACTGAGCTTAGTTAGCACAGCGTATGTGTTGAGAACTTGCCTCTGTGATGCAGTCGGAACAATTTCATTCTGGTGGAAGTGGTTGCTCAATGACCTGTACAGAGAGGCAGATCTTTAGGCTGGTTTCCTGGGGAAATGAGGTGTTATGTGATCACGACGTGTGTGTGAATGCACACTTGCTTCTCCTGCTCCTCCCCGGCAGTTTTTTGATTCAGCTGGCTAATATCAACTGGATCTGATGAAAGGCCCAACAAGCTTCATGAAAATCAGTGGCTTCATAGAGGAGAGAGACCCTTTTTGTGCCTCCACCATATAAAAGGCTGCAGTATGAATTTACTCACTGGGACACTGGAGGCACTGTACAAAGGAGGATTAATAGGAACGCTCCAGCCAAGAAAGAAGCATCAGCGGGAGCTGATACCTTGTTAGACATCAGAAAATCCAGCCGTGAGCCACAGAGCCATAGAAGACCAGACTTCAGTAGCTCCATTGCCCAGGGAGCTAATCTTTTCCCCCTTGTTTTTCTTTCTCTCTGTTCTTCCAGCCAGCAATGTAATGCTATTTTAAGGGCTATGGCTCACTAACAAATAAAGAAGGTATGATGTCCTGCTTAAGGCTTCTGGAAAGCAGCCAGCAAAGAAATTACTAGCAAAGAAACTGCCATCTAGAGCACGCCATCTTCCTGAGGCAACGACGTGATGGTGAAGCCTCGGGTCTCTACATCTTCCTTTGAACTTGTGGCCTTCCCTCTGTAAGGAATAGTTGGGCCCTTTGTGGGTGAGGAGCAGCTGTTGCTGCCAGGATTTGCTGTGCCACGATGGGGTTGTGGAGCTTTTGTATCACCGCCTGCGACCTGTGCCCTCAGGACCAGCAGGTGAAAGGGAAGTGTGTAGTTTTTTGCAGGTCTTGCTCGTTTTTGGATTGAGCAGGTTATTTGTGATGAGTTGTTGTGAGCGGTGGTATTCCTTGGGCAAATGACCCTTGTACAGAGCCCCAGGTCTATGGGTTTGGTGGTGACCCAGAGGAGGCTGAGCTAACACCCACTAGTGACTTTAGTGACAGCACAAGTGGAAACGGAAGGAAAGCAGTTTCTGTGGGAGCAGTTGGGCAGAAAAAAAATAATATCTGTGTCCAGACTTAGCATCCTTTCGTGCCTTTCAATAGCGTGGTTATGTGTGCAAGAATTAAAAGATAAAAAGGAATGAAAACAGCTAACGAGCAGTTTGAGCCATACTCGCAAGATGTGATGGTACATGTGAGTGCCGTTTACCTAGATAAATCTTCGAATAAGGACTTCCACATTTTCGTCCTTTGCATGAGAGGATCTCTGTGTAAGCATTCATGAAACTATCCCATTATCGTCCTTTATCAACCTTCAAATAACTGCCACTGTTCATTCCCTTCCCTGTTTCTCTCCTGTCTGCCTGTCTGTATCTGTTTGCTGTCTCCTCTCTGGAATTTGGCTTGAGATTTCTCATGCAGAAGCTCTCTTTCTGTTCTGATTTATACAGCACGTTACACAATGGGTCAGAACCCATATGTGATAAAAATATGGGTTTACTTTTGTAATAGTCACACTTCACACAGATATTTACTCCTTTTGTTGGAAGTGAAAAGACAAATGTGTACTTTCTGGCATTTTGATAAAAAAAATCTTCCAGGTAGAGTTGTTTGTGAGTTTTTGTTTTATTTTGGGGGGCTTTTTTTCCTCAACTACAAGGGACTTTTATTCAGAATTTTACAGTGTTTGTGTTTTTCCTTGGGCCTGGCTGGAATTTGGCTAGTGCTTTATCAGGTCCTGGGTCTTGTTCCTACCTTATTTTTTTAATCTTTTTTAGCATTTGTGTCATTTTTGGTAGTAACCTGCCCAGTTCCATCCCTGCTATATCCATACAGTAGGATCCTCTCCTACTTCCAACAGGTAGCTTGGATAACAGCACCATCATTTTTTAATTATGTGTGCATTAACTTTTAATGCACAGACCTGGTTCTCTTTGCCACAGGGAGTTACATGCCTGGGTTCATCCAACTTTACTAACAAATTCAAGTGAGAAGGCTGGTCCCCTGCACAGTCTCTTTATAGTCAGTGGGGTTTGATGGACATGCCCAGAAGTAATTTTTTCCACCTGATGTATGAAACATTCTCCACAAGTATCTGTCCCAGAGCATCCAGCTTTAGCCTAGGCAATGTCAGCATTTGGCCATTGTGTTTCACGTGCTGAAAAACGTTGCAGAACACTCATATATTAGGAAATTAGACTTGTGACATTACTGCTGTTTTGATTTCTATCATAATAAGAAATAAGACATTTGGTAATGAGTTTTTCTTATGTATTGCTTGTGGTTTATGACTACATTGCTGCAGTTTCTATGGCTAACTATATTCAACAAACTTAGAACCAAGGCCAACAGATCAAGAAAGAGATCGTTAAGGGGGATACATGAGTTACAAATGAGGAAGCATGAACTAAGATCTTTGGAGTCACCTGAAGTGCAGTGACAAAGGAAGCCTGAGAGAGCCGATCTCCCAGGGTAGAGACTGGCCAGCTGACACAAGGCGCTGATGATGGAGTAGGGTGACTGAGGTGTTGGATTGAAACTCTACCTTAGTAGATGGGCTGTAGTTTGACCTCTTCTGGAGAGGCCATAGCTGAAGTCATTGAGGGAAACCATTTCTGGGCATAAACTACTCGGTGTGAGCTGCACTCCCAACTTACTGCTTTAAGGCAAGAGCTAGAAGTCAGATGGGATGACTCTGGATCATTCTTTATCTTTTTGTACGCATGTAAAAACTGAGAGCCATGTCCTATGACTTTCACATGCGGCATCCATTCCATATTTTGCATCCTATATTTCTAAAATCTACCAGAGTATGTCTGGGGTGCAAGGGAGACAGAACCTGCCGATTTGTTAAAAGAAGTAATGTTTCATTTAAGTTACTCCATTGTTTTTAATGCGTTCATTGTCATGTTACTCCTGGAAGGCAGGGAAGTCGTCCTTGCCCCTTCCTGCAGTTGGAAACTGTGGCATGAAGAAGTCCAAGGTATTTCAGGAGGCCTCTGCTGGAAGGATGCTTGGATCGAGGTCCAAGGCTCACTTCTGAATCAGTGTGAGACGAGATCTCACTTGGGGTCTTTACTGATGGGTTGGGACTGGCTACAAAGGTGGGCTACTTTTGACCAGGAAAGATTCGGGACTTTGAAGCAGCTTCTACTGTAACTTCAGAGAGATGCTGGACACAGGGATGGTTAGGAGCTGTTTGGGTAATTCATTGATTTCAAGAAAGGGCAAGAATTTAATAAATAACCAACCTTTGGGGCTGACAGGCCTCAATAGATATTTTTTTTTGATGAATAATACCCAGTGTTCAGACTCACATCTGTCATATTTTGTCTTCTGCTGTTTGTGAGTTTCTCATCCAAGCTGGTTCTGTAGTTAATAATTTAAATTTTGCAGGCTTGCTGTTCACATTGTTTTGCTCTGCACTGCATTCTTTGAAAAAGCGTGGGAGCTTTCCTCGAGATGATAACTGAGACGAGGTACAATATACCCAGAGAGGTCTTATCACTTCTTTACAGTGTATAGCAGTTATAGTAGTGCTTTTGATTTATATTATATTCCCCTAGCAACCACACATTTTGTTTGCCGCCTTCATTTCAACTACAGATTGGAGTAACGGCTTTGGGATTTTTTTCTCACAGTAAAAATCCTTAATCTCTTAAACAGCTCCAAATAATTTTCTCGGTCAGCACACTAAATCTTTTCATTTTTATCACGGATTCTCTTTATTATTTGTACTGCTTCCCCCTGGCCCAGCCCCATCCCTGGCCCAAGGCCTGTTACTTTCTTCATTTTTGCATAAAATTTAAGATTAATACCTCTCTGTACAATTATTTTTTTTAGATTTGAGAGGTTGATATAGATACTCTTCGTCTACTCCAAGTTGGTATTTGCAAACTTACCAACCCTATCCAAGTCTTTTGTGCAGAGTAAAGGCTGGCACCCGGGAAGCATCTACTCCATCCACAATACTTCCACCGTTTGTGCTGCTGTTGAATTTCTGCTGTGAATGCCTTTAAGGGAAAATAGCATTTCCAGCCTCCTGCTATCCACTGGGAAGAGAAGAACCACTCCGAAGAGTTCATTTCTGTTGGGTGGGTGTTAATTTATTATGGTGTTCTAAATTTATGTATAAACAAATGTTAATTTGAGGGCAGGCAGCTTTTATAGCGACAGAGCCATCTGTAGGGGACTGATTCTAATTTCATTTCTTTATTTCTGTTGTTATATCTAGAGCACAGCTATCACTCAGCCCATAGTCGGTGTGAAGGCAGGTGAGGGCAGCCACAGGCAGAACCCAGTGGATGTTGAGATGCAACCCAGGTGGTGCTCGCCTGGGAGCTGTTTTCTCACATGAATTGCTCCGGAGGCATTTCTCCCAGTCTTGACCTCTCCGTGCTGTTTAATGTCCACAGGCTCAAACCCTAAGGCTCTCTTGTGAGACTATTTTGGCAGGCGCTAGCCCTGCAGCGGCATTAGGAGAGTAATGAGAGCAAGTGTCAGTGTGTGAGTTCAACTTGAACTTCATTTTCCCATCACCTTTAATGATTTAATCCCATGTGGTACAGAGGCCAGCCCAGGATCCTCTCATAAGCACATACTAATCATGAACTCAGGGCTTACTCCTCGCTGTTATTTATCCGGTCTTTGAGCCTATTCCAGCATCAGAGCAAGTGTCAGCCTTGGTTTGGGTGGCAGATCTGAGCATCAGTGGTGCTGAGCAGAGGCATGTGTGTATGGGGGGCATTTGGAAATTGGGGATATGGGAGATGATCTTTTATTTTGTGATCCATCCAAGACTATTGTGATTGTATCATCTTGGGAACGTTACAAGCAAATATGAAATCAACTCCTTTTGAAAAGGCATGTTAAATGTGAAAAGCAGCAGAGAATGAAGCATATGTGTAGAACTGGGTATTTTAGCAGTTTCCAGTCCAAGAACTTGCATTCCTCAATTGAAAAGTTTTCTTGCTTCTGGGGGGCTTTCAAGGAGTAAGATTTATCTCATTACAGTGCCATTTGTAGGGCATGCCCCTTGGCTTTTGTGGCTTTTGTTGTTTGTTTTGGGTTTTTTGTTTGTTTGTTTTTGTTTTTTAATAGTAAAAAAAAATCAGATAACTTGAGCACAAGATTTAGGAGTATGTTCTCTTACTCTGCATGTTTCAGAATGTGAAAAACTTTTTGACTTTTGCAAGTGCTTCGGATAGATTCAAATACAGGATGCAAGAAAACAAATCAACAAGTAAAATGTAGTGTTAAAGCCATAGTAGGAAAACACTGGAAAATGTCTGTGCAGTGTGAGAAAACTAATAGTTTCTGAACTGTAGCACAACATGGGTATGTGACATGAGGGCTATAAATGGGCTAGGCACACTGATCCCATTTCCCCCTCTTTGGATGTCTCTGGAAACAATTTTCTTTTCATGCTGCTCATCTATATTTGTAATTGGTAGCATTTACACTGTCAGGAACAAGAGAAGTCTTGAAGTAATTTCAATTAAAATTGGATCTACATTACCCTAAATTCAAAAGATCAACCATTACCTTTATTGTTCATGGGAATACATTTTTTCCTGTGACCTTGGCACCTTAGATAGCGCCCCAGGGCATTTTATCTCATCATCTCAGTTCAAGCAAGATGATTATAGGGGGAAATTTCTGACTGATATAACAAGAAAGGAAAATGAAACCTGTATAAAAACTTTGGGCAATCTCTGGCTTAATACTAAATTATTGCTTAATAAAAAATGAATTAGCAGAGAACGTATTTGTGAAAGATGGGCATGTGAGAGATTTCACTCACAGTGATGATGCTATGAATTCCAACCAAAAAAACTTACAGAAGAAATCTCGGATGCATTGACAATTTATTTGGCAATGTTTTCTGTGTTTCTGTCCAGAATAAGCTCTGAAACCATTTTATAGAACACCTTTGGAATCAGGTTCTACAAATTTGAAGCAGTAGCAAGGTCTTTAAAAGACAGTGCAACAACCTGATAGTGAATGGTCCTGAAAATCTCACAGCTTTGATTTGTAGATCATTTCCGTGGAGACAGACCCTTTCCAATGGGTGTTTCTGTGTATTGCAGGAACTCACAGTTGACTTCTTCATGCTGGCTGATGACTGGTTTCTTTTAGGCCACACGATTTTAGTGTAGGTGTGGAGTGAGACCTAGTGCCATTTCAATACCAGTGGACTCCTAAACAAACACCTATCCCACTGTCTTCGTTGTTTCCCCACTAACTGCTGACCCTGAAATTCACCCCGAGATGAACAACCAGAGGAACATCAGATGATCGTTCAGGTGCAAAGATGCTTTTCCATCTTTCACCCACTCAGCCATTTCTGCTGCCCTTTTCTTCTATCAGCAGAAAAAAAAACCCAGATTTGTAAAGCATTTAGTTGTATTCATCTCCAGGGTGGCTTCATGTCTTTCAAGGCCCAGAAGTCCTCAGGGATTTTTAACTCGTGCTGTGACCTGGTACAGTTGAAGGATGATAACTTAAGGTGACATATTTGCAAGGCAGTGACTATTAGTTAACTGATGTGAGTTTGCCTTTGGCAAGAACCAGGTCATGTCAATGGTACTTTTGAAAACCCCACCCTCTACCTGTAGCAGACATAGCCATCAGGTGTAACTGTCATAGGCAGATCAAAAAAATGCTGAATATTATAAACCACTGATAATCTATGTTAGCATACACTTTTCGTTTTCTTCTTTATTGTTTTGATGTTTGGGTGTTTTCATTACATTTGAAGTGTTTGTGAGAGTTGTGCTTGGTGATTGGAACTGCGGAGTTTCAAGCATACACTTGAAGAAAAGTTAGATTTTGCCACGTTGACTTAATAAATTCCCCAGTCTGACTTCAAGCCGGGAAGCAGACTGGAAGGAGCAGTGATGGATGCATCTCACTACTTCTCTGGAAAGGAGCAGACTCTTATTCCCAGTTCTGCACCTTTTGCAGTGCTCAGCATAACTGACAGTGCTGTTCTGCTGTCCTGCCGAAGGATGGTGGCAGCACTCCAGGAAAATATTTTGTAATGATTGATGCTTTCCTTTGAGGACTGTGTGCAGTCCCCCAGCCCTCTCTGGATTTCCACAGTGCCAAAGTCTCATCCTCCCCCTACATAACTCAATTCGGTTGTCCCATAAGGAGGCTGCCCCACTCCAGCGGCAGCCCTGATGTCACCTCTGATCTCTGTCTGTCCCTTCAGTTTGGAAGCTAACTGAACCCAGGTACCAGCTTGGTAAAAGTTGCATTTGTAGGAAACTTTGTTTTCCTTGGGAACCTTTCCGTGTAGCACCACTGATGAATTACCTGTCTTCCTCTCCATTTTCTATAGGAGAAAGCACCTTATCACCCTGACCTCTGCAAACACCCCCTCCTGCTTCACAGGTGCAAGCTGCCTTTTCTGTCAGGTGGTCTAACTGATTAGGATAATTCATTAAACTCTAAACATCTGCTAGCTTGCATTTGTTTTTGAAGATTGGTGATTCTGTGTCAGACCTGGGGAAGGTCTTTGTGTGTCCAAAAAGTTGACAGTTTTTCCAACTTTATCGACTGGTCCAGTAAAATATATCCTCTCTCTCCACAGAGAGGCAGAAAGGAAAAATCTGGGGGGACTCATCAATAGAAGGTAGTCTTCTGCCCGTGGCAAACTGTCAACAGAGTCTGCGATTTTGAGTTTTCCTTCCTAAACATTTCACAAACTCGGAATGGCACATAGCAATCTCTGACGCATGTGCGCACACACACACACACACACAAAAAAAAAAAAAGCACACTTTCCCATCTCTGGGTAGCTATATGCCATCTTTGCCAGAAATAATGCAGGCTTGATGGCTTGATCATACACTAAATGCCTTCAGTACTTCCCACCTCTATTATTGCAACATACTTTATCTGACCTTGAAAAGAATTATGCTTTTATGCCCAGGAAAAAAAAAAGTCAGAATGGAGCTGTAAGCCTCTCCAGCAACATGGATTACTGAAATCACATCACCTCTGCTCACTCCACTGACTGCCTATATAGAGCAGCAAAGGGATTATGCAACTCTCTAATAGACTGGCTGTCATAACAAGACCCAAAATCAGGTGAGTTTGGTCTAAATTTGGGTTGTTGTCAATGCTTTTCAGGTAGCTCTATACAACTCCAGGTGTCTCATTCTGAGAAAAATTGAGATTCATTAAAACTTAACATCGAGCTTTCTGATCTGATTTTTATATTACACATAATTACATTTAGACTTGAAATCCCTAGCAGTCCCTTTCATAGTTTGTCTTAATTAGCACTGATCTGGACACACTGAGCAAAAGCTAAAATTTTAGCTTTGCCTTGTTCCATTCTTCCCTTTACTAGAGTAGTTTAAAGAATCAACTTGTCAAAAAGAATAAAAGACTCTCTCATGTTGAGAGTTCTCATAAAAAGCCCTAAGAGCTTCTGTAGAGCCATTACTGTCTATTGTGCGCAGCAGATCTGTAAAATACTGACATGGGGCTATATTTAATGCACTGAACTCTGTTAACATGATTAGGAATCAGCATGGTTTCCTGTGGAATTGGGCATCTTCAGCCCCTCTCTCCCAGACAGCCCCGCTATTGTGTACTTTCCATTACTTTATTGCTTTGAAACAGTGTGTTTTGTGGAGGAAGAAAAAATGTAAAAATATGGGGGAAGACAGGAGACACTGGCATTACAAGTATGAGTAAGCTTTGTGCCATGACAGTTTACATATCTAAAAAAAAAACCAGCTTAAGGAAAATTCATTTCTATTAAGAGTGAAAGAATGAATGTGAAGAAACATGAATGAAATGCATAAAATTGCAACAGACGAGGGAAATAGTGTGTGTCACAAAACTGCATCAGGCTGAAAAAAAAAAGCACAGGAGGAGATACTGAAACTTTGAAGAAAGATTGATGTGACAACAGCTGCAGGTAAATACTGAAGGGGAAAAAGTCATTCCTATAGAACGTACTGCAACTGTTAACTTTTAAATTAGTTTACAATGGCAGGAATACCTCAGCATGCATAAGGGTACAAAAGAACACAGAGGATTTGTGTAAAGGTAATTAAGATAATGAATTGTGCTTTTTTGGCAGTCTTGACCACTGAAAAACGTCGACATTATAGGATAAAATTATCCTTTGTTATTATTTTCCAGTGTCATATATACAGTCTGTGGCAGCCAGACTATCTCAGGGAAGACATACCAAGGCCATCTTGTACACTGTGAGATCTTGGCAGTTTTTTCAAACAGCTCCCCCAGCAAACCACCCCATAACTGCAAAAAGAAAAAGGAAATCAAGCCCATCTTAAAAAAAATTAAATAATTCCTGCAGCAAAAAGACATTTTGTCAGCAAAGAGAAAAGTGGGTAAAAGGCAACAGAGTCCATTAAGAATTTTGCTATTATTGACAATTTTTAAAGTCATGCTCCAGTACTGTGTGGAACTAAGAAATGCTAAAATAGCTGAGTGGAACTAATCGACCTTAAAACAAAGATCAGCTTTTTATGTGGCTAACAGAAATGCCCACTGTTACTACATGAAATGCTGCAAGCATCTTGTTTTTTCTGATTTCTTTGCTTGTTTGGGGTGCACTTTGTTTCTCCTAACTGAGGGCCATGAGAGTTATTTTCTGGGTGAACTAGTCACTGGAAGGACGATGCTCACAAGAAAGAGACACCTCAAGGACTGCTTATCACCAGCTGAGACATTTAAATGAATACTGCTGGAAATGCCCATTTCTCTCCATTGGCAGTGTCTGATATTGATGCTAGAGGTTATGGTGTCAGCCTTCATATTTAACCTTAGCCATCACAACGTTACAATGATGGAATTTCAGGCTATAGTTCATGCTGCATTCTATGGGCTTTATTCAAGCAAGGTTCGTTTTTGCAAGGACGCTGGCTAAACTTCAGTAACTTGTCTAGAGCTTAATGATAGTGACAGTAGGGGCGAGTGTTTATGGGTAGGAAACAGGGGGAAGGCCAACAAGGCAGGTATCGTAGCAGGAGTCTGTTATAGACCACCCAACCAGCATGACGAGGCAAACAAAACACACTATAAGCAGCTAGGAGAAGTCTCATAATTGCCCACCCTTGTTCTTGTGGGGGACTTCAACTTAGCAGATACCTGCTGGAAATACAATACAGCAGTGACAAAACAGTCTAGAGGTTCCTGGAGTGTGTGGAGGAGACCTTCCTGACGCAGCTGGTGAGTGAGCTGTTGTTTGTGACCAGAGAAGGACTTGTGGCACAGCGATCACAACACTGTAGACTTTTTGATTCTTGGAGAAATGAGGAGGGGGGTCAGCAGAATTGCTGCCTTGGACTTCAAGAGGGCCAGCTTTGGCCTGTTTCGGAGACTTGGGAGGCCAAGAGTCCCTTGGGAGGCAGTCCCGAAAGGCAGAGGGGTCCAGGAAGGCTGGATGTTCTTCAAGAAGGAGATTTTAAAGGCGCAGGAGCAGGCCGTGCCCATGTGCTGATAGATGAGCTGGTGGGGAACACCGGCCTGGCTGAGCAGAGCGCTTTGGCTGGAACTCAGGAAAATAAAGAGAGTTTATGACCTTTGGAAGGAGGGGCAGGCAACTCTAGAGGGCACCGTCTGCCACAGCATTTTCTTGGAGAAACTGGTGCTCATGGCTTGGATGGGTGTGCTATATGCTGGGTAACAAACCGGCTGCACGGCCGGCCCCAAAGAGCGGTGGTGACTGGAGTGCCACCCAGCTGGCACCAGTCACGAGTGGTGTTCCCCAGCGCTCCGTGCTGGGGCCAGTCCCGTTTAATCTCTTTATCGATGACCTGGACAGGGGGATCGAGGGCACCCTCGGTCAGTTTGCAGATGGCACCGCGCTGGGTGGGAGCACTGCCCTGCCGGGGGGCAGGGGGCTCTGCAGGGTCTGGGCAGGCCGGGCCGAGGGGCCGAGCGAGCTGTGTGAGGGTCACCCCGGCCCCGTGCCGGGCCCTGCCCAGGGGTCACACACAGCATCCCCCCGTGCTCGGCCTGGTCAGGCCGCCCCTCGAACCCTGTGTTCAGGGTTGGGCCCCTCGCTACAGGAGGGACACTGAGGGGCTGGAGCGTGTCCAGAGCTGGGCAGGGGCTGGGGAAGGGGCTGGGGCACAAGGCTGGTGGGGGGCGGCTGGGGGAACTGGGGGAGTTAGCCTGGAGCATAATAGGCTCGGGGGGAACCTTATCGCTCCCTACAAACTACCTGAAAGGAGGGTGTAGGCAGTTGGCAGTCGGTCTCTTCTACCAGGTAACAAGTGATACGATGAGAGGAAACAGCCTCAAGTTGTGTCAGAGGAGTTTTAGATTGGATATTAAGAAAAAATTACGGAAAGGGTTATCAAGCACTGGAAGAGGCTGCCCAGGGAAACAGCTGAGTCACCATCCCTGGGACGTGTAGCTGTGGCACTTAGGGACACGGTTTAGTGGTGAACTTGGCACTGCTGCATTAACAGTTGGACTTGATGATCTGAAAGGTCTTTTCCAACCTAAATGATTCTCTGATTCTAACTTAGTGAACCTTGGCATTCATCCCTGCAGCTTTTCTCATACCTTTCTGCTTATTTGCTTTGGATGCCACTGTACTGCTGTGCTGCTGGTGGAATACCTTCTTCAAAAGATGTGTTTGTGCTGTGGGAGTGTTACAACACGTTGCAGGCAATGTACGTGCTTCCTGCCTTGCAGCCAAGCTGGCCAAAGTGGGATCCTGGTTTAGCAAGGGCTGAAAAGGTTTAAGCCATCAGGCAAATAGACTGAGTGCAGACACAGGAATCTGGGCATAGCTGCTGGTGCGGTGCCTGTCGAGTGTCCAAACGCAGGCACAGAGGAAGAGAAGAGACTACAGCATGGCCCTGATGAAAAAAAAAAAAAAATATTCTTTCATAAAGCTTTTTGCCAAAAAGTGTGAGGTTCAGTATTGTATTTCAGGACATTACCTTCCCACCATGTTCAAGGAAACAAAAAGATTTTGCGAATGTTTTTCTGCGAATAAGCAGAATTATATACATCTGACTGTCATCCACCAAGAAAAAACATCAAAGATTGTCTGAACATTCGGATCAAAAAGAACTCTTAATTTCTTTGATCTTGACCTTAAAACTTCTATAATCGGTTTCTGGTGGTTTTGCTAGTTCTTACCTAAATTTCAATCTTTAGTATTGCTGTCTTTTGTCTCCTGGTACTGTTGAACTTGTAAATCAGGTGGTAGCTCCTAGTATAACAACTCAGCCTCATTGATTTCATGCACCAGTCACTCTGTTACTTGAAAAAAAGTGGAAAAAACAGCTTATGTTTTTGCATTATCCAAACATAGTATTCCAGAATGCATTCACTTATAGAATCAAGAATTTGTTCCTCATGCCTTTTTTACTGTTTGATCAATTTATGTGTGTATAGTTGAAGTAGTTATTGCCCTGTTCAGAAAACCTGGGCTCTTTAGTTCGTTTCTCTATCTCAAAAGTTGTCTTTACCTTGCAGTGAGATGATAGAACCATGTCAGTATTTTTATATTCCAATAGCAAATGTCTGCATCCATGCAGATTCAGGAGCTTAATGTCTGCATCCGTCCAGATTCAGGAGCTTAATCTATTTGCAGAACTTTTTTCATACAGTGCTACCCCACTAATTAATTTTTTCAAGGGGTTGAATATATCAACCAATTTTTTGTTTTTTCATAGATAGACCATTGGCAATTCTCTCTGTGGAGCAATCCTGATTTGTAAGTGCCCTTTCTTGCTACAGGAATTTGAATTCATGCATGGTTGCTTTCAGATTTTTTGGCATTACTGCTTTCACAACACTGTAGCCAAAGTAACCTGAATTAATTTAGGTCTACTGGTTTTAGGAGCAATTTGCAGTAATTCATGATCTGTCCTTTATGGTTAATGCTTTTTATATGTGCTTATTTTCACTTGCTGCCTTAGCTTGGCACCAGAATTAAAATAGGTGAAGTTACTGCATACTTTTGTCAAATTTTGCCTCATACACATACTGGTCATTTGACAAAATACTAGATTTGATCTAATAATCCTGTCATTTGCCTTGTTAACGCACAAATACAGTTTCTGCCAGTGCTTCCTAGCCTGACTGCAGCTATTTCTCTCACTGCAGGTCTGGCCACTTCTGAGAACACATTACCCCCCAAAATCTATAAACAGAGATCTTAGGAAAAAAACTCTTCCTATCCGCACTATGTTGAAAAGTGCCATGTATTCTTACTGTTTCATTTTGAACTAGTTTCCAGTCCATGGTGTTACTTTCTCTCCCAGGCTGTGAGTCTGTAGAGCCTAATACAAGCCCACTGAAGCTCTTGTGAGTCTCTTTCTGTTGCCTTTAGAGGGCTTTGGATTAAAACCAGTGTTTTCCCCATAGTGTCTGCTGAGGGATTTTATTTTAAAAAAAAAATAATAAAAAAAAATTACAAATTGCTATGATATAATTGTTAGCCTTTTCCGTTCTGTTATGAAAGCGCTGTATGACAACAGAGGTCTCACTTTTTCCCTCTAAAACCACTGCATTGAGTGCGTCTGTCCCAGTGAACTGCACAGGGCCAGGGCAGGGCCTGACAGCTGCTTGTGGTTGTCCATACTGTTCGTCTGTTAACAGAGTTGCTGGCACAGTTGTCATCCGTCGCTATCCCCAGAAGTGTTCGGGCACAGCTCCAGACATAGCAGAGGCTAAAGACCTGTCCCAGTGGGCCGTCAGCATATGCTCCCTGTTTTGGAGGAGCAGGGGACATCAGCTGGATGGATGGAACTGTACTGCTTGGCCTCCAGACAGGAGACTGTTCAGTGGGTTATTTTATCTTTTAGCATAGACATAACTATGCAAACCAGTAATGAAACAAGCCGTTTTAAGCCATGTATTTTGTGTATCATGGTAGGTTGGTGCAGAAGACAGTGTTGCACTTGATGCATGAACTGATGGTGGGGAATTGAATGCCTGAGGAAAAACTGGCATGATTGTCACTCACTACTAGATGCTAAGAGGCACAGAAGGAAATGGGAATGAGTTTTGATGTCCTGTCCTTCAGTCTTTGTCTCCAGAGTGCCCTCCTACTTATAGCTCAGCAGGCATGAAATGTCCTGGGCTGAGATCATGACGGGGGTCATTCTCCAGGTGATCTATGCAGGATGTTCAGTGGTGCTTTTAAAACTGATGGTTGCCTTTTTAGTTAGTTGGACATTATGTGTAGGCAGTTGGCTGAGACAAAGATGATACCCTTCACATGTGTCCTTTAAGGCAAGAACCTGCTATTTCATTAATTCAACCAGAAACAGTGAAGTTCACTGTCAAGTGATCCACATAAAGAAACTCCCACAACCCCAAACAAAAAGCACTATATAAAAATTTCAAACAGAAACTACAACGTTGCAGAGAGTCTTCAACTATACCATTTCACTTTTCAAAGGCAAAAGTAAGTACGAGAGTGACATTTAGATAAGAGACTATCCTTGCCCCAGAGTAACCCTGTTTATGAAGTGCAATTGTCTTCTGCCCTTAAATGCTATGTCTGTTGAAAACATTTTTGGTAGCCCCTTAAGTCACAAAAGGTATATTTTCAGTTCCCTCTGAGAGGGACTTACCTTTAAAAAACCCCCAAAGCTATAACAACACCCCCACCCACCCCACCCCGCAAAAAACCCAAAAACCCAACAAAAACCCCCAACCTTCTCCCACCCACCCCCACGCCACCCCCCCGCCCAACCCTGAAAACAGAGGGAGACTGCACCCTGAGGGAACCCTGTATTGGGCATTTCAGGGCATGTGGAAGACCAGAGATCCCTCCAAGATTTCTCAGCAAACCTGCCAGCCTCATAAGATGCTTTGCATTGGAACACCGTCTGGGGAATGAGAAGTTGCAGTTCACCAGGCTCACAGTTTTGTAGAGTAGTTGTTCAAGTGACCAAAGCATGTTTCCGTGCCTTAAAATAAATAAATTAATTAATTAAATAAATACAAGGAACTCTATTAATAGGTGGGATGAGATGTTCATGGAGTAGATGTAGTTGTGCTCTTCTATGTACACCTCCACAAAGGCATTGGCACTTAGCAAGGACAAGGCCAGTGCAGCCAGGGGGCATGACTGGGTACCAAGAAAAGATGTCACCGAAGTGAGAGGCAGCAGGAGACCTGCCTTCTCAGGTAGCTGGAAGTGATGAACAGCCAGGAATGAGTAATCAAGAACAGCTCCTGTCCCCCTGACTGCCACTTGTCTCCATCTCCTTCACTCAGAAATTTATGAACTACCTTACTTCACAATTTTGCTTGAATCGCATTGAAACACTCAACGCTCGGTGTATAAAAATATCAAGTGAGAAGGGAATGTTAAGATTAAGAGTTGTAAGGAAATGGCCATGGTTTGCTTCCCTCAAAAAAGACTGTGCTTTCACAAGGATGGTATTCTTCTTGCCTTGGCTTACCTTTCTCTTTCACATGCGTTTCTTGTACAATGAGCATTTTAGCACCACACCACTTCACTTGTGCTAATGAGCTCTGTTGTTTGTGTCTTAAAATATAACTCCTGCATGCAGGGACCTTTTTGCAGTGTTTGGAAAGCAAGGTGCATATCAGTGGCACTGCAAAATGGAATCACTCAGAAAAAAACCAAAAAATTTGGAATTAAAAGGCATCATGATATAGCATTCAATAAGGATTTGAATTAACACCTTAAATTACTTAGGAATGTGGGGCTGTAAAGGATATCTGGGGCTGAGGCCAGCCCCTTGCCATAGCCAGCCTCTGTCAGATAAACGCTTTCATAAACTAATTAACTGATCCATCTTAGAACAAATTAGGTCATTTGCTACCATTACTCCCACTGGGAAATTGTTCAAGAGCCTCACTTCTCTGTTGCTTTGAAACGTTCTTCTAATTTTCAGCCTCAATTTATTCATGGATAGTTTATATCCATTTGTTCTTGTGCCAGTGTTGTCCTTTAGCTTAAATAGCTCTCCTTCCTCTCTTGTTGTATTCCTTGATGTATTTATAGACAACATTCATATCCCCTCTAAGCTTTTGTTTTACTAGGCTGAACAAGACAAGCTTCTCTTTTCTCGTAGCACAGCCTTGGTGTTGGTGTAATCATCCTCATCTTTCTTTTTAGCACCTGGTCTTGTTTGGTTTTGTTTCCCCTCTGTGTGTACAGTGACAAATAGAAATAATCAACAACAAGAGCAGACATCTCTATTCAGAGTTCAATAAGGAAGAAATAATCTGCATCAAAAATGGGAAATGATACCTGCAGTAGATGAAGTGGCAGTATTTCTTATTTTTGGTAGCACTTACACGATTCTGAGCTTATTTCAAACACAAAAGAAAACCTATTCCATGCTCCAGAAAGTTTGCACGTTGCTTTCCCCCACTGTCTGTATCTAATAGTGTGGGCCTTTTTTGCCACTTCTGGCTAATGTTTTCTCCTCCCAGGCGCTTTGTCAAGCCATTGGTTTCTTTTTAATGTCTGGGGTGGGCTCAAAGGAACAAGTGGTGTAACTTGTGCCCCTGTGTGGCCAGATCACTTCAGCAGGCTTTGAAAGATTTCCCCTTGCTACCCCTTCTTCACCTGCAATCGTATGCCAGAGAAGGAGCTGCTATGTCATTTTGCAGCACGCTGCCTCATTACAGCTAGCAGCACAGGTTTCCTCCTGTCCTGGTGCAGAGGTGGGTGGCCTGAGCACTGCCTTCTGCTCCAGAAGGCTTGAGGAGCTGTGACAAAGATGTGTGACATGGCTTGGGACATGTGGCATGCCAGCAAAGGGTCACACAGGGCATGGAAGTCACTTGGGTCCCTTGAATAAATCCAAGCCTTGGAGACTGGCCTCGTCTTTCGTCAAACAGATATAGTTCTGTTTCATGCTTTCACATGCCCCCCAAAGCATTTCCTGAAAAGTCATGATCTATTACTGTAGTTATCACAGTGTATTTGTTCTAGGGCAAGAAACAAAGATGTTGACAGCAGTGTATGAGATACATAGGAAAATAGTTTCAGGGAGTTTATATTCTGATGCTTCAGTACTGCATAGATTTAGGTATCTATTCCACTTGAAAAAAAATATGTGTCTTTTAAAAATACATGTAACATTTAGAAATATATGTTTATCTGCTTCAGGTTAAGTAACTGTGAAAGCATTTGAAGAGTCAGAGTCTAAAGATGCACATAGCTGAGGTGCACTGGGAGATGGAGAAAAAGTGTTAACACAGATTTATTAATTCAGTTACAAAAATTCTCCACATGTTCTTTATACTAAGAAATGTGACATTTATGAGCCTCACTGGTGAAGCAGGACTCCACTAGAAGGGTCCTAATAACCTGGTGCGTCAGGTGTGGGAGATCATTTAATGTGTAGGAACTAATAAGACATATACAATATTTCAGAAAAATTTCTGAAATCATGTGTTACTCCTTTCTCTCTTCATCTCTCTGACACATGCCATCATCAAATAGCCATTTCACATACCTAGTATCTAGTCACTCTCTGTTTTTCATCTAAAATACTTTCTGGTTTGAGCAGTTTCTAGACTTTTAAGAGGTCTTTCAATTAGAGATGATCAAAAACATTTCAAATTTAACAACCATCAGGAAATGCAGCTTAATCAAAGTAGACACATTCTGCAGGAACAAATTGGTGTCAGTTTTGATACAATTTTAGATGGAGAATGAATGTAAATTAATTGTATCAGCTTTGTTTCATTTGAATAAACAAAATATTTCATTTTTACTGTTTTGATTCATTTTGTTTCAGCTGTCCTACTGTCGGTCAGAACACTGTTCGTATTGCTGCTCATTGTGTATATCAGTTTATATTTAATATTTAATTAAAATGCTTTGGGCTTAGAACGTTCCTGTATTGTGATGGACTTTTTTTTATTTTCTACCCTTTAGAGTTTTGTGTTGGTGAGAAATTTAGATGGTCGATTTTTCTTTCAAATTCAGAATTTCCTGCTTCCAGCAATAAACTTTCAGTGAGCCCCTTCATATTTCTTATGCCATGGGGGGAATAGAACTTCCTGAGATTTGGATTTTATTACTGAATGCTCCAGATCAGAGATCAGTCCTGCTCAGCCAGCCTTTGGCACCAGAGGGTTCATCCAGATGTCACTGAGTACCAAAAACTGGCTTGGCAGTTACAGATATGCCTTTCTCCAGGAGGTGATTCACTGTGTGGAGGACAGCAGAGGGGTTTGGAGAAGGTGGATTTGAAGACTGTCTCTAAGAAGCAAAGGTACAAAGAGTGGAGGAAGGCATGTTGAAGGAGCTTGGATGAGTCACAGGCTATCATCAATGCCATTAAACAAAAATAAGTGAATTATTGTGGCAGACAAGTTTTGTAGCTGAGACCACAGCGTGGAAGGCTGGAACGGCACTGCTCGGGTTTGGGTACTTGTAATGTGGATTTATCTGTCTTTGCCATCCAGTGCCCTGTGAGCAGTTTATTATCTGGAAAGTTTTAGAGCCCTGTATTTCACCGATGGTTGTGCATCAAGTGTTGCCTTGGTTGCCAGGCAGTGCTCAGACATCTTTCGAAATTATAGTAAATATTGATTTAGTGCCCTGCTTAAACATGCATCCCTGGCACAGACTTCAGCCAGTGTGCCTGTGTCACACAGAAGAATTAAATTCACAGCCAGAGTTCATTACAATAGCTGTCTTATTCATCTTCTGCTTGCCTTCTTGGAAAGCATCATGCTGTCATGTGTGTCTCTGAAGTACGTAAATGAAATAAATGTATTAAAATGTTAAGATCTTTGACAGTGAAATATCCCTAGCCCCTTAATGCCGGAAAAGTCACTTTTGAAAAGTGACTGTAAAAATGGTGTGTTAGGGCTGTGTGTCTCGGCTCCTAAGGGAGAGGCTCCCATCATCCCTTCCTCCGTTCTCCAGCTGTACTTCCCTTAGTTTCTAGCGTACTAGTTTCAGCTTGAGAACTTGTAGTGCGATGACTGTTGCATCTCACCCGGTATCCGAAATAAAACAGACATCCCTAGAAGGAGCAGTGTTCTTGGCTTCAGCAGTGAAACCAGAGTGTCCAGAGATGTGAAGGGCTTGAGTGTTCTGTGTGTGATGCCTGACGTGGAGTCCTTTTCAGCAGTGATGGGCCAAGGTAACATCTGTGAATAGGTAAGCTTTTCTGCTGAGATTGGCAGAGAAGCCTGCAGTGATTTATGTGGCCAGTGGTCTTCCTGGAGAACTTCCACGTGACCCCCTGAGAAGCACACTGATGTTACTAAATTGGGATCTTTGCTAATTCAGTCTAATAGTAAAATGAGTTTCTAATTCCTCAGTATTAGATGCCTTGACTATGATTTTTACAACAACAAAACCTGCTTATATATGTAAAATGATATAGCAAAGTAGAAGAGGGTTTAGATGGTTCTCTGGAATGGTTTGAGGCACAGAAAGAATTAAGCACACTCAATTTAAGAAAGAAAAAAGCTAACTTCTGCATCATAAGAAGCTATGTTAAGTTGTGCACACCCCATCTAGTTTTTGGGTTTTTTTCAGTGTATATACAAAGCCAAAAATACTATTCTCTTTGATGTTGCATAAAGCCCAGCTACTAGCAGTGTTTAGTAGCCACCACCTCTAGGAATTCATTCTACTAGAGGAATTAAATTTCTTTTATGAGATACGTAACGGCTGGCTGTACTGGATATGACCGTTGGTCCAGTTTCTGGATATGAGGACTTTTACTCCTGACCAATATTGGCTCTGCTATTAACTGATCAGGTTCTGCCACATCCTGCAGGAATGGCACAGCCCTCAGCAGACGCATGAGGACATTTGCCTGGTAACTTCTGCTGCTCTGCTTGCACAGGACCTTTTCTTGGTCCTTCCCTTTTATGATGCCACCTGTGACCTGCATTCACTGGCAGCTTAGTACTCCATACAGCGTCTCTCCTAGAGCCACATCTTTTGTAATCTGCCTACATGCAATGAAATAAGTGAAGCCTTAGTTCTTTTTATTTCAGTGTGTAAAATGTGTAAAAATACGAGGTTTTGAGGTCCTTCCTTCTGCAGAAAACTCACCCGTGGTGAAGGGAGACACTGGAAATTCCAAAATGCAGGGAAGCATCTGCAGTTATAAGGGCAGGGGCAGGCAGCAGACACAGAACTTGAGGCTTTTTTCTGGAAAAGTGGATTGCAACCTTAACTTGGGCCCTGTCTGCGTCTAGGAGGTTAACTTTCCAGTTAGACATTTCTTCACAGCTAGACTTCACACTGAAAAGGCAAAAAAGAAAACTGGGCTGATTCTGAGCTCTGCAGTAGCCTTTTCATTCTCTGAAAAGGTAAACATAGAATTAGATCAGCACAATATTTGCGCTGCTTACTTTTCTTTGTCTCTTTTGTTCCTTTGTGTCTCCCTTTCTTCTTTTCAATGCCTATACCAGACACCTTCAGAGGAAAGCATATGTTTTGTGGGAGACTTGAGGCAAGGCAGCTGCTGATGGCTCTGGGGAAGGAAAAGGACATAATTCTTGATGGTGTCAGTTTAAGTTACTGATGGGTGTCCCTAACAAGATCAATAATGAAAGGTTAGTTAATGACACGTGGCTCATTTAGATTAAGAGGGGCATCAGCTGGGCAGACCATGAGATGGATTTGCTGAAGAGGCATCGCAGCTGAAACTGGTTGTTCTTGCAAAAATGAGCTCTTCAGGTGGACTTTCCTTCACCAGCCTCATTGACTTGTGATCTAGGGGGATTTGCTTGAGTGTGCTTTACATACCATCGTTGGCTCCCTAAATATCTTAGAGAAGCTAAGGGTCTTCTGAGGGAGGATATCACTGATGGTTTCTGAAGAGCCAGCTGAACCAAATCTGGGTCCTACTGAGCACACTGGCTCCAGACCAAGAAGGTGTTTAACAATGTGCTGAACTTTCATCATGGGAATGGGCACTGTAGGTCAAAGTACATGCATAAATGCTTGTCTGGCTTGAGTTGGGTCGCTCAGCTTTTTGCAAGATGGAGAGAGACTGTAATGAGCAAGACTGCTCACTGGGAAATCCTGTGTTTCCCAGAATTCAGACACGATGGTGATTTTCATTTAAGCACTTCGTACAGGCTGTTGTTTTGCCTCATTTTACTAATGGAGAAGGTCTTTTGCTCAAGATTACCCATCAGGCCAGTGGCAGATTCGCAAGTAAAAGTCAAATCTCTTGAGCCATGGCCTGTTTGGGGAGTTTGTTCAGCTGAACCTCCCTGAGGAGCCACTATCGTGTATGGATAGTACCTACTGGAGTGCAGCTCTAATTCCTTTGGCTCTAACATCATAAAAAGTCACTGTGTAAGGAATTAGTAGTTGCCACTTGGCCTCTGTATCTCATACTGGTAAGTCCATTGGGTGATGGAAGGAGTGAGTAGGACCCTTTCTTCCTTCAGTCACTGCGAACGATGACATCTCCACACGTTTTCCTGTGGGGATAAGCTTGCTGGGGGGCGGGGGGGCTGGCATGAGCAAGGGTGTCATTCATCAGGTTTCCAACAGGAGTGAGCACTACCACTGGCTGGTAATTTTACTGCTTATCCTATAGAAAGAGAGTTGTTTGAGTGGAGTTGAACTCCTTGCACCTCTACCTGTTTCTTGGCTGTGAGCCATTAGTTCTGTGAGAGGAACAGGGCATACATGTGAAGCAGTCTTCCAGAAGCAAAAAATGGTTTATTTGATGCATCTAGGCAGGGCCATGTAAGGTATTGTGGGGAAGGTTGCAGCTACTGTGCATAGCCAATAACAGCAGCACGAGGCTGTTTGTGCTAGAGGCAAGAGGTTCTTCAAGAAAATATTCTGCAAAAATGCTTGCATTCCTTCGTCTAACCCAGAACCCCGCATTTCAAGTAAATGCTTCAGTTTTAGACAGCAGCTAAGTGAAAATGAAACTGCTTGAAGCAGGTGTGCTAATGTGTATTAAGAGCAGGGAGGTGAGTTCTTAATTTCTCTGTTATATACATGGGCAGCCTCCAGAAAATAGGTGTGTAATTACTGATCAATCAAGTATTTGAATTACTGGGATAAAATGGTACATTAATGGAAAATATTCAAAATTTATATTGTTCCTTATCAGTTTGTTAATTTGGTAATAAATATTCATTTGGCTGAAGAAGCACTGAGTGATAGGTATGATTGATGCTGTTTCATCTTGTAAGTTCTGGTGCTGTAGGTTGCTACATATCTTTATAGGTTATCAAATGAAAGATAAATATGTCTGAACATCTGCTGTTGACTGTCTTAGGAACACTTTGAGAATATATAGGCTAAGTTTGCCCTCTACTGGATTGCAAAATCACATCACCGACTATTACCAGCTAGAGATGTTGTGTTCTTGTTATTCCCAAGGAAGTTTTCCATTATCTGATATAAGAGATACACACTTCATCCTCAAGACTACGTAAGTTTTTTTTCTGTCATCTTTTCAGTCAGTCAGCTTTGCTGTGTGAACTGTTCCCTGAATTATTTTGTTAAGAGTTGTCCCTTTTTAAAAGGACTCTCTACGATGCTACTTTTGAATAGGGTTGTTTCGGGGTGTTTTTTTCTTTGGATGAAAAGTTTCTGCAGTGGGAGTAATTCCGAACATCAGGAATAACCTAACAACTGATTGACAGGAGCCATCTGCATGAACAGAGCTGCTCTGTTCTCTGACAGCTTGTCTGTAGCAAAGCCCAGGGTCTCCAGCAAGCTGTATTCACAGCCAGGGAATAGCCCCCGCGGGGCTGCAGCTCCTGCTCTTTCTCTGCCAGTTAGGCTGCCTGCCACGTATTTACTGAACACGTCCAACGTGGATGCAGCTACTTGCAGTCCAGGCATGAAATGACGCTGCATCCTACTTCTAAGTCTGTGCTGGGATTTTGAGGCTCATTTGATTTTTTTGCTTTTAATAATAGCAACAAGCATATACCTCTGTGACACACTGTATTTTGACATCAGCACAAGAATGATCCCAGAGTTATGAGGTCAGACCCATGAAAGCTAATTCTTCTGTAATGAATCATAAGGTATAGAAAGCCAGATGCTCATTTAATGTAAATCAGCATAAGTTCTCTGACCTGAACAGAGTTGTGTTGACTTGTGCTGGCTGAAGATTTGTCTAATTTTTAATGTCATTTCTCATTTGTTGTTTTCCTCTGTTGAATGAGCTTGTAATGAAGGTGTATTGGCCTTATCATGCCACTTCAAATTTCTCATAATCTTTTGGTTTGCCAGGTTCTGTTTTACTACCAGAAATGCTATGTCAGACATATATTAGTTCCAAAAAGAAAATCGATGGCTGACTGGACAGTGCTCAGTAGATCTTTGTTCTGACCCTGTGTCCAGATTTTATCGGTCCTGAAAAAGCACCGTCCAGCACAGTGGGGCACTATTGTCACTATCTGTGGCAGTGCCAATAACATGTTACAAGCAGCTGATGACAATTTGCAGGGCTCCTTTTACAGCTCTCTGGTAGTCTTCCTTGGAGCCCCCAGCAGGAGTGTGAAACAGAAAGCCATACTGAGAGCTGTTGTGCTGACAAAGTTCAGGTATTTTTGCTGTGAAGTTGTGTATCCGCACCATGGTGTGCTAGAAGGCTATGGTGAAAAGCCCTGAAACTAAAAGAGCTCTTTCCAACAGCGCTGTAGTTTTCCAGAGCCAGCAGGTTGCATTTTTGGCGTGATGGTTTTATATATGGATAACCTGAAAGAGGCATAGAGATTGAATATTATCTGAGCTGCCCACCAGTCAGGGCTAAATTTGGAGGTGAGGAGGAAACCAGCATATCTTAGAGCATTGGGTAATAGAAGGGGAGATATTTCTGGCTGGCTGATTTATTTGCCTATTTATTTCACCATCAATTTTGGAGTTAAGGTAAGTCTCTGGGAAAATGGGATAGGCAACAAATGATCAGTGGTGAAAGGTGTATGATAAATTAATGTGCCCATGGTTCTATGGTTCAGCTCAGGGGCAGCACCTCCCAGGCAGTCAGAGGACAGTCAGCTGCTTGTGTTTAGGAAGAAAGCATTTTTAAAAAGAACGAAAAAGAAAAAAGGCATTTGGATATTTGAATGCTGGGTAGGTGGAAAAGGGGGACCACTGTATTAGTGGGGAGCCCACTAATTGCTATGGCCAGGGAGGCTTCTTTCAAAGTCTAGGGGGGTCAACCTCATTATCCTTCGATATGAGAATCGCCTTAGGAGAAGTCAACGCTTGGCATTTGTCCCAGTAATTCACATCTCGTAGGTTCCAGCCAGTCTTACAGTCTCTGTGGGAACTTTGTGCTGTAGTTTCTTAGGCTAGACAAATTCTGGTTGCACTGGGGAATGTGTCTGAAGGCAGAAACCAGCAGAAACTCCTCAAGTCAGGAGGTGTAACTGCACAGAGAATAGCTCTGCTGAGAAAGGAGTTTCTGTGATTTAGGGGTTGAGGTATTTTAAATCGTTCCCAACTAGCCCCTCTGTGCTGAAGTAGAACTGCATGGAGGTCCTATCCTGGATGTCCTGAATCTTATGTTTCCTGAAATCTCAGATTTCAGGACTCTTTGGGACACACAGAACCCCTTCACAGGGAAGATGATACAGCTCTGCTTCGTAAGCTTTGTGAGCAAAGCTGGTGATGGAAGGCAACACACAGGGTATTCACCCACCGCATGGACCCTACTCAGTGCCTGGAGGAGCTGGAGGGGGTCTGCTGGGTGCAAGCAGATCTGTAAATTCTGCCATTTAATGTAAATTTTTTCGTCTTTATTGGTGAACATTCAAGAACAGAGTATGCAGGTAAGACCTGTATTATTGCTGGGCAAGCTCTTTTCTTGACAGTAGTGACTTGACTTCAGGCCTCTAAGAGATACTTGAGAAAATCCTGAACACCGGTACATCTTTTCTAAGGATAAGCCTGGAATAGAGCTAGTATTGTCCTAGTTTTTCCATGGACTGATGCACAGAGAAGATAAGATCTGGGTCCTCAAAGGTTTTTGACACTTAACATCAGGGTTGTGAATGCACTAACAGGCCTGATTTGCCCTGATCAGCCTCATCTCAGACCTCTGCCCGTACTCTCTGCTCATGGCTCAGGAGCGCTGTTTCAGCTTGGGTCAGGTGTCCAGGGCTTACCTGAACTAAGCTGTAGGTGTCCTTGAGCCCAGCCCTGTCTCCTGCTGCCCTGGCACTGACTGCGCTTCCTGGATGGACCCCAAACCTACTGTGCTGGTAGCTTATCTCCGGACTGGTCTGCTGGAGCTTGCTACATAGACCTGGAGCTGACCCACCATTACACCTTAGGGCTGGACCTGTTCCCACCATGGCCCTGCTGAGTTGCTGTTTGATGGTGCCCTGTCAGTGAGGGTTGCTCTGTGTTGCCGTCGGCTCCTGGCCCATCCTCCCCTGGGGAGCAGCCCTGCTTTTGCTGCGCCCTGGCACTCAGCCCTGTTGAGGTCAGTGGGCCATTTATAGACGTTTCAAGAACTAGCCCGTGTCTTGCCTGAGGAGGAATATCAGCAGACATGAGAAGTCTTCATTGAACCATCTTTCTTTTGTGCTGCATCGATCCTCTGTAATTAATAAGATTTACAAACTTAGGTCCATTACTTAATTGCTTCTGTATTCATAAAAATGTCACCGCATTTTAGTTCCTTTTACGTTTAGAGGCTAGAACTATACAATCTGTGGGGCAACATGCAGATTACCATTTTAATATAAACCTGGTAGATAAAAACATGAAAGTCTTTGTTGTTATCTCAAGCCTGAGAATTGACCACTGTAGACTACAGGCTATGTTAATAAAAACATACTTTTCACAGAGAAAGCGAAGACAAGCCGTGGCAAATAATTTTGGAAGATTAAAGCAAATCTGAAGGGTAGGTTGATCATTTGAAAAGGTAAGCCCTTTAAAAGGGTTTGGGAGTAAATGGGGAGAGAAAGAAGAGAAGGGGACCGGGATTGTGAGCACATTGCTCAGAAATGGTCAGGGGATATGCGGTGCCTCTCATACAGGACACAGAACCGCTCCATTTTTCTGTAAGGCACATGAAAGGAGAAAAAACACCTGTGTCCGTTTTACTTGTGCAGGAGCCTGGCTTTGAACTCAGTTCTGTAGGTATCGCAGAGCTGTTGTGCTAACTCAACTAGTAGTCTTCCATTTTCATTTATAAAAACAATAGCTATGGCATTAGAATGAATCTGTGAGAGTTCTAAAGGAACGAAAGTAATTTATCTTATGTTCCATCATCTCAGCTCGCATCTAATTTATTCACTTCATAGATGCATAAATTCACACAGAAGTCAGACTCAGCTGAAAACAGAGTAGATGGAGTATTTATTGCACAGGCAAAAGCAGCTCGAGGAACATCAGGAGAAAGAGAACACCAAAATACATATTCTAAACTCCTGTCTCATAAGCACCTTTGATTTCAAATTCTGTTACAAAGAAGGAAATAGTATCAGAACAACTGCTGTAACAGGCATTACGTTACAGCTGACTAGGGAACTGTTTCATCTCCTGTACCAAAAAGTGCCTACTTTCTATTTAATTTTTTTTAAAAGCAATGATTTTAAGAGGGAGTAAGGCATAATACCAGTAATGGCCCATCATTGGAATTACATCAAATTGCTCCACCCTGACTTTGGCCCAGATCTGTAAGACCTGTTTTCAGTTCAGAAGTTATTTTGTTTGCATTCTGTATAAATATTGAAGATGTGAATTTCAAGGCGATAGCAAGTATCTGTGTGGAAGTGAATGGGAGGCAGAGGAGAGAGTGAGTGGCTACCTGAGGTTAGGATCTCAGTCCACTTCTAACTACAATAGCAGATGTGGGAAAATAACTTTTGTCCCTCAGTAAAGTTTTGAGAAAATAATGTAATGCTCTCCCTAAAAACTGCTGCCAAGCTCTCTTTCTCCGCAGCTCTTCAGCGTATCTGCACGTCTCCCATAGCTCTTGGCCCTGGAGGACTTTGAGACCCAGCTCTTTCCTTGTGGGGAGGGCTGAGGAGAGGACACCTTGACCCAGAGCTATAGAGTGGTTGCTGGGTGTTGGTTTGCAGGCATCCCAAGCACACAGGCAAGCTCTGGAGCATCGTGGCTACTCAAAACCAGGACAAGGTGTGTCAGAGCCCAGGTGTACATGAGCCGAGGCCAGCTTTGCAGGTCACAAACCCCAGTGCCAATGGAGCTGAAGAGGTACCAGTGAGGTGTGGGCTGAGCATCAGCCATCATAAGACTCCAGTTTTAGACCCAAACACCTAAATTCCATTTATGTCCTGCTTTAGGCCTCCAAGTCTTCCACTGGCCCTAATTCCTTTTGCTCCATGTGTTTCCACTTAAGAACTTCTGTGGTAATGTTTTCCCAACTCTGCCAGTTCTGCAATGTGCTTGATCTCTGTGTCCTTTTACAGCATGGATTTGTTAAAATGTGCTGTTTACCTTTAGAATTCACCACTAGATCATTCTTGGAATCAGTGATTTCCCTCGTAAAACGCATTATTTTTTTTTATTTTACAAATTATAATTGAGATGGGTTCACTTTGTAAAACACCTTGCAGATAGCTATCACAGAAGTCAACAGCTTTTGTTACATAAAATATGCAAGTATTGGTTACAAAAGCCTTCCTTTTTAAAGATATTTTTAGCTTAGTTTGTGAGAAATGGTAGCCTGATTTTTTTTCAGCGGTCTGTACAGTTGCACTTGATGCCACAGTTACTGGGAGCTTCCAGGACACAGCTTCTCTGGAAATCAGTGGTTTAATAAATACTTAAATATTTTCAAACAAAAAGATGCAGTTTGCAGGCTGTGATAAATAAAAGTTTTCGTGGCCAGGATTTCCACAGAAATATTCACATTTTCTTTTTGCTTGTATATTTGGTTGCACTTGGAGAGGGGAAAGAAGTTTTTGCTGTCTCATAACTGTGCTTTGGCTTTTCACGCCCCTGTTGTTTCTGGTTAGGGTTCCTTCTGCAAGTCGCATCATTCTTATCCAGGATGTGTATAATACAGGTGGTAAAGAATACAGCAGTTTACAACAAATGTCATTTAACCAAGGATCCAGGTCTATTAAAAGACTTCATGGCATGTGAGCTCCCATGATGCAAAACAGCTGCATTTCAAGCCCAAGTTACTCACGCAGAATAATTTTTTCTTTAAAAACTTCAGCATAAAAATATATTCTGGTCTGTAAGAGGTTTTAATCAGATGCACTTCAAAATGTTTTCTCTTGCTGTATTCCAAACACCGAACTCCATTGTTTCGCTTGTATTGATATGTAATAAATTGGTTTTGTTTTTCAGCCATGACAAGGCAAGATGAATCTTGTGGAAAAGTACTGTCTAATGGAGATGTGGTGTATAATTTGGATGATGAATTATCAGAGAGCTGGAGTAGCCTGTGTTGTGGTTATTTTATTGTTCAGTGCAGTAATGGAGTTGAGTTATATTTACATTTTCTAATTGTATTTTGTTATGCAAAAAAATTCTACGTAAATATCCTCTTGCCAAACCAACCACTGAACTCTATTCCTCTCTCAGAAAAAAACAGAACAACTAAGACTGAAATAGAAAACAAAATAGATAATGAAAGCCCACTGAAATCACTAAGAGGCTCCACACTACGTTCCAGACAAGCATCCTGCTTTTCATCACAGCCATGGTGTTTGCTTGTCCACCAAGTCCACAGCTCAAGGTCTCCTCCTGCCAACAGCCTTGGCCAGGATCCCTCTCTCACTGCTGCTTTGGAAAACACATCTTTAAAATCCCTTGATTTTGGGATCAGCCAGGGAATGTGCTTGCTAGAGGTGGTAGCACCCGAAAAGCTGTTTGAAATTCTGCTGGGCTGTGCCATGTGCAAAGGAGCTATAATGGGAACACGGTGATCAGATGACAGCGTATGCCATCTTCTCCCCGCAGACTCCAGGCACAAAGTCCTTTGCTCCAAAGGGATGGCTCAAGCTTTAGTGCTTCTCCATGCAGGGCGGTCACTCAGGAGCCAGGTGAGCTGCCTGGGCTGTTCCTCCTCTGGGGTAATTACAGAGAGGGAGGGACAAAGCTTTGAGCAAGGGGTATTTTTTTTCATATCTTTCTGCAGAATACCTCAGCCAGCTACTCTCTGCATCGCTGTATTGGAGCAACACGCTGTATCTGCCAAAGTTCACTGACCTGGGAGTCTACAGAGATCCCACTCTCCCATATGAGCGCCAGTAGCTGAATTTCCTAAAACCCCTTACAGTCAGTGGATTTGGTTCATCCGTTTATATCTCTGTGCCGTTGTAAGCGAAGGATGTCATAATTCTTATTCTTCTTGATGGGACTTCTAGAGCCTGTTTTTTGCTGCTTTCCAGGCATTTGTTGCAATGAACACCATTTTCCTTCCTTAGGCATTTTCCCACATTTAAATGACTGTCTCTAAGTTAGACACAATGGGATGCATCAGAAAGCAAGTTAAGAAGATGTATTAATTTACGATTCCAAGGAAAATCGAGCTTATGACTATATCTTTTAATGAACATAAAGTCAGAGGCAGGTTTAAACTTTGGTTCTTCTACCTCAAAGCTGGCAATTTAACCTGATATCTAGAAAAAGTAATAACTTTCCCAAAGCTCCTTTTGCTTCCACTAGGGAAAGTGCTGGCCCTATGTTAGGCAGCACTGAGTCTGTAACTGAAGGCAAAATGATTATGTAAGTTATCATTCGTGTTCTAAATACCTTGATTAGAGCTGAAACTTGACAAAAGGAATTAGATCCTTGACTGTTCTTCCTCAATATTTTAGGCATTCAGAGACGAACTCTTGGTGTGAACCTGTCTTACTAACATGGGAAAACTGATTATTCCAGTGTAATATATTATGTTGTTGGATAGAAGTCAGCATTGCTATAGCGTTTTATAAATGTTATAAAAAGTAGGCCCTGATCTAGAGGGGAAACTCATAAACTCTAGAGAGAAGATTTTCATAAACTCAAATAATGAAAGTTAAGTGATTGGCACAACATATTAACTAAATCCTTGACTTTGGTGAGCTCCATAACATCATCCTAACAACTGGTTCACACCAATTGACAGTACAGATTACCTGTAGGCATGATATCCACTTCTTCAGATGGATTTAGGCACCTAATCTCAAATAATTGGGAATTTGTGTTTCACTTACTACATACACCTAGGAAGAATAAATTGTGTGTTGTGCTGCCGATGTTGCAAGGTTTGGTCATCCACTGTAATGAAATTCCATTGAAAGTTCACTGAAAAGTAGAGCAAAAAATATCAGCAGGTGTGGTAGGAACATCATCCCACAGCTAGAAGCATTAGCATTGCCCTCAAGGTGAAGAACTCGAAGTGAATTGACAGGCTTATATCAACCTCTTGTCATAAAAAAAAAGGAGTAATGCAATTAAATGTAGTCTTATTTTGTGGAAATATTTTATGTCAGGCACAGGGTGTTCTGAGGTGATACAGATAATTAGCAGAGAAATTTAATCATCCATATCACAATGAAAGAAAAAAAAATTGGCCCCTTAATCAAAACATAGACTCACCTGATCTGAAATTGGAATGTTTCAGTATGTCTTCCAGGCTAGAAAGTCTAGTTAAAAATTAATGAAAGTTGGCAAGCATTAAATTATCTACCTAAAAGATCCTATACAATTTCGTGAATTAAATAGAAATATATTGATGTTCACAAAATAAGTTATCTGCAAGACTACAGCATTGAAACAGTGAAATGACATATACCAAAGGCAGGACGCCATCGCTAGGGCATGTATCAAAAAGAAAGTCCATTTGTGGGTCCAGGTTTTCTACTTGGCTCAAGTGGGAACTGTACTATTCTGTACCAATGGTGAGCCTGACGCATGGTGGTGTTGCACCTTGAAGGAAAGTTTATGGCTAGACCCTGGCTGCAGCTGTGGGACTCACTGGCAGGACTTCTGTTGATTTCGATGCGATAAGCTTGCTTGGCTCTTAACGCTTGGCATTTTCTTGGCAATATGTGAGATTCTTCTTCGTTGTAGGACTTGTGGTTTTGATAGCTTTCCAGCTTGGCTGGAATCACCGTCAGGAGTGAACACTCGAGTGAAGGGGACTGATGCTTTTTGCCTTCTCAACATAATTGTCATTAAAAAATGTAACTGTCAGATAGGTACTGAAATAAAATTGAAAAGGTTTTAGAGGATGAAATCTATTGCATAACAAACTTTCAAACACTTAACACAAGCCTGTCTATATTTTCAAATCAGTGTTAATGAAAAAAAATCTTAGCACATATGTTGCTTTTAGTTACTATGTTTTAGTTACACTTTTATGTATTTTTATGCTTGTTTCTTAAAACTCTGCAGTACCCACTTCTACTGGGAGAAGCTGGGTAGCACAGGCTGCCCTTACTTTAGGTACTCGAATTGGTGAAGTCCAGCTGGAAATCCAAAGTGTGTTTAAGGGTGAGGGTACTTACTAGAAAAGATTAATGAAGTGTACATGATTTCTACAACAGAACTTGTAGTTTTTAAAGTTTAACAAAATACTAACTCTGATTAGCCAGAAGTGTTACCTGCCTGAAAAGCAAGGTCTTGTAATGCTTCCTATTAGTGTTTTCCTCTTACCCCTAGTGAGTATAATGATTCTGCCCAGATTTTTCTAGCATTCCCGTATATTTAAATTTTATATGCCCAACCATTATGCAGAAATTATATTCTGAATGCTTTTCCTCTGACTCTGAATCTTTTAGCAACTTCAACAATTTCATTCATGGAAAAGTAATTATTTTGAATTTTCTATATTTTTAGCTTTTATTAATGAAGTTTCAAAGCTGGAAACATGAAAAAACAGAAGCTTTAGGGGGGAATCTATACTTTTAGTAGAAATCCTCCAGATTTTGCCCTCCTGTCTTAGCCCACAGCTGTGAATATTGCCTCGTGCTCAGGCTGCGCTGTGGAGTGTATCTGCTGCCTGTCTTAAGAGGAAACGTGCTCAGTGCGGATGGGGACTCTTTTGAGCCCCAGAATTTGAAACATAAACTGGGTACTTCTTCCTAGCGAAGTAAAAATACAGCACACCCAATTAGTACTGTGGATCTTCGCATTAGACCTCCTGATCTACTTTTCTGAGAGCACAGGTGAAGTTTCTGTCTAGGCTAGGTGAGATGTCAGCACAACAACGTGAAGGCAGTGCTCCATGTGAGCCTGTAAACTCTTGGATTGATCATGGACTACATGAAAACAAGCTGAGGATCTCTGTACTGATCTCATGGTCTATTTGCAGCTGAATAATTCACTTGCCAATAATGGGGAGTTGACTGCGTTCCAGGTAGCTGTCCAGAGGTGATGTCTCTCAAGCCAAATCCCTGATGAATCTAACCAATTACCGGGTTTTCTGTCAGAGCACATATATGAGCATTTAGTGTCTAAGTAGTGTCAGGAGAAATGGGACGTGTTGAGCTCCCCACTGTTTCCCCCAGGATGGAGTTGATACATGACAAACTGTCCGATTATGCCTTTGGGAAAGTATGTTCCTCTTGGTGTCACAGGACCACATCGGTGAGTCTTTTCTCAAAGGCAAGTTTTCAGCTATGCCGTTGCAAATTCCCCGAGTGTGTAAAGTTGCTAAGTCCTGCGTCTCACTGGGAGGGATGAGAAGTGAATGGCCATACCTGAAACGAAATAAGGTGAAGAACATGGGGAGAGGAGGAGAATGTCATCATGCAGTGATAATGTTGGTAGTAACCCACCAAAATATAGGTAAAGGTTAAAAAGAATAAATAAAAGTGAACGGTCCGAAGACAAATAATTCTAAAATTCAGTGGCTTCTATCGTATTCCTTTTTTCCTGAGGAAACAGAGGAAACGGAGGATGTTTCCTGCGATAATGTAATTGCCTTTTTTCACAGTCTTCTCTCACATCTGGGTTAACAAAAGTGGCTTAAGTACCCTCATGCAGTAAAAGCTGGCAAATATTAACTTTTTAACAGCAGTTGCTCTGTTGTTATTCTAATTTATTGAAGAAGTAGCAATCCTCAGAAGTAATTTTTAGATTTATTTAACAATGTATTTACTTTATCTGTTTCCCCAGTGTCTTCCCTAGAAGACAAGCATAGACTTCTATAGAAGACGAGACTAGAAGGCGCAATCACTGCGGTTGTAAATGCATGGGCAAAGTTCTAGCATAGTAGGAGATTTTTCAGAGTAGACATGTAGCATGGCTTGAGTAACAGAATTCTCAAAATTGATCCACTTAGGAAGGAAAAATGCTTGCTGTAAATCTCTTGTTTTCTGTGTTGTACAACCAAATAGTGTTATAGAATATATTTACTATTACCAAAGATGTTTCTGACTTCCGTTAGTTTTGCACAACGTAACACTCAACCATTTCATTTGGCATATCACCAACCCCATTCCTCTTGAATAAGTTAATAGCAAAGCAAGTACTACAGATGATCTCTCCCTCAGCAATTACCTCCTCTTCTTGGCACTCGTGAGACCACGTGTGGTCTAGCTTTGGGCCCTCGGTGCAAGCCTGATACACATTGTAGCAAGTTCAACAGAAAGCCAGGATAGCCAGCGGCTTAGCCCTTGTGGAGAGGCTGGGGGAGCTGGACTTGTTAATCCTGGAGAAGGGATGGGTCTGGAGGGACCTGACAGCAACATTCCAGTTTCTTGGAGAGGTTATCGAGAAGATGGAGCCAGGCTCTTCACCGTGAGGCATGGCAGGAGGATGAGAGGCAATGGGCATAAGTTGAAACAAGAGAAGTTCAGACTGAATGTAAGGAAAATCTTTTTCACTGTCAGAAGAGTCAGCTTGCAGGCAGGTTGCCTAGTGAGGCTTTGCGGTCCCCATTCCTGGAGGATTTCAGGACATGACTTGACAAATCTCTGAGTGCCCTGGTCTGACATCAGCACTGACCCTGCTTGAGCAGGAGGTCAGGCTAGAGACCTCCTGACGTCCTTCCAGCCTGAAGGAACGATCTTATGATCTCAAGCATTTGAGCGGGGTTCCTTCTCAGCATTTCTGTTGAAAAGCACTGACTTCCCTGGCTGCTTGACAGAAAGTGAAAATCAGACTTCCCTGATGTTCAGTTCAACCTACTGGCCCAGTGAAGGGAAGAAGACATGGGTCATACCATGAAAACAGTGTGCTGTGGACCTGGGTCTGATGGGATGTAAGGGATGGGAAGAATTCAGGGTGAAGGTGCAGTATGACTTGGCCTGATCTTAGAGAGCATGGCCTTGGAATGAGGCTGGAGAGAAGCCTGAGCACAGGCTTGTAGGATCAGGCTGACAGGAAGAAGATGGGATCCTCACAAAAGGGGCTGACTGAGAAGAAAAAGCTCTTTGTTGTATTTTGAAAACATGGATTCTTTTATTTGGGAGAATAAATATAACCTTAAATTAAGGAGAGGAGGTGAAATCCCAGTACTCTTAGAACTGACTTTTAGTACAACAGCTGTTGTATTTGTCTGTGGCCTTACATCCTTAAAATATTTTTCTTTAAAAATACTGTATAAATAAAAGTCTGCACGATGCAGCCAGCTAATACTGTGTGAAATTAATTCTTCCCTTCTATTCAGAAGGACTGTTCCCAGGCTTGTTTGTCTAGTGAGAAGGAGAGCCAGCATCAAATGCACTGAATGGGTTTTATTTGATAAAATAAATTCTCCCACTCTGTTATCATCATAGCTTTAAATAAAGTATTGTGAATAGGATGTAAGCATTGTAGCCTGTGTTCCTTTTCAGATAAAGAAAGTCAGCCTTAGACTACTGAAACCCACAGAGTATCTGTAAGGCTTTTTTTTTTTTTTTTTTTTTCCCCACTATATACTTCATTCTGTGAGGGATGCGAGAAAAGTACATTTCCTCAAAATGGCTTATAAAAATGTTGGCAGATGAAGATGCCATGTCGGTTTTGTCATAGTATCTGAGATAATGCAGAATATCTCTAGATAAGAGATAAAATTAAGCCTGTCTGAGTTCCCAGAGTTTTCCTTCTGGTATGCACCTTGGATACAAATAGACCAATTGCAGAAAAACCTTCCTTATACAAGGGTTTCATTTAAGATCTTGCTGTTAAGATGTAACTGAGTCTGGGCTGAGCTTCCCCTGTTTATATCAAAAGTAACTCTACTGACAAAGGAGGTGCACCAAGACTAAACCAATAAATGCAAAACTCATGAATTTTGACAGTTTTCCTCCGATAAAAAGCCTGAGATGATGAAGAAACATTATCATGTTTTATTGAGGTTTCCTGGAGCAGATCTTTGGCCTTAAATACAGAATAACCACCAGCAAACTTTTTAACTACTTAAATCGTACTATTTTCTTGGGTCCCAGGGTGACTGGGTATCCTTCCATTTCATCCAAAGAAAGTAAAAAGACATACCCTACAAAAATGTGGATGAAATTTCAGATCCTCTTTCTGCATTCTCCATTTCACTTCCTAATCATATAAGAAGTTGATTCCTTATTCAGTGAGAGTATGTATTTGTTGCAGCTCTAGTGAATTTCCATTAAGATGCCATGGAGAACATCCATCAAGAAGAAAAGCTCAACAGTTGTTTAAATGCTAGATGAAAAAGAGTCCAGTGGGGTTAATGTACTCGAGGGATTAATGTGGTAATATCACTTGTAGCTGTCTTAAATGTCCCAAACCTGAAGGACAGTTTCATTGACTGTTTGCAATGGAATCACCTGGCCACGGCTCGGGATACAAATGTGCAGCCTCACACTTCAAGATCCGAGAGCAAGTCTTAGCTGTTGTATCAGCCAAACAAAAGCAGTTTAGACATGAAAAATAACAGCCAAAGTCATGATTGGCAGAAGCCAAAATCTTCAGGAACTTGAAGGATGCAGTTTTGGAATCATCTTAGGAAGTAACACAACAGTCATTTCTTAGACATTGTAATTTATAATGGAAAAGGTCACTCCATTTGGAGTGGTGTGATCTTATGGGTCACAGGGTAATGTAGGCTGGAGGAGACCTCAGGAGGTCTCTAGCTCAACCTCCAGTTCAGACTGTTGACCATGTCTTTTCTTAAAGTGTCAAATGACTCAAAAAAGAAAGAAAAAGAGAACTAAAAGCTGTAAACAAGATTTTCTCTCTCATAATGGGATATTTTTGCCCCAGTATCACCGTCATTTTGCAGGGTATTGCATAACACTGACTTTTTTTTGCTATTTCTCGTGAAACCTCTGGATTATGATGATGGCAGCATAGTTTGTGGCAGAAGGGGAAACACAATAATGTACAAATGCTGGCCAAATAGACCCTGGTTGGTGTTTAATAATAAAAAAAAAAGCTCAACAACCTGATGCTGTCAAAGGTAAAACTAAGCATTTTGCCAGTAGTCTCAACTTTAAACAAAGCTGTTTTAATCAAGGCAATTGCTATGGTTATGCCAATAGCACATAAATTAAATATTAAATAAAAATAAGCAGAAAACCCCAGTAACTGCATTATGACAAAGCTGAGGGAAAAATATCCAAACCTCCACTATTGCCAGAGTTCAGTACATGGTAATTCTATTGGTGTATAAAGTAATGCAGGAGGCAAATGGGACTACTAACTGTGAAGCAGATAAATATTTTGCCTTCATATATAATTAAAACACCTGAGGGTAAAATACTGAGATGCAACAGGAGCTGTCTGATAAAACATCAAAATTGAAGTGAAGAAAGCAAGAGACGAGAGGTTGAGGAACATGATAATGAACTTGCTGCTCCAGGTACACCATGTATGAGGTGTAAGCAGTTCCCAGATAAAGACAAGGGAGAAAATAATCAAGACCTGCAAGTGAGGGGAGACATTTTTGCAGAACAACCACCCCCCCAGGGAATCTTCAGGGGCACCAGCATCATTTTCTGTCAGCATTTCCCACAAGTGGCTTGGGGTCTCGCTTTCCTATTACCCTTGTTTTCAAGATAACACACTTAATATCTTAGATGAGAGATTTCAGATTTGAGTATCTGTCAACGGCTGGGTGGCTTAAAGAAAAATATAGTGTGATCAAGACTGTGGGATTGCACGTGTTGTATCCTATTGCTAGGGAACAGCCATTGCCTATGAAATGAAGATGCTGCAGTCTGTGAAGGACCAGAGTTAAAGGTGCTACGGATGGGCATAACAAAAGGACCCACTGAAGGGTCTGCAGTTCCCTCACCGATAAAACAGAAGAGAGCTTTTGCTGTAGCTGTTGGCTTGGTTAAGCCTTGGGTAAGAAGATGAGTTTCAGCTTTTTCTTCTTGGTTTCCCTTGTCAGATCTTAAGAAAATCACTTACTTTCTTCTCGGTTTCTTTCCTCCTTTTGAGCGGGCAACATCAGAAGCAGCCCTGTTCACGCCAAGTGAACTCGATGGGCACCTAATTCTCCTGGTGCTGGCTGTAATTACTTGTGGTGCATCGGGGGGAGACAAAAGAGACAGCTCTCCGCAAGGATTTTTTTTTTTTTTCCACGCGTGCAGGCTGAGGTGTAAACCTTTGGGATGGCTGGCAAGGCGGTGTGGAAAGCTGCACCAAGGCGAGGAGGGGCCACTTTCTCGCCAGGGCAGCAGGAAAGGCCCATCTCCAGCAGCTGCTCCAGCCACCTGTGGGGCAGCTCGGCTGAGGGTCCTGCAGCTCACGGCGGGGGAAGAGCTCCCAGCCCGAGGGCAGCGCTGGAGAGGGGCCGGGGGCACGGCCCTGGGGAGCTCAGCGGCGGGGGGGCTCTTGCCTTCGCATTGCCCGGCGGGGGGGCGAGCTCCAGCATCCTCCCCCCTTCCAGCGGCGTGTTAGGAGGGGGAGGGGTCTGCCCCGGAGCCCAGAGCCTGGCGCAGGTCCCTGAAAGTGCCCCCCGCCCCCTCCGACAGGTCCCCGCGGGCCGGGGGGGCAGCCATGGGAGCGCGGTGCGCGTCCCCGCGGCAGGCGCTGCCTTATCCCCACCCTCCCTGCACCAGCCTGGCCGGGGCCGCGCCGGCCCCGGCCGCTGAACAGTTAACACGGGAGGGGCGGCTCCGCTCCCCCTCCCCTGGTTGTAAAAGCGTATGCACCCCCCCGAGAGAGCAGCGAGCCGGGCACAGCTAGGGGAGGGGGCGGGCGCCCCTCCGCCCTCTCCAGCTCCCTCCTTATTCCCCCCCCCCCCCCCCCCCCCCCGCCCCTTTACTGCAACTGGTCTCCCGGGGTGGCCGCGGCTCGGCGGGACCGCCCGGGCCCGGGGGGCGGTGGGGCATGGCCGGGGCGGGGGGCGTGTGTGCGGCTCCCTCCTGCCCACCCCGCCCCGGCGGCTCCCGCAGGGCAAAAGCTGAATCCGGGCGGTGACTGAGCCTGGCCGCCCCCCACCTCTCCTGTCTCCCCTCCCCTTTGCTAGGGGCCTTTTTATTTTTATTGTGGGTTGTGGGTTTTTTGTTGGTTTTTTTTTTTTTTGGGGGGGGGGAAGGAAAAATATATTGAAAGGGTGGGGAAGGGAAAAAAAAAAAAAAAAGAGCAAGCAGGCAGCCTCCCCCTGTGCTGCTCGTAGCCCCCTCCACTCCACACCGAACCATCGCCAAGTGCACGCCAGTTCTTCGCGAAAGTGATCCAGCCGCTGGATTAAGTAACTCTCGGAGAGCAGCGCCCGCACGCACACACACGGCAAAAATGAAGGAAAAGGCGATATTTCAAACGGCCAAAATGCAAGGGAACATGATGGTAAGTGGCTGCTGCTGGCGCCTCCAGTGACTGGAAGTAAGTGGCGGGGCTCGCTGCTGGGGCTCGCTGCTGCCCAGACCCCTTCCACCTCCCGCACGGGCAGCGCGGACCCCCGGTGCGGGGGCTGAGCTGGCCGGGGAGCCGGGCGATGGGGCGCCTTTGCTTGGTGCCTGCCCCCCTACCCCGAGGAGGGTGGCGGGGGCTGCGGGGCGCCCCCCTTGCGCCGGGGAGCTGGGGGGCGGGGGGCGCCGGGGCAGGGGCTGGGCAGCGCTGGGCTGCGGGCACCGCGCTCCGGGCACGGCGCTCCGGCACGGCCAACTTCGCCAAGTTGGTGGCCAAGGGGGTGTGCGTGCGAGCTGGGGGGTGCGGGGTTACCTTGCCTTTCCTCCGGCATTGCTGGTGGAAACATTTGTCTTGATGCCATTTGGTGGTGGTGGTGGTGGTGGTCTAAACCGACTCGGGATGCCTTTGAAATCATCCCCCCCCCGCCCCCCCAGATAATAATAATTAAAAAAGCCAGCTGCTCTCCCGGAAGAAGTGCTGGTTGCCATCTTGTGCTGATGGAAATATATTTGTGTGTTTTGCCTGCTGGCTTGACCCGCTGGGGGCGGCGGGGTGCGGGGGCTGCGCCCCGCTTGCGGGCTGCCCCGGGGCTGCGGGAGGGCGGCTCTGCACCGCAGGGGGGGCAGCGCCACGGCTTCGGGGCGCTCTGCTCTAAAAACAACTTATTTCAAATAACCTGAGGCTTGTAAAGGGTACCTGTTGGTCTCCCGCCCCCTCCCCTCTTCTCAAGCAAAGCACTCCCGTCTGCATTTTGCCTCCCCTGTGAGGGGAATCGCTGATATTTAATACAAACGTAGTATGCGTTTATATCATTGTGTTGATGTGTGTGAGAAGTGACAATAATACAATATATCATTGTGTTGACGTGTGTGAGAAGTGGCCAAAGTATTCTCCATCCTTTAATTAAGTTCCATAGTAGAATGGTTTGGTGCTTTTTTTTAAAGGAAATGCCTCCCTTTCCAACTCAAATAATGCTGCTTTTTCCAGCGGTAGTTTTTAAGAGGAAGGTGCAATGCTATGTGACCTGCGAATTCAACTAAGGGAACTGAACAGGAACTTCTGCAAACATTTTTCTGGGAGAATTGCACAGCTTGTGTGACTGCATCATATTCCTTTCATTATGCCTTATAAATGCCTGGGAAATATCTGGTGCTGGAACTTTTTTTTTAACATGGGCAAATTTAGATTATTATTTAAGCTGCTGATCTTAAGCGTCATTGTAGTCTTTGATTAGGATGTTCTCTATTAATAAGAAAAAATAATTAACCACCTGAGATGACATTGTTCGATTAAAGTACAGGATTAACCTAATTTACATATAAAATGTCACAGAATTAATAAAACCCTCTCACACGTTTTCCTTGCTCTGAAACTTGAAGCCAGGGAACGATGAGCGGGCAGGGATTCCCCCACTGCCACTCAGCAAAGCTGGAGCGGCTGCTGGGATTTTTGGCTAGTGCTTCTGAGCGGCAAAATGGATCCGCACATCCACACCTCTGCGAGATGAGCAAAGGCTGGAGCGATCAATCTGCACGCAGAGCTGTGTAGCAGGGGCTGTCCACAACTCAAAACCTGCTGCCAGAGACAATAGTTTTTGCCTCTGATTCAAACAGGAGCAGGATCTGGCTCCCCAGGCTGCTAAGTCACAATTATTTCTTGCTGTCACTCAGAGCAGTCAGTCTCCCTGGACCCGAATGCAAGGTTTTCATCTGAAGAACTCATTTCTGAGACACTCAATGAAATTTCAAGATGAGGAAACTGTTATGCTGACACAGATTTCTTTAATTAATGTCTGTGCCTGTTTTATGGGCCACCTAAAACACACACAGCTGGTTCCCATGTTAATCTGGTCTGTGGTTGCAAGTGGATCTGCAGTTTATTTAAGCAAGAATTAAATTTAGGTGAATATTTGAACTTTAAGATATTCGGACAGATTTTATATTTCCTCAAGATAATAGAGGACCTAATCCTGAAATCTCAGATAAGCTTTTGCTAGAAGTTCTAGCAAGTTAAGACTTGTACTTTCTTTACCTCTTTCCTTAAGCTCTTGTTAAAAAAATTAGTATTTTTACTTATTTATCTCTTTTGGTGCAATTAAAATTAGAAACCTGAACTAGTCATGTCTAAACCTAATGCTGTGAGTGTCCTCTCTGACATACCTGGCAGTCATTGAGAATACAGGGTTGGGGGTGTGTGGAGTTCCAGGAGGTGCATTACAGTGTGTGCTGCATTAATTGCCTAGCAGAATTTGAAGTGATTGAAAATTCAAAGCCCGCCACGGTTTGCTTTTTTTTTTTTTTTTGGTTTGTTTTTCTGGCAGTCTTGCTGTAGCTTAGAATCTTGACAAGCCTCTAACTATGTATTGATTTTTCTTCTCTTTAAAAATCTTTCTTAAATTGAGCTATTTCATTCTTAAAATAATGTGACAGCAAGCAATAATACTGGCACGCTGGTCCCTTGCCATGCAGTGGGCCCTTTTTAAGTGCGGTGATAGCTCATGAAGTCACTACACCTGTGATTTCTTTATTACCTAATTAGACCAGCAAAAGCGAAGCCGTTCTTGTGACACTGAGATAAATGTTTTTGTCCCTGTGACACTATTTCACCAGGTTTTGTTTTGGCTTTTTTAAACAACAACATTTACCTGGAAAGGTGCCTATTTTTATTTTACTTCTCTATTTCCCATTCATCATTTGAGTCAGGGGAATGTAACTTCCAGAAATAGTTCAAGCTCTTACAATGGGATTTCTCTTAATTCTACATAAATACTGTAGGGAGTGATTAATGCACAGTGGATTCTTCTAGTAAGAACTGAAATACCCCATGAGTTTTCCAGTCTTTTTCAAGTTAATGTGCAACAGTAGGGTGTGGAGATAAATGCTTATCACTTTTGGAGATAAATTTTATGCACTTACATTTAATCCTAACCTTAGGTACAGCTATAGAATTTATTTAATTAAAATACTCCTTTCTTTTCCCTTAAACATTCAGTTGTCAGGTCAAGGACAATCATGTCAACTGTTCTTGTTTTATTCTACTCTTGCTTGTGTCTTCCCAGGGACTGATCTATTATGTACATGGCCTTTTTCCCTTTGTTTGATGAATTTGCAAGCAAATACATCAAAAAAAGAAGCTGTTTTGGAGAGGACCTCTAGAGTAGTGCCAGATCCTTCTATTATGTACACCCATACGAACTGTAAGAACCCAATTTGGTAGAGGTACAGCTGCAGCAAGGATAAAAAGGAGCTACTGCCTTTGGAGGGAGACAGTTAAGTGCCTGGAAACGATGGGCTTAGAGTGCATAAGGGTCTTGAAGGCAAAATTCCATGTGCAGTGTGTGAGCATGCTGTTATTTTGGCACATTTAGTTGTCAGTGAAAGGAATGAACACTCTGCTGTAGCTAGCTATCTCTGTTGGAAGGGTGTGTTGCTGTGAAACTCTTGTTCTGAATTTCAGTCTAGCCAGCAGCTGCTCTAGTGTTTGAAAACTACCAAGAGAAACTGTGATGGATGTGTCACTTTTCTGCTTTGCTCTGATGAATAAATTATGAATGGGGCAAGAGAGGCAGTTTTGGTTCATGGAGAGGACTTGTAGAAGAGTCTGGAGATTTAAATGTTTAGTTTGACCATTTAAATCCCAACTCTGATAGCTGCAGTTTGGATGTACATATAAAAAACAAATGAAAATAATCCCAGCAGCAAGCATTATCCCCTAGGAAGTCTGCTGGCACCTATGAGGCCTCAGAGACCTCAAGGTACAATTGGCATGAAGACTAAGCTACTCTGTCATCCTTGGAGTGCTCCTGCTCTTCCTGGAGACACACTGGTGCAGCTAAATAGAAAAACCAGCTTTGCTCCTGCGCATTTTGTATTTCTGGTGCCTCTCATGAGCAGTAAATTCATATTAAAAACATAAATAAAAGACCTTGATGTTCCATTGTAATTTCCCTTATTTGCTGTATTTTACCTACAGGTTACAAGCAAGATTTCTTGCTTGCAGTGATCAATCACATTGCACTGAGACATGGTGTAATGCTTCTCAGCCAAGAAGGCAGCTGTCCTACCATGGGGTAAAGAAGCTGCATAGAGATTAATTTTTCTTGAAACTCCCACGCTGAAGTAGATGGTGCAGTTTCTGATCCCGTGCAGACTCCCTGCTACTTTATGCTTCTCTCTGTCTTAGATTCCACTTGACTCAGACACAAAATACAGTCCAGACTTGGTGTGCTATTCATTAGCTGTCTACTGCCTCGGCTAAAGCACAGGGACCTCTGGAGCTGAAAGCAGGGGAACTATGGTAGCAGTTCCCAGATGAGCTATCGTACTCCAGCTGAAGTTTAAAGCCAGACAGAAATTCAATTGCCAAACTACAGCAAGAATCGTGGCAGAAAATCTTTGGGGCTGCTGCTGCTTAGTGAGAGGCAAGCTGCATTTTGAGGACTGTAACAGTCTGGTATCCTTTCTGGGTCAGGCATGAAGGGGAACAAGCATTCCCCTTTGTTAGGATAATATATGCAGTAGGAGGGACAATCCATAAGAGGTGCTGGAATCACTGCATTGTGGGCCAGTGGAAAAGCTGTGAAATGTTTTGAGCCTATTCTGATATCATGTTGTGAGCTGATGGAAATTAAAGAGTCTTTGCACATTTAAGGTGGGATGGCAGAGCTCCAGAAGGAAAGAGCCAGTAGGATCCCAATGTTGTCCGCTTAATGTAGAGTGTCCCTTTAGATACATCCTTACTTGGAGGATAGAAGTCCAAGCCTGTCCAGGGTGTGTTGGAATAAGGGACCACTGAAGTTGCAGGTTCCGTGAGAAATGCATGGGGCCAGGCTGTCTCAGAATAACTCTGGGAGCCACGTGAGGTAGTCCACATTGCTAGCTTGCTATTTAGCAATGTGAGAATGAAGGGGGGCTGGTGGTCTAACTTTAATTCTCATAATCGGGAAGCTTCAAAATCTTGAATCTGATGGTGCTCCTCATGCCTGCATCTCTCTTTTGAATGCTACCCAGCAGCTTGTCTGGTTCCTCTTGCTTGCAAGGAAAAAGGAAACTTGTGTTCATTTCTCCCTCCGTCCTCTGAGTTGTTTGACTGTTCATAGGATAGTCTGTCCTCTCCCTTCTCTTTCTGGACCCCTTCACTGCTTTCCCAAACAGGGAGAGAGGAGAAACTGAAGGGACTGTTAGGGTTTTACTGCTACCCACTTAGCTGTTGTTCAGTAGAGCCCTGAGCAGCAACAGAGCCACAGAGCTGTCTCTGCAGCTGGGAAGACAGCCCTGCAGTCATCCATATCTGAGAGTTACTTCTGTTCATTAATAAAGTCTGGATTTGCTTGTTCTTTCTAAAGATAAATACCTAAAATGTAAGTTTTGGAGGTGTTGATGGCCTGAGGCTTTATTTGATGAGGAAAGCTCCCCTCTCTGCCCTGTGGAATGAGTCTTTCAATTGTCGGAAAATACATCTTGCATGTTGCCTTGCACCAAGTGTCGCTCCTGTACATCTTGGAGGTCGTGTTCCTTGGCGGAGCTTTGAACTCGGTGTTGGTCTAACTGACTATATAAAGGGGAAGGCAGTAGAGAATCGTGCCTAAGAACACCTCTGGCTGGTACAAAGCCTCTAGTAGCAACAGGCTCTTTCATGTACCTGACAAAGGCAGAGCAAGATTCAAAGCTGGAAGTTGGAGTCAGAACATTTTGGACTAGAAGATAAAGTGCCCAGTTTTTACAATGAAGGTGATGAGCTACTGGAGCAGCGTCTGTGGGCGTGAAGTCGTTTCTCTTACTCTTGAAGTTCTTCATTAGAACAAGACGGGAATAAAATTCCTCTGACTAAACATTGCCGCCTTCAGTATAGACATCTACATCGAAGTTAGTCAGCCGGGGCTTGTTCTGTAATTTAGTCAGTGGAGTCTGGGGCATGATTCATCCCATCTTCATGTAGATGTGTCAGATGGGCCGGAGGACCTGCACTATTAAACGCCAGTTTCTCTCCATTGATTTAAGGAAATACGGGGTACAAGCTGAACCACAAATGTCTACCTTGCAGATATCTAAGTCTTAAGTCTGTTGCTTAAACATAGTTGTAAGATACTCCAGAGCACCTCAGATGACACTAAGCACCCCGTTAGGCCTCTGCTGTTCCTTGAGACAAGTACTACTCCACACATCTAGCCGGGGTTTGTCAACCACATCTGCAGTGGCATTATGGGCTACGTGAGCTGTGTGTTTGGAGCTTTACTCTTTCCAGGTCCCAGCATGCTTGTGTGGAAGCATGCTGGGTCTCCCAGCACCGCAGTCCAGCTGTAGTGAGAGAGAACCTCCCTCTCAACCAGATGCCATCTTACTGCAGAAATCACTTGGTCCATGGTTTGCATATATACAGAGCTGCCCTAGAACATTATAATGCACTTCTGGCTTTAAAATGACTTAATCCAAATGGTTTAAAGCCATCACAAGTGCAATACATGCTTCTTTTTTCTAGGTCTGTGTGTTTGGATGTGTATTGTCTCTACCATATTATAATAAGCAGTGACTCACGTGAGATTAACAAGCAAAGCCCATTTATTAAATTGTTTTATGTACTGTAAATCTTATGTAATCCGCTAATGCATAATGCTGTCACTTAGGAACCTTAGCATTTCTTCCCAATGGAGCATCACATTTGGCAAGTTCCTATAGTGTTCACTCCCTTTGAAAAGGCTGCAATTGAGAAGAAAAATTAAAAAAATAAATCTAATTTACAGAGTAAACCTAAACCATTAGACCCTCAATGCTCACGATACAGGGATAACTGTATCCCAGCTGTAGCATGTATTTACCTGGAGATGCTATGGATTTTCTACTCTTTTTAAGGACACTGTAGTAGCAAGCAGAGCTTGCATCATAGCAAGCAAGGCATTGTAGCAGGCAAAGTTTGCATTTCTAGTGTCCTGGTTGCCCCTGAAGTGGATTATCAAGGTTATGTTAAAATACTGCTTTTGCAAAAACTGGCTTTGTGCATCTGTGGTGGTATTGGTAAGGTCCTGGGTGTTCCTGGAGCATCTGTGGTGTAATGCTTATGCTCTGCACTGGGAAGAAGTGTGTGTCGTGCAGGTGGTCTCCAAGCACATTTTCCCTGTATGTCCAGTGATCTCTTCTTCATCACTATAGAAATGAAGGGTGGGAACAGGAGCAGTGGAATCGATGGTGTTTTGACCAGAGAAGAGAACTGTTGCATGTGTAGTTGAATCTGAGTTCAGCCCTTGATTGTAAATAGGTGGTTCCCCATCTGTACACTTACAAGGCACAACAGAATTGAAAACTCAGTGCATATCCAGCAACCACTACAGGATTTTGTTTGTGATGAGGCCTCTTTCATGGTGTGACAATGTTTATTGACTTTATTACCTCCTATGGAGTATTTCCGCCATCTCATCCCTAATTACAACAGAATGATGACTTTAGAGGTTACCCTGAGATGCACCCAAATGCCCAGTCAAAACAAGTATGAGAAAAGCAACCATTCAAGCCACCGGGGTTAGGTGCGGTGGTGTATGTTACACGCCCAGGTGAAGCACTGGATGATAAGCAGAGTGGTCAATGCTGTGAAAAATCCCTCTCAAATTACGGGGAATACTAGCCAGAAGATTTTGTCAACTCAGGCATGTTTAGAGACAGTTAGACTTGGCATGAATTCCAGTCACACATTAGATGGCCTCATTCTGTAGTCATTATTCAGCACTTACTCAAGCAAAACTTTTGCTGAACTTAATGGGTTTACTACTCGTGCTGAAATCGGTAGGAGATTTGTCTGAGGCTCAGGTGCCTTCAGACCTGAGTCTCAACACAAAACCCCACATAGTCTGTGTCACTAAGGATTTTGCTATCTTTTAAAAACATTCTGAAACAGTGGAATTGACCAAAAAAGAGGGTGAAGGACAGGGTAAGAAAGCAAGCAGAAGAAAAGTGGGGTGAGGTGCTTATCCCAGAGGCTTTAAGAAAAGCACTCTGGAGTTTTTACTTCATCTGATTTTATAAGCTGTCCCCCACAGAGAGCCCCATCAGATGTTTCACAGAGCGTGCTGCATGCCTACACTTTTGCTTACGTTTGTCTTCACTGATGATGATAAACTGGAAGACATGCTGGAAATGAAACATTTTTGTTTGTTTGTCATTTGGGACTGAAGTTATTAAAAACAGGAAGAAAAATGGAAATGATAGCTTGGCATGTTTTCTGTAAATACTGAGTAGTTCTTCTGTAGTGTATGATATAACCAAAGTAACCTAGAAATGAGCTTGTATTGCTCTTTTCTTGTGCCTAATTATGAGGATGTGAAAAATATGCTCATATTAATTCCTTCTCATCCGGCGGTGAGGGGGCTGAAAGGACCTCTCAGGAAGATCTAGTTTGTAAAGCGAATGATTGTAATGCAGGAGGATTACTATTCATGAGCTCTGAGTTTAATGACTGTTAAAAACCAGATCTGTGGTCCACATGAGGGATATGTAGAATACTGTGGGTAGAGCAGTAATTCACATATAAATTGTAGTTCATATCAGTATGACTGGACCTTTCCAGATCTCACTGTTTGAGAGTTTTTCTCAGGGAAGGGAAGTTCATGCCATATTCCTTGTTGCTTGTACGTTGTTCTCTGTGCATTTTATTTCATTTGCATTAACTATGTAGGCTGACATTTGCAATTCGTTAAAAACTTTAAGGAAGATACTATTCAGTGTGATTTGGATATTCTTGTAGGAACCAAAATCTATAAAATATTTCAGAAATTTTGAAAATAAAATCTACTTTTCTCCTTTCTTTTCCCAGTATCTTGGGGTTTACAAATACACCTTGTTTTTTATAAATAAAGCATCTCTCACCATTTTATTGTTCAGATTTTAACAAAGCTCTCTTGGTAGGGGAATGAGGCTGTGGTAATATCTAAGGGCAACAAAAAAATAAACCTGTCTGTATGCAATAGCAATTAAAGCAACAATCACGTACTCCAGAGGCGTGCTCCTGGTTATGTTCCCTGTTCAGCAGCGTACTTAAGCACCTGTTTAACATTAATGGTAAGCATATGCTTAAATGTTTCTGCTGACTTGGGAGTTATGAGAAGTCTGCCTTGCACACACAGTAGTTGAACAGCCCGTTTTCCATCTGTGTGTGAGCCGAGAGCATGGTGCTAGCTGAGCATTTTCCAGGTTAATTAGATTGGCATAACAAGATCCCTAGTGAACTCTGTGCAGTCATCAGCTCTTCTGCTTCTGCACTTTCAGGCTATCGGGAGCTCTGCTTGAAGTTGTGTATCTTTTGCTAGCAGCTGAAACAGAATATTGCACTGTATTTCACCAGTGTGTTCAAATGGAAACAGATTTGAATGGATTGTGAGTACACCATAAATATCGATTTGTCTCCATATCGCTAGTGTGAATATGGTGCATCCTTCAAATGCAGTGTCTACCACAGACTGTCTGTTCTATAGAGCTACCAATAATAGCTGTGCTTTCATGAATTATGCATGTATTGGTCCCTAAACCTCACCTGACCATGATTTGGAGTATTTAAGATTTGAAGCTGGCTGTAAGTATGTATTGGGGTTATTTTTCATAAAATATAATGTCCTTACAGGTGTCTTTGCAATAGTAGTCAGTCCATCATGCCTGTATCTACAATTAAAAAAAAAACAACAAACAAACAAAAAAAAAAGGAATCAAAAGAATTCTAATTCCATAAAGGAAAGAAAGAAAAGAAAAAAAAAAGAGCTTGGTGCTCTGAAGTCTTGCAAGAAAAGGCAAAATTACATGAAGTCAGAAGTCATCTATCCATCTATTCACAAAAAGCAAGAGAAATGAGATGGAGTCTCATTATAGAAATAAGGAGGTGGTTATTTACCAAATGAAGAAAGGAAAATGATCCCACAGTATGCCTAGAAGCAACTTGCCAAGGTGTGAAAATGTAGCGGTGAGAATCATATTAGCCATTCAGGTCTTCTGATGGGTTAAAATGAGGGGAAAAAAAGCGCATGCTTTTAGGGAGAGATTAAATAGATGAGGAAGAATGTGATCATTTTAGCTGAATTCAGTGGCACAAAACTTAACTTTGCACTATTTTCAGGGAGAGGCTGCCTCGGTTTCCTCTGAAGATTCCCTATTTTACCTGTTTATCCAGCCTACCACATTTGAATGTGATGGGTTTCTAGAGAATTCCCGAGTATTTCATTTTCACATCCAGGTTTGATGGGCATTTTTAACCTAATCCCTTAAGTTTTTAAGGAGTTATATCTTTGTGAAGCATTGTATATTAACAGTGACATCACAGAAAACATTAAGATGAAGGGGGCTAATCCACAGAATGGTGACAAATGGCTGTAGTGCTGCCCTGAGCTCTCTGCTTCCTGCTATATTAAAGGAGACATGTTATGAATAGATGCGACTAAGGAAAGGCAGAACAATGGAAAGACCAGAAGGCTTTGGGCAATTTGCATTTGGTTATTGGGAAAGCTTTCAATCTTCAGTCACAGTCTGAATCTATCCTAAATTGATAGTTATTGATGGTTGCTAACATCCATTGCCTGCTTGCTAATCTTTGTGTGCTGTAGGAGAAAGAGAGCCCCAGCTGCATGAGTAATGGCTGTGAACCAGCTTGTGACCGCACTGCTCAGGCACTCTGGAGGTGACTGATGAGTCCACATTGCACATCACTTTGCAGGAACCTCCGTGGTCCCCAAGTGGCCTCATAGTTACTGGAATTTAAATAATTTCCATGCATCTTTTCAGATCGAAGGGCAAGATTCAGTCCTGAATGATGCTTTTGTTCTGTGATGTGCAAATGTGTGTGTGTTGCATGCTGTGGTTGAGCGTGGAAGACCTACTTAGTGAGACGAGGCTGGAGAAGAGTTGCAGAAAGAGGAGATGTGGTCTACGTGTGCACCATCTATGTGAGGCAGGCTCTGGCGTGGACTGTCTTTGTGAACTGTGCCTTTTGCAGGGAGCTAGCAGCATGCTTGGAAAGCAGCTTAGAGATAAATTGCCACATAAGAAGCACGGACACTCAAGTCCTGATTCCTGGAGTAAAATAAAGAATGAGCTAAATCTGTAGTCAGGACACATGCAGTCTCCACTTATGGGTAGAGTCCGTATGTCAAAGAATGCTGCAGTTGGTGAATTCATGCACAGGCACATTAAGAACTTGCAGTGCATAGGAGGTATTGGATTGGATGATACAGAGTCTAGTACCCAGCTATCTAAACTAATAATAGTGTAGTATCTTTCTTGTTGGTGTACATAGGAAAAATCGTGCTGGAAGCTGGTAGAGTCCATTGGATCACATAAGTTGATCCCAGTAAATACATTTACTGTCTGAAAAGTGAATTCAGTTATTTCTCTTGTGCCTTGTAAATGTGTCAGACTGGCAGATCCGCTCTGCTAAATTCAGTATCTTGTGCTTTCTCCTTTTGGAGATTTTCATAGTAAGCCATTCTTCCTTTCACATGATTAAACATATAGAGACTTGTAACAGAAATATTGGGATTGGAATGAATGAAATACGGATGCAAATGTGTTTCTGTAAACACCGGAAAAAATAGTGAAATAAGTGTGAGAAGAATGTCATGTATTGATAGTAAAGAACATTGTTCCCAGCAATAAAACTGGGAATGTACTGTGCTGTCAAGTGCAGGAGGCCTGGGCTCTAATAAAAGTCACAGTACAGGCATCTCTCCAGCACAGGACCCTGCTTTCTGAGGACGATAAATGACTGCAAGATACTAACACACCATGCACACTAGCACAATTCCTTCCCCTGTTAGGCCAACAGGGAGCTACACGGTAGCCGAGCAGATGTGTTTTTTCAGACATACTCCATACAAGCAAAGCCAGGTAATGAGCAGCAACCTGCTAATACTTACGAATGCCTAAGCAGGCAAGATCCTGTAGCAAAGGACCACCCCTTCTCAACTGTTGACTCACAAAAGATATAAAAGACATGCCAAAGAACCAGAAAAACTAAGTGTTGCTATGCGAACTTACTAGTTAATATCCCTTGTCCCCGGTGGCACGTACGGGTCTTCTCAGCAGGATCACCTAAACACACGTCTTGGTGCACGTGACAGTGAGATGAATGAACTCTGAGAGAATGAGTGTGAGTGGCTAAAACCAGCATATTCAGATTTTGTTAAGTACCATCTTCTTCCATAAGGTCATGCACTGGGGCTTGTTACACTAATTTCACACGTACCCAGGAATTGATGTCTTTCATTCACTGCGTGCTAACAGCAAGGATCTGTGTGTTGTGGTAGGTCACATCTCCTGACCTCTCCAACCATGTGATAGCAGCCATGCCAATGAAAGATGAGTCTGGAAAACATGGTAGCAGGGTGGGCTGGGGCTGTCAGGGTCCAATGATGGAATGTGTTCGAATAATGAAGCCACATGCATTTCCAAATGTCTCAGTCTATTGCACCTACATCATTGCCTTTATCAATCAAATCTGTAATTTCATCAAGAAATGAAATCAGGCTTGTTTGACAAGACCTATTTTCCAGAAACCCGCATAGACTAATATTAGTTATACTCGTATCCTTTAGCTCTTTATTAACTGACTCCCATATCAGCTTTACTACTTTTCTGTTCTTAGGAACACTAAAGGGATGCTAGCCAAGCTGTATCATTTCTGTGAGTAAATAGAGCATTAGTTTTGAAAAGGCTAGTTGTAAATGCTGTAAGTCATGAGAGTAAAATCAGCAAGGGTGAAGAGGAGAGGCAGGGAGCTACTTTGTGATACAAGGTGAGACAAAGCACCATCAGCAGGAAGGTCCGCTGAAGGTTCTGTGGCACCAGTAAAATGATACAGTGCGTGTGTCCATAAGAGGAGAGGAGAGTATGATGCAGAGCAAATTGATTTTAGTGAAAGTCCTAAGTCGGTGGTATTGTTTGTTACACGTTCTGTTTTCAAGCAGTAGGAATGTATGCTGAAGGTGTGAGGGGAGGCAAAAGTGATATTGATGATTCTGTAGAGAAACAACTTTATGATGAGAAGAAAGGCACTAACAATTCTCAGCTATAATGAGGACAGTCTGGGGTGAGAAGCAAAAGAATACTGATGCAGTTCTGTGTATGCCATGCTGGAGTGGAAGTGTGTGTCACGCAATCTGAATGAAAAGCCCATGCCACATTGCTATGATATGGAGCAACTTAAGAAGTTGTTAATGCAAATGTGTCCTGCCATGGGGAGAAAAGCAAGTCTAGAGATTTGACTATAAAAGAGAGGAAGGACTAACCTATGGTAATGAAATGCAAAGTGTCTGATCAAAATTCAGCATGTTAATCTGAATAGTAAATCTTTTATATGAATGTGTCACTTGAGCCCCATAGTATACAAGGTTTTCTTCTTACAGTATGTATTGCCCTTGATGTCCGTTTTAATAGCAGTGTGGTAGCATTTCACTGCTGCCACTTCGTTTGCCTGCTGAAGCTGCATGGAGTCAAATGGCTTTAAAGGTTCCCTGACTACTGGAGGCTCCAGGATGTGTAAGGCAACTGTGATTTGTTAGTACGGAAAGTGTAGGGCCTTTGCATGTGAGTGAGAGTGTGTGATGTTTAACCAGTGGGCAGCGTGTCTGATCTAGTCTCAAAAAAATGAGATTTAAAATAAAAACTGTATTTAAATACCAGTAAGTTTAATGCTCACAGGAACCCATGCTGAGCCGTGGCTGTCGTGGTATCCTCAGCTTATCTCCTTCATGCAGACTTTGACATGTCATATGGTTTCTGAGGAGAAACGCTGTCCTGCAGTGAGTATTCTTGGATTGGCATGCAACAAATTTGTATTTAGAGGGAATATGATACTGATTTCTTGCGTGACCTTGAGCAAACCTCATAATACCACCGTGCGTAGGACAGCTGGTCAGTGCAGGGCAGCTCTACCACCTCCTTCAGTGGTAACTGCACCCTGCATGAAGCTTCTCACTGGTCTTTACCTCTGTTCCCCATTTGTAAAATAGGGATATTCATTACTTCCATTCCTTTTCTTTGTGTGTTTTGACTGTGGTATTTTGAGCTCCTGTACTCTCCACCTGTATTCATTTAGTACATAAACTGTGTCTTACTGTGCTAAGTTGAAGTACTTGTCTGTAATTAACATGATATTAAACGGTACAAATGTCATCGATCTATTGAAGATAACGATGTTCAGTAAGAGATGATAGGAACATCTGTACAATAGCAGTTGAGCTACACTTGTAGAACAGGTTTATTCTAAATTACAAAGAAAACTGAGGATAAAGTCTTCTATTTGTGTCCACGCAAATTTTGTCTGAATTTGTGTCTGAATCGGGGTTTTATTATGAATCTAAACAGTATTTGCCACAGATGGTGCACAGCAATTAACATTTGTTATTGAATCAGGCAATATTCTGTGTATTAATAAATTGGTAATATTTCAGCTGATGATAAAATTCTGAAAGTGGAATCTAGTATAAAATATTCAGATCAAATATTTCTTTCTGTATTTGTGCCATAAACCTCATATAAGAACTTCATGGATTTGATAAGGCTTTGTTTAGAAAAAGAGAAATTAAGGTACTCTGCCAAAATCTGACATCTGGAAAAAACTTTGAAATGTAATCCTTGATGGCTGTTTGCTTTTATGTTATATAAATAATAGGCATAAAATTAATTATTTCAGTTTTAATAAAATGAGACATTTTGATTGATGGGAACTAAATTTTTTTTTACTGGGTAGTTTCTTTAGTCCTTGTTTTCATCTTGCTTGAGAAGGAAAACAAACATAGAAATAATTTTTCTGCTAAATGGAGATTTAATTTCCTTTCCTCACCTTGGTTTTGCTTTTTAGCACATAATTTTCCCATCTGTCTACAGCCTATCAATACCATTAAAAATGTATTGTAAATTGAACTGACAGAAGAAAGTATATTTAGACGCAAGCTATTAGTCTGTGCTTCATTCTTCATTTGCTGCTGCTAGACCACAATCTCCATGCATGATTCCTTTAATATCAAGCATGGTATTTCAAGCATGAATTGACTCCTTTCAGGTTGTTTATATACATAAGGTGAGCAGGATTGGATCTAGAACTGCCTGCAGGTTGGAAACATGTTATATTGAGGGGTGTCTTGTTTCTGTGTCTTTAAAAATGTACTTTCAAAGTTGCTCATTACCAAGACTGCACTGATGAGTATTGAAGGTGTCCCTAAAGTCCTTGGCGTATGCCATGAGTTAGTTTCAAGCAGACTGTTCTAAGGTCTTCAAACGGACAAAACTTTCAAACATGCCAAGCTGAATGTGGCATCCACTTCTCACATTGGGTATTCACTCCGGTTTCAGTGCCACCCATTTAGACCTTGGCTCTCTATGCATGTCATGGGCGGTTGTGCCTTTCAAGAGAAGCGCAGAGAAGGAAATAATGCCTGTTGTGAAACCACTGCACATAAAGACATTCTTCATCCTATTTTCAAGTAGTCAGCCACTGACAGTGAATCTGGGTCAGGCAGTTACTCTGAGCACCACGTTCCCATGACTTGTCTAATATCATCCCAGACCTGCTTGTATAGATGTATCACAGCTGCTGTCACACCCGACTACGTGACTACATTTAAACTTGCCCTTGATCACAGTCCCACCTCTGTTCATTTGTTCTAAGTACATTTTATTCTGTCTTTGTTTGCCTTGGTAAATTTGCTGAGATGTGTGTGTCGGGTTTAGACAAATAGCTCCTAGAGAAATACAATCGCTTACAGTAATCCTTATTCCATAGCAGGTTTGTGTGGCTGGTAGAGTGTGGGGTGTATTCTCAGGAGTGTGACTTTGGTAACACGTCCCAGGGTAGCTGGCAGCTGTCTACAAGAATGGTGCCAGCTGACACAGAAAAGTTATGGACAAAAGTTGGCCTGGTGGTTTGCTCTTTTTTTCATAAAGCAGACACCTCAAAGTTTACATTATAAGTAGTGTGAGCTTTTTTAGAAGGAAATATAAGAAAAGAAGAAGTAAAAGAAGAAAAGTACTGAAGCTGTGCTGAAGCATAGCACTTTTGAGTTCTTTGGAGCTAATTTGCAAAGAATTACTAATTCAAATACTGTTTCAGTTTTTACAGTGTTATTACTCCTTGCATGGACCACATGCTTCTGGCTCATTGTCCAAGATAACTCTGTGAAAGCATCAGTTACAACATTTCTAACTGCAGTCCTAACCCGGTTGATTTTCTCTCAAGCATGAAAGCTCTACTTTCCACCCTCTCCTTCCTTCAGGCCTTTCCTGTGATCGCAAGTGTACCCACAGTACACTTGTGTGTGGTCACACCCTCCTCATGGTTTATCTCTCTGTACCTTTACAGGGTTATGGTGTATATTAGGTCATGGTCTTGTTATGCGGTGATGTACAGGAGGAGCAGACAGTCTCTGAACTTCACCAGGAGAGAATTTGGATGTTACACTGTAGTGTTCCTATTTCTTACTATTTTTTCACTCATCAGTGTGGCAAGGAGCACTGCTGTGTATACTTTATTTCAAAATGTAATTGATAAATATTGAATCCAAAGCACTGGATTTAGTCATTAGCAAGGTAGCTGCATATTTCTGTACACAAAAGCTGTCATGGAGTTTGGTTGCCAACTGCTATTGAGAATGAGGTGATGTGGCTTTTTTAAAGCATAACAAATCACAAAGCTGCAGTGCATAAGGGCTATATTTTTCTATCCATGCTGCCTGCAGTCTTCTCTGTTGTAACGACAGAAATTCATGGCTACTAGCGAACTGACCCGAATAGACTAAAGGATGTTTTTGTTGAAAAGGATGTTAGTTTCCTTTCCACTCGGGCTGCCCCTGCACTGCATAGCAGAAACATGTCATGGGATGTGAGTAGGATGGAGTGATCCTATAAATGACCCCAATAATCACTTTCATAAGTGACTCTGCATTTTCTAACGAAATGACCAATGAAGCAAAAGATATTGAACAAGATTTTCAATTATAACAAATGGAATCTGTGCTGTCTAATCAGATTGTTTTATAGGTGGCTGTTATTCATTGCTAAAAGTTAAAACAATTAAACTTAAGGCAGTCATTGGGCAGATTATATCAAGGAATTACTTCATTTGAAGATTTGGTAGTTTTGGGTTTGGTGGTTTGTTTTTTTTTAATGACTGTCTTTAGTGGAAACTGACAGTATATTGATTTTTCAGATCTGTCTAAAGGTGAAGCATTAATATTGGTGCCAAAACAGCTGCTGCAGGTAGCACTGTTATAGACTTGAAAACCTGAACAAATTTAATATTGGGTCCCCATTGTATGAGACAACAAAGGGAGTAGAAAGTAATTTAGCGTTTTCTTTTCTATTTCTTTTTTCCTTCCTAGCACATCTCTCCTTATCTGCATTTTCTGTGTCTGAGCTGACTTTACTACGTCCTTTCTCCTTTTCTTTCCACATGATCAAAGCTGACTACTTGCCTTTTAGACAAGTGTGGAAGGGGTATCTCTTTTGGCGGTTTTGGAGACTAGGGTATTCTGGAGCAACACTGAGAGTGGATGTGGTCTCCCAGTTCAGTATGCAGTTATTTGCTGAGGCATTATGATCCTGCTTTGAAGAATAAAGCATACTGCTCCTTTGTAACATATTTATGCCATGGATTTGCACTGATGAAGCTACTTTGGTGCAAAAAATCACTATTTCAGCAAACTCTAATGGACCTCATTCTGTCTGTGTTTACCAGTTTGTAAAGTGGGCAACTTAACGTTTGTCTGTCACATGGGAGTGTTGTATGCTTGCTGAAAAGCAACTTTTAAAGCATTTGGAGATCCTTGGATGGCAGAAACTGTAGGGAAACACTGATTCTGTACACTATTTTGCTGGGTTTTCTTTTGTATTTTATGTCCAGTTCAGCACTTACACTGTAACATCAGTGCTTTGCTCCTGAACAACAGCAGGTTTGCTCACTCTTTTGATTGAGAAGTGCTATTTGTATTCTCCATGCATGCACACAAAATGCCTTCAAAAATTAGAACAAAGCCACCTAATTCCAAGTAGATTTAATGCACAGCAGGGCACACTAGGAAGGTGCTTCCACATCTAGGCCAAATGTTGCCAGAATTCCTCAGCAGGCTTTAGTTACAGAAGCGAGGAAGAAAACAGAGTCTGTAGTTCAATTGCTCTTCACTTCAGGCGTGGTCATTTAGAATCACAGAACCAACTAGTTACTGAAGTGAGCATTGAGTCATAGTATGAGCATCCTTCTTAAAGGATAAAAGTTGCTGCTTAGTCGGATGTTTTCCAAAAGTCTTGATGAGATTTGAATGCCTAGCTCTCAGGGAACAGAATACTCCTCCAAGTGGCCTGAAGAGGCCCGGCTGAACACTGTGCTTTCAGAATAACCCGTGCTTTATTACCTTACGCTCCGGCTGGGGATCCAAAGGCGTTTCTTTGGACGGGCCTTTGGCGGAGCTTAAGACTCTTGGGGGAGGGAGCGGCCAGGGAGGCTGCGGGGGGCGGCGCTGTCCGTGGTGCTGAACGCGGCCGGTTGTGCTCAGTCGGGGGTGGGTGGGGGGGTGCCTGCACCCCCCGAGTTCATCGCCCGCAGGTCTCTGCTCTCTTCTTGCCAGTCAGAGCACGGGGATTCGCCTGACGGTAACAAGTGATTGTAACAGAACCCTGTGTGCCAAGAACTGTGCAGAGGCTGGCTCTGGAGCTACCGAGGGATGGCGGCTTCCTCAAACACAGCCGCCCTTAGCTGTTGAGGGGCCAGTCGGAAAATGCAGCACTGCTGCTCCCTGCCTTGTCCGATATCAGCTTGTTCCAGATGAGGAGGAACATTTACACCAGACCACCTGCCCCTTCTCTTATTTCAGTTTGGACACTCTCAGAGGTCACCTACTTGGTGGTCCTCGGCAAGGTTCTTCTGAATTAACTAAATAGTTGTCAATGGGCTGTTTGAGCCAAATGGAACTCTCATGCAGAATTAAAGTAGCCTTCATTTCGTTTTATTTATTTTACTCATGAAGTGAATTAAGCTAAATTAAATTAAAGCCATTTTAATTCCATATGGGACTATCCTCTCAGACATTTAATGTGGCATAACTCGTCCTTCTATAAAGCAAATTTAAATGTATCTTCCCAAGAATCTCAGTGTAAACAGGTCTTTAGTCCTTATCAAGAAAACCTTTATTTGCTGTTTAACAGTATGCTTTGGAAGTGTTTAAGTTAAAATGAACAAGGGCACCAAGTGTTCACCTGGGGAACTGGCATGGGAAAGCAAATGGGCTATAAATTCACATCCTAGTTTAATTTGTAGTACTTTTCCCTCTATATAGAGAAAGCAGGTTTTGTCAAGGTCTGTAAGCATTGTCCTGTGGAATATATGACTATAGGCTCTGCTTAGAAACACAATGATGACAGGTTTGTAAAGCAAAGTTGGGATCTGAGGCCTGATTCAGCAGGGAACACTGTGCACATGCTTAGCTTTAAATATAGAGGTAGTTTGATTGACTGGTTAAGAATTGTGCTGAATCAGAGCCAAAGCGCCGTGGCTTTATGTGACATTTATATGGCTTCAGGATACAGATGTTCAATGAAAACTCCAATGACAGTCTTCCTTAATAATGCACAAGTCCCAATTTTTCTTCAGAATTAATATCAGTCTGGATGATACAATCATTCTGCAGATTTGAGTCCTGGCTGTATAAGGACTTATATTCAGGATGTAGCCTACTGATAACAGCTTTATTACAGGCAGCAGGAGCATCGGGCTGTGACCCCTTTTTTTAATTAAAGTTGTTTGTCATTTATTAAGGCTATTTTAAAACTATTTTTTAGTTTTCTGGGAAAACAGTGGTGTGCTTTCCAGCAAGTTTAATTTAGTTATCTTTATATATGTACAGCTTTTACTACAAGAAGCCTCTCTTCATCATTAGGAGGTAAAAACATGAACAACACTTATCATGAAGTAATGCAAAGCTGTTGATGTAATTTATTGCAGTCACAGTTTAATATTTTCTGGGCAAGTAATGGTACAAAAGGATCACTGGGGAAGGCTATGGGAAGTCATGCAGTACCTTATAATCAGTATGAAATTCACACATTTTTGCCACTGTAAAGAAATCCTCCACCACTAATCCTCTTTTTAGTTTTAAAACTAAAAATAACTTTTTTAAATTAAAAAGAGCATCTTTGAAGGTGAAAAATAACCAAATGAATAACTGTAAGGATTTACCTAAGCAGTTGAAAATCTCTAATATGAGTGACTGTTCCCCTTCAGTGTCATTGGAATAGCACAGAAAACATCCAGTTTGTGCCCCTAACATTCCTGCAAAATACTGCAAAGCAACTGCAAAAAACACAGTTACCTCACATATGAGTGATCTGTCAGCGGAGCTTTAGGAAACATGAAGTATACTTCAAGAAGGAAGAATTTTATATAATGCATATATATTATTTGATACTGATAGATACGTTCTTTTTTTCAAGTCTGTGGACTGAGGTTACAGATACATTTGAATATGCTGAAAAACCTTAAATAGCTCAAAGTTAATATCCTAAAAGAAGTATCTCAGTAAACAGGGAGAAAAAACAAATGACAAAACAAGTGTATTTTCCTAAGAGCTTGAAAGGAGTAATTATTTTTTTTCCCTTGTAAAAAGTTATCTCGATTGTAATTGCAAACTTGCAATGGGTTTCTACACAGATGTATAAAGTAAATTTTGGAAAGGAGAAATGCATTATATATATATTAAAATATATATATACAAATATATATATATATAAATCTATTCCGTAAGAAATAATGTGCTTACTGAAAAGTTAAACATAAAATTGAAACAGTTTGGTCCTGGCCAGGTGTAATTTTCCTCATTTGAGGCCTAGGTGAAAGCCAGGGGTTTGAATCTGTAAATGCTGAAGTGCATGAGCAACTTGCATCTGTGTTTCACACTTGGAACTCACTGGAGAGTGTGTGGTATGCAGAGATGCTCACGTGGATGAGCATTTGCAGGCCACCAGGGCAGGTCTTACACAACAGTGATGCAGCAAGTGTTCGGAGTGCACTAGTCCAGCCCTCCCCCTTTTCCAGCTTCAGGGATTGCGGCTGTGCCACAACTGCTTGTCTTCGAGTTCTTACCCCAAAGCATGTATCAAAGCATTTTTGATTGCTTGTATCCCTGTAAAAGAGGAGCTAGTGACTTCACTTATGCATGTCAAGAGGCAGGAAGCAAGGCGGTAGAGACAGAGGTAAAACAGGACCTCGAGGTGGGCTGAGGCAAATTGGGATTAATGCTGAGCTGTGCCTCTAAATCTCACTTAAGGCCCTGTATTGTGTAAGGTCAGCCCTACCCTACAACCTGTTCTAATATTTCATCGTTAAGTAAATTGATGTAACATTCATGTCCTTCCTATAAAGGAAATTCTACCGTGGGAACTATTACAGCTTTTTCCTTTAACTACTTTGTTCTGTGTTTTAGTACAGGACTATTTTAAATTAATGATCTTCTAATTTGTAGTTGAGGCACTCAGTGGCTGTAAGTGATAACATCTCCACAGTGCAGTTAATGTTGTTTCTTTGTGTACATAAATACTTCACAAATGCATTTTTCTCCAATATAAATTGAGATCTAATAGGCTAAACAGGATCATTTCTGTATATTACTTAGCAATGCATTCCAGGTGCTTGAAAGAAATTTGGGGAGGGTGAAAAATTTCCACAAATCATTCATATCTTAGGATTTCTGTTCAGTTCTCCAGTAGACCTAATACTCGGTTAGTAGGAAATGTCAACATGTTTTTGAGTATGGATTTAGCTATTTGGGTGCAAAGACAGTGAACTAATTTGGATTTTCTGTATTTTTGATTTATTTAATACAGGTTCAGTTAGAAAATTCTGATGAAAAACATATCTGGAGGTTAAGAAAAAGTGAGGCATGATTCTCTTTATGTTCCAGTATAGAACATTTTTGCTATAATGGTGTGAAATCAAGAATTACAGGAGTGATTTCTGTAGGGGGCTTTTGTTTTTCCAGTGTTCAAGAGGACATTTTAAAGATTCTTGGTGGAGAATCTCTGCACTTTTGGGAAATAAGGCCCGGTAAAAGGTGGGTTGCACTGGAGAAAAAACTATGAGCTGTCTTGGAAATCTTGGTCTCTGGAATTACAATCTCCCATTAAAAAAAATGGGATAAGATCTAACATTTTCTGGGGTTCAAAAAAGCTGTGTGATAAATGAATGCTAGAGAGTAAACTTCATGTAAACTTCATATCTGTGCTGTTAATAGATTGTTTGTCTTATTAATCCATCCACAAGGAGAGAAAAAAAAAAACAAAACCAACAAACGTGGTTACTAGATGGGTTTTGCTCTTTTAGATGAAGCCCTAAACTTTTAAAGCACTCTCTGAGACATTTTTATGCATGTCTTGATTGTTATCCCTCCATCATTTATGCTATAATGCATTACTGGAAGATCTGGAGTAAATTTAATTTCCTTACCAGCTGCAGTCTTTTCCTTTTGGCACAGAGTGATTATGTTTGCCTGTGTTTAGAATAAGAATAGAAAAAGCTTTTCACAGGGCTTCTCAGATCTGTGGTGTTGTACAAAGAGCTGAAGTAGAAACTTGTCATGGGAGACACCCTGTGAGATGGGAAACGAGACATTCTGCTACAGCAGCAGAGTTCCTGTTCTGCAGTGACATTGCAAGAACTCTGAAGGAAATAACTTCTTTTTGCCAATACTGGGAATATAAACCATATTAATACTGCGGGCAAGATCACTGAAACTCTTAACAGTGAGAGAACAATCTGGGATATTTTTTATCAAGTCTTCATCTGGGGTGATGTAGTTAAAAGACAGCAAAAAGCTTGATCAGCAGTTCAGTGTCACAGATGCGATTACCAAAAGCGTCAGGCTTAGCAGTGCTCTCGTTGAAGTCAGCAAGTATTTTCTCAATGACATTATGGGTATGGGGAACTTGCGTGTTTTAAATAAGCAGTTTGCAAATGCATGTCCCATGGGTGCATTTCAGAGTGTCACTGCAAGAGCTCCATCATACACTGCTCTTGTAATTTCTTTTGATTGTACCATGCTAATGTTGGCTGTTCTAATATGTGGGGTAGGCATACTCCAGTATTGCTATTAAGTCTGCTCTGTTACTCATTAGCATTTATCTAAGTCCCCGGTATGACTGCATCTTTAGGAGTGGTTTTGCACCATGGATGTTTGTTTCCCTGACCTTTATGTACTGTAGAAAACCCCTTAGAAAAGAACGGAAAAGATGAACACAGCATGATAACAGCAACAACTCAGCAAGCTTCATTCTTTCCTAAATGCAAATCAGCGCAAACTTAGACTAATTAAATTCTGCAGTTAATGACAGACTCTACAAGCCTGATTTAGCAGATCCTCTAATGAGACCCTTGGGGCTTGGAAAACAGAAGCATGCTGCCCTCTGAGGTTATTAAGGCATAGCACCGTCTTCACCTAAGACTGTGGAGTGACTACTGCCACTGCAGAGTGGGAGGCCAGGGCACCCGATAGCCAGCCCAGGTTTCCTAGGGCAAGTAAGAGCTAGAAGAAATAGTAGGGAAGCACAACACCCTGTCATTGCTCCCCTAGTTATTGCCCACTTAGCCTGAGAGATGAAAAGTTTTCCAAGGAAGAAAAATCAGAGTGTTTGGGCCTTTTCCAGTACATTATGCAACAAAAGATTCTTGCTTTTTGCCTGTAATCAGAAAGCTAATAACAAATGTGTTTTCATTTGCATTTTTGAGCTTTGAAAATTATTTGTGCACTGTTCAGAGAAAGATGCTTTTGATTTTTTTTTACCATGCAGTTTGGTGTGATTTGTTGGACATCTGTAACCAGTACCATTTTTGGCACATTTGACATGTTTGGAGTGTGTTGCCAAAAAAGTTAAATGTGGGGAAAGAATTAGTGCCATGTTTTGCATGTTGGAAAGATTCCATTGTACACATAAGCAAAGGCCTTGAACTTTCACTCTGAAGTCAGAGTTAACACTGATACCTGCAAGCTGTGAAAAACCGTGACATGGAAAGGCATTCTAGGGATTAACATGCAAATAAGGGCACAAGTCTTGTGGTTTGTTTCCGAATTCCCACATTCAGTACTGCTACAATAGACTTTTGAAAGTAGAGCAAAGCTTGCCCACAGGATAGGTTTATAAGATCACTACAGAAGCTTATTCACTGCTGTTAGATCTTAACACTCTGATGCGCTGATTTGACTTCTGTGCTAGGATCCAAATTCTCTTTCAGCACAGCTCCATTTTCACAGGAAAGCAATGTCAGAGCACTGTCAAGTGTAAGGTTTGGGTGAAACAAGCTAGCTGGTTTTGTTAAAGTGAGCTGTTTCTCTTAGCTGTGTGTACTTAGAAAAACAAACCCAGACAAAACCCCTTCAAACTGAACAATCGGATAATTTGCTTCTGAGCAAAGAAAGCATCTCCTGAATGCCTGGCAGACCACCACGTTGTGTGATCCCTTCATGACTCTTCACTGACAGGCTAAAAATCTTCTTTTTTGCCAAGTTCCCATAATCTGCATCTGGGAGGAGATAAAATAAGCATGTACAGTGATACTCCATTGCTTGGCTAGTGCTTAGTGTCCCCATTGGGTCAAAGTGAGTATTTGTTCATACGGGTGGCTGTTTACTAGTTTGACAATGGTTTGTAGAGCATCTGGCACCGTAGGGCACAGACCGAAGTGAGGCCCTCAGATGCCCCAGCCCAGCAGTGACTGCCATAACCTTTTTCCTGCTGCCACATCTTCTGAGAGAGAAAGAAGATGCCAGGCTGAAGTGGACATTTACACATTCACTGTGGTTCAAAAATACATCTAATTTTCAAAGAGTAACAAGGGAAAGAACAAAACATTGAGGGTGGAGGACAAAGCAGGAATCTCAGTGTTACTCAGCATTAAGCATTTTACATTCAGAACTGGTTTTGGTGGAAAGGAAGTGATGTTGGTGTAAATTTAAATATTGGCAGTTTCTCTTTGAGTGAAGGTTTTTCTAGGAGAGAGGACTAGTAATAAGGAGGGGCACTCAAAGGTGTTCTAAGGATGCAGATTGGGAAAGGATTCTTTGCAGATGGAGAATTAAATTTGTGCTTTTCTGAGTTATCTCACTACTTCTGTTAAAACAAAAGCAAACCTGGGTCTGTTGTCTGGAAAAAGGTATGAGACTGGATGGTGCAAATTAATTTCTCATCCTCCCAAGCCCAATTCCCTGCAAATCTTTATTCCCTTGGTCTGTTTCCTCCAGTCTGTCCCCAGCGTTATGGATAAAGATGTTGAGTCCATCTAGTTCCTCACTTGCCTCTTGTGTTTTGATTGTGGGATTTGTTCCATTCTTCAACCACAGGTCCTTACTCATCTCCACTGCTTGTTCTTGAGCGATTGGTGTATTCTCTAGCGTGATGGTGGATGATATCCTTCCCCACCGCAGCACAGGGTGCCAGGGGCTGGGAGTCCTGAGGAGCTGCCTAGTATGTTGGATGCTGCTGGGAGAACTTGTTTTGAGCTCAGTAAAATTCTCTTAACTAGTGAGCCTGACTGAACAGCTAAAGCAAAAATGTTGTGAGATGTGGGACATGATATAATCATTGCCTTTAATTATGAATGGCTGTGTATGACTTTAGTGCACTAAAGTTACAGACCAGAACATGGCACTCAAAGCAGAATAAACACATGGTAACTGCCCCCAAAAAATCATAATGTAAGATTTACAATCCAGCTGGCTGCAAAAATTTGGAATCTGGAAATTGACTATGGTATCAGAAAAAAAGTTCACAAGGAAATGGGAAATCATTACTCTGAAGGCAGATGAGACCTGAGCAAATTTAGGTCTAACAAGAAATCTACCAGTTTGGAAGTAGTCATCTGGACGTAAATTATATTTTTTTTAAAGCAGGTTTTGTTAATATAGTGGTTGATTATATATTCCCTGTGTCTGGTCCTTATTTGTTGAAAATACTTTTTTTTTCTTTTAAAAAGTTCTTTTCCAAACTTTCAGTTTTTCAAAAATATTGCAAGTTTTACAAATAATCATGTCACTGTGACTACTAGCAAAATGAGTAATATTTACTTATAGATATCTGTCATGTTAGTATCAAGGTCTACTTTCATGAATGGAAAATGTTGAGAATGACTTTCTCTTTTCATAAAACATTTAAATATTGATTGATAAATGTGTGTATATGTACATGTATTTTCTGAGTCTGTTAAAAACATCTCAAAAAGAAACCATTTCAGTATTTCAAAACCATAATTTCATTTCTCAGCCAACTGTCTGATGAGATAGTTTGGGTACAGACAATGCTAAAGAAATACATCATTTCTCTAACACAGCATTAATGTCTAATTTTCAGCATTTTCAAGTGGCAGTTGAATTTTTTTTTTCACTACAATTTGTCTTACAAGGTTAGGCCTCCTGCTGGGGAGTAGAGTGCTGTATCACTGGAGGTAGCGGTCAAAGCAACGTGCTTGTTTTTTCTTTTTTATTCTTCTTCCCTTTCCTTCGTGATAAGGAATAAAGCATCCTTAAGGACCTGGCCTCCACTGGGAAATCTAAGTGTCCCACTCGTTCATCTACAAATCATGAACTATCAGCTGGCACTGGTGTTTTAATCCACAATCCTGAGTAACCCTGCTGAGAGCGGGCACAGCAGTAATGGCCCAGAGGTGATGAAAATTCCCAGGTGTAGTCAGAACTAAAGGTTAAGTGGTGTTCTCTCATTGTGGCTTTTAGGACTATCAGAGCTTTAGTTTGGGGTTTTTTTGTTTGGTTGGTTTTTTTGGCTCAATACTGTGATCTAGGTCCTCTAAAGACTCTTGCAGCCATGTCCAGCAAAAAGAGGGGAGGATGAGGATCTGATTTTCGCAGCATAATAGATTCCAGGAAACCAGTACTAGCTTAGAAGATGTTTCTTATAACTGGGAAATTTTATTATTATTTTTTCATAACTTACTGGAATAATAAATTGATGTGGGGTAACTTGTGAAGGAGAATGGTGTAAAGGAGACACTTGGGACAAAATAACCAATTCTAAAGGCCGGAAGGACTAATTTCGTGGGCCTAGTCTTGGCATACTATAGCTGTGTAGGCAGTGCTGAGAATTGCCAGTGAAAGAGAAAACACAAAGCTTAGGAGCTACTGCAGAGTTGCTACAGGGTAGAGACAAACCTTACTCACTATTCTCCAGTAATGCTTTGTGTGGCCAGTCCTATTCCATAACCAAATTGTCATTGTGTGGTTTTTAGAAATTAGTGTCATGGTCCTCTTGACCTAGTAAGGGAGGATGTTTCAGTGTGGTAAGAAAGGCTGAGACAGATCTGAGTGAACAAAGACTAGCAAATTCATAAGAATGATACAGACAGGGCATGTCGGAAGCAGGATGGTTTGATGCTTCTAGCTGGAATTAGTTACCTAAACTGAGGGGAACTTAAAAAGTCTAAACAAGGAGAAGAAATGTAAGACACAGGAAATTTTTACTACTTTCCTGTTTTGCTCCATGTGCTTCATCCTTTTGGGGAGCTGATTAAATAATGCTTCATGGTGGACTTCTAGAGCCATTTTAATCAGCTGACTGTTCAGATATCCCTTGAGTAGAAGAGCTTAGAGATGTCAGATGCAGTTACTCTTGTTGCATTGAGAGTGCTAGAAAATGGAGGAACAAGAGAGACAGTGGATGATCCCAATGTAGTTGAAGCAGGTGGTTCTGCTCGGAGTGTGGTGCAGAAATCCCAGCCTGTCATCTCAAATATAAATTAAAGAAAGATTCCTGGGGCTCTCTGACACAAGTCTCCTGGGGGCATGATGCTGTCTTTGTCTAATAAAAGCCTGTCCTCAGTAGGGTGAGTGAAAACTTATTCCCATATTTTTTTTTAATGAACTAGCCTCAAACCTGGTACCCTTGTTCCGTAGAAGCTTGAAGAGTTTAGGGAATCAATGTAAATCTGGATTTTCTTTTTACATCAGAAGTGTCTAAAAGTTCATCTGACTTCCCTTTGTGATTTCAGCAATTCAGATGTCTTTTTGAACTTGGTTCCTTTTCAACAGGAGTTACTCGGTTCTTATGGTATGCTGATTACACATTAGGAACAACTTTGAAATGTGCCGTGGGCAAAAGGTCACCAGACTACCAATTTATGAAAATCACTTAAATCATTCCTGTGAGGAATTCAGTTTAGATTTCAAGAAATTAATTACTTTTAACTAGATACAATTAATTTTAGCCCATTTTGTAAAACAGAAAAGGTAATTCCTTAAAAGCATTGAATTTCCGTGATATTTCTTGTCCACAGAGATAAAACTGCTTTTCAAAGGAGAATAAATGACTTCATTCCAGTTATTCAACAGGGAAACTAAGTCACCAAAGAGATGACCTGAGCAAGACACATACCAACAAGCCATCTACAGTGGGAATGTCTCCATTTGTGTTAGTTATTCTGGGCTTCCCTTATAGCCAGTGGAGAGAAATTGGCATGTTCAGGGTATAATTCCTCTGACCTATTTTAGGTACCTACATTAGAAAGAGAGGAATCTTGCCTCACGGGCTGTTAGCTGTCAAGGAAGCTGAGGATGGCCAGTTCAGAAGTCTACAGTATCTACATTTGGTCAGATAATTCCTGTTCTTTATAAGTATTTCATTCTCTGGAGTGATTTGTTGCAGTGTCTTAGTTTCCCTTTATGGATAGTGAGCGCTTAGCCAAGGCCCACTGGAATCTGATGTGGAGGATGGCCAAAAATAAACTGTGGTAAATGGCTGTCTGCCAATAGGTATCTCTAAGTCAGGGAATGGTTCCCCTGTCTCTCTTTGCGACCCTCCACTTTTCAAGGCCCAGAGGTGAATCTGTGATACAGCTGATCACTATGTGAACCTCAGGGTGTCTCTTTGCCAGGAGGTCTGTACTGGGAGTGTTAGACAGTAGCTGGTTTATCAATTATCATTTTTGTATGTAGTCATCACTTACCATTTTCCTACTCTTAAGAGGTTCCCACTCCTTGCAGAAGAACCTGATCATCTTTACTGGAGATCTCCACTTGAAGTTTTGATTCAGCGTTTGCAACAACATAGGCGATGGTGGGAGGAATACGGGGTGATAGTGACAGACTGGTCAGCTGCATTCTCCACTTACGCATATCCAAGTACTTCTGTGCTTCTTCCCTCCTCCATCCCACATGGGAAATTTCTGACTCCTGAGGGGCAGTTTGAATGGCTGCACTCCCAGCAAGGCATTTTGCAGTCCAAGTCAGTCTGGAACTCTCTCCCATGCTCCCCCTCTCTGCTCTCATAGCTGCATGGTACTTTGCCTTCCCTTGCTCAGCAGCAGGGCTCATGTTCAGTGAGATGAGCTCACTGATCCAGCTGAAACTGAATCTTATTTTCTTTTGCTGGGTGTGGCTGGTTGAATGAGCTGATCTGATTCACTGAGCTACAGCATGACATCTGGGCCAACATGGAGCACACAGCAAAGAGGCTGGAGAAAGAGCTCTGTTTAGTGTTGGTATGGTGTTAGAGGAGCTTAAACATGGCTTAATGAAGGGAAAGGGGAACCTTCTGTGTTTAAAGGTGATAATTGGTTTTGTTTCTTTTTTTTTTTTTTTAAATGTACTTCAGTAATGAACTAGTAGTTGTGCTTGCAAGGCAAAATTAGCAGTGACGATATAAATGGATGGAACTGGCTCAGTTCACAGTAACCCACGTGGTATGTACGGTGCAGCGTAGTGCAGTGTGGCAACAGCCTGGGTGGCTGTGTGTGCACTACCTGTGCATATGCTTCAGTTTCCTGCCTGTTTCTGAGAAAAAAGTTTCCAAAGGAAGAAGGAAAAAGGCAGGAGCTGCCAAATCAGTGAGCAGTATGGCTGCCTTGGAACCAACCAGGGTGAATGCTGACACATGCATCAGTGGTTAATTGGTCACTGTAGCAATGCAGGGTAATAATCAATGCTGCAAGAACTTTTTCATTTTCTGCAAGTGAAAAGCGGTATCGATAGAAAAGATTAATTATACTTCTGTAGCTACATGGGTCTTAATTTCAGAATAAACATTATTTCAGAATACAAGTTATTTTATTCCAGATTAGAGTATTTGTACTGGAACAATATTAATTTATTTCTACCCATGTATTTTTTTTTTCTGCTTTGTAGACACAGCAGTTAATTTCCCCAGTAGCTGAATATTGAAATGGGTTGGCTTTGAAGCCGAAATGCAGCTGTAAGTGAGATGTGATACAGTGTGAAAATTGATCTGAATGTCACACCTTGTGTCATGTAAAGGACACAGGTACCTGTTAGTACCTGTAATGTCCTACTCCTCAGCCCCAGGCATGATGGAGTAATCACTCTGAAAATTATCCAGAGCAGAGGGCCATCTCAAACAATTTGCTGAAAATCAGTTCCTGTGTAGATGTTCCTGCTAAGCAAGTACCTCATTTAAGCTTCATGCTGATTAAGGAGGTCTTTCTATATAAAAGGATATTAAAATGAGGTTGTTAATTTTTTTTTTCTTGTAGATTTAACATTTTGTCTCCTGGGAAGAACTTTATTGTTATCAGTTTCATTTGTTAGGAAGTAATAAAGTTGCATTTCTTACACAGTAACCAAGGAGAGAGCCCTGGTATCTATGAGACTACGGACACAGAGGACCGGCAGCTCTTACCCTAAAAGCATGTGGTCTGTGCGAGAGAGATTGTGAGGAATAGGTCAGGAGTCCGTAGCTTAGGCTTCATACAGGCATTAAGACAGTCTCATGTGCACGGAGCAGGGCAGTGCACTTTCATAATAGCTTCTGGGACATTTTACAGTGGTTCTGCTTATTCAGCTGGGACTCAGCTATAAGCAAGGCAATGGAATAGGTGTGAAGTGAAGCTTGAGGGCAGAAGATGTGAGAGGCAGAGGTGGAGAGAGCTTGAGCACAGAGCATATTAGTACACAGTGGAGGAAGTCCAGGCAGCACAGCAGGTGTTTCTGTGAAGAGTCAAAGGCTCCTCATGTATTTTCTTCCACAGTTGTTTGTACTTTATAGGGTGTCTGGAAAACTCCCTGCAGCTTTTCCTGGTAATCTTTGCTGGAGAAGGGGACGCCAGCAGGACTTCGCAGTTTGATAAACCATCCTCTTCTCAGTTTCTGGACCAGAGGAGAAAGAAGTTGTCCTCACTGGACATCACATTACTGTCCCTATCTTTCTCTGATCCACCTCCCCATCTGATAATAAGAAATTCTCAAGTAACATTGCTACTGGCTTACTGATAAGACAGGGGTTTGCTTCTTGCTCACTACAGCAGTATTTCTATCATTTCAGCTTTCACCAGTTGTAACAGAATTTTATGGAATGTAAAGATGTTGGTAATGTCAACAATGTTAGTTCTATGTAATTTCATGGGTAGCATCCTCTTTCTAGAGAGAACAGACAAAAGAGGAGGTTGGAAAATAGACCTGTAGGTGTTAAGTGAAATTGAGGGAATCACTGAGGTGTCCCAATCAAAAATAACAGAATTTTTTTAATTCAGACTGACATGACACCTTCTACCATCCTGTTGAAAACATGTGCTGCAAAACGTGCAGCAGCATCACAGCTGATTCTAGAATGAGATTGCAGAGCAAGAAATACTAAGCCTGAATCCCAGTTCCGACAGCTATTCCCACTGACCTGGATGATAATTTCTGTCCTGCCATATTTGCTTCATTCTAGGGCAGTGTGTGACTCCCAACAACCACACGCTGCCCCATACCCCTGCATGGATCATAGCACTTATTGCCGTGAACTCTAAATAATAAGCTCATGTACTGCAAGGGAGGGGGTCTTAAGCATGACATTTTGTCCCCAGCCCTGATAAGGTTGGTTGGTCCACCCCAATTCAAATGATCAATTCAGGGGGAAAAAACAAGACATCATCGTTAACCTCTATATCCCTGTTCCCACACAGTGGCAGAGGAATAAAAATTGAGATTATTAGACAGGTCTGTATCAGTAATATTTATTGCCTCAGGACTTCACATTAATGCAGGTAATAAAATGCATATCAATACTGGCTCACATACAGCTGTGCATAAGAAGACTGTTCTGAGAGAGGGGACAGTTTCTCATTCTTTTCTAGAAAATGTCAATGAAATCATGAGCTTGGTGAGACCTTATAGGTATGTCTGTGGTAAAAATTATAAACACTGACAATTAGGGCTGTATTTAATTGAGCTGGGATTCTCTGGTAGTTTAAATGCAAAGTTGTTTCATGCCAGTGACTGTCACCAGAAAGGATCTATCTTGTTTGGTGATAGTGTATTGAAAAGATGGATCCCTTAGCCATAAAGAAAACTGCAAATATCACTTTAAATCTTTGAAATGTGAGATAAACCTTAACTGATGTGAGCTTTCATTCTCCCTGCCTATTGCAACCCAGGGAACAAGTTGATAATACCACTACCTACATGTCACCTCACTGTCAAAAGCAGCTTCTGATAGGCATCTAGCAGAAGGCTTTTTTATTCTCTGGAGTCTATGGTATAGAAAAGATGTTCAGTGTTACTCTGTACAGATGCTTTTCTGAAGTGTGTTAGTCTGGGGCTGGATTTCAGCATTTCTATGTGAGAGAGAATATCTGAAAGAAATGCAGTGTTCACATAGAATTGTAGAATCATTTAGATTGGAAAAGACCTTTGAGATTGTAAAGTCCAACCATTAACCCAGGACTGCCAAGTCCGTCAGTAAACCATGCTGCTAAGCACTGCATCTATGTATTTTTTGAACACTTCCAGGGATGGTGATTCCACCACCTCCCTGGGCAGCCTGTTCCAATGCTTGACCACCCTTTCAGTAAGGAAATTTTTCCTAATATCCAATCTAAACCTCTCTTGGTACAACTTGAGGCCATTTCCTCTTGTCCTACTGCTTGTTATCTGGGAGAAGAGACCAACCCCCACCTGCCTACAACCTCCTTTCGGGTAGTTGTAAAGAGCAGTAAGATCCCCCCTGAGTCTCCTTTAGCCTAAACCACCCCTGCTCCCTCAGCCGCTCCTCATAAGACTTGTTCTCTGGACCCATCACCAGCTGCATCGCCCTTCTCTGGACACGCATATATAGTCTTTTAATGAAATGGATCTCTCGATGATAAACCTCTTTGCTATTATAAAAGGTATCTTTTAGAAGAGTATATTGAGAAAGAAGCAAACATTTGATCAGCAGAGTCTTACACCACTACCTTAAAATCTTTTATTAAGATATATAGTTTCTCTAGGCAATCCAGGGATGACATAAATTTCTTGTTAATTATGGAGTTTGAGGTCTGGATAAACATTGGGCAGTAATTGCAAGGTATTGTAACTGAATATGTATATTACTTTTACACCTGTATTTTACTCTGAGAACATGCTTAAATAAAGTCTGTGCTGAGGAGGCTGCACAAAGTGATTCTTCATTTTTATTGGTGTGTTGTTTTTTGTTTGGTTGGTTTTTTTTAATTAGTACATATTGGCCAAGTTATGATTGTCTTGGTTTTACCTCTACAACTATAAAATAATTGTGCCACTGAAAAAGCAGTTGTGACTCTTGACTCCATGAATTTTCTTAAGCAAGCTGGGAAAGGGGTATATACCTACCCCAAAATTAGAAAATTTATAAAGAAATATTCATTCATCTGTTTACTGATGTAAGCAGGTCATCAGCTATAGCCAACAAGGCAAAATTGTGCAAAGGTTCCTGTAACAGAGTGCAATGCTCATTAGCACAGAGACCCACCGGTCAGTTATGCCTGGGGTATTATAGCAAAAATGGTTTGAACTTCTAGAACTCAACAGTTCTACAACATTATCCTGTTCCTTTGAGTTGTATGTACTGAATGGAATAATTAGGTCAGTAATCAAGTGCTGAACCTTTGCTGATGGGTAATAATCCACTTTCTGGTAATGGTTGACCCCTGCGAAGAGTCAGCATGAGTTGCATTCATTAACAAGATGAGAGACTGCAGATTGATAGGAACTTACACTTATTACTGTAAAACAATAGACTTATTGTAAATTGCGTGGGCTAACAAATGAGACAGCAGGAATAAATTGATGCTTGGGCGTTTTGAGATCTCTTGATGGAAACCCCTGTATAGCATGAACAATAAACTACACTTCTTCGCTTTTAGCTTCTCTACAGGAAAGCAAAACAGACCAGTATAGCAGAGAAAAAGCAATGGATGTTCACTAACTGGTTGTTCATGGTACACATTGGTATTTAAATTATTAGTCTACACAAATAATCTATGGCAAAGATCAAGAGTGGTGACAGAAGGCATAAATAACATGCTTGGTAAGCAACTGACCTCCTAGAAGCAGAAAAGAAAATCAATAAACTGTAGCTGGTAAAATCATATATATGCTTAACTTACAAAAAGTATATCTAGGACCTCCTCTGAGTAAGGTCTGAGAAGCTCCATGCCAGGCTTTATGCTTCCACTGTTCTCAGAGGTATGCAACATACTGTCTATTATAACTTCTAGCAAAGAACTGCCAGGAAGTTTGGGACAGACTTAGATATATGAGGTTACTTTCTTGAATCCTGTGTTATCACTCAGTTTTTCCAAGGAAGGACCGGGGTGACATCCCTTTGTAGATTAAATGCCAGAAGGGACAAGATCACACCCAGAGAGAAAGTTCTTTGTTGTGGACTGTGGGGTAGGAACCTCATATTTATAAATATTTTCAAAAAGAAAAAAAGGGGGGAAAAGATATATTTGATGGAGGTTTTACAGGCTCAATTTTTTGACTCCAGTCATAGAGGAAATATCTGAAGCAAAAAATAATTAAATATTGATTATGGAAAAAATATACACATTACCGAACTTTGTACTGTTTTGTAATTGGGACAAATTCCAGGAAGGAAAATTGTACTATAAAAGTAAAACCACAGCAGCAATTATAAATGAAAGCAAATAGGAATAAAAAAAATGTTGCAGAAAAATCCCCAGCAACGCAAAATGTTTCCATTCATTACGTGAATTTTCTGCTGACATCATGGAAAGAGGACTAGGAGCAAAGGTGCAAAGTTTGACAAAAGATGTTACTTAAACTGTCAAGACAGTTTTGATGGGCCTGTCAATGCTGCGTAGATACCTAATCTCACATGTGATGCCAGGGCCACAAATTTGAGATAATTTATTCATGGAGAATTAATCTGCCAGTGTCAAATGTTTATTATGAGAGTTCCTTTACTGATACATGGCCTCAGTACAAAACACAGAAATCTACTCAGTGAAAATATCTTTAACACATTTTGGCAGTAAACACCTACATTCATTCATAACAAGAAAAAACATCTTCTTGGTCCTTGCTATTGATTGGTGATGTTCCTTCAGGGGGGTGAAATCCAGGTTCAGTGGGGGTGAGCATTCTTGATGCTTACTGTGTCCTATGTAAATCTGTTCCTGAAAGGTTCTTGTAACTGTGATCCAGTGCACAATAAGCTGCCACAGGCACTTGGTGGAACATGAAGCCTGAAGGACTTTTACGCTGCGTATCATGCTATAATGTTGTGTTTTAGATGGGATGAGATTATTCAAGTGGCAAGCTTATGCAACAGTGTATTTTCAAGTCAGCCAAAAGTTGTCAATAAATTTGCTCTGAAACTGTCAAATCACTTTGAACCCCAGAAAGGGGAAAGGAAGACTTGTAAGTCAAAATGTTTTGCTTTAGCATCTTCCAAATGAAATATTTTTACTTTTTCTCTCAAAACAGCATTTTGCTTTGTAGTTAAACAACATTTGCTTACTTTCTCCAAAGCACAAAGGTGATATGTGTTTAATAGAAGCAAAATTAATGTTTTCTGTTATTTCTTTATAAAGATACAACAGCCAACTTTTTGCCTAAAATCTTCACGTTCATGCTCTCCATTTCTGTCTGGTAAGTCACTAGTGAAAAATAAGAGGTTCACACAACTCAGGTTTTATTCTTGGCAATACCTCCTGTTCTCGTTGAGGTCAGTGGAAAACATTTCAGGGTAACAGTAAAGGACAGGGTTAGATAATGTTTTCGTCTGCCCTAGAAACGTAGAGGTTACCTGTTGGAGTTTATCAGAACTTCTTGTTCCTTTCAAAGATGGCTGGGCTAACCTAATTTTTAGATTCAATTTTACCTTCTTAGAGGAGGAAGAAATTACAATAGCAACAAACCATTGCTTTCAGCAGGGTTATGAGCTCATCATGGTGATTCCTGAAGTTTGGAAGACTCATAGGTCTCAGTGAGAAGCTTGAAGGGATCAGCTTCATTCAGAGGGTGCTCTTAATGGATGTGGAAAACTTACATCTATCTATTCAATGACTTTTCCAGGTGGAGGTGGGAGAAACTTAAGATGATGAAATGGCTACATGCATTTCCTGAACTCTCAAAGCATGATTCTTCTTGTCACGAATGATGTGGTTCACCTTGTTTAAATAAAATCTCATGGTGGCATTAAATGCAGAATAAAGAAGATAATATAAAGAAAATTAAGAAAAAAACCCAACCCTTCTTTTGTAGGAAGTTGTCTTTTCTGTTTTTTTTAAAAACATTTGTAGTGTCAGGTCTCTCATCCCTCTGACTTTGGGTGTACTTTTCCTTGTCCGCATTAATTTTGTATGTTATTTAATCTAAAATACTCTGTGATTTCACGTCTTCTTAAGAGTCTCTAGGGGATATTTGCATGTTTTGTGCTTTGGGGAGATGGCCTTTAATTTGGACATCACCACATCACCAGTCTATCACAAAAAACATCAGAGCAGTATTGCCTCATCAGTCATGTTATTATGCAGAATGCTGATGCTTGTGATATTATTTACTATACAGAACAAAAATAAAGGGGCCTGATTCTGTACTGCTCCTTCAGGCAAAGATCCTGCTGTAATCACAATTGGCTCCAGGATCTAACCAGAGAGTGCTAATGCCCATGGTGATTTCTATTGCTTTGCAACAGCTAAATCTTTATTTTATTGTCTAGCATTACCCAATATTTCAGACCAACCTGTTCTTTACTCCAAAGAAAAACTGAAATGGGATCAGATATGTGATCAGTCTCTTTTTTACTTTCTGTGTCTCTTGGGTATGCATAAACTAGTCTCATAATCCTAACTTGTGGTAATCAGTAACTAGGAATTTACTGCAAAATCCAATAGGTAAGATTAGATTTTGGAAAGCGGAGCAGCTTAAATAACTTTTTATTCCTAAATCAGATGAGAAAGTACAAATCTGATCAAAAATAATCTACACCATCCTTCTCCCGTTGTATTTTATTAATTTAACACACTGCAAGAATTAATTGGATCTGTAATAGTAATTGTTTTCTAGAGAGAAGGATTGTGGGCAGTGTGTTCAGATGAGTGTTACTCAGTCTCATGAGCATCTTTTCCTCCTGGTCTTCCAAATCTGTGTTTTGGGAGGTAAGCTAAAGACTTTTTGGGTTTCCCTTCCCCACACCTATCCCCTATGTAGTATTGATTTGTTGTCCCATTTTAAACACAGAGTTCAATATTCAGGTGTATAAGTGTGACATAAATAAGTGTGGCATACCCTGCTGAGCCCAAGGGGCTATTTTCCTGAGAGCTGCTGTAATTTAAGGTAGGCTTGACACCAGCATAAATATCGTTGGCTTGTTATCACAACCAAATGGTAAACTACTTTAGGCTCATGGCAGCACGGCTGTGACTGGACCAGCCTTGCACACTGCCACACATGGCTGGGGGAGGGAAGCTGGTTTCCTTGAATGGAGGAAATTGTGATTTTTGATTTGGCGATTGATTGAACTGTGAGGAAGGTGATGGGAGGGCGATGAAAAAACTGATGAAAAGACCCCAAGGCACAGGGACAAGATCCATCAGGGCCTGGAGTGGGGCAAGCCTTGACCTGACTGTAGGAAGTGGGATTTTCCTTCCCTTTCCCACCAGCTTTGCCACAAAGTCAGTGATGATTTCAGCTCGGCAGGTGACCACCACCACCTCCTCCTCAGCCTCCATGCCTCTCAGCAAGCCGGTAGATGTCCTGCCCTGGCACCCCAGCCATGAGCCTCCCTGGCTGCTCGCCCCGTCTCCCTGCAGCCCTCCTGGGGCAGGCCATGCTGAGTAATGTTTATCTATAATAAACATCCCTCTGGTTTGCCCACCCAGGAGAAAAACCTCCCCGGGCTTTGCTTATGGAGAAGCTCTTTCCCTCCGGCCCCGCTACACAGCCCGTGGTGGCTGCAGGGCTCGGCGCTGAGGAGGCGCCTCAGGCGAGGTGCGGGAGAGGGTGGGATATGCCAACTGGAGCCGCTTTTAAAATACAGCCACAAAGAGCGCCAGTCGTAAAACCGAGGCATAAATTGATGTCCACCATGCAGTTTCACTGTTGCTGCGACCTACAAGGTCCTATGGAAATTGTATTTCTCAGCTGCCCCCGCTGCCGGCTCTCCTCATCCCATGGCCGCGGCCCAGCCCCGCGCTGCAGCCGGGAGCTGGTGGGACTCACGCTGCTGCCCGTTGGAAACAGCGTGGGGAGAGGCGGAGGGAGGGACAAGAGGGAGGACAGGGCCCCACCGGGGAGGGCAAGGCTCCTCGGCGCTCAGCAGGGCTGCCCTGCCTTCTCCCCGCCGAGCGCGGCGGGAGGGGGGCCGGTGCCTGGCGCGGCGTGGCGGGAAGCGGGCACTGGGCTGAGGCGCCGCGACGCCCCTGCATTGCCCGGCTGGCAGCGTGTGGGGCTGCGCCTGTCTCTGAGGAGAAAAACGGCTTAAATCTCGGTCACCGTTCTCCTCTAAACTCCGGGGAGCAGGGAGAGACAGTTTTATTCCCAGACAGCGATCTGGAGCTGTGCACAGTGCCAAACTGGGCGATGCGAGGTGGGCTGGTTATGTATTTGCTTGATGGATCCTCCTCCTGGATGCCCCTCCCCTTTGCCTTTCTGATAGTTGCCAGATTTTGGGTTAGTGCATGGCAATTGGTACACGTGTCAGTTTTTTTTAATATTAAAGAAGGAACTGTTATGCAGCATCCCTCATATTTCTTGCTGATGCTCTTCTGTCAGAGATGTGAAGACCACTGAACCAGAAGTTAGTCCTAAGATTTAGTTTATCACCTGCATGTCTATAAGATCAGTCATCTGAATGCCCTTAAGAGAAAGGCAATTTTTTTTTGAGGATTAATCTGAAAGTAGGGGGGAAACCATTCCCCAGGATAATGTCTCAGTAATGCTTCATCCGGGTTAAAATGCTGGTGTTTTTCATCCCTTAAGCACTGGGCTAATAGAAGGTAATAATTGGGTTGATTATAATGTTTAGTTTGTTTTGTTGGTTTATTCTGTTTCCTGCTGTGAGAAATAAATTTAAGGTGGCTTTAAATGTTCCATTTTGTAGCTTGAAATAAAAATTAATCATAAGGCTCTTTCTTCTTTTTAATATAATGAAGTGTTTCAAGTTGTAAGATTCAGCTTGCGTTGTACGCCATCTCATACAAGCTGCATGCTTCACGGAGTTAAATAACAGAGTCAGGGCTTTTAATCATAAGTAATGGCAAAGGCAGAAGCAAATTAAGGGCTGCAGGCAAGAGCAGAATAATGTGTCCTGGTGAGATTTGAGAGCTGATGGTTTATGTATTATTTCTACTTCAGGAGCACCTGTGGGCTTTGCTCATGGAAGAAGGGCCAGGTGTGGTAGACACAGGTTGTGCAGGATGTTCCTGATGGACAACAAGAGGCAAAAGGTGGACAAAATACACAGATGGAGCAGAGGATGATGCAACAGAAATATGCCCAGTAATGTTTTTAGTAGCTCTGTGGATGTTACAGACAATTGGCAGCAGCAGGAGTGGAAGAGGTCCGGTCATGGCTTCTTGAGGGAATTTGGTTAGTGTGTAGAAGCATGAAGAGACAGTGATGTGCACAAAGTGGTTCCAGGGCACAAGAGCTGCAGAGGAAAAGGTTTAAACTCGCAGTTCCCAGGTGATATAAAGAGACAGCAAGTAATTTCATTCTAGGTAGGAAAACCTCATTATGGAGGTGATGTCATACTTGAAGCTGGTTTGTTTGTTTGTTTGTTTTTTTAATAAATAAAGCTTTTAGTAATATTGCAGAAAATGCCAGCTCTTCCCTGGGAACTGAGCACACAGTTGCAAAGCCCTGAGAAGAGATTTGCCAGCTGAACCTTGCTGAAAATTTCAGATTTCTGGAAAACCAATGCATGGAAAATGAATTGATAGAACTTCAAATATTAAGAATTTGTATTAATATTTATCAGTGTGCATGTGTATAAAATATGCAAATTCAGTGCAATTTGATTATCATAGCATTTAATATGTTTGGCTGATTGCTTAACTCATTACCATTTCCAGCCTGCCTCTCCAATGCTTTGTGCTCAAGGCAGTCATTAACCGCCTGGGCAAGGAGGAATAACCCTTTGCCACAACAGAGTTGTTGTGATTTACTCTCACTTTGCATGAGTGGAAATCATTTCACATGCTGGGAAATAACCTGAGAGGGCTTGAGAATCTTGAAATAAAACAGCCATAGGTTAAGGGAAGATTTTTACCCTGACGTGACAATTTTGGCTGATACTCAGTCCATAGATAGACAGACTAAATTTGTGCTGCTCCTGTGAAGTTTTCCTGCTGCTGCCTGTGCACCACCCTGAGAGTCCTATGCAGTGTCCTATGTAATTCTTGTCTCTTGCATGGCAGCGTGCAAGACACATGGTTGCATTTTGTTGCACATTTTTGGATGTGGCTGTTAATAATAAACTGATCAGTCATTCCTTGTTGTTTTTGGTGTTGTAGAGGACTTCGTTATTGGCTGACACTGTAGTGATCCTGGAGTTCTTCAACGTAAAGCAAGCAGAAGGCTCTCTTCGCTTGCCCTATTCACCCCTTTTGGTCTGTTTCGCTGCATTTAGTTTAATTTAGTTTTAGTTTAGAAGGTTTCGTTACCTTCTCTACTGCTTAGTTATGTTCTCTGCTGCTCTCCCCCCACCCCACTTCACCGAGTCTGTAGCTGTTTAGTATGATGTGTTTTCTACTGCAGTTAAGCTCATTTCCTTTATGTGGATGTTTCAGAGTTGGAAGCAGCCCAGATCATCTGTTTGCAGTGCTTTAGGTTCTTGGCTTCTTTGTGTCAGTAGGATGCCTCCCTGGTTTTGACTTCTTTTAGCGGCTTTCATGGCTTGATGGTCATTTTTCTGCTAGGCTGCAGTTGTCTATTCTGAAGAGACCAGGCAGAATCCCAACTCTCTGTCCGCTGGAAGAAGGTAATTGCAGTGTTTCAGCATTGTTGAGTAGGGACTCCATATTTTCCCTCTTGCTTCTGCTGTTTAGTCTCTTGGTTTTCTCTACTGCTGCTTCTGCCTGCCTTCATGGATAAACAGGAAGAAGTGGCACTATGATGCTTCTGTATTTCACCACATTCTGGTTGCATTCTACTTTAGTCTCCTGTCTGAACTCATCACAACAGATATGCTACCAATGGAAAACTTCCGTTTTGTTTCAACAGCCCATGGTTGAACATCTCCAGATCTCCTAGCTGAGAGAAACTGAAGCAGCAACCTGTGAGCAGACACATCCCCATTCAGTGCTGCAGAAAGTGAATTCAAGTCAAAGCCAGTCCTTGGTGTTCATAATTTTTTTTTTTTTGTCCTGTTGATCATCAACTCAGTGGTCATTTCAGTTAGTTCCATGATCTCTTTCAGTGACTCCCATGAATTCTGTATTTCATTAGCATCAATGACTCCCATGAATTCTGTATTTCACTAGCATCCTGAGCTGTATGGGTTTGTTGTTTCTAGATCTAGCTTGCTATGTTTTAGTCCCTTACCTCAAAATATGTTTTTTGATTGTAATGCAATGCAGCTTAAAGGCTCGGGTGACGGTTCACCCTCCTGTATCACATTGAGATTTCCTAATGTTTTACTGTAATTAAATCTGTAGCTTGTGCTTTACAACAGTGGTTGGTTCTCCTGTATGTCATCTACTGTGAACTTCATGCACTACTTGCTCTTGATTTTGTGGCTTTCTTACCGACATCTTGCATTTGCCCATTGGTCTCAACATAACTTTATTGTCTGTTATCAGCTCTTGCTCACACATATTATGGTTTGCTGTTACTGCCTTGTCAGTGTTGTAGGGACAGCATTGCAGCTGGCTGTTCGATCCTGCTGGAACAGAATTGGTCATTGACCTAACAGACGTAGCTGCCAACATGGTGATTGAATTGTTGGCAGTCCTTTCCTATAGTGTGTACACATTGATAACTCTTGGATTTGCTGAGGTCACATTGTGTAGCTTTGTTTAATTGGAAATCTCTACATCTTCAATCACTGCCTACATTGCCTTCTCTCTTCTCTGAATGGTTGTGTTTTTCTAAAATTAAAAGGTAGTGATTTTCAGCACATGATATGCCTGTCTTTCTTTTGCCTTCTTCACCCCCAGCCTCCTCCATGTACCCTGGACCCGAATGCCTGTGTATTGGTTCTGCTTCTTGTTTCCTTTTTACCTTGGGCTTCAGTACCTGTTCGGACTGTTCCTGTTTTAACCTTTTGTCTGTCAGATCATTTACCTTTGCTGTTCGCAACCATTTGTCTAAAGTCAGGTGCAATTCAAGCCTCTCTCCTATATGATAGAATCAAATGTTCCAAACATTTCTCTGATTAGGGTTCTCTGATGCCTGTAGAGTTACATGCTGATTGCAGAAAGCTCCTATTACTACCAGACGTGTCCCCTCAGCACTATGTTGCTCAGCAATGCTTGGTCAGCAATGAGGAACTGCACTGTTCAATTTCTTGGTTCTGGCTATATGAAGAAAGGTATTTCTCTCCAGGCTTCCCCCCCCCCCCCCTTCTTTTTTCCCTTGAATGTTGGTACTTACTAAACACTCTTATTAGCTGTTACTAGGATTTGAGGCAGTATTCCTGGCAAGTCTGTCTCATAGGCCTTTCATTTTTTTCCCCCAATTAAATTGTAATAATTCTCATCTTTATTCCTGATATTTAGCTGTTAATACAGATTTTTCTTTCTTTCACTGTCCCCATGTCTGTGCAAACATTTTGTGCACAAAACTGCTTTCCTCCAGTTGCCAACCAGAAATCTGAATCCCCATCTGTCTGTCTTAGTTTCTAGCAAATAATCTTCTGTCCTGTTACTCTTTTTTTTTTTTCTCTTTTTTTCTACGTTTCTGTGGGTTTGTATCAATTGCTAGGTCATAAGAATTCTGATTTTTAAAACTGAACTTTTGTTCAGAGAAATACTTGCAAAAATGCTGTATGTAATATGAAAGCTGTGTGAAAACATATTGATTGACCTACAATCTTCACCAGACTCTTTTCAAGATCTGTTTTATTCTCTTCTGCTTTCATGATGTTTGGCCAGTGTGGAAGACAAATGATTCAGCAGTATATGAGGCAACAAAAAACTTTATTTAATTTCTGGATTGAAAACTAAGTCGTGAATATTGTTACTCACCATTACATATCTATGTTTTCTGGGTATTCATCTTTATAGTCTTGCAACTGGCCATTTCCCAAGCTTTCAGGTCTATTGTTTTCTTTTCACACATGGCTAAAGTAAGAATTTCATAGTATTCTGGACCTCTGGTTTTCCTCAGTCCACATCAGTCCTATTTTTTGCACAGACTATGGGTAAAGTTGTGATACAGACATGCTTATTGTAGGGAATGAGAGCTTAATCCAAAACCAGGATTCAGATGACTAAAGCTGAAGCTGTCAAGAATTTAGCCATGTAAATCTAGAATTACAGTCCTGAGAGCCTTGGCTCAGCTACAGCCTAAAACTGAAGATACCTACATGGCTTTAATATCTTTTTAATCTTAGTCTGCTAAGTACCTGGACAGCCTCTCTTTTACGCTAAGGTTTGTCTGTTTTCCGAAGTGGAACAGCCTCCTGCCTGTGCTGTGTTAGGAGGAAGTGTCCAAGTCCCAGCAAGGCTGTTCTAGTAGGTGTACCTGCCAGGAATTCATGAAATCTTACTGAAAAAACCCCACAGCTGCTGCTTCAGGTAGAATGGTGGAGTACAGAGGAGAGAGAGTTTATCTTTTTTCCATAGGACCTAGTGGTTGGTTTTCACCTGTATAAAGTGCGAGACTCTTCCTCTGTATGAGTGGGCTCAAGCCTGTATTTCGCCTCCTAGATATAGAAGAGCATTTTCCCCTTATCCTTTACAATGCTAGCTTGCATGCAGTTTGTGATTCATGGGACAAGGGACACCACAAAGACCCACTGGCCAGCTGATTAAAACGCTTGTCTTTGACTGGGGAGTCTTAGGTTCTCATTATTGCTTCTCTGTGTGTTTCTATATTTTGAATTAACCAGTTACTGGTTATGGCTTTGCGTCCTTCACACTGACATTGGATGGCTTGTTCCATTGTATTTGTAAATAGCATACCTGTCCTAAAGAGCCAGGTGATAAACTGTGTCTGTCAAATAAAAACCTATTTAAATAAATGTAAGTATCCATTAGGCCAGGGAAATAGCAAGTTTACCTTGCTATTTTTGCAGTAATAAAAAAACTTGGGAAGAATCAGCACCTCAACTTCAAAAGGAGTTTTATACAGGAGAAAAATTAATGTGGGAGAAATATGTGCAAAAGAAGTTTACTCCTTTCAAGGCTTTCTGAAATCCCCCTTTGTTTAACCTTTATCCACAACATATACTTTAAAAGCATTCTCTCCATACCTGACCTAAGAATCCTTAAACAGATCTTCATCGCTTTAGTCTGTTGCAAATAGAGATTGGAGAGAAATCACAAATCTGGCATTTTATACACACAGCCAATAACCTCTAGTGAGGTGCTGTGACTTGTCTGTGCTGGCACTGGTACCTGTGACCTTGGGCAAATCCTGGAGGCTTCCTTGCTACTTCTAAAATGAAAAGAACCTACTTTGTAAGGGGTGTTAAGACGTACAGAGTGACATACTGAAATACTTCACTCTTCTGCAATTACTAGTTTTGTTACATAGTCTCATATATGTCTGAAAGTCAATCCAGGCATAGGTCATACAGCTGGGTTGTCACAGACCCTGTCCCTCCTTTTAGGAACCCTGGGAAGTTCTCATATAGCTGCACCAGGCTTATGCCTGACCATCACTTATGCATAGACATTGTTAACTCTTCTCCCTCTGGGATCCTAAAATCCAGTGAATACCTTTTGTAGCCATTGGCACAGGTGTTAGTTGGTAATTAGCAGGACTTCCTCTAGAAATGTGTATGAGGATTGATTGGCCTGTAACCAGACTTAGGAAGGACCCTCAAAAGACCGGCTGTATTCAGGCTCTGTACTTTGCAACTCAGTAGCAAAAAAGTAGCAGCTCAGCTGGGCATTAGAGTACGGACATGCTTCCTTCCCTGGGCTTGGAGAGCAATCCCTTGCCCTTAAGGCAAGGGAGAAACATCCATTGCTGCCAAGCACTAAAAAACTCTAGAGTGCTACTCTTGCTTGTCTATATATACAAGCATTAGCAACAAGAAGAAATGTAATGGAAAGGTCAGAGCATAATGCTAATGAACTGGATGCTCCGTCACTGCATGTGCGTTGCCCCAGTCAGTTTGGGCAGACATAGATTGTCTTCCAGCAGACCTCTGCTTTAATTAAATTTATTGAGAAGTGAAAGAAGTACTGTGTTCTTACTGTCATTTTGTATTAATATGTTGCAAAATCACTAGACTAAGCTACTTTCGTGGTTTATGCATTTTAGATGTACATCATCTGGATTGAGAAATAATTAATATTTATGTCAATGCAAATGTCTTTCCTGTTTATGCTATGGTCTCATTATTATCTTATGTTCCTCTCCTGTCTGTTATATTTGGCTATTGTATTCTCATGTACATTGAGACAATAATAGCCTTTGTATTACCAGTTTTTATGGTTTTGAGAGTATGTCAGTGTTGCTTAACATTTTATAGTGAACTTTCTCCCATCTTACAGTCACAATCTTGCAGTCATGTTTTTATTGGAAAACCTAATATTCAATTACAGTCTTTTTAAAGGCAGTTTCTGTTCATGATGCTTATGAAGGAACTTTCAAATAGTAATTTTAGTCATTTGAAAAGCAAACAACAAATAAAAACACTGTAAGTAAATAATTTTTAGGCCTCATGATTTTTAGGCTAATTGCAGTATTTGGGGAAGTCCAGTACTGGAAATAATTCATACCTGTTGAAAACATTCAGCGCTGACTTTTTTGTGTATGTTTTTATATCATGTATTCAGTGATGCCTCTGGGTGCTATTTGGAAATATAATTAATAATAGCTTAATAAATTGGACAGAGTACAGTATAAAGAATTACAAGCATGCACATGCAGAGGGGAGAAAACACTGGTTTGGGGTGGGGTTTTTTGAAGTTTTTCTCCAGTATGAAAATTCCCATATGAAAAACACACTTTAAAGAAACATAATAAATCTTCAGTAGAGTTCTAAAACTTAACTGCAGCAGGTGCTACCAAAAAGATAATAGATCCTCCAGTATCTTCTCATTAATTCCAGGTTATTACATACTGTACTAAACATATGGCACCATATTAGCAGAGTTTCAAAAAGTACAGACAGGCAGAAAGTGAGAGTTTATGTACATTTTCCCTTATTTACAAGGAAATGTTCACCCAGCTTAAAAAGATACCAATTCAGCTTGAGTAGTACCTCTGAGCCCCATTCGCAAACCAGAACTGTGACTTTGTCTGGTGCTATGAAAACACTGCACAAAGTCCTAATCCAGGTGCTTAGAAGTATGTACAGTGATTTCCCTCTCTACTAGGATAACCACATGTAGGGGAAAATCCATACAGTGAAATAGGGTTGTTTTTTGTCCAGGAATGAGCCATGATGGAGATGCTGAAAGTGTTGAGGGATATACTTGTATGTTGGGACCATCTTTAACAAGTGTGTTTTTCTGCCATGTCCCCCTGGTTGTCAGATGCCAATTGATGTTTGACTTTCACCTCTTAAAATACATTTTTTTTTCTCGATTGAAGATCATTCTAAAAGCTACCAGTATCATAAGGAATAGTATTTCAAAAGTACTTTGTGATCGGTGGATTACCTTGGCTGTCTGCTTGTTTTAGTGAGATGTGGTATTTGTTCCAATATCCCACTCAATATAGGACTGAGGATCAATTTTAGTTTTAGTTAACTGCCAAGGCCCAAATAGTGCAGAAGTTATATTTATGTCAGTTTAGGTATTGAAAACTCCTTGAAACAGAGTAAAGAGCTACAAATGCTGCTTGGTTTCCTGATTGTGAAAATACTGTAGGAAAAAAACACAGTCCTGCTAACAAATCATGTCAGCTTAAGGATATTTCTATTACAACACGTTCATCTAAATGTGACTGTTGTATAGTGTGTGTTTGTATGTCTTCTAGTGATGACTTAGTTACTAAATACTTTCTTATGTTTTTAAGTACTTTATTTCCCCTCAAAAAATAAGTGCAGCCAACCAGCGTTTAGTGTTATGCATCATTGACGAGGTAGAAATGTTTGAAGTGTGACTGATAACATTCTGGTCTGCTTCAGACTATGGAGAGCTCAATTTAAGTCTGTGTTTAACCCCAGTGATTTTTTTAAAAACTCTCTATATTTCATGTATTTTCAGTACATCTTGAAGAAGTGAATAGAATTGGTCCAAGCCAGGTCTCATTTGTGACTTGGTAACAGAGAAGTTCTGTTGGGCCTGCCCACCAGAAAAGGGCTGCTATTAGACTATATGCAGCCATACCTATCTTGCACCAGTATTTATTTTTTGTATGTACTTCCAAAAAATAATACAATTTTTTAATTGCAAAACCCATCATTCTTATGAAGTTTGCATGTACAAAGAGACAACAGGTTTTTGGCCTCATTGGAAAATCAAACTCCCAAGATTTTTCATAGGTAGTACCCTCACCAGAAACAGTTGTTTTGTGTCTGCACTCATACGCTTTTTAGACTCTCAGCAACTTAGGAAACTAACCAAGAGCTCACCACTTGAAAGCCTCTGAAATAGTAAGGTGGATATTATTTCTGCCTTTCCTCTTTTGATTTGCATTTCTGAGCTTCTGTTAGAATTGCTGAGTTGCCCAGAAATGCTGCAACACAGTAAACAAAGCTATTTTTTGCTATTCTGTGCTGGGTTGAGGTCCAGACTTCCTCTTGTCTTGTACTGTTGCTGTTGAAGCTTTTCAAACTATAATAAAGCTTGAGGGCAGTACAGATCTGTGGGAGTAGGCAGGCCTGTCTGTGTTCCCTGGAGAAGACAGAAGCTAGGCCTTCAAAATCGTTTGTACTCCTCTGTGGACTACTGGATCACCTGGCAAGATGAACTGGATCTAATTTGGGTTCTGGCACATGCCCACATTTCTGTCAGCTTCCCTTAGCATGCATACTGGCTTTCAGGGCTGCTGTGCAAGACAGAACCACACCTGATCTCACCACAAGCCTGCTAGTGCAACCTCGACTTGTCCATACTTCTTTGCGTCATATAGCTAGAAGATTTTTGATCTGGTGCTCTGAGCCTTACAGCCAGATGAGCTACGGTCTGAGCAAGGAAATGTGACATTTAGAAATTCTTTACTTCTTAGTTCTGCTTGTAAATAGAGGGCAAGGACATACTTGTTGCAATAGGAATTTTAATAGAATAAGGTCTATTACAAACTTGCATGAAAATGGATTTGCATTAACAAGTCTAGTTTATACTTTTCATAAAATAAGTTACATGTAAGACATTTATAGCTTACTACAGATGCCAATGGCAAGTGGACCTGTGAACGCAGTGCACTCTGAAATCCCACTGCTCAGGCTGTCAGTATTGTTTTCACACTTCAGAAGTTGGTAAGACTTCACTTACTATTTTTTTCTAGGAGACTGACCACAGAGAGTAAAGAAGCCTTACAGAGGATAAACAGTTATTTTCTGAAGGCTTTGAGATCTACTCTGTGTTTGACTTTCACAAAGCATTTCACATGATGTTAATAGTTTAGGTCAGGCCTGTTGCTAAACTCCCCCCTCCCCCCACCTTCTGTTTTCAAATAAGAACCAAGAATGATAGTAATGTCCTGGTTTGACACTGCTTGTCAAAGTACCAGAGGCTAATACATGCCAAGAAAGATGCCCCTTTCCAGCCTGACAACTTGAGTAGGCTTTTGAAACGGGGTGGTTGAGTTGGTAGTAAACCCTGTCTTAATTTGGCCACTCTCCACTTGAATAATTGATCCATGTAGTAGACATCTGATTGTTGAGAATCTACTTTATCACTAGATAAGATTTAATGATAAAAACATAAACCAAATGTTTAGTAAATAAACAAAGAAACAAGAGTTACAATACCAAAACATGTCCCCAACATTATGCTTAGCAATAGGGATTTTCCTTACCTGTTCCAAGCAAGTCAGCTAATTAACTTCTACAACCCATCACACCTGCTGTGCCCTGGAGACTTCTTAGAGCTATATCTCCTGCTTTTCTTTTGTTTTTAAAAAGCAACCTGCTTTCTTTGTAATGTAAGTTAGAATATTCTAGCCTCAATCTGTCCTCCTTTTACAAGACTTCATTTCTTTGTTACTTGTGATTTGGTACTGGGACAGCACAGGTACTATGACAGTATTAAATAATATCTTTCCCCTGTCTTTCGTAAGATTTCTTAATTAATACTTTTATGGCATATATGGATTGGATTATATTCCTGGCTTTAGGCTTTAATATGTCTACCCCATTTTATAGTCTTTTTAAAGGGTGATGAAATGAATTTAGAAAATACATTATGAGGAATATTAGCAGCCTACAGTAATCTTAAAATCTGTAATATGTAGCTCACCACAGACTTTTCTCAGGAATATATGTATATGTGTTTATGTATATATGCAGATAAAAGTTAGTCTTTTAGTGAACGTGTAAGGCTAGAAAATCAAAACTGCCTAACCCTTTGCTTCCTTTAACTTACACTTTGTTAGGTTTGAAGGGATTTGGCAGACTTTCCATTGCAAGAGTCTAGTGCTATACCGTATGCTCAGAGACTTATTTTAGGAAATACTAGACTATTTTCTGACACAATACCTGACTTCAAATGCAGCAGCCGTATGTCTGTTGCCTTTTGTTGTCTGTATCTGTCGTGCCAATTGCTATTGCTCAGAAGAGGTATAATTTTAAGGAGGCATTCCTGGTTTGGCTCCCATATCACCTTAAAACTGATGTCTTTGTCAGACTGGGCCAAAAACCTGTGTTCTATAGTGCATCAATGGAGGGGAAAAAAAAAAACCAAAAAACAAAACCCAAATATACATATCTTCAAAGAATGCCAACATAAATTTTTGAAGCTGTGCATAGAAGTAAAAGAAGTCTTTTCATGTTCTCTTCTCACTTTCATTTGTCTTCTAGTTGCAAAAAGAGCCAATTTGACCTTTTCAGGACTTTGACTTTTCTCATATATACAAATTTCTAGTGGTCAGGATAGACTTTAAAAGAGTCTCAGTGAAAATAATTAGAAGTACTGATGTGAGGCAGGAAGAAAGCTTGATTCTTGGTGTGTCCATGTGGTGGGTTGACCTTGGTTGGATGCCAGGAGCCCACCAAAGCAGCTCTATCACCCCTTCCTCAACTGGACAGGGAAAAAAAAAAATAACAAAATGCTGCTGAGTTGAGATAAAGTTAGGGAAATCGCCAATTACTGTCATGGGCAAAATTTTCAGACTCGACTTGGGGAAAATTAATTTAATTTATTACCAATCAAATCAGAGTAAGATAATGAAAAATAAAAACTACATCTTAAAACATCATCTCCCCCACCCCTCTCTTCTTCTGGGGGTCAACTTTACTCCTGATTTTTTTTATGTCCTCCCCCAAAATGGCACTGGGGGATGGGGAATGGGGGCTATGGTCCGTTCATCGCATGTTTCTGCTGCTCCTTCCTCCTCAGGGGAAGGACTCCTCACACTCTTGCCCTGCTCCAGGGTGGGATCCCTCCCATGAAAGACAATCCTCTATGAACTTCTCCAACACAGGTCCTTCCCATGGGCTGCAGGTCTTCATGAACTGCTCCAGCGTGGGTCCCTCCTACGAGGTGCAGCCCTGCAGGAGCAGACTGCTCCAGCGTGTGTCCCCCATGGGGTCACAAGTCCTGTCAGCAACACTGTTTTTCAACATGGGATCCTCTCTCCACAGGGCCGCAGGTCCTGCCAATAGTCTGCCCCAGTGAGTGCTTCCCATGGGGTCACATTTTCCCTCAGGCATCCACCTTCTCTGGTGTGGGGTCCTCCAGGGGCTGCAGGTGGGATCTGCTCTACTGTGGACCTCCATGGGCCAAGGGGCACAGCATGCCTCACCATGGGCTTCACCAGAGGCTGCCGGGAAATCTCTGCTCTGGCACCTGGAGCCCCCCCGCCTCCTCCTGCACTGACCCAGGGGCTGCAGGGCTGCTGCTCTCACATCATCTCACTCCTGTCTGGCTGCTGATAAGCAGGGCTTTTTTCCCTTCCTTAATTACGTTATCCCAGTGGTGCTACCACTATTGCTGATGGCCTTGGCCAGCAGCAGGTCTGTCTTGGAGCTGGCTGGCATTGGCTCTGTTGACATAGTGGAAGCTTCTGGCGGCTTCTCACAGAAGGCATCCCTGTAACCCTCCTGCTACCAAAACCTTGCCACGCTAAAATAGAGTCCATTTTCCAGTCTTGTTCTTTTCTGTGGGGGAAAAAAAAACCCAAACCAAAAAAAAGAACAAAAAAACCCCCACAACCCTCTGATGTTTTGGGCTGGAAAACTGGCGTGTATTAAAACATTTTAAATGCTGTAATTGTTTTACAGAGCGTTTTTCTCCAATGTAAACATCAGTCAGAGAGTTAACCATGTTGGCTGAGAAGTAGTTGTCTGACTGAGGCATTTTCTACTCCGGTGCTCAGTGTGGTTGAGGAGCTATAGGTACCGGTTCAAAATTAGTAGCTCATTATGTGCTAATCTTGCATGTCTCGGGATACATATTTTTGGGCAAGAAAATCCGTAGGATTTGTGGAATATTTCTTTTTTTCTTCCCCAGATAATTCAGTTAGCCAAAGGGCTCCAGAGCAACACGGGCTATTTTGTAAAGCAAGGTTAGTTTAGTGGCTTGTTGTAAAGCAGTGCTTGCAGCCCATTGAAACCCTGTGCGTGGTGGCCTTTGTCCTTCTGCAGGTGAAGAGTTACTAGGGCTGGGGGCTACTGCTTGTGCTAGGCTAGGAGAGGGACTCGGATGCTGTGCCAGTGAAGTATGCTCAGAGTAGGTTGTCAGACTGTGACTGGATGCCTGATTTTTACTGCTCCTTGTGTGCTGATGAGAAGGGGGAGGACCTCTAAGTTCTAATTTTTCTGCTGGTGTATATTTGCTTTTCAGTAGGTGGCTCTTCTCTCCTGACTGTTTTCTTGATGGATGCTTTGGCCAAAAAAGTGCTGTGCAGTGCCTCACCCTCAGTTCACTTCCAAGCATGATGCAATGGGGGGAGTCAAGAGATTATCTAAGGTGTTTGCTCATGGTAAGGGTCCTTATAGACGAATGTGTACATTTAGGATCTCTAAGAATAAAACTGAAGATTATATTATATGATTGCATTAGTTTATAACAGGAATGCATCAGGGGAAGCTGGTGTCTTGACAGCTGTGATGTCTACTGATTCGTTTCCAAAACAGACTTTTTAGTTCTTTGAAAAGCTATTGGAAAATCTACTCCTGCATAGGAAGAGGTTAAGGAAGGTTTGTCCTGTCATTACATCCTAGAGGTTTTTTTCTCTGAATTCATTGATAAAAGCAATAAGATGTTTAAGTGCAACTGTTAGCTAATGTCAATTAGGCCAGAGAAACTTACCAGGAATTCAGAGGACTCTTGTTGTTTGACTAAGCAAATAGACTCTTGATACTTTCCCTGAGTTCTGCAAATATTACAGTCTGTTACTGATGCAGTGGATACACACAAGGACTCTTAGGAATTTATTTTAATGTTCAGAGTATTGATTGAATAGTATTCTGAGTTTCTCTAATGTTGACATCAGTTTACAAAATTATCTCTGATAATGTGCTAGTTCAGATTATGGAAACAATCATAGATTTTGTGGCCTAAAGGGGATCATTATGCTAACCTAATCAGAGTTTCTGTGCAACACAAGTCCACAGGGGACCTGGTAGAGCTTCTGTGCTAGTTTGGCTGGTAGCCTTTACTTGCAGAGTGTACTGCCTCTTACCTTACATTAGACTGGAATGCTTTCTGACCATTCTTCTGCTCTATGCGTGTACTGGGACCCAATATATGACAGCCTTCTGGTCAATGCCAGTAGCTCAAAGAATCTGATGAGGAAGGGGAAATCTGGAAGGTTTCTTTCTTCTGTTTTTGCATGAGCTTGTGTCTGGTTGTGTGTTAATACTGGAGAGTTGTTTTGATGTTCTACAGAAAGTAACATCAATAACCCTAAAGAGCCTTAAGACAGATGAATGACAGAGATAAACAGGACTTTGATAAAATGTCAAGATCTTTGAGTAAAACTTTAAACAAGGACTTGGGGGTGTGAACTGAGGTTTCTTGTTTAGGAAACTTTGAATAAGTAATCTGAAAATGGTAGAAAGAACAGTCTTGCTAGAGAGTGGAAAGAAAAACAGGTGGAAATCCTGGCTTTTCTATTTGGAGAACTTAGAAGAAGATATAGGGGCCTTGTTGAATGTCGTGAGGTTTGCACAGGCCTACTCCTCAAACTTGTCAATGTCTTTCTGGATGGCATCACAATTACTAAAGGTTATGTGTGAGCAAGATCCAGTTACAAAGGTGTATGAGTTGTAACTTTTCATCTTAAAATAGGAGCAAACTCCAGGTCTGCTGTTCCAAAAGTTTTGAGTGTACCCTGGTCCCTGCATTCAGGCCACAATTTTATTAGTTCTAGTAAATGGTGAATACCTACCTAAAGCAAAGCATACAATGATATTAAAGGGATGTCTGGTTCACGGACATAGCCAATGTGCAGTTTTATTTTGTCAGTTGATTTCTCCATGTCTTTGCTCTCCTGGTTTTAGTTCTCTGCAGTTTTTCCCAATTTTCCATGCAGTGGAAGGGTTATGAACTTACGATCGATGCCACCAGACCTGTTTTTTACATTCTTTTCTGAATAGCTTCTTGCAGCTCTAACTTTGAAATAGTTTCAAAAATGCAGTTTTGCTGTAAGCGCAGATCCACTTATACTGCTTAAGGCAACATACCTTTCATGCATACCCAAACAGCTTTACTCAACTACCATTTGTCAACAGCACTTCTCTTGCTCTAGGCTATTTTGGGTAGGATATGTCATTCAAAACCAGGTCATTCTAGCTATGTGATTATGTGAGTATCTTTAGTCATGCATGCGTAACACCTCCCCATTAATTAGTACTTGTTCCTTCAAGTTGATTAACAAACTAATTTATTCTGCTAATCGCCAAAGGATTTGACCCCTGACCTGGAGAATTATCATAGATTTGAAACAGAACAATGTTCAAGATTTCTTCTGTGACTAGCTTATTAGAGATCCTCTCAGCTGTTGACAGTCTGCACGATCAAGGGAACAGTTCACTCTTGAAATGGGTTCCCATCAATGGTGTACTATGTGAGGAACAGCAGGAGCTCTTTTACAGAGAGGAGAGGCTAAGCATTGCTTTTGGAGAGCTTATCTGATTGACGATCCACAGAAGTGTTCATGGCATCCTCAGTTAACCCCAGCTCTGGAGCTGAGATTGGGTTCCAAATGCTGGGGTTTATGGGCTGTCCTCCATTTTAGGCACTTCCTTTTTACTTCTCTTCTAGGATTCCAGCATCTTTGGCTTATATCATTTGCAGAAATCAGAAATTCTCCATTATAAAATTTCCCATGACTTCTCTTACAAGAAAAGTGTTAGGCAGGCAAAATTCCTTTGCTGTGAAAGTAATGAAACTCTCTTCTACCTGAAAAACACTTCTGTTACCTATTTATACTTGCAAGGGAAGATAATCTTTGTGATTATCAGCACTGTGGATTTCCTCAGGTTCAACCTTCATGAAAGAGTTTAACAACCAAAAAGGGGTCCTGACATATAACTTGATGTCTCCTGGTTCCCTAAAAAGACAGTTTGCCACTGCCAGTTATCTTCCAGAGGAAAACAATGTTTTGGAAGCAGACCTAAACTAGCTTTAATTTGTTTTAGGATTAGACCCTTTACCCTTTTGATTCTCTAACAGAGAAAAGCAAACTTAAAGTTACCTATTGTGACTTTCCTAGAGCCTTCAGAGGTAGAGTATCTTCTGGGATGTCAGGATTATTTACTCTTGCAGGGGCTCCAGGAAGGATCGTTTCAGCAATGCTGTCTTTGGGAGTTGAGTGTTCTTCATATTTAGTGAGTATGCCCCTATTTTGGGTGTAGGCTTCTTCAGGGAGTTCTCTGAGATATACAGAGGCAAGTTCTCATTCATGAGTTTTCTGTTCAAATCATACGAGTTCCAGTTTAACATTCTGAAGCTGGAGAAGCTTTATGTCTGTAAAAACGAAATTTGTGTGTGGAAGATGCCCACTTGAGCAATGATGTGGCACTGCTGGGGATCTCTGGTATTTTAATATTGAATGTAATTTTAGAATACTTAGTAGAATGTAGTTTCACAGGATCTTTCATTTAGTTTAACTTAGGTTAGATTTATTGTTGGGGTAATTCTTTTATGAGTGTTTCCTCAGATCCAGCCTGCATGTAAAATATTGAAGATCATTAAGGCTTTTGTCTAGAGGTGGACTGAGGTCTAAAAAGAGCCCCAGCTTTTCAATATTCCTTACTTCGTGCTGCTGCATTCATGAACTCAGAAGTGCAACTCACCAGGGGATGCAGTCACAGCAAGTAACTGGAAAACCCAGTCTTTCGGGGAAGCTTGTCTTATTCTGTGAGCATTTTCTTACAATGAGATGAATACACTCAGTCACTTCTATTGTTTTTAAACAGACTGCTGTATTCAGCAGCTTGCTGAAGTGCTTTTCATGTTACCTGTATTTAAGAACTGCTGGATTGCATTACAGATCAATCTAGCCCCAGCTGCAGGGTTCTGCAGGGGTTCATCGGTCTTTCTGTGCTTATGGAAGCAAGTGGTGTCTTAAAGAAACACATTCCTGCCACTGCCATCAAAGGGACAATTTATAGGCATAAATGAAACCTGGAGAACAGTAGTAAATTGCAAAAAGGCCCCAGAACATTAAGATCTTGTAATCCCAAATCCATTTTACTACTTTAGGGCTGGGTCTATTCTCATTTAGAATAGTGTAAAACCAGAAGGAATAATGTTATTGAAGTCAGCAGGAGTGGTGCCTGCTAAAGTGAGAACAGAATCAAAGTATAATCAAGTGAGATATGTGTAGTATAATGAAAATCATCTTTAAAATACCTACTCTGACACATGATGGTTTGAAGGCTCTGAAGGATTCTTGCAGAATTGTATCATTTCAAATGTGGCCAGTTTCCACAGAATAGAAAGATATATATTTTTGCACATTTAAGCCCTGCAATCTCCCATGAGCACCTGAGAGCCATACTGTGGACATTCCGTCTTGTTTACCCATAGGAGAAATAAAACAAAAAAGAAACAAAGCTCACCACTACTGACAAAAAAGTAGGGCTAAAAGGGAACATTCAGTTTTAGCTAGTTCATTGCCCAGCTGCAAGCCAAGATCAGCTTTGCCTTAGTCACTCTTGCTATGTGTCTGTTACTTTTTGAAAATTGTAATGAGGAAGGGTTGACAATCTTCCTGGGTGATACTGCACAATCTTTAGAAAGGTTTTCTATCCATAGAAAGGTTTTCCCTCTCTTACTGCTTGTGCTAACTTGTATGATCTGTTCTGCCCACCACAGACACGACAATTTTTGCTACTTCCTTTATAACCGGCTGTTAAAAAGCTGTTGGGCTTTTTTTTACCCCTCTCAATTAAACAGTTTTCCTTTTGTGTAAGTGTCTCTCCTTGTTTTTCTCCTTCCAAACTAATCTGCATTTTGTGTCTAAAAATGGGCACAGAACCCTGAATGCTGAGTCAAGTAAAAATCTGACTGGAATTTTATCAAAAGCTTTTATCTCCTTCACTGGTTGCATCATAGTATTTACACTTCCCAAAACCATGATGCATTTTTGATATGAGATGATTGTCTCATACTGAGTTTGAGGTTCATTTTAATGCAACATCCTTTCCCTTCAGAACTTCCACGTATCTGGAAATTGCCCAACCTGTATTTGTGTACTTCATTATTCTCAGTGGAATGTGAGTTTCTTGTCCTTATTGTTGGGGTGTTTTTTTTTAAATTTTTCCAGTTTAAAATCTGTCTGAATTTTGATACTCTGGTATTGACTGAAACAATAGCGTGTTGATCAGCTTATTCGAAAATACGACATACCTGTGCACTGTAATGAGCTGGAGTGATATGTTACAGGTGTTGCACTTACCTTTGTTGACTTTGCAGTGGGTAGGAGGAGTACAGCTCTACCCTTGTCATGACAAAGTAAATGCTGATTGCATACTGACTGTAGATCTGTCCAGTCTGTGGTGTTAACATCACCTTTCCAAGCCAAACCTTAGTGGTTCATTAATGTAAACTGAAGAGTAAGACAAGCAATCTGCTCAGCTCCTGATATAGAGGTATTCATCTCTTTGCAGGATTATACCCAGCTGTATTTCATAAACAATGAGATACTACAGCGTTTTCCAAACATCTATTAATATCCAGGAAATACAAGTGCTAGTGATAAAAATCACTGCAGCATTTCCAGTTTCTTCACAGGGAGAATGTTGCTGTCATTCTCAGGCTGAAGGCAAAGCAGAAGAAATGTATTTTTTCTGTAATACTTTTAGTCTCCAAAGAAATCAAGGTGAAATTAAACCCATCATAGCTGAAAAATAAAATTTACATGAGGAGAATGCAGTTTGTCGGCAGAGTCCATTTTCTGCCTCTAGGAAATTTAGGGTTAATGCATGGAATGCAGGATTAATTTATGATTGATTCAGGTTTCCTGATTATGAGTAGAAATATGGATGATAGACCCATTACATCTGAGCTGGTTATCCCAGTTTCCTACTGAAATTTGTGGGGATCTAGTGAGTGTACTTACTGTGGCTTGCACAGAACTCATCTCTGTATGAAACAGGTGCTCAAATAGATCAAGTGACTCCTAACCTGAAGTGGTTATTACTTATGAAGGGACCTTATGTGACTAGAGATTAGCTATAAATATTTAAATTGTGGGCGCTTAATGGTGCGAAAGAAAGCTCAGCTCATACAGTCAGGGTATAGCATGGCCACAGCTCAGGTGATAAGGAAACAGTGAGTTAACTATGAACTCCGTGCTTGGTTTCTATGGAAAGTTTGACACGCTATTGGCTTGAGATCCTTCTCTGTCACTGCTGGGTTTTTCTTGTGTGACCTTGCAGACATAGCTGAAGATGCAGGTTAAAAATGTGCAGCTGTGGTGCATTGGACCTGTGTAAGTATGTGTTCATCTAAATATCACAGAAGAGAAGATTCACTGTGTAAGGAGCAAATCCATAGAACAGAATGCATGTCTGCGTAGCGTACTTTACACTGGCCTATCTGTCTTGTTTCCACAACAGAGAACAACTTAGAAGGAGAAAAATTGAGCTGTTGTATTGAAATGCAGGAACCTGCATTTTGTACCTGCTGAATGGTTTATTGCATGCTGTTAGTGAAGTTATATGAAGAAGGAAGACTTACCATGTTGCTATGTGTAAACTCTGAGGCTGGTACTCAGTATTGATTTAGTCATTGTCCACAAGAACACTAAGAATTATGCCTGCTGTGGTTGTTACGCTTTCATCGTAAAGCCTTTATTGAGCAGCCTTGGCCAGTAATACTAATGGATGGAGCACTGTTAAGCTCACTGCTCTTGTAGGTCAAATGAAGTCTCAAAATTTAGTAGATGTTCAGTGTGTCCTTTCTTCATCAGTGATTCTGCCCACAGTTTTCCTGGAGCGTGTTGCAACAACTAAATTGTGTGAAAAATCTGGTTCTTCAAATAATGTGGCTTCAAAGACTAGACACATGAGAAACCTGAACTGACAGTCACTGGAGCCATTTGGAGCTATCACATAAGCTGAGACAGGATCTTAACCTGTTCTCCTAACTCTGAGAAGAGACCTGTATTCCAGTCCTGGATATACTTGAAGCAGGGACTTGAGCAGAATTTCTGGTGTCGGCATTGTGTTATCAGCTACTCTATTGTAAATACTGTTTTCCATCAAAGTGTTCAGAGTGTGGGAAAACCACTTGCTAGTGGTTGTAAACTGCAAAACTAATGGGCCAGATAATTGCATAACTGTGTCATCTGGCAATATTAACAAGTGGTTTTAAAAGCTTAAAATTTCCTGTGGATCTAATGAAAACTCCAGGTCAGCAGACCCTGCATAAGTATAGTTGTCTTTGGTTTCATTGGAATCAGATCTCAGTGTAGCTAGGTACCTAATTCATCTTGTAAACATCATTGATTTATTTGCACATAAAAGCTTTCTTGCTTTGAATGTTTTGTTCTCCGTTTTGTCAAAAGTAAGGAGGCATTGACAAAGAGTGGCCAGAAAGGAAGGCTGGTTTTAGCTGAAAAATATATCCACCTGAGGGAGTGGATAATGGAGAAGGATGTAGAAGGTATTTCTAGAGACAGTAGAGTCCATGGGCTTGTAGTTAATTCCTAGGAAAGGTATTGGATCCTAACAATTGTTGATCCTTAGGGAAGCAAGTGGCCTTTTGATGAAAGTGAATATTTGAGTTAGGAAGATCTTAAAAGATACAGATTCTTAATATGTTCTTTTCTGGTTTAACTTTCTAAGGAAATCTTCCTGTTCCACATAATTTTATTCCTTATATACTGGAAAGAGTCTTCTTGTTTCAAAGGACTTTAGAATATGAAATTACAGAATTAATTTTGTAAGGACAGACATTATTAGTCTATTTTCAGAAGCATTTTCCATTAAATTGAAATGTCAGTATTACAGTATATTTATTTAAATGGCCGCTTGTGAGTCATGGTCCTTCCTGACCCTGTTGAATACTGTGGTTATCTGCATATATGAGTGTGTGTGTGCTGTCTAGTACATGTATAAATAATCCTGTAATTACAGCATCAGCATCACCTCTTGATAAAATAGCCACAAGCTTTTCCTTCACTACAGACAGCTTGAATGCAAGTAACCCATCTTTAGTCTGTGAGTTTCTTCAATCTTGTGTTGCCTTATGTGGAGAAATTTCAGAGAACAGTCATTATTGTGAATGACATCATTTTTTGGTGGTGTGAAGTGAGACCTCTGGAATTAGTGCAAACAAAAATCAGTAAAAAACGATACAAAATAGCAGTACTGAGGAAAAAGAATTGCTTGATGTTATTCTGCAAAGACATTGTATTTTAGGCATGTGCAGGGTTTAAATTTCTGTCAGCTTCACCTGCTGGGGAATTTATTTTCTCAAGAACAACTTATTAAAATGTAGTTAAGCATCATATGTGAAAAATCATTGTGACTGATAGCCCTTTAAGAGGTTGGCAAAGGGCAGTCTATCATGATGCTTGTAAATCATAAATTTAATATAAATGTGTATCTAGGAGCAGAGACAGGTCTGAGACAGGTAAAAAAATCCATTAATGGACATATGTTAAGTCTAGCAAATTAAAACTCTCAAATGAAATTAGTCTCTGACCTTTCACCACCTTTGGAACATGCTAAAATATTTTAGTGGACAAGTTAATGGCAAGAGTTTTTCTTTCTTCACTGTAGTTTTTATCCTGCCGGTGTTTGAGATATGCCACAGAAGCATAACAAAGGCATTTGTCTATTCTTGGAAGTTGATGATGAACCTTGTAGTCATTCCCATACTTCTTTCAGTGGAGAAGATCATGCACACAGAGAGGAATAAATCTCCTTTATGCTTTCATAGTCTTATGGCTTCATACTTCAGGAGATGAGGTGACCTACTTAGGGAAAAAAAAAAAAAAGATGGTAAAAGAGAAATAAAGGACAAAGGAGCAATAACCTAGTATGGATTCATGAAGAATTATAGCAGAATAAACTGATAATTTTGGTTTCTGGAGATGTGATTCAGCTTGCTTTCTGCTTGGGGCTCCTCATACCTTAGCTTGCAGAGTTACTCCTGAAAGTGAAAGCATTCAAGGTGTCAAACTGTTCAGATCAGCAGGCAGTATGACAGACTGGACAGAGGATAGGCTTCAGTATTTGGAGGGAGACAGTATTACTCTTAGCTTTGCGACTGATTTTGCTGTGTGTATGTTAGTTCTCTTTCTTTTCTCACCTTCTGTCTGTCTTGCCTCTGAAGACTGTAAGCTCTTCAGAGCCAAAATTGGCTTCTACTGTATGTTTTTATGTTGTCTGGCACACTGAGACTCAGATCACAGTTGGAGTTGCTACATGCTGCTGGAATATAAATAATAAACCTCCTTTTTCTTTCACTAATTCTAACTCTGCATCTTTGGATATTTCCCTAGTAGTGCTCACTTATTTGACAAGATTGCTGAGACGTTTCAGAAAACGCACACTGTCCTTGCTTATCATCAGTTATCCTACTGATGTCAGAACAGAACTCCAGTGAATGCAGCTGAGCTTGGGATGGAGCATTACCAGAAATAAAGTTGAAAAAGTGGTCCCAAATGGCCTTCCAGTAGTGACAGGTGCAGGAATGGTGATGCCTTTCTGTACATGTGATGCAGTTTGTTTTGTGCACATTGAACTGGTGTAAGGAGCAATTGTTTCAGCCACATGCAACATCCTTCTCTTGCTGAAACAGTACTCTCATCACACCACATCTTAATAGCCACAAATATCCCAGGGGATGTGTCCTGTCTTTGCAAGAACAGTCTCACAAAAGCTCTGTACCTTTGAAATCTTGTCGCTCATTGGTTTTGTGCTAGATGCGCTTTGACATAAGCGATCCACTTGCTTCTTTCCCTAGAAGTGCTTCACAGATGCACAGTCACAGTCATGGTTTTGTGTTTCTGTCTTATTTTTCCTATTTCAGTAATTTTATAACCAACTCTGAAAGGCATGTGAGGGTAGAAGTCTGTATTGCCACAATTTTCTTTGAAAATAGGTAGTCTGGTAAGAAAAACACAATTCATAGACCCTTGAAGGGAGGCTGCAGTGTAATGTTTAGTCTTATCAAGCACTAGAGGCCTTATAAAGGAAGAGCTGTTATGAAATGCCTTACCTGCAGGACAAATTTCAGTTGGAGCTGATACCTCATTAGACACTAGAGAATCTAACCATTAGCTATGTCTTCATAGAAAAGTTTGCTTCACTAGTTCTGCTGCTCCACATGTGGGTTTTTTTATCTCCTGCTTTTATCGTCTGCTTTTAGGCCAGTTGTTTGTTATGTGACTGGCAAATAGGAGTACTGCAATTTGCAAGCAGCAGTGCAAAAATCCATTTGCTGTGAATGACCCTCATTGCTATGTACCCATTAGAACATCACCAAAGAAATATGTTAAGGTACGATGGAAGGCTGCAGGAGACAGAAATGCAGCTGAAGCAACATTTTGCTGCACGCGTGATCCCATTGACACAAGTAGGATTGTCTGAAGTTTAAATTAGCATATAACCTGACCTCAGCTGTTTAACATTAAGCGGTAGGGACAAATCTATTTCCATTAATCATGGCAATGCTGGTTGTAAAATGTCTACATTAACTCATTGTGCTAATCGAAGAAAACAAAGGTTGCTGCACTGATTTGAGACAGTAAGAAATAGGAAGGAAATCAGTAAGGAAATAGGCAAAATAAGTGGTATCGAAAGTTGCTTTCATGCAGCCCTTTTTGTGCTGCGTTAGTTTTTTGCATTGCTTTGCTAAAAGGACACCAGTGTGATTCCAGCTGGAAAAGAACAGTGCCCGCTTCATACGGATTTATGGCATTGATATTATATCAGGCCACTGAACTTAAAGGTTCTTCTTCCCTTTTGACATATATAGTAGGTTATTGCTTTTCCTGTGCATATTTGCTTTTCAAACAGTAGGAAGAAATTTGGTTATTGTAGATGGTCAGTTCATTCAGGCTCATAGCATTTCTCAGCTTGTAATGTAGGAGCTTGGGCAGGCAAGCTAAACAATAAAATAGTATTCTGAACTTCTCCCTTTTTTTGGGTCGTCAACGGGAAGCAGGTTTTAGAAAGATTAAAATGTATTTTGTAGTTGTAATTTGCCATATATTTTACTGCATTGTAGTACACTAGTGAGATGACTGGTGGTACTTTGAAATATCTGCGGTACTCATTTGTGCCAGTCATGAAAGATGTGTACAGACAAGGGCATCACAGGTAAAGTTCAGAGTTCAAGAGGAGAGTTCAAGAGAGCCCCATTATATAAATAGAAAAGCCTACTGAAATATCAAAAGACTGCTCATTTAAACAAAATACTGTGGCTGTACTTTCTGTGCAAATAAACAAGAAATGAAACCTGGTTCTTCACATATAAAGAATCCCAGTGATGAATGTAGTATCTCATAAATGTTCTGCTCCCTTAGTCAGTACCTATCTGGGTTTAATTTGCCAGTCTTGGGAGAATTCCATTCTTCTTTCACTACACAGAGGCCTAATGTCTGGAGACTGAAAAGACTTCCTTTGTTTTTAGTGGACTTTGGATCAAGCCTGGGTTCCAGCTTCAGCCTGTCAAGAGTTGGGAAGCCATGCATGTCTCCTGTGTGGACTGGGGTTCCAAACTTTGTCATGCCAGGGCTTTCTCTATGTTTGTATGTGTGTCCCAACATATTGATAAGCACTGACATATTTGCTAGCATTTTCAAAAGTGAATCTGGAGTGCTGGAAGTTAGCTTCTCTCTCCAGTCATGTCTGGGTGTGGATGAAGGTGAGCTGCTTGAACTTCATCTACAGCAATATGGAGGTCTTGAGGGTAGGAGGAGGAAGCAGGTATTACCTGTACGTCAGAAAGAAAGATTTGCGCCTAATCCCCTTTGGACAATGCCTGCTGGCCTTTCTTCTCAGCTGCCTTGTCTATGCCTGGTTCATCTACGGCCAGATTATTGACATACTGTCGCAGGCCAGCTGTGGAGATGCACAGATTTTTCTTCTGAGGGAAACATTTGGATTGACGTGGCAAGCTCAGGATCTCCACTGGCCACTTGTAGGTTGTGGGTGGTGCATAAGATGCCAATTTTGATCTATTGTGCCCGGAGCTTGTCCAGCATGAGAATCATGCTTGCATCATCAAGCTGAGATCAGAAGGGCACTTGACCCATATGCCCATTAAAAGCTAAAGCTATTAGCAGAGTGTTCTCCAGGACTCTGGAATGTGTTTCTAATCACAGATCTGAAATAGCCCATATTTAAAGAATTGGAGTATGTTGCAGAAGGCAGAGGTCTTTGGTTTTCTTCCTCTTGCACTGAAGCAAGTGATAGCTGTGAAAGTGGCTGGGTGACTGGGTTTCTGTAAAACTGATTATTTTAGAGCTGTTGAAATTTTATTGAGTAGTTAATAATGTTAGGGCACTGAGGCTGGTGGAGAGGCAAATTTGTTAATAATTTTAAAACTAAATAAACAAATAAGTTGTCATAGCACCTGCAGTTATTTCCATTCAGTTCTTTATGAATTACCTTTTCCTCTAGAACTCCCCTTTGCTCAGTGTGGCAGGCAAAAATGCATCTCATTGATTTAGTTACATGATTTTAAGGAATGGATGTGAATCATTCCATACTTTCTCAGCTCACCAGTAAACCTAGAAATAGGAAAGTAGCTGGGCACAGATACACTGCTTCTATACTCCTGCCTTCCCGTACTATGCTGCCCTGGATTGCAGAGCCCTCTGGCCATCCTGTGTGGAGAGACAGTCTGGAAGCAAGAGCATATGGTGCTGCTTGTGCCAGGGAAGCAAAAGAAGTTGGCATCGCGTGCTATTGGCTACATAGTCTGCTCTTCTGCTGCCTAAAGACCCAGAGTCTCAGAGAAGAAAGGGGAAGCCTGCCTCTCCTCTGCCCTTGTACTGGCACATGGTAAATCAGAATTGCTGTATGTAAAGGTGAAGTACAGGTATCTTCCTCTGCTATGTCCTGAAGCTTAGCAGAGCTCTGAAAGAGATATGTAAATGGCAGACTATGATGGTCAGTGTTTCTTTACACACAGCATCATGTATGTAGCTCTTTGCCCAACAAACAGCTTTCTCTGGGGTACCCAAACACCAGCTCAGAAGCAAAATGTCTCAAAGCAGAACATAAATAAGCACTCATGCCTAAACAGGAGGTGTTATTTCAGGCCTTTCCATAAACTTGATGGGAACCAGGCAACTTCAATACTCAAAAAGCTCAACCTTGAAATGCAGTGCTTTTGCAAAGGATATTCTAGCATAGACCAACCCTTTTTAAGAGTAAGGAAGACCTTCCCTCTTTGTACTTGAGCTAGGAGGGAACGAGTTGTGCAGACTAGGAACTGCCTGCCTGCAGTGTTTGGCCAGGGCTGTGTTTACGAGAAGGGTATGTGCATGCCATGAAGATGCACATCTGGTGATTGGGCTTAGGAAGCAAGGAGCTGTGTGTAGTGACAAGCTTGGCGAGAGCTGTCTGTGTCCTAGGGAAGAGGTGCTTGGGGAAAATCCCTCCAGAGCATGGAAAGATGTCTTCTAGAGAGAAATGAAGTAGGGTACTAGGCTGGGATAGCATGAAAGGAAAGATGAGTTTTTCAGCTGCTTTTTCTAGGGGTCCTGAATTAAAACACAGGGTTGTTGATAAGTCTTAATTCTGCTTTACATGTTTTTCACTCCCCATGAGGTGCTAGAGAAGTTACTAAGTATTGAGAAGTACTCAAGCTTTATCCTTAACAGGAAAAAGAATGATAGACCTGGAGAAAACAAGGAGTGAAAGAAGGATTGTAGATCCTCACAGAGTAAGGAGGAGGGTGCTAGTTTGAGGTGATTGTTCAGCGTGTTACCACCGTAACATAGAGCTGTAGCCCTGATCATGCAAAGTTTTCTGTGGAGATTGAATAACATTTCTTACAGGACTGGACCATGTAATCACATTATTAGGATCACCCTTTTCTAAGGATGAGCATTTCCAACTTCAGGTGCAATCCTGCTGTTACTGAACTCGGTGGAGAGCTTTGCAGGTGCTTTGCTGATGCAGGATAGATGCTTAAGTAAAGAATATAATGCGCGAACACACACGTTTTCCTGCAAAGATTGGGTAGCAGATTGTCGTTCTGGAGTGTGTTCTAGCTTCTTGCTTCCCCTCCCATCCAGCTGTTAATTAATCTTCTGGTTTAGATCTTCAGGGAGGAATTATTTATCTTTTGCTATTGTGTTTCAGTGAAACATTAACAATCTCTTATTAATTGCCTGTGCTAATTATCTCAACAGTAGCAGTATTCCTGCTCATCTAGTGAAGCCATGAAGGGACAATATGGAGCAGGAATAAAGAAATCACTTTGTTGTTTCCTTTCTATGCACATTGCACAGGAGCAAAAGCACAGTGGGTCCTGACCCTGCTACACACAAAATGTGGTTCAGAAGACCTCCCTGTAGGAGGGCAGATACTCTGAAATGCTTCTGTGGAGAAGTTTGGGGTGTTTTGCAGTATGCCATAATTCAGTGTTTACACAGCTGTCACTCTCTCCTGTGTACCTTGACACAAAGCAACCACATGCTCCTTGGAATGAAATATTTCATCCCAAAAATCTGAATGTTTTAAAAACATTTGTGCATAGCAAACCACGGTGGTTTGATATGAGTGACAAGCGTTCCTCATTTATAACGAGTGCTTACAGACATTTTGCTATGATACCTGTTATTTACAGAAGGAAAATTAGAAATGTTACCCAGCATGTTACTGGTATAATTAAACTGACTGAAATATAAAGTACAGTGTGCAATAAATAATAAGATTATTGAAAAAGTTAAGGGCTGCTAACACATCTAATAAAAAAAGATTTTGCAATGGCAGACTTAATAAATATGCCTTTTCTGTAGTGCCGTTTTCCACAAAACATAAATCCTTTTTGTTAAATAAGATGACTGAAAGAAGGCACAGAGTTATGGAAATACATGACGGATGAAGAGAAGGTGATATGAGTTATTCTAATGTAAAAGGCTGTCTCATATCTCTAATGCTGACCTTTTCCCAGTGAAATACATTTACAGAGTTACATGTTCCTTGTTAATAATTTCAACTACTCTGGTCTTTGAGTTCACAACTCTTAGCTTGAATATGTATTTTAAAGTAACTGTGACTGTTTTCTGAGAGACAAAAGAGTCTGATCATTTTTCATATGTAGACGTAACTAGGACAAATGTCTGTCCTTGGCATCCAGGTGCTTTCCTACCATTAATCTTCACAGCCCCTTCTGGGTAGGTGGAGGTTATTATGCAGACATTTTATTCCAGGGGTAATTGAAACAGAATCAAAGCAACTTGCCCAAAATTTAATCCTGGTCTGACTAAAATTAATAGGAGGTAAATGTATCACTTTGCTGGAGGCATAATTTCCCACATAGTAAAGATGCAAATCAACAATCAGGAGGTCTTGTCCATGCATCTGACAGCCAAATCACTTGGCTGTGGCCTGTTTACTGACTCTCTCTATATGTGTAGGCCAGGCTGGAACTCCATACAAACCTCTGTGAGATGGGCTCATGCTTTAAGTGAGGCCAAGACAGTATTCTACCTTCTTCTATTTTTGTCTTCGAAAAAAAGTCCCGACAGCAGTTTTTTTAACTTGTAAAAATTATACATATCTTTTATTTTGCTCACTGGAAATGTTCATCTGGTATTTGTGACCTTGTTATAGGGAAGTGGGTAGGTCTTGTGCTAATGTTAATGATGTGTAAAGGTATTTAAAATATTACCATTCTCAGAGGAATAATCAGGACACTGTCTGCGAAGTAATGAAAATTTAAAAATAACTAGTTGAACAATGCAATGTAGAAATGAATAGGCTGTAGAAAAGCGCACATAGTGTCAAGATTGTCTGTCTATTTCTAACACACTTTTTATAAAGAAAGGGAATATTGACATTAATTTCAGATGCCCTAATAAAACAGTGTCTTGCTACATAGGCTCAGGGTTTACTCCTCTCTCTGTAAAGCATCTACAGTAGCTTTTGCTCTGTTTTTCTGATGCTGAGTATTGCAATATAGGGGCCAAATGAGAGCTAAGGCCAAAGAAGTGTGTTCTTCATATCATTTGCAGAATGAATTTCTGGCTCTTACACACCTCTCCTTGATACATTCACCCTCATCTCATTGCTTTCCCTTTGGTGTCTTTTGCTATGAAAGTGAGGCGCAAGCATTTGTTGGGTTGTGTGTATGTACTCTGTAACAATGTTTGTTGGGGTTAAATTCAATCTTTAAAAATTGGGTCAGTTCCTTATCTATGTGAGTACAGTCCTGGGAAGTGCATATTGTGGATCGTGGGTGGTATCGATTTCAGCAGCAGCAGCAATTCAGCTGTTGAACAGTCACTGAAGGGATAGGACATGGGAGGAGGGTGAGACTGCCTCTCATTGCAAAGGACTATTCCTAGTACTCACCTGTTCATAGATTATATTCACCCTTGCAGCAAGGCAGTCTTACTCTTCCAGCTGATTGCAGTACATTGACTTCAGGCCCAAGGTCCAGATAATTATCATGTTTTTCAATAGTTTTAGAAAGCCTTTCAACCTACCATGTTCTACTGGGCACCCAGCAAAGAGATTAGAGCTGAGAAACTCGGGTTTCAAGGCTTCAAAAACTTTGCTGCTCTGAGTTGGGTTGGGAAATAGATCTTGGAAATGTCTGCTCTGCAGCAAGCCAAAGAATAAAATCAGTTTGGGTCAACTAAAATTTTTTATTTTTATTTCCGACTTTTTTTTTTGGCCATACTTCATCAGCATTTCAGAATCACTTCATTTTTGGAAATAAATGTGTGTTATTTTCAGTCTGAAAGTGGTCCATTTATATCTTCTAACCTTAAGAAATAAATCCCTCTCCACAAATGTCTTTGAACTGGGAATTTTCTTTTAAACCAGCTCTTTTTCTGCCAGCAGTTTTAACTTTGGTGGATCAGTGTTTTCCAAGAGTATCACCAAATAGTCCCTGATCAGCTCTCTTGACTGTCTGATAAGAGTCAAATAAAAGAACTAGAACTGAACATGCTTTCTAAACGAGAGCTCATTTTATGTGCAGTCACTATGCTTTCACAGATGTAGTGATTTCATAAGTTTCTTTTAACTTCATTATTGTCTGTTCTTCTTTTTTTTTTTTTGTGGCTTTATATCCTCTTGAGAAAATAGCATTTTTTATGATAAAAGGGAGGCTCCACAAAATAGCAGAATCATAGATAATGTTTGACTCAGACTCTCCATTTAGGTTGCTGTGGCTTTTTTGAACCATTTTCTATTGTATTTTGGTATTGCTTTGTGTTTTACTGACTATTCAATATATTTCCCACAGAGACTAGTTCTGTGTGTTTCCTGTAGTGAAGACTATCAAATGGACTATAATCCTGTAATAGTTTATAGCAAAATCAATTTGATATGCCTTGGAAAACATTTGCTTGCACTACAGTCAAAGGAAATGTGTGCAGAGCTGAGAATTTATACTTGTAATGAATTTTTTGAAGTTTGAAATGCATGTGCTTGCATAATTGAGAGTCCTCTTTTGTTCTACTTAATTTTTCCTTTTTCCACCTCTTTTTAAGGAGAATCCTATTTTATCATCTTAATTAGTTATGAAGCTTTTAAGATTTAAACCTCTGTTTCGGAACAAGACCTCCTGTTCAGCTGTATTTTGTGCGAATTTAGCTCCAAATGTTTCAAGTGCCTCCATGGAAGTAATTAGGTGAATTATTGCCGTGTAGCTCTGTGTACAGTACCTGCCTGGTAGCACATCTTTGAGTTAATATTTAAGAACTACTGCAGCACCCTCAAGTGGTGATGCTGATCTGTATTTACAGGTTTTTTCTTCAAATGTTTATTTCTAGGGTTGTGAATCATTTTAATGTTTTGGGCTGACCTGCTCAGATATTGTCAGACCCTGCAGTCCTCACTCAAGTAAAGCTCCCACTGAATACAATTAATCACACTGGAATCTGAACAACAGACTCAGGAAAGTTTTCCTTGGATTGTCAAATGATTTTATGGAGGGCATAAAACATTCTCTGTGCTCGCAGTAGCTCTGACTTTTCTGTCAGTTGGGCTGGAATAAATAACCTGAGAACCCTACAGAAAGAGAAACCAGCACGTTAGGGTTTTTCTCAGGACTGCAGTTGCAAACATAGAACAACTGTGGCATAAGAAATACAATTGCTTCAGCACATACATACACACCAGTGACATCTGTAGTAATGACTTCGGAAGAATGCTGTTTCTCAGGGAAGTTTTACTATCTGTGTAGTGTAGTCCTCTGACTTCAGCTTTTTTTCTGTTAGCTGCCTATTTTATGCAAGCAGCTGTGTACTGGACCAGATGAATGGTCCTGATTGGGGGCCTGTTGTTTCCAAATTTAGCAAGTGGCATCTCTTCTGATGCTCCACCTCCTTCCAATTCGGCTGAGCTTTCCCACTGCTTGACATAAAGAGAGTTTGTTACTCTGTGGAATACACAGCCATAGGATGAAGTCTGTGCACTCTTCTGCCCCCAGTACAGACTTGCATGAACAAATCACTTAGCTCTGCTGGTCTCATCTGTAAAACACCAACAAGGAGTTCTATTTCAGAAGTTTACTGTAAGTCTTAATGGATGTTGTCTCCACTTTAAGGGCCTTAAGTGAAAACAGATATCAAAATACTTGCTCTCTTGTCACTTATAATAATGTGTGCTGGGCAGAGGGCACAGACTGGCGGGAGTGGAACTGCTCCCTTGCCACCAGTACTGCTTTGTGCCATATGTGCTAATGCTGCAGTTTAGCAGAATGGCACAGCTGCTTGTTTACCACTGCAACTTCTACCAGGTCTGGCATGTTTTCTTTATCAAACTCAGAGAACAGGCTTGACAAGCACTATAAACAAAACAATTTTATTTCTGAAGGGTAGAAGATGATCCAGACTTTTATTTATAAAATTGTATTCATCCCAATGAATTATCTTCAGCTTATTATTAAGAATTGATTAGTAATTATTAAGAAGATTTGAATTTTTTTTTCTTTTTGCCCTGTCTCCCAGTTATTTGACATAGGAAATAGAAATCACTATCATTTTAGGCTTTGTCCTCATGTCATTCCCTCTTTTTTGCCTCTTTCCATAAAAGACTTATTTAAAGTGTGCCATCTAGGTTGTCATGCGTATAGCAGACTGCATTGTGTTCACAAGAAAAGCATGTCAGTAGAGGGCAGGGTCCAACAGTAGTGAGTTTCCAAAGGTATCTGATAAAAAAATGACAACTATTTTCTAATATGAACTAGATAATAGGCAAAAAATATGTGCGATGGAGCATATTTAATATAATGTCTGTGCCTTCATCTTAAAGGCCTGCTGTCAGCTTAGAAATCACACTGTGAACATATCAGTATCTTTTTTATTTTTTCTATAGAAAGGCCCTATCGGTAACACAAAAGAAAGAGAAAGAGATTACTTTGTAAACTTGCCTTAGGCTGCTCCAAAAATAAGTAGAAAGGTGCAATCAGACCTCTCCCACCATGACTGCAGTACTAAGCTGGGATATGCTAGCAGTCTACACTGCAGCTGACCCACAAACCTACTTTAAAACATTTTGGAGCACATGTGGGGCTTGCAAGGTGGCAGGATGTGTGGCTTCTACTGTCTCTTAAATTAGGTGGCATGGCTAGAGAATTGCCCATGGTGGAGAGAGGAGCTGAAGTTCTGCATGAGAATCCCAGTCAACCATCAGTCATGAGAACAGGGAGTTCCTCAGACGTGGGTCATATGCTCAACACACAGGTACATTACAGTTAAAGCTGTGCTCCTCTACAGCTCTCTGGGAAAAGCAGGCCAAAGATGAAATCATTGCCTGTGTATTTATTTAGAAATAGGCCTTGGTGAGTGTTCTGAAAGTAACACTATTTTGGGCTTAAAAGACCAGCAAATTCCAAAGGTTTGAGCCCCTTGCAAGTGTTTTCTTTCCTTTTTTGTAGAATCAGAGAATCATTTAGGTTGAAAAAGACTTTTAAGATCATTGAGTCCAACCATTAACCCAGCACTGCTAAGTCCACCCCTAAACTATGTCCCTAAGCACCACAGCCACACATTTTTTAAATACCTCCAGGGATGGTGACTCAACCATGTCCCTGGGCAGCCTGTTCCAATGCTCAATAACCCTTTCAGTGAAGAAATTTTTCCTAATATCCAACCTAAAACTCCCCTGGTGCAACTTAAAGCCTTTTCCTCTCATCCTATTGCTTGTAACTTGGGAGAAGAGACTGACAGCCACATCACTACAGCCTCCTTTAAGGTAGTTGTAGAGAGCAATAAGGTCTCCTGAGCTTCCTCCTCTCCAAGCTAAAACACCCCACTTCCCTGAACTCAGAAGACTTGTGCTCTGGACCCTTCACCAGCTGCGTTGCCCTTCTCTGGACAAGCTCCATCACCTCAATGTCTTTCTTGAAGTGAGGGGCCCAAAACTGAACACGGTATTTGGGGTGCAGCCTCACCAGCGCCGAGCACATTGAGATAATGACTTCCCTTGTCCTGCTGGGCACGCTATTTCTGATACAACCCAGGTTGTACTACTTTCTTGCAAATTCTGTGACACAAAGAAAGCTCTGTGTGTTTGAAGATGAGGCAGATGCCTTTGGTAGGAAAATCCCAGGTCCTTTAGATTCTTGCAAGTGCAGTGTGACGTCTGAAATTCTAGCCAAAACACATTTTTTTCCCCTCTTTGAGGTGACTGTCCCACTTTCTGTTTATGTCATCTCTGTTATCCAGCAAACGTTTCCACCTCTGACAAGTTGTTGCCTGCATTTGTCGTAATGTCAGTGTTGCATGTGCTTTATCTTGAAGAACCTGTACATTTCTAGATGACACAACTAGGCCATGCTAATTGGTTTTGAGGTGTCACACCCTTCCAAAAATAACAAGCAATACCAATACAAGGATATGGTCCTCTGAATGGAGATACTCTTTTCTCAGTAGAGGATATTTTCAAGAAATTTGTTATCCCCAGAATCAGTAGTGAATTCTGGTTTACTGAGTTACTGGATAGGCAAAGACATACTTAAATTGGTGAATAATGGCTAGAATAAACAATTCCCGCTGGAAAATGGTAAGCTTTGTTCAATCTCATGAAATTGGAGGTTTTAGTGTGGTTATTTGTATGAAATCATTCAGAATGTAGTGTTGAGAAACAATTTAGTGATTATCAAGAACATTAAATTCCAGATAAATGGTGGTGCTGTTTCTGTCCGCTCATTGCTGCTAGTGTTCCTGGGGGGAGGCATCAACTGGCATAGCAAGTGGTGTTTCATCAGAAATTGTTACTGCCTTAAGTCATGGTGGCTTCATTTTTTCAATAACTGCTTTCAGTGTTGGTGCCTTTACAAAATGCATCTCTGGCTGTGTTGCTGAATTCTTGTTGATGTCACTGTTGCAGAAGCTGTGATGGACTCAAAGGTTGGTTCTTTGAGCCCTGTTGTGACATTTTTAGCTGCCTAGTTGCTGCTTGCCTGCTTTGTGGAAAAAAGAGGATCTGAATACTGCTGTGTGCTTGTGTAACTTGGAGGGAATTAGATTATTTTTCTCTGGAAGAGCAAATCAGACTTCTTTCAGAGATTTGAAATTATCAGTTGCAGTCAAAGTTTCACAGGATTGTCTTTGTCACAGTCATATTCAGATCATGATGAAGCAGCTTGTATTCTCTTGGTTAGCCGAGTCCTGGATTGCATTTATCTTTGTGGTGAAATTATTGAACATCCCTAAACTTAATTTTCACCCTTTCTTTAGTTTGATTCACTTGACATGCTTTTAAGATTTCTTGGCATATGCAAATAATTACGCATATAGATCTACCTCTAAGTAGAATGGACTAGAAATATGCATGTCTTGTTTCACAAAGCTTTGCGCTTGTTTATTTTTTAAAGGTATTACTTAGTAAGCCAGTAAGATCTATATCGGCTTAACTAGCAACTAGGAATCAAATGCCCCTAAATTTAGGTGCATACAGTGAATACATCAAGATGCATGTGAATATCTACTGGAATTTTCCAAAGCAGCAGCTCATATTGATTACACCATTACTGATCTGATTTTGATAATTCCTATGTGTATTCCACTACCTCACATCACATCACTAAATAGCTTTGCAAACCTGACCTTAGTCCCTCTGTTTGACGTACTTCAAAAGAGTGCAGTAAGGTTAAAAGGAAGCACATATGTTGATGAGTTAAATCAGGGCACATCCTAAGAGGTACTTAAAATGAAAATTTCTCTTTGGTTGGCTTGTTTGCTGATCCTAAATAACTGTTCTCATAAACCTCTGTTAAATCGGTAAGGACATAATTTATTAATCTCCTATCAGTATTCCATTCTTGTCCTTGTGTCTCCCACTTCTTGAAAAATGAATACACTGTTTGGACAGCCATTTATAATCCTATATATTTGCTGCTACATAATGGCAGTTGACCAAAAGCATTAACAAACCTTCAAAATAGCTTCCAAGAGCCTCGGTCGTTTTAGACTTTTATGTTATTAAGACAGGTGGATTGAATAAATGGGGTAATTTTTACTTAGAAAACTATGAGTGATCTGGTAGGCTTTTTTTCTAATCAATTTATGAAGACAAACGGGCGTGAAAGAATATGCACCAGCACTAATAGGGAAGTAGCACAAACATCTACAAATTCAAATTAGTGCCAAATTTAAAAAGGAATTATTTAATTTTAGGTGATTTCAGGGGACTTCAGACAGCTAATCTAGAACTGTGTTCCATAAAGTCCCTGCTTAAAGTCCACTAACTCCAGATGACTGGAACTCATTAGATGCTTTTCTGTTCAGTCTGAAAACTTTCTGAATTACCTGTAGTGGCAGTTCTGTACATTCAAATCTGCCCTGAGAAGACACATCTCAAGACAGCTCCTCACCTGTCTGTAGTCCTGATGGGAGACAGAAACTGGACTGAATTGTACCTACAACCTTCAAGATTCCCTGATCCAGTATTTATTCCTAGAGAATATCCAACATGCACCCTCACAGGGTGGGTTTTTTTTACAAACCTCCATCATTGCTCTTTTCTTTGTAAAAGCCTGCAGGAAAAGAATATTTGAACATGCTGAAGCTGTGCCAAACTGGTGGAAGAAATCTATGGCTGTCAGGGCCAGAATGAGAACAACAGAGTGGAAGAATATCTTGTTAGCCTGATGGTAACTGGCCTTTTTGAGATGTCCATCTCCCTATGTATGCTTTTTTTTTTTAATTCCTTTTTCTCTCCAGAGTTTTCCTTCAGCTGTGGGGTTCCAAACCCTAAACTTGGGTTGTCATTACATCCCCATGGTCTTTTATTAGATGTAGGTTTTAGTTGTCTTCCAAGCGACCAGACAGCTGTGAATTTAGTGCCAGCTAGTCCAAGGAGTCACAGATCTGTTTTAAAAAAAATAATCTCTGTTTTATAAAGAAGTCGTCTTTAAATGAAAGTATTTTGTCTTGTCTGCTCCCTTTGAAATCTGTGCCATGCATTTGAAATGCTGACTGGTTAAATCCCTTCAGTTTCTCTAAGATTCTGCATGCACAAGTTCTTTTCAGCAAGTGGAAATTCAGAATTTCTCCAAGGTATGCTGCTTCTGTGTGCTACCAATTTATAGTGCTGAATTCGAGAGGAATTGTATTGGCTTCTCCCAACACGGGCAATTAAGGATGTGCAGATGTGGCTCAGGCACTTAAGATGGAGCAGGAACCTTGTGCATCGCTTTCACATAGAGAGCTGAGCGTAATCTCCTTGCCTCAAGACAAGAGTCCATCTGAGGTAGCTGACTGAAGTGTCAGTGGATACTATTGCAAGATGGTTACTTTTTTGATAGACCTGCAACAGCCTGCTTTGCCTTTCTAAAAAAAAAAAAACAATAACATATTTCCTTTTCTTACTGAAGACCCCCTTGAGAGATCATATTAATCAGGCAAACTGGTTGTTGTCATGGCATATCTGACTTGAGCATCAAATACCGGCAATTTACTTTTTTTTGAAGACATGGAATTGGGATCTCATCCTAATGCCTCTCAGATAAAGCTTCCAAAGACAGAATACTAATTAAGGCAAGAAAGACAGTATTCAGTGCAAATTTCCTATTTCAATGTATGGCCATACTAGGTATAGTGGTAGACCGGGACCCCAGTGTGGGGTGCAGCTGTACAAACACGTGTACATCTGCACCTTCTTTTACATAGGCTTTGCACTTACCTTTTCTAGCAGCAAACTTGTACAACCATTGATCCTGAGCACGCTCCTCTGTGGGTTTTTTTACTGCCTTTCATCACCCCCTGCACCAGTTGCAAAATCATAAAAAATCATATGGGAAAGACCTTCTTGGTCGTGTGGTTTATCTTTTTTGCCAATTTGGCAGGATTATGCCTCACAGCACATTTTCTAGTGCCTCATACAGGCTATTTATAAATGTCCTCAGCATTAGGACTTTCACCAATTTCCTTTGGAAACAGTCCTTCTCACACTACCAGGAAGTACTTGCTGATATTCAGCCGTGTTCTCGATTTCATTTAATTAGACCTAGGTGTGTATCAGGACTCTTGGTGGATAAAATCAGCTGTCTACTGACCACTGAGCAAACATTTATCCACCAGGTGTTGGAAGTACCCTCTGGAGCAGCTGGTCTCCCTGGCTTTGAAAATCCTCTCACCATGTGGCTCCAATTAACCTTGTACTGCTCCAGCCTGTCTCCTCGCTCTTCAGGTGTGTTGGTGCTTTCCATCTCTGCCAGTTTTGGTCCATTTCTTCTCTGCCTCTTTGACCTCACTTGCCTTCATCTCCTTTCTCGCTCAACCCTCCTGGTACTTCACTGTGTCCCTGCCTTTTCTATGTGCTTTTGGTTTCTTTCTTTGCTGCTCCCTCTGGCTCCATCTCTTCCCCTGAAGAGCCTTTTCTTCCAGCCTACTTTCTTTTTTTTCCCCAAATTTTTTATCCTGTAAAGCCACTTTTGCCTACTGTTCCCAGTACTTGAGTAGCAGTGTTTTCCCCACAAAAAGCCCTCATTCAACCACTTGTGGAAGACTGAATTATTCTTGCAGTGCCCATAAAACTGATTTTTCCAATGCTTCTTTTAGTCCAGCCTGGAAAGCTAGACAGTTTGTTTGTTTAGGGATTTGGGTTTCTTTGGGTTTTTTGGTTGTTGGGTTGTTTTTGTGTTTTGGGGGTTTTTTTGGTTTGTTTTTTTTTTATAATTTTAAGACCTGCAAGATATTTTTTTGAATAATCTGTGTGGTGCCAGAGGTGCCTCTTTGTGTCCCATGCTCACTCATTGTCCAGTGCTTACTAGCACAAATAATAACATAAGAAAGTGAACAGATCAGCATACTAATTCCACAGTATATAATACCCCTTAGTCTTCAGCATCCCCAGTGTCATGTATCCTTGCCACAGTGGTATGCTCCCCCCAGCACACACGTTAGATCAAAATAAATGATCAAGTGTATCCTCAGGGACTGCTGAATTGCTGCATTTGATAAAGGAAAGAGAATTTCTGTTCTGTCTTGGTTTGGTTGGGCTTTTAGGTGACACCAGACAGTACGTATATAGATGATATAAGCCAGGGGCCATTAGAGATTCACAAGTTGGACGCTTTTGTCTTGGCTAACAATAGTAATAGACATTAAAATAGTGTATCTTTGTTTCTGTAGTGCCTGCAGAGTTGCTATTATAATAAATCAGAGGGATTATATTAATAAAAACAGTCAATGTAAGAGCAAATATTCATTTGGTGTTTTCTGGAGTGATACAAAAATATAATCAGGAAATTCTAAAATCCCTTTAGAAGTTCATTGGAAAAGGAAAATATAATATTTTAAATAATAAAAAGTGTAACTTAACTATTGAAAAATTATTTTTTATTAAAATATATAACTGTCACCACATGAAAACTAGAAACATGTTTAGCTGACGAGTTCAAAGTCTAAGCAAACAAAAATTGCTTAGTCAGAACAGAAAACTGGAACATGAATAACAATGCTTGAGTTCCCTGAGAGAGAGAGAGAACTAATATTTTTTTTAAATATCCAAGAGAAATATTGCTGGATTGTTTTCTTTTCCAGTGTTATTCTGAGAAGCCTTTTCCAGAAAGAGATATTTTATGTATAGTTTTAAAGGCAGTAGGGCTTGGGTCTGACCTGCTTTTGATAGTGTTACATTAATAGTGCTGAAATGTGGGGATGCTGTTTATTTATACAATGTGGAAAAAAACAAGTGTCGTTTTTATCTGCATGCTTTAAAAATGTCAGTAAAACATACTTTGCTGCTGCAGGGAAAATATGTTAAGCTAACACACTTTATTTTGATGGAAACATCACTAGTTAGGAATCAAACCTCCTCGCAAAACTTTGGATACTGAATTAAATATACAACTACAAGACACTTGAGGACACTGTTTGTTTTGAAATGCCTTGATTTTTTATCTTGGGATCTCTTGGCAGGATTTAGGGAAATAATATAAGATATAAGATGTTTGTTTAAAGACAAGAATGTTACATTTATACATCTGAAATATTTTGCCTCTTTAAAGTGTATTATGTAATGCAAGTTGCTTTCTTCTGCTCAGATCTCACGATAGGCTGAAATGGTCTTTTGCTGTTATGAAACCCCAGTTACTGATACGGTGTTTGTTTCTTGCCATTTTACTATCATGTCTCAACAAGTCCTGCGTTTCTTTTTTTGGCTCTATCCTGTTTTCCATGCCTTGTTGGTGTGTGCACTGTATGACAGTGTCTGGTTGTATAACTGGGACATTGTAGGGGACTCTGGGCTCCAAGTCATGCACAGGTGAACAGCAAATGAACCATGGAATTGCAAGTGAATAGTACAGGACTTCCAGCACTGAGCTGTGACTCAGGAGCACTGGGTTGTGTCCCTCCGTGAGAGGCGGAGAGGACTACCATAATACATGCTTGTAGGGGACAAGCTACATCCTGAGATAACTTGTGTGCAGGCAGACTGAAGTGCTCTCCAGAGTCCCTAATGAAATCATCTGGCTCCCCTATGACTCAGAAAAACCCTTCTGCTTTCAATAACTGCATCAACAGACTGATTCTGGTGAATCTTATTGCAGGGGGTTATTCAAGATATTTCTGCCTCTAGCTGCCTGCTCAGCCCTTCTACACAAGGTCACTCTTGCTGTAGCAGGGCTACAGAAATAATGTGTCTTGCTGTTCCCAACTGGTGCAAACCATCTTCCTTCACCCACCATGATACCCGGAGCATGACGTGACTTTGCTTCTGCTGTCCCTGGTCTGTCATGGCGTAGAGAGCTGGAATCGGGAAGTCCTTTAAATAGCTGTAATTATTTATTTCAGGGCAAATGAATCACAGCCCAGAGCTGCATGATCAGGATTTTTTGGTGGGTGAGGACCATTTGGCTGGCTGTTTTTCACTGAGCTTTTAAAGTATTTGACTTCTAAAGTATTGCAATTTTATGTTCCCTTAATATATTTTTTCCATGAATTGTGTACACACATACATGCACGATATCTGTGTGCATGACTAGACAAACTCAATTATGTGAAAGCTTGATTCTTAAGAATTAAAACCATAAACTGAATGTATTTGGAATGGAAGTGGCTCTTTCAGTTTTGAACTGAGCTGTGAGGCAGAATGTTTTCTTTTTTCTGTACTTTGAGAATTTTTAATTCAGACATTTCATCTTTGGTGTTTTTTTCTGCCTCGTGGTTTCATCTTGCCTTTTTGTGGCTTTCTTTGATTATTCCTTTGTGTCCTAGTTTTCCTTAGAAATTAAAAATGTATTATTTCTTTTAATTTGATTCTCTTGTTCTTTTTTTTTTTTTGGTGCTAGTTGTCACCAATTCCAAATAGTCATAAAGTCACTCTTTATGCAGTTCAAGATGGAATTCAATTGAGCTAACTGTCCAGATTTTTGGTAGCATGTAGTCAGTTTGTGTCCAAAACATAGGTTACGGGGTGTCCAAGTAGCTTTTGGAAGTTTACGTCTGTTATGACGTATGTCGCTAGGACTTAGAAGCTAGACCTTTGCATTGTGTGCTCATGTTGTCTTTTAATTAAATGTCAGGATCTCAGTAGTGAAGATCAAAATGATTCCTTCTTTCAAGTTCCATCAGGAAGGAGGCAGAGCGTTTCTGTTTGTTTTCTCTCTTGATGAGATAAGGTTCCTTTTTCATCTAAATGTTAAGACTTTTCATCCCTGACTTTGAAGATACAAAAAAAAAGCAGTGGATGAAACTACTCAAATGTAAAGATATTTTGATCAGGCAGTTGTTGAATTTGTAAAGGGGGGGCATAGTTGCACTTTAGACTATCATATACATGATTTGCTGAGGTGGGGTTTTCTTTAAGACTGAAGTTACATATGTCAAAGGTGGTATTTTCTTAACAGCTAAAACTTTAAGAACCATGTTTAGAAACATCACAGCCCATCAAGTCCGCTTGCTAAAGTATAATCAAGTTTGTGATTCAGCAGCAAGTCTCCCAGCCGTAATGGGCAAACTGACTTGTGCTTTGTGTGTTTCCCACAGGAGGACACCCAGTAATCCCAATATCTCTGGCAAATTTAGAGATCAAAGAGGAGGATGATTTTGGGAAGGAGAGGAGGTGACAGCAACTCTGCCACTTTCCTTTAAACCTGAGCATCTGTTGCTATGGAAACCCCGGAGCTTGATGATGGGGCAACAGGAATTGTTCCCCTCCGTCCCGATGCCGCCGTGCTGGAAGCGCCGGACACCCGCTGCCAGCTCCCCCGGTGCCTACCCGAGCACATGCCCGATTTCTCCCCGGGGAGCGTTAATTCGCGGCCGCGGTTTTCCGGGTCCCCGCGCAAGGGCCACTCAAAGGCGGCGCAAGGGCCGCGGCGGCGGGGGTCGCCGGGCGTGCTCCCGGGCGCGCTCCCGCTTCGGGCCGGTCCGATCCCGGTCCCGACCCCGGCCCAACCCGGCCCGGCCGCCCCCGGCGCTGGGACCGGGGTTGTTTATCCCCGGCCGGTGCTGCCGGGAGCCACTTTGGGTGGATTTCCACTGAGGGGCGCTGAAGCACGTTTTAATGCAGCAAAAATGAATTAATACAAAAATAGTAAGAGACACAATTTACCGGATTCTTTTAAAAAGCGACAACAACAACCTCCCCAAACCCGCAATATTCCCCCACCCCCCACCCCCTCCTCCCACTCTCCCCAGCCATGGGAAAGTGGGGTAAGGAGGAGGACAGGGTGGAGGGGACGGGGACGGGGCACTTGCCCGCTGTGCCGCGGCCGGATGGGGCAGGGCAGCGCAGCGGAGGGGCTTCCCCGGCCGCCCCTCGCCCCTTCCCCGGGGCCGAGCCGCTCCGGACACACCGGCCTCCCCGCGCCCCTCCAGCTGCCGGTCCCGCCTCTCTCCTCCCCGCCTCGCCTTTCCTCTCCCCACCTCTTTTTCTCTCTCACGGCTGGCGATCAGGTGTCTGTTGCTCTTATTTTGGTTTTGGTGGGTTTTTTTCCAAGTTGTTTCCCCGGGAAAAAAAAAAAAAATAGGAAGAAGAAAAACAAGGTGCCGAAAAGGAGATGATTGTAGAAGAGCCCTCCCTCCCCAGAAGAGCAACGTGCTTTGAATGAGGCTTCCCAGCCTCTTCCACTCCGTCTCACACACTCTGTCACTCTGCCTCTCGCTTGTGCACACTGTTGGTATGCGACCTCGGAGGCGACTGCTCCGCCACCTCTGCCTGGGGAGCCGCTGACAGCCAGCCATTGAGCCAGCCCCCCTTCCATTTTTTTTTTTTTTCTCTCCTGCTTTTGCAAACACACGCACACCCCCAAAGCACATTTAATGCTGATCCACTCAGACGCCATTATCGGGGGTACGTCTTCGTGGAGTGTTTTGGTTCTTTTTTTTTCTTTCTTTTTTTTTTTTTTTTTTCCTTCCCAACACTGGATGGTGCAGCATTCCCGGGGCCTGTGGTGTTACGGCTCGATTGCGTTTTATTATTTATTTATCTATCTTCTCTCCTCTCCCCCTCTATTACTCCTCCGTCTCTGCTCTCTCGATCCCCCCCCCCCCCCCCCCCCCCCCCCCCCGCTTCTCTCCGGGTGCCGGTGCAGAGGACCGGGGAGCAGGATCCCTCGCTCTCCCTTCCCCTGATGTGGGACTGATCCTCGTCCGCGTGTAGCATGCTGTAGCCAAAAAAGAAGAAAGGAGGGGGAGAAAAAAAGGGAGAGGGAGAAGCGTCTCTCTTTCCCTCCCTCCCCCTCGTTTCCCGCGGATTGACTTCATGGCTTCACTGTACCAGCGGTTCAGCGGGAAGATCAACACCTCCCGCTCTTTCCCCGTTCCCCCCGAAGCGAGTCACCTCCTGGGCGCCCAGAGCACCGAGGAGGACGGCGCTGCCGGCAAGACCCCGCGTCCATTGCAACAGGAAAGCAGCCGGCCCCGCTTCCAGTACCAGCCGCGAAGTGACTGCGAGGAGGAGGATGTAAGCGCCGGTGGCGTTCGCGTTGGGCTGGGTCGGGTTTCGGGTGTGCCCCCTCTCCGCGCCCCCGTCCTGCCGGATGCCTCAGTGCCCCTCCAGGCTGGCGGAGATTTCTCGTGGTTTGTCCGCTCTTCCCAGCGGCTCTTTGCGCTCCTCTTCTTCGCCCGAAGTGCCGGGGATAGTACGGGACGGAGCCGAGCCGAGCCGGGGCTCGCTCGCCCCCGCGCTGCCCCCGCACCGCTCCCCGTTACCTGGCGGCTGGCGCGGCTCCCCGCTGCCGCGGAGCAGGGCTGGGGCGCGGGGGCAGCACGTTTGGAAACGGCAAGTGGAAGCTCCGGGCGTCTCCCTCCCAGCGAGGCGGCAGGGCTCCCCGCTCTCCGCCCCCCCCCCCCCCTTTTTTTTTTTTTTTATTGTTATTCCATGTTTCACCCGTTAACACACCCTGGGGCAGAAGTCTTCACCTTGTTCCTCCCTCCTGGCTTTCTTGTCAGCCTCCCCCCCAAGCTGGCAGCAGGGAAACTTTTTAACCCCTGAGCAGCCGTTTCTGCGTCTCCTTCCCTTCCCTGCCCGCCGCCCCGGGGTGAGCCCCGCGGGGAAGCGCAAACTTTGGCCGCGCACCTTGCGCTCCCGCAGTGCCTGCGAGAGCAGCGACTTCAAAGGGCGCATCTGCGTATTGTCTTAGTAACGAGTGACACCCCGGCCGCCGGCTCGCTGCCGCGCCTGATGGAGTTAAACTGGCTCGGGTCGATCGCGCCTAGTTCTCGCGGGGTGGGGGTGGGTGGGAAGAGTGGGTTCGGAAAGATTTGGAAAGCTGGGAGACTAAGGGCCGGCGGTAAATCAAACCAGGTGGCTCCCTATCGCCGGGTAGCGTTGGGTTTGCAGAGGGGTTTGAATGTGTTTTGCCTCTGTAGAAGCACGCACAAGAGGAAGCAAATGGCTGCTGTTGGGAATAACGTTTGCGTCTGTTAAAAATACTTCTTGCCCGGGTGGGACGCGGTAGCTTTGCGGCAGGGGTCGGCTCTGGCTCTGGGAGCCTTCCCAGGAAAGGCTTCCAGCCGGTCTGCCTCGCTCGGAGGAGAGAGTTGTCCTCGCAGGGAAACTTCCGCGGATTGTCGTCGAATTCCCTGTGCCTTTCCCCGTCCTTTCGTAAAGACTTCCGCAGCCCGTAGAAAAGAGAGGTTTTGCAGCACTGAGGCAAACCGACCTAAACCTCCCCGAGGTGACTGCCACACTCAGCCCCGGGGGCCAGCGGTGACAGGACCCTGAATTAACCCTTGCCCGTGACCCCCTCACCGATCTCGGCACTGTTGCTCCTTGGCCCTGGCCAACTGCGGGAGGGGACCTGTCCCTATGCCCGATCGCCACCCGCTCCCCTTCCCCGGCGTGCCGGGGGACACGGGCCCCTTCCCGGCGCCTTGCCGGGCTGTAGGTGTCGCTGCCAGCCAGCGCAGTGCCGCCGCCGCGGGCTCGGCCCCAGCCGCCTCGGGGCTTGGCTGTTGTCATTTCGCTTTCCTGGACTGGGGGACGACACATTTCTAGAGCCGCTTCTCTGATCACCACAACCGCTGAGCCCGGAAGCAAAGGACGCAATTTAGCATGTGCGAGTGATTTATGCTGACAGGCTCCAAAACAATATTAATAACATTAAACTGCTAAAAGGAGAGGTTTGGGTGTGGGGATGTGTGCTTGTGTTTGGGTGGTTGGGTTTTTTGGTTTTTTTTTTTTTGTTGTTGTTGTTCGTTTATTTGTGGGTTTTTTTCTCCCCTTAGGGTTTGTGTGTGGCTGGACAGCACTGTTGGGCAGTGCCATCTGTAGAGGGACGGGTGCCTGCAATGAAGTGTGAAAAGCGTGGCCAGAAACAGGGCTTTGGGGTGACTTCTGAACGCACGTGGGCACTTTGGGTGAATTATGTTTCAAGGAGGCAACGTGCCTGAGAAAGCGCAGTGGGGCGGCGCGGGCAGTTCCCAGGTGCCCCCGTCCAACAGAGGCGGCGCTGGGGGTCGCCGGTAGAGGGTCGGTCAGGTCGGAAGGATGAAGACGTGACGAAGCCAGTAGAAATGGCCGTTAAAGCGTGTGCTGCGGGAGGAAGGGTCCTGTCCACGGGGAGCGTGGAGGCGGAGGGCAGGCGGGGCTGCCCGCCGTGCTGAGCGGGCCGGAGCGAGGCCGGCGGAGCTGCCCACGGTGCTGAACCCGCTCGGGACCGGCGGAGCTGCCCACGGTGCTGAACCCGCTCGGGACCGGCGGAGCTGCCCGCCGTGCTGAACCCGCTCGGGACCGGCGCCGACCTGGTGGCAGCTTCTCTCGCCCTTGGCCGTGGAGAGATGGCTTTGTCTCCCGCCCCAGGACGAGGGAATGCAGACCTGAGCATGAAATCCCCGAGGAACAGAGAAAAGCGAGGCAGGCAGCAGGCAAGGGCTATGGGCGCAGTGCAAGGAGAGCAGAGAGCAGGCTGTTTGTGCAGGGTGCCAGGAGCATGTGCTGTAGCTTATCATGGGGCAAAGCTTAATGAGACGGTATTGAAAACCATTTTCGAAGGTGATTAGACTTTTATTTTCTTTTTTACACAAACACTTTAGCAGGGCTTTCATGTTGTCTTTCATTTTTCTTCGTTAATCTACTAGGAAAAGCTAGAGCTTAAACATCTAGAAACAAAGTTTTGTTGCTTGCCCACACCAAAACAAACCTGAGAATGAGATTGTTCTAACTTTGTCATGTGATTAATAACCGGGAGAGAACTGAGTTTTTTTCATAGGGCACTGGTGATGACTTTCCCTATTGAAATACACATGCTGCATTCAGTACTGTATTTCTAAGCACCAGTACAGACCTCAATGCAGTACAAAACAGAGGGAAAGACAGGATCTTGCCTTTGAAGGTCACAGTATTGTTAGTAAGCATTTTGTCCACTGGAAGTACTATTGGTGGAAAAATACAAGATGAAACCTATATGAAGCTAAATAGGAAGCAGTAACTTGGTAATAAACAACATTTTAAACAAAGACAGTCATAATTTAATATGACAACTACTCACTTCACTTTGCAGCCACCATTGAGGCAGACTTGGGAACATTGGTTTTGTAACATGTTAAGTGTAGCAAAGCAGAAGTAACAACAGTGTTGAAGTATTTTAACAAGTTTTTACTGTATTTCAAATTGTGGTAGGAATATGAGAAATACATAGAGTAGACCTAACTTGTGAGCAAAACTTGGGTTACATATTGCAAATTTTTCATGTTAATTATTAGTTTGTGGAGACAGTCATGTTATTTATGGGAGGAGTAATGAGGAAACTAGGTCCTGTATAAATGACCTCAGAAACCACTTCCCAGTTGTCTCTGTGGCAGTATTGATGCTGAAGTTAATTATTGCAATAGCTGTAAACAAGGGTTTGATGGCATTTTTGCTTTGTTATGGGATAATATTTTTGCTACATTCAATTAGATATGAGGGAATTATCTGTGAAGACTCTTAATAAAATCTAGTGTGGTGGTATAGCAGATTACAAAGAATTTTGGTAATTTGATTCTTCTTTTTAGATTAATGAGGTTAGCGCTTTCCGTATTGTACTGCAGAAGGGGTTTTCTCCTAGATGTTGACTTGAGAATTTTTTCCGGTAAAATAGAGCTTCTTCATCTTTTCCAAGCTTTTTCTTCTTTGGCATCACAGTGATTAATGAGTTTAATTTTTGCAGGCAACTGCCAGGAGGTGCTGAGTAAGATGTATTATGCTGATTGTGTATAACCCCGCTCCTTTTAATTACTGGGATGATAACAATGCATTAATCAGGTGCACAAGAAATTCAGCACTTTTCTGTAACACAGAATATGGATTTGCTTTATAAGACACTGACTATACAGTGATCATCACAGAAGTCCCTTTTAAGTTAGATTTTGTATGGTAAGTTATGTGTTAAAAATATTGAACCCTCCACTGAAACATCGTAAGACTTTTCTATATACACAGATGTACACTGCATTCTACAGATTTAGTACTTAGCCAAAGCTTCTATTGGCTTTAATAGGAGACTTAACCATATAAAAATGGCCAGACCCAAAGTACAAGAGCTTTCGTTACTGTGGATATTCTTTCCATAACTGAATTCTGAATATTACTTTCTCTCCTGCATTTACTTAAAACTACATATGGCCATATATTATACTTTACTAGTTTTGCAATTGATTATTCAGAATTATTTATATTTTGAGAGGTTTTTCATTCATATATATATAGTGATAATTTTTAAATGCCTCAGTAAAACTGTGTTTCCTGCTTGAATAAATTAAGGATTAAGTAAATCAAATATTATTTGTTAATAGATTGAGTCTGAGGAAGCGAGAACCAAAGCCATTAGTGTAAAAAAAATTGTAATTTAGGATGTCAGACTTGCTCTTGCATGTAATTGAAAGTGTTAATTTTCAGTTCATTATTTGTCTAATGAGAAGAGGTATTGCCTCCTAGAAATGTATGTCAAGGAGAGTGTTTCAGAAAGGTTGGGGCCTGAGCTGCAGACAACAGGCATTTCAGAAATGATGTGGTCTTTTCCCAAAGAGATGTGTGGTGTGATTGTATAGAAGGGTTTGTAGTTCTGACAGGAATCATAATGATACTGTAAGATAAGTAATCAGAAGTCTATCTACAGATCCAAACTGCTGTGCTTATTGACAGAAACTGCTGTTTGAGTCTCTAAGAATCTCCTCTTCTGCCTCTTCTTGGTGAGTTCTTGCATGCTGAACCCAGTTGTCCTACAGCCATGAAGCTGTAGTTAGCTGGGGGTAGTTCTTTCAGTGGAATTAGTTAGGCCCTACTGACATTCTGTAAGCTCACATTTTGCAATTAATAAAAAGTACAACTTGCTTCCTTCAAAATAAATAGTTACAAACGTTATAAAAATAATGGGGTTTATTTGCATGGAGGTCCATCATATATTTTGTGATTACTGAATAATGAACACTTTGCTCTGGGGGTGATATGTTTTTTATGCTTTGCTTTATAGCTATATTTAGAAGTAAGCCACCTTATGATATTTACTTCCAGTTTAAAATCAGCCTCTGATTCTGCAGTCTTTACTAGCCATGATGATGCATACACTAAAAAAAATCTGCCAGAGAGAATGTATTTTTAAGTATTCAGGAATAACCGTGTGAAGAGGCTGAATCATCTTCCTAATAGTAGTGAACTGAACAATAAGTTGCGGTAGCTCATGTAGACTACTCAGCTCAAGTTATTTCTCCTGAGCTAGAGCTAGTAGCTCAAGTGCAGAAAGAATACACTGAACCCAGGGGCAAAGGAGCTTGTGTTGGTTTCCAAGGGGCTTTCAGAGTCTTAGGGGCTGGGAAGAATACCTATGAGTGTGTGCTGCTCTCTATTCCTCTGTATATTTTTGTTTCAGAAAAGGCCAGAAAGAAGACAGTTCTTAGGGCGTCCATCACAGCTTTGCAAATTATCTTTGGGAGTCAGATTTTGTCCCTTGAAATAAAAACCTTTACATTAATTTGGGCTAACATATTTATTCTTGTGATGGTTCAGCAAAATCTCCCATTAAAATTCATTAACTGCAAGTTGATTTTACTGGGATTTTTGCCTGGTATGCTGGATGCTTCCCACCCGGCACATTGCCATGATGTACGAGTATTTTCATCCTGTGACCAAGGGGTGGCAGTGTGTCTTGATTACACTGTTCCTGTAGAGCACTTGGCATTTCATTGCTTTTATAGTAAAGTACCAACAAACCATTTATTTATGTACTCATACCTACGTGTGAGGGTTAGGTTCAATTCCTTATTGCTTTCTATAGATTTGATTGACCTAATGGCAGTTTTGTAACTCTCTTCTTCACCATCAGGGAGAAATATTTTGTTTTCAAAGCTCATAAAAAAAATGGTTCAACAACAGTTTTAAATGGTCCCGTATTCAAGCATGGGAGAAGGAGAGGAGAAACAAATCTTTTTTTTTCTGAGGGAATGTTTTTCTCTTTTCTCCCAAAGGAAAACAAAACCCTCCAGTCTTTTTCAAAAAAACAGGTGCATTGTGATACAGTGATCTGTGATACAGATTTTCAAACATACACACAGATAATTCAGGTTTGTAAATTCAGGCTTTTTGAAAAGATATTTGTGATCAAACCCCAAAATATGTATTATAATCTATTTCTTAATTAGGTGCATAAATACTCATTTTGGATCAGGTTCTTAGTCACTCATGCACCTTTGGTAAACGTTATCTGTATTCATTAAATTGCAGGTGTTTGGTAGAGTCTGTGCATTACCCTGCATGAAGAGATCTACGTGCCATGGTCTTTACTGCCGATATGTAACTAAAAATGAGAGCAAGACATGGGCATTGGGCACATGTATGTTTTGCAGCACATAGCAGTGTAGAAAGGAACAGAGGAAGAGTGTAGTGGTACAATGCAGTAAGGTGTTTTGAGGGGTGAATGGGCTGTGGGTTTTGTGTAGTGGAAACACGAGTACTTCACAACTTTTCCACCTGTAGAGTGTTTGGGAACCTTCATTTCCCACAATCAATGGGAGTTTTAGTTACTTCTCAGCTTTTAAGCACGTTAATTTAGAGATCTTTCATACTTTGCTTTGTTAAAGTAACACTTGAAAGTCATAAAGATTACAGCAAGGACTGACACAGTTTTTAAGCCTCAGGACACTTGTAATGTGGAGCCAGGGAGAGAAGAAGAGCAGGGTCTGATGCTCATCCACATTGTGAGAAGTAAGTTTAAGCAAAGCTAATGGAGTATGTGAGGTAATGTGTAGGTCATGTAAGGCTGATAGTGAGTCTCTGCTGATGAAATCTTACCAGACTTCCATTGAGCATATTTTGTAATTGCTTAGCACTGGTGTAGTGTAGATTATTTTCCTCTAAACAAGGTGCTTGTTGGTAGAGCTCTGCTGTTACATAGATTCTTCCATGAGCTGCTGTCTCTGTGCCTTCTGAAATGGCATTTAATGTTATTATCTTCACTTTGCAGGTGGAAAACCAGAGGCTGAGTTGACACACTGTCTCATAGTGCATCTCAGCTCTATGGCAGTGATGGTTTGCTGTGGCTCAGCTCTGTGAACTATTGCAGTTTCTGGTCCTGGGCCACCAGGGGCTTTAAGACTAAAAATTATTCCAGTTATCACCAAGGATATTCTTACAGGTGTAAAACTAATGGTGCAGTCCGACACATTTAAGTCATTGCTGTATCTAGCACTTGTTCTTGACAGTTTTCATGTGATGTTTCAAATGTCTGATGTTTTCCTTTAGCTGTTCGAGTGTTTAGAGTTTGCTTTGAGAGAAGAGAAATTTAAAGTATCCAAAAGGAAGGACAGGAGCATCTTAATACTTCCATTACATAATATTTCAGTGTGTGTGTTGGTTGGTTGGTTGGTTGGGGTTTTTTTCCCTGTGTTTGTCAATAGCATCTGCTCTAGCATTTCAAGTAGATTTCATTCTAGGCAGACCTCAAAAGCAAATGCAAATTTCTCCCGAGGCTTGCTATCTTGGACATACAGAGCTACATGAAATGGAAAAGCAGCAGTGGGAAATGCCTGGTAACCTCAGCTCTAGTCATACCATAGTGATTAATTCTAAAGTGTTTATGACAACAGTATGTATGTGTTCCTTATTTTCCATTAAAATGAGCTCCAACACTCTGTAAAAGAAAGTAGCTGTGGTATTTTGGTCAGAGGAGAAATGAAACCTATTGGAGACTGAGCAAATACAGATGTTACAGCAGTCTTCAAGTTGTAGATCTGAAGCCACCTGGTGAGCAGAGCCAGCAGGAGTTTTACACAGGATCCCTGGGCCTGCTGCTTTCCTCCCTTTCTGACAGATGCAGAGGGAGAATAATGCCCAGCATCTGGGCAGCAGCAGGGGCTTGTTACTGCTCTTTGTCCCTTCTCAAGGGTACAAGCAGTGGTTTGCAGAGCCCAGTCATGTAGAGTTTGTGTCTGTGAAGATGAACCCAAAAGTCCTGCAGTGCCTCTAGGTAAGGTGGACAAAAAAATACTTGTATTTGTAAGGGCAGCCTTTGGCAAAAGAAAAAGTATGAACTGCTGGCAGTAGCAAAACAGACATTTATGCTTGTGTCAGGGTCAGAGAAAAGCAATCTGGTGGCAGCTGTTGCTGCTGGCAGGTAGGGTGGTATGAGAGGTGGCTCTGGGGTGGATGGCTCTTCCCATTTACTCCCTAGACCTCCCAGTACCTTAAAAGCAATAGAGGCTGCAAGCACAGCTCGGCCTTTCCTCTCTCCGTCTCTCCAGACCTACCTCATAGGCGAAAAACTCAGTTTGGTTTGCACTGCCAGGAAGCCATGAGTCAGTCCGTCCTCCCTGTCTAACAGGTGGCTGCTGGCAACCTTATCTCTCTCTGCCCTGGCGCCTAAAGATGGATCTCCCAGCAAAGACCTCAGATGGCTCCTCTCCAGCAGCTTCACAGTGACATGCCCTCTGGCATTGCAAAATGCAAGTTTCAGCTGCTGCCTGTCTCCCTTGCTCTTCTTTCAGGACAGGCAGGTCAGGTTATCTCATGTTGCAGCGGAACCAGGAAGCCTCAAGCAGAGAGGAAAGAGGGTGTTGGGATCTGCTTTAAATAGCACTTGACCTCTTGCATAAGAGACTGATTGTCCCAAGATAAGTTTATTGCATACACAGCTCTGAGATTTGCAGAGATTGCTCATAGGATTATGTTTCATGTGACTGTAGAATCCTATCTTTATTTGCTTGTCATTTATTGCTAAATCCCTCCTCATGTTTGTGGATAATCTATATTAAATATGGTTTGTCTTTGTTTGTTTTTGTGGTTTTTTTTTTATTTCCTTTAGGTGCCAGAAAAGAAAGGTAATACTTAAAAGGCCAAATATCTATTACACTGGTAATAGGGAAGCTGTAGAAATCAACAATGATGTTGCCATAGAGACATAAATGGTTTATAGTGAACTGAAGATTTCCACTTTTACTAGTCTTCCTGCTGGGCATACTGAATGTAAGCATGTTATTGATACAGTTCTTCTGTCTGTTCTATATTAACTTCTTTTTCTTTTTTTTTTTTTTTTTTTAATTTGGGTCTTTGTAATCCCAGATACAAGTTAAGGCACCTGGAGAAAACACTAAATGCATTATATTGCTTCACAATGGTTCTCTAATAAAGTGGGTGCTGTTGAAGCAGCTTCATTGTATTGTGAACTGCAGTGCAAACAACATGTGTCAAAACATACAGTGATTCATTGCAAACGAGTAATTAGTAAAGACTGATGTAGCCAAGGTTTAGGACCACAGTAACCTGATCTATTGTACTTGCCTTATTTACACTCTCTGTGTTTGGGTTCAGTGTGCTTGGAACAGGCTTCTTCAGGGAGTGGGTAACTGTCACAGATTTCTGGGCACATTTCTATACCTTCTGTTTGAGGTGACACAGATCTGTGGTACAGCACTGGAAAGACGGGTAGGAAACCTGCTGCATGACTTGCAGCTAGTTATTTATCCCTGTGGGGCAGGAACTGCATCTGTTGGCTACCATAAAGGAATCAAGGCTGTGACTTCATCTGTGGCTTCACTGTGGTGGTGCAGAATTAAATCATTTCTGCGTTCGGCCTAAAGCTTTGGGCTAAAAAGAACCCATAGAAACATGAGATTATTAATTAGCAGTGTTGTCGTTAATTCTGACAGTGGCAACATTTATGGGAGCATTGCTAATAACCAAAACAGGCTTGTTTGTGCTTGTTTACAGTGGGCTAAAGGTCTCTTTCATTACAATGTTTCACAGGCAGTGCCAGGAGCTGATAATCACTATAATGCACATTTTTCTTTTAGCTAAGAAAAGCTAATAAGCATCTGTAGTTTTGAAAATGTCAGATTGAGCCAAAGTGCATGCAATTAGATAAGGATAATGTAGCTGATAATAAGAAGATACATGATGCTGGATGAGCAGTTATCAGACTATTGTGTTTTGGCTGCTGAAGTGCTGTGTGTCATATAAAAGAAAGTGGTTGTTGGTTGAGGGAAAACATGCCACAAGTTGTCAGAGATGGAAATGTGAGCTAATGTGGTAAAGTGACAAGGTTAGTCCTGAGGGAGTATAAACATGCATTTCAGTCTCTTGATAGATGGGAGGGTTGTCTGGGTTAAAAGTCATGTACTTGGGAAGGTGAGAAAGGCCACTGAGAAAAAAAAAAAAAAAAGAAAAAAAAAAGAAGCAGCAAATGTGGAAAGGAAGATGGGCAGAATGGAGTCATTTGTGGTTGCTTTCTCTAAGTTTTTTTTCCCTGTTTTCAAAGACTGTCTTGTGTCTGTGATGTCTGGGCTACTCTGGCTGCTTTAGTGTGTTAAAACCTTTCTAAGAGAACTTCTTTGCCCAAAAGGGGATACAGCCAGGATGCACTGATTAAGAGTCTGGATGTGAATTTTCAAGCAGTGTCCTCAGTTTAATTTGCCATTGGGGGAAAGAATGAAGCAGACTCTAAAAGCAAGAGAAAACAGCAAGAAGATGAAAACCAGACAGGGGACAATGAAGGGAAAGAAGAAAGAGGGAAGCTGAGATGCACAGAACTGGATGCCAGCTCTAATACTGGAAATGAAGAAATTTTGCTTCTGAAATGTTTTTTGCTATAGGGCAAAATATTTCTTGTGATTGACACAGAATATTCTGCGCTTACCCTTTCCTCCTACTTAGCGTAATTCAGGAACTAGCTCTGGGCCGAAAGGAAGGTTCTCCCAAACCTGGGTAAAGAGGATTTTTTTGTCTCATATTTTTTCCCAAAATGTCTTTCACACCTTTATCCCACCTCTGTTGAAATATTCTGATGTCCTCAGAGAGGAGAAGTTGGAAACCATTTCTCCCATATTTTGGTTCTATGGTAAGTTTTACCAGTTTTTTTCTCTTTAGAATGCTGCAAGTATTACATATCTTTCTTAAATACTTGATAGAAAAGCTGCTTGTGTGTAGTTTGCATCCTCTCTTCTGTAATTTCTTTAGGAAGATATTCTATAAATGCATAATTAGTGACCAATTGTGTAGTGCTACAGCTGCAATCTCAGAAAAAAAAAAGTATTATCCTTATTAAATGTTTGCATTGTGGATAACAAATTCAAGGTATATTTTAGCACTTACAAAACATTGTCCATTTCTGTTTCATTTTACACCCTTTTTGGTGTAACTTCAGCCTAGATTAACTGTTTGTATTACAGGGGTGCACAGAAGCATGTGTTTGATGGGTGTGTGTGGAGAGGTCTCAAGGACAATCTTCTTATACCCTCCGGTCTTCACCTTATGGATGGGAGCTGAGTTTCCCATGCTATCACCATTCCTGTGCTGCATGACATGATTGCACTTCTGTGTCTTTTCAGGCTGAGTCTTCAACTTTCCTGACCCTTCCCCATGACGTGTGGCTGCTCAGCTAGGAGATCTGTAACTGAAAAGCATGTTTTTGATAGCCCTTTCTTCTTGCATTCAGTCATTCTGAAAGACTTCTCCATGTCTGTCAATGTGGGTTTGAAAGAACGGAGTTCGTGGCATGGGCTCAGGTCAGGTTTCTGGTAAGAAAGCTTTCAGAAAGCATCACTGTAACATTCACTGTCTGGGGGCATTTAAGCTCAGGGTGGGTTGAAATTCTCTTCCTATGAATGTTCAGGGGAAGTCACTTAGCACATTCCCAGGACACAAATTCACAGCATGTGTAAACTTGGCCAAAAGGATTACTTTTGTCATATTTTTTTTGTTTGTTTGTTTTGTTTTTACAATTTGGTCAATAGAAAATTATGTGCTCCTTCATAAGCTGTTCTCCAGACCTTCGGCAAGCTTCATGTTAGAGGAGAGGAAGAAGATTGGAGATCAGCTGTCTCCTCTCATGTTGGGTCATGAGGGAATACTGTCTTTCACAGATACAAGGATGTTCATAGCAACTGCACAGCTCTGTGGTGGCTCTCTCCTCTTTGGATGCGCTAGAAAGAAGGGCCTCATGGGACTGGAAAGAGAAGGTTAAGAGCAAGGTCAAAGTCAGTTTAATTCCATTCTGTAAATCTGCATGTGAAATTCCTCAAATTACAGCCATGTTCCTTCAGTGTTTCTTCCTGTCTGTGCTAAACTGAAGCAATTCTGGAAGTGGGTTTTTGGCAGATAGCACAGAGCTATCGGGCTGGAAAGATATGTGAGAATGCCATAGTCAGCTTTTTAACTGTGCAATTTAGTATAAAGTGTAGGGAGCAGCAATGTGAATCAGAGGATTGAATTTGCTCTAAAAGTTCCACAAAAGGCTCCTCTTTTGCTGAAGACAGATTGTGTCAGTCCAACATGAAAAACTGTAATTTAATTTGAAAGCACCGTTCTGCATTCCTCTCACCTGATCTCGATTGGTGACGAGCCATAAAATTTCTCTGTGGTCCGCTGGAGTTCAATAGATGAGAATTTCCTAACTTCATAAAATGATTAAAAGCACTCCAAATGTATATTATTAGCAAGGCTTCTGTGAGGCAACTTAATCAGGTTCAGGTGTCTTTATGAAAGGCTTGGTGAGCATTGTTTGAATGGCAGATTGCTGAGCGAGGTATTAATTGGGGAGAAGACTAATAAGATGTCAGGCTTTAAGCTTAAAGGATAGGACATGTGTATGACAGATTTTTCCTGTTTGACACAGTGTTGTGTAGATTAATTGTACAAAGATCAACATCTCTAGCAGTGATAAGTGATATCTGTGTGGCTGATTTGGGCAGTAGCCCACTCCTGTGTTTTTCTTTAACCCAGTGCCTTGGACAGCACTGGAAGGCAGAAAGAAGATTGGTTTTATGTGTACTGCCTGTATCTCATCTAGAAAACTCATCTTCTCCAGCGTGCTGTATCATAAACCAAAAACCAAATCCGCTTTCATCAAATGTTTTAAGTGATGGACCATTTCAGGACGGTTCTGTTCTGTTCAAGGCATTTCTACAAAGAGAAGAATGATTGATTGACTCACTGCAAAATGCATGTTGGGCATTACGGACGGCCTTCCCTCTCTCCCTTTCCCCCTTTCATGCAGGCTGGCTGTGACTTTCCAGACAAGACAATGTGATTATTTCTATATTATTTTTCTGTTCCATTTTTTTCCATGAACGCCAGGAAGAGGCTTATTAAGGAGTGAATGGGAAACCAGAGCCTCTTAAAATTGGTTTGAAATCCCACAATTTCTAAGATTGGATGAAGAAATCTAGTGGCTGATTTTAGACAAATGAGTTATTTGGGAGTTTGTCTATTGACATTGCGAAACTTCCTGATGAAATCTTAGAATAAATATCTGTCATAGGGCTTTCTTCTCTGTTCTTCCCCTGGAGCTCAGAGCACTCCAGCAAGGTACTATACCAAAATCTGTTCTTTACTTCATAGTGATGTAATCTTCAGTTTCTAAATGTAAATTCATGTGCTTGCTAAGAGCCAAAGAGGCTTTTTATACTTCATGGGTCTTATCTCTTATGAAAGCAGGAGATTAGAATTTTCTATGACTTTGGTAATGGTGGAAATGGAGAATCTATGCATCCTCAGGATATCTATTAGCAGAAAGTTTTATTGTCGGACCCAGGCATTCCCAGCATTTTTCTTGGTCAGCTCCAATAATCACTGCTTCTCATTTATTCAGGTCAATAGGCCTTTCTCTGGGGGACAATAAAGTTTTTTAAGATGAAGGGTATTGTTGGAATATGAATAGATGGCTGTAATCTGGTCATAAATTGGGTTAGGCTGGAAAGATCTTGAACACTGAAGTATTGGAAGAGCACGCAAAGATAAAAGTCATATCTAGCTTTAAGACAGACCTCAGTAACTCTATTTTTATGGGATTGCATACCTGCCCTTGGAACCAGAGAAAACATAAGGTCCCCTTTTACAACTAAATGTATTGAAATTTTGCATGCAGCCAGTGAAGACATCACTGCCTCCAGCTAGGTAACAGGAACTTCAGGTTTAATTATGCAGGCTAAACATCTTTTCAAAGAATATCCTGAAGGGTTAAAGTTTATTATACTCAGTGGTTTTTTGGGGGAAAAAAAAAAAAAGCAAAATGTATTATACAGGGCTGAATCCATCCTTTGCACATATTTTTAAGATTGTTCGGTCAGGTTTATTCAAGAGTCCCTGGGCTGCTGCATTGCTGCATTTTAAACAAATTGTGTCAGGTATACCAGGTATATGATATTTCTCTAAGGGTTTCTAGCTACCTCCCCTGTAGGCCAAACAATTTTCCATTTCAAGAGGCAAGATGTTAAGATGTCTGCCACTACAAGGGCAGCAGCATCTATAGGCATTTAAATTGCAGATGGTCTGTGTGGGTAAATCTAATTCAGAGCAGTTCTTTTCCCCTTATTGTTGTAGCATTGTTTCGCCAAAGTGCTTTGTTCTAATGTTTCTGCACAGTCCCACTTTACAGACAGTATCTTTGCTTATCTTCATAACAATGACAGATTGCAAAGGAAATTCTATAGCTGAGAAGCTATGGAAGAATATCAGACAGTTTGTTTTGTGTTATAGGACCACTATAGTGTAATCTGAATGCAATGATCTCCAAATTATATGAGTTGCAGGTCTGGATATCTAAAGAGAATTTAGTAGCTCAACAGATCCAAATGATTGAGAAAACTAGCTCAGAGTTTGAACAACCTTACTGGATGTTTCCCTTTTTAAACATAAATTATCCCTAGGCCGCAAGAGCAGTGCTGTTTGTGTGACAAAATTGCCCAGTTTATGTAAGCATCTAAGTCTTACATAAGTGTAAGCATCAGTCTCTCTGTGAATCAGAAACAGGCAGAGCAGGAGTTCATTTCACCCAGGAACACACCTGGTGCCCTTCAATAGCTCATTGTATTATGTAGGTTCAGAGTGGGCTTAACATACATTGGAAGGTCTGAGTCCCTTATAAAACACCGATTATTTTAGGAACTGTGCCTGGAGGAGGCAAAACTGCCCACTTGCTACATGATGCTCTAACAGCTGTGGCATTCATCTAGTGAAAAGTCGGGGTTTGGTTCTCAGCCTTGCTCAAAACCCCGTCTCCCAGGATGAGTTCTTGGCTGTTGCTGCAGACTCAGAAGGGTTCTCCTGTCTCTTGTCCTTTCTGAACACAGGAGAGACAGGTGAGTTGGAAAGGAAACTGAGGGAAAGCAACCGTGGTGGTGGGAAGAGCTCTGAGATGTAGGGCTCTGTTCCTTAGCAGATGGTAACTGTAAAAAAAAGGGGTACCACAGCTGCTGGGCAATTCCCGTTAGCTTCTTCCCCTCAGTACCCCTAATGCTCATTTTTCAAGCTCACAGTGGGCTCAGAATGTTGACAATTAGGAACAGCTTGAAAGCAGCTGTGTCCTTTACTGGATCTGGCCCTGAGCAATTTTTAAATTTTGACCTACGGCACAGACTTGTTTAAAACTAATGCAGCCACTTCAAATAAAGCGATGAGAAGCATACGTGTGAAGATATTTAATGTAGCAAGACTAAGGCAGCAAATTTCTTTCCGACTATTCCAGCATTGGCTGAGAAGAAGGGCCTCTTCCTTTTTGGACAATGCAGGAGTGGAGCACCAGATGTGGTGCTTTCTGAAATGGAGGCTGAGGGAGAGGTGGTGATGCTATATCAGTGCAGTTAAGAGGCAAGGGATGGAGATGACAGTTTCTCACAAGTATGGAGAAGTGATTTTGGTGCATAGGACAGCAGGTATGTTGATGTGGTGGGAATCACCAAAGTAATCTCCAGTTATCTCATCCCAGCAGCAAAGGGAAAGCATGCTGCACATGAGCAGTAAGTCAGCAAACACCATGGCTGTAGCACATGACTGGGAGTTAGAAGGCTGGCTTCTGTTCTTCTATGCCACTTAATTTTTCCGGAGCTTTTAAATCCCTGTATAGTATTGGGCCGATTTTTCAGAAGATTTTGGTTATGCAATAAAAGCCATCTGATATTGTTTCTACACTGCTCTTAAGATGAAACATTTATATTATATCCTATAATCTTACTCCTGCTTTCTATTCTTGATGGTTTTTCTAAGCCCTGGGCTAAAAGGCATTGTGATAGAAATGATTCGCCCAGCAAAACGTCCAAACTCTGAAGCACTAAAACCCCTGCCTTTTTTTTTTTGCTTCTCAAGAAAGCAAAGATCAAGCGGTACAGCTTATACTGCTTGAAAGTGCTAATATATGTTGAAGACTCAGGGTTTTAGTTTCACATGCCACCAAACACACAGTTGATGTAGATCAGTGCCTCCCCAGGGCCATGTCTGCCCAAGGGATAAGCTTCCCTCGCGCCAAGGCTGTATGTGCCCAGCCCGGTGGGGTACTCCTGTGGAAGAGCTGAGGGTGCTGCAAGCACTGTGTTGTGCTGATGCAGTGCCATCTTTCAGCTGCTGCTCATTCATATTAGTCAGAACTAATTTAACTACCAATTACTCACATGCCTGTGAACTTCCAGTCGCTGATAGAGGTTGTTCAGGGCTCCTTTATATATCTTTGCACGTTATTACAGTATGCATCAGAGAAATCATCAGCACATCAAGCACTCAAAAGATAGGGACAGCGCTGGACTTAAAGTTTCCGGCGAATCTCTTCATTCAACTTTTTCTTGTATTCATTACTCTAGTTTCCTCATGTGTCTTATGTTAGTCTTTAATTAAATGATTGCATGTCATCGTGGGGTTTTTTTGCACAGGACCCCTCTTCCCATGCTCACAGTGGTTTAATGAAAAGCTCTTCAACGTTTCATTTTCCTCCCCATTGTTTAATGTATAGCCCTAGGCCTTAATCTGCACTCTCTTCAGATGCTGCTTAATTTTCTCGTGGGCTCTTCTCTAGCATTTACTGCCACAGTATTTGAATGCGTCTCAAACCCCAGTGAATTTGTTTTCACAGGATGGCTGCTGAACACGAGGAGGGGTTTATTCCCATTCCATAGATAGCAAATTGAGGAACAATTGTTAATGTGTCAAGAATACCATGATGTGGGGACTATTTTTATTGGAGTCCTAAACACAAGTCAGTGACCTCAGTGATAATGCTGACCCTCAGCATTTCTACAAATAGTATCAGAAGTCCCAGAGGTGAACATTTGTGAAATAACACTGTAGTACTCATTTAGCAGAATCCAGCTTAAATGTTTTGCCCAGCACTACAGGATCTGGTTGTACAAGATACAGGGAAATCACCTGTGTTTTCAGGGTGTCAGTCCACTTGCTTAGTCACGAAGCTGTCCTTCCTCTTTCCTTCCAGATCAGTGCTTCATTTACTGCATGCTGTTTCTTTTCAGTCATGCGTGTCACTGTGGGCCTTACTAATTCCCTCATGAGGTTGACGGCTTTTGTAGCAGAAATACCTGTGTGCTTGAAGACAAGGCTGAGTTAAGATTACATTAGACTACATCAGTTCTATGTAGATGCTCAATATTGTGCCATACTTAGTTTTAAAGCAAGACTTGTAGGGTGAAGTAACATCTTTTATTAGGGTAACTGGTCCTGTGGGTATACAAACTTTCAAGCCCTTCAGATTTGAAGTTATTCCTCTTACATTGGTTGACTTAATGACATGTCTTCCTCCAAATCCTGTCTCTTTTGTGTCCTCAGACCACTGAAGCAGCCCCATCTTAAAAAAGCAAGCAGGAAAACAAGAGATGACATTGTATGACAGCGAGTGGAGTCCCCAGTGATTCATGAGTAGGTTGGAAGTAGGAGATTGTGGCCACAGACCATTAACAGAGTAACTTGAGAATAGTTTTGTTCTCATCCTTGCTAAGAATCAGCTGTTGCGGGGAAATAGGTCCATCTTTTCTCTCTGGTTTCATAGCTGTCAGGGCACTGGACATACATAGTGATTTTGGGAATGCTGAATTCTTTTCTAATAATAGCAAAGGTCATACTTTTGTAATTTCTACTTGACTTACTAGGAAATTAGATCAACTGTCTCTGGCACATTTCCACTCTCTGTTCCTCTTTTGTATGCATCTGTCTGTCTTTTGTGTTGTACTTTAACAATAAATTATTTCTGGTAGAACTTACCTTACTGTTGGTATTCATAAAGTTCCTAGCACAGAGAGGATGAATGAGCTGTAATCTTTTTCCAAACTGTGTAATTTCAGTTTTCTTGAAACCAGCATGGTTGTCCTGACTTTATGGACGTTTTTGGCAATAAAAATTTAAGACTAAATTAAAAAAAGGAGAAGGGAGTTATAGCAATCTGCCCAGATGGGTGAAATAATCTTTCAGAATGTTTCCTAATCACCAAGACACAGGATTTTATGGATCTGCCTTATAGAAGCCATACCACCTTGTAGAGATAATTAAACGTTCCCAGTAGCAAAGTTTTAAACCCAAGTATCCAATTTCCCAAGAAAGTGTTAGATCCCGTGGTAGAGAACTGTTACTGTTCTCTGCCCTACATAATAATTTAAGTATTCCATGCAAAGCGGATCAGCTTATGTTGAAAAGGACAGTATCCTCTCACGGCACAGTTCCGAAATCTTTAGCCTGAAATATGCAAGGGTGAAATTCCAGAATGTCCAGCGGTAGAGCAAAAACAAATAAGCTGAAAGAAGCAGTATGCATGAAAACATAAAGTACAACTAGTTTTTCATGATTCTTCTTGTTCTCATGCATGCTATTCTGGAATTTCATATTATTCTAGGTGTTACTGCACACAGTTTATTTCTGCTGAAGCATTTTGAGACACATTTATGTTTTGTATCTTCAGTGTTTTTATTCCTGAGAAAGACTAATTGAAATCTGTCTCCGATTCATCTTCCTGCTCTGTGGGGTATCACATTTGAGTTAAGTTTAGAGAGAACTTCAGAGCTGATATAACATACCTAGAGAATTTACTTACTTTTAATAAAACAGAGCATCCTTAGGGTTTTCAAACAGTTCCTGGAGGAGTTAATAGGAGGAAATGTTCATCATTGCTTAATGGAAAACAATAGTCCTCCTGCTACGAAAGAAATGCAGCACTGCAAGATCGGGTTTTTTATTATTATTATTATTTTTATTGTTTCATATGATGAAAGAGCTGCTTCCAAATTCTCTGAGGCTGGAGAAGCTTCATGTACCTGGAAAAGAGAAATCTTCCTGTGTCTTGAGTGGCTTAATGGACTACATTTGAGGGGAGAAATTAAAAGAAAGAAATGCACGAATGAATGCAGAAGGAATTATTCCTGTGTGTGGTCTGAGGATGTAGATGCCTTTTGGGAACAAGATTTGCATAGAGTTGGCTGCAAGAGGAAAACAAGTTTGAAATGTGGTTTGTTTGGAAGAAAGCTCAGTAAGGGTGATATTCCTGAGACTGTTAAGAAGTCATTCTGGAAAGAAAGTTCAATTTTAGTTTGTGGCCTGTTAATATTTAGTAGTTTGTGTTCAGGAAAAATAAAATAGGGATTTAAGATCAAACAGAACAGTATTTGGTGCTGTGTCCTATGCCAAAAGAGTAGTTCTGAAATACCCGGAGAAATAAAGTAGATGTATTCACTGTTTACCATAATTATGTTGCTTTGTCTCATCCTCAGGTCGCAACATTCTGCTGCATTAGAACTATGGTTTTGGGTGTGGATACCAAACCAGCAAAGCTGGTAGCTGTGAGAGCACCAGACAGCAGTCAGTATTCCCCAGTCACCCTGAGCTCCTGTGTCAAAAAGGCGTTTGCTGCATTGCTGGGAAAGTGCAGGCATATTCAATGCAGACAAGGGCAGCTTGCCTGCCTAATGTATGCAATGAGCTTGCACCTGCCTGGTAAGAAAGAAATCACAGAGTTTAGGTGCATGAGCTGTTAAGTGGCAGTTCTCGGGCAATGAGTGCCCTGTAAAGGCTAAACTAATCCAAGTGACCTTACATTTGCCATGGACTAAGAGTATGCCTAAAGAAAGTTACTGCAAGTGATAGTTATGTTGCTTGCTGCAGCTTGCCTGTTTGCATGTGAGCCCCAAGGAGCATTCCATCCTTTGGAGACAGCCTGTTTGTGCCTTGCCCAGTGGAGTCTTGATCTGTGAGTGGCACTATGACAATATAGTGATGGACTGATCAGTGTGAGTGAGAGCTATCTGCTGTGCCACTGCAAATCTCAGATTATACTTGTGACCTTCACTTGAATTTTGAGTGCATAAAGCCATCAGTATCCCTGCCCCTATCCTATCCATCTCATTCCATGCTTCCTAACTACCAATGAAGTATTGCTTTAACCTGCCACCAGTTTGGGAACTGTATTTCTCATTTTCCCTGAGACTGGTAGGAGTCTCTCATCTCCTCTGCAGATAACCAGCTCATACTCTTTCTACACCTTCCCAGAACAACCATCTGGATATCCCTTGGCTGATTATATCTAAGGATTTCTCCTTCACCCAAAACTCATAAGGATACTTTACTGGCATGACAATTCATCATGCTGACCTAGACTGGACTGTAATAAATTAAGAAATGGTGCACTTAATGCAGATGTGTTTCTCTACTAGACAGTTAAAGTCATTGCAATCATCTAGTCTGTTGTGGTCTTCTGGTAGCTCACAGGTCAGATGTGGTCCATGGGTCCATCCATCTCTTCTAGCCTGGTGAAGTCAATAGGCAAGTGCTTGCTCAGGCACTGCTGCACTTCCTTTGCTTATGGAATAAGGGGAGCTGCTGCTGCCAGGGCTTGGTGGCAGATGCTGGTGGAGCCAGAATCATGTCTCATCCTGTTCAGGGTGGTCCAGCAATGCATGGAGTATCAGTGCTGGTTGTGGCTGAAAGGCATCTTCAAAACTGTAAAGCGCTACATGAGGTTGAATTGATCTGAAGTTGTCTGACTGACAGTTGACTGCAGAACTGTTTGAGATAGAGTGTAATCAAACAAAAATACCCAGTCTGATCTGAGCATGCCCTGGTGACAGAGAATCCATCAAGGTGTTTAAGTCATGCAGTCATTAATGACTTTGCTCTTAACTGTGTGCCTCATTTTTCACCTGAAATTGTCTGAATTTGTCTGGCTTCAGATTTCAGGCATTGATCTCTGCTGAGAGGCTGAAAAACTTTCTATCATTCGAAATACATGGTAGGGGAAGAAACTGGTGCTTGATAAATGTGGGTCTGTGCTAATGTCACTTCCTTTTTTTCACTTCTTTTTCTACCTTTGACTTTGAATGTCAGAAAAAAAACCCTTGACTTGCTTGTGCAAAGGTTTGGAATGGAATTACTGCAACTGTGGGGCCAGAACTGCAACTCCTGTAGGCGCAGCCGTGTCTGGTAACAGGCTAATTTGACTGGGTGCTGTTAGGAGTTTAGTCCTGGCAGCACAAACCTCACTTGTGGGCTCCTTATGGCTGTCAGAGACAAGTTTGTGTTTGCATGGCCAACCTTGCTGAACTTGCTGCTGGGACTTAACTGCTATAGGGATCTGAACTTGCTAGAATAAAGGGAGTGTGGGCTGCAGTCTCCTATCAGTAGGTATGAAGATATACTGTGTTTCTTAATTTCTTTCTCCCTGATCTGTATCTCTTGTCATGAAATTCAAATTAATTTTTACCACTTAGGAGTCAGCAAATTGTCTGTTTATTGTCTATGGGACAGATGAGAATAGAAATTCTGTGGAATGATATTACTGAAGTTTGAATAAACAAGCACACTTCTGGTAGTGTCTGTCTTTCGTAGTTTTAACAGAAAACAAAGGTTTAGAAAGTACCACTCTTTAAAATCAGGATAAAAGATGTTACAAATAATAATTTGCTTGAACATTAAAGTCTGGCTATGTGAAAGAACTGAGCTGTGCAGGGCTTTGGCATTTAAATATCTCTGTGGAACTGGCCTAGAATCCTGCACCTTGGGCACCAAAATGATAGTTTTGTGGCTTCTGTGTGCAGACCCCAAATGACATTCAAGAACAAAAGAAACAAAAAGGGGGAGAAGTATCAGTAAGGAGGGGAACAGCCAGTTCTGTTGCCCCAAATATACTATAGGTATATGATGAAACACAGCAGCCTACTGTGAGACAAAATCAGAAGCAAAAATACAGTAATGGTGGCAAAAGGACTAAGAGACTAGGCTGGGAATATGTACAGAAAACATCTTGACAAGAGCCAGTACTGATGCAGAGGGAGAGATTAATTTCTCCTTCCCGTTGAGAGGGTATATGGGTAGATGGTAAGCTAACCTGGATAACTTTGGGCATGGCTAAACTGAAATTCATAGCTGCTGGAGAACCTGATTTGCAGAGATCTGATGCTTCACCAGATGCATCTGCAGGTCCTCAGCTCTGCAGCTAACGCTGGTTTTCCTGATGTGCTTAGGTCTGCTTTTTAAACAGATGCTTCACAGGATGGCCCTGAAGTTACTCCACTGGGCAGAACATTTTCCATCTTAAGTTCTTAACACAGTTGAAGTCATGAGGAGAGAGATGAGATCAAGGATGTTATCTCCTATCTTTCCAGAGCAGGCTTTTCTCCATAATACATTGTTGTGTTTGTCCATTTTGACTTTAAATTATTCAAACTATGGGCATCCCTGAAGTAACCTGAATCTCAATGAGCCCCTCGGTTCACAGAACAAACCCTGCTGCATGCCTCCAAGAGCTGTGTGTGCTGACTTGGGATGGGCTGTAGACCATGGAATATAAATCGTTCATGGCCAGCCACAGGGGTTGAGCATGACCCTGTGATCTAAGCTTTGAGTCTCAGCTTAAAACAAACCAGCTGACCATGTGTGCATTAATCTCTTTCTGTAGGCATTTTGAAGTACCATTCTGTAAGGGCCACAGGGGGACTGGTTGCAGCGGAGCCTATGTTATAGCTGCTGTATTTAGACACCATTAATGGGATTATGCATGATCTGTGATTTGGCATTGCTCTGTCGTTCCTCTCAATTGCTAGTCTCCAGATCAATGTACAGAGTAGCAAACTCCTTCCTTTTAAGGAGCTAAGTCAATGGAAATCCCCAAAGAAAAATTGGACTCAACATTGATCAGTTGTTGGTAGCAGGTCAGCCGGGCTCATTTTGCAGCTTCAACTGTGCATGTCTGTTTTGCCATCTGGAAGTCCTACACAGCTTGCTTTCCCTCCCGGGAGTGAACATCAAGTGTGGCTGAGCTTCGCCAAATCTTTAATTTTTCTGCTTCTGTGTTGCTGCTGGGAAGGGGCAGAGGATATGGAGGCACTGGGAAGATTCACATCATGATCCCTGTTGCATCACAAGACCAGGCAGTGTGTCAGATGGCAGCACATGCACGTGCTGTTCTATTATACATGTCATCATAAACACATAGGCTGAGAGGAGCATCCAGAGCAATGCATAGCTCAACTCCTCTGTTCCTGCTGCCTCCCAGCTTCTTCCTGGAACAGGAAAGCAGGAGAAAACACCTTTATGAGTTGAGCAATGCACTACCATGGAGAAAAGTAGCAGGCAAGCACTGAAGTGGAAGTGGTGCGGCATCAATGTTGCTGATTCCTAGCATCTGTAAACTTGAGCCTCCACATTTTGAGATTCTCTGAAGATAATCAGGAGATTTAACAATTCTAAGACTCCTTTAGGCCTTTTGTAATTTCCTTCTATGATTTCAGGCACTGGGGTTTTAAAAGAAATCTGAAGTCACCAAGTACATTGCAGTACTAAAGCAGAGCAGAGCGCATACTGGATCACACCAAAGATCAAAAGTGTTTCATACTGGATCACACCAAAGATCAAAAGTGTTTCTTTTTTCATTTATCTGATAATTGTCAATAGCAGTTGCCTAGAGAAAGAATACTAGACTAGCGTAAGCAGACTGTGTAGCTCCTCCCGCGTGCACTCCAAGCAGGCTGTGGCTGAGGATGTTTCTGTGCCCAGGGTGGTGTTGCTGGATTTTTCATACAAACACACGTGAACTTCTAGCATACACAACATCCTGGGGCAATAAGCTTTACAGTTTAGCTGCTGTTTGGAAGGGAAAAGAAAGAAAGAAAGAGGTCTTTTGTAAAAAGAGGAGAAAATATTAGTAGCATTATTGTTCCTGCACACCCGAGCCCTGACATCCCCCTTCACTGCTTGCCCTACCCTTGCAGCGAAACCATCTGTTCTGTATTTCCACATATGACCTGGTCAGCCCCTATCCCCTTTCCTTCTGAGACATCAGTGGGGTGATCCTTCTCTTGGGACACGGTGGAATAGTTTCCCTTATGTCCTGTCTCAGTATATCGAGGAACAGGGCTCCCTTCTGCAGTCCAAATCACTGTCTAGCAAACAGAGAAACTGGGACTGACGGAGGCTGACCTTGTGCCCATTCAGAGCAATCCATGGGCACAATGCAATAAATTTGCCAGCTATTCTAAGCAAGATGTGTATTATTATTTACCAGCGAGGTGAACTTGGCTGGTTTCCCCAAGTGAGGGTGAGCAGAAAAGGTCTGGATATTCTGGAAGTCTCTGGATTGCATTAGCAGTATGTTTGAAAAGTAGAGGTGGGGAAGGCAGAGGAGGTTGCTGTGAAGTTACCCTGCTGCTTCCCAAGAAGGTGTGTGTGAGTCCAGCTTTCCTGCCGCTCTTGCCCTCATGGCTTTAAGTTTGTGCTGGAGTGGAGAAAGCAAGCACCAGTCTCTCCTAAGCAGTGTGATGCAAACTTGACTTTGATTTTTAGCTCTCAGCTGGGAATTGTTTTAAAACTCACATGAGTTTTGAGCTGCTGTAGAAGTTTTCCAAGTTTCCAGGAAAAGAGGGGAAGGTAGAAAGGGAAGACAAACTGAAAAAGAGAGAACAGGGGACAATGCACACAAAAAGGAGAAATGAATAGACGTGTGTCACTGCTTTTCATCCAAGTGGCCTTGCCACCAGGCTGGCATGCTTGTGCATCGTAATGCATTTTTCAAGGTATATGGTGATTTGAAGCCATGTCTGGTATCACAGCCTGGAATGAAAGTAAAAAGCTGTCTGCCTTCTGCCCTGGAATTCATTCCTTGCCTTGGCTGTAAGCCACTAAACCGCAATTAAAATAGCATGAACAGGATGTGTCACTGAAATGGAGATCACAGTGTTCCCTCAAACCCTCTGGTTGTGCCCTCCGGAGACCCTGCAACAGAAGGTAAGCCCTGTGTATGGCTTGTGTCCCTTGGGCACCTAGGTACAGGTAAAAGGCCTTACAAGCACAGCCAGAGATTTATGGCAGGAACAGATGACGAGACAAAAACAAGAAAATAAAGCGACAGAACTGGAGACAAGGCAATTGCAAGTAAACTGCCTTTGCTTTTTCCTCCCTCCTTTCCCCTGGTACTTTAGTACCAAGAACAGGGCTCAGCATTGTCAGCAGTAAAGAAATGTTCTCTGTGTCTCCAAGCCATTCAGCATGTCTTCAGTAAATCAGCAATGTGACGATCGTTGTGGCAGCAGAAACCCTCCTTTGCATTGCCACTGCCGCCTGCAGTAGTGGATTACACAAGCTGATGAAACCACGCTGCGTGTACTTTGACTGCACATTCAGGGCCTAAGCTGCTGTCTGCGTTGGCTGTTTTGGCCCTTTTGCTGTACAGTTTCAGTCCTAACAGGAGACTGGTGCCACATGTAAAAGATTTTAGAAGGTCATTGTTTTTTGAGTTGCCTCCTGCTGTTTCATCATCCTCAAGGCCTTTGATAGTGGCAGAGCCCACGTCCTTGCCTAGTAAGATGATTTATCCTCCTGCGATAGGATCTTTCTGTAGAAAACGGTGGTGAATCAGTTGCCCAAGTTTGTAGTAATGGCTACTTAGATGGCAGGGTGCTCTGGCTTCTCCCACTCCTCCAAGTTCTAGTTGTGCCCCGTATTTGCTTGTTCTCTGACACATCTTCAGCTCAATAGCAGATCTGAGCCTCTTCAGTATCACACTGACTTATTGTGAGTCCGTGCCCATATCTACCTTAAGCATATATCCATCGTGCCCCAGAGACCCACCAGGCCCTCGTGTGCTCTGTGTGCAGCTGCTGGAAGTTGGTTTGCAGAGGCTGCCTCCCAGAATGAAGAGTCATTCTTCATGGGACTCTTGGCTCAGCAGAAGATCCGTGTTCTCACAACATACTGGTTTAAGCATGTGCTTAAAACCGAGCACATGCAAGAGCTTTGCTGAGTCAGGGTAAGTGAGAGCAAACTGCTGTGCCATGAAGAGCAATGAAAGCCAGACAAGATTTTTAAGGACACCATCAACTTGAAAATCACACTCTGCCTGAAAAGTTTATCTGTTTTAATTAGCGGTAGCCCTGTGACTGAGAGAAAGTAGCAGGGCATAAAATGTCTCTCCTCTTGGGTTGATAATTGTTCTCTTGATTGTACTTTGAGCTATGTTGTTCTTACTGCTTTATTTGTTTTTTCATGCCTGCTTTGCCATCTCCTCATGCATTAGCAAAATGGCCTTGCTCTTGCGTGTGGCACGCTCTTGCCGTGTGCTGTGCAGCCGGGCACATCCCGGAGCAGCTGCAGGAGGACTCACACCACTCTTGCGGTGTTGGGTCTCTGCAGGCGTCTTGCTTTCCCAGTGAATCCTCTGAGGGCAGAGGAACAGCCTTATTGACGTGCATAACAGACCTGAGGAGTGAGCAGGCAGCTTTCACTGCTGAGCAATAGCACCTTTCTCTCCCTAGCCCATCCTTGGGTGAGGGTTAAGAGTCTTTCAGATTTTTGGGGTCTCTCATGGCAGCGATGGGGAACTGAAACGAATAGTTAACTGTGAGCTCCCATGCTGGGAGAAAAGGGCAAATTCTAATGTAGGGTAAAACTTGACTTTCATCCCTTTGCTGGAGCTATTTCTAGCTTCCCCACTCTGTGTCATCATGTGGCCCCACAGACATCTGCGTCACTGGCAGGGCTGGAGAAGAGAGGACATCTTTTGGCTGTGGTGTCGGCTCAAGCCATCTTTGCAGCTATAGCACCATGGGGCAAATGAGTCCTGCTGTAATGAGAGCAACAGAAATGAAGTTAATCAGTTTCCCCAGGTGTTTCCAGTCTTTCAGCTATCATCCAGTCCCAGCTAAGTGCTCTGTGGGTCACCTGGAGTCTCTATTCAGGACTTCTCTGCAAGTTGGCACCCAACTCTTCCTCCACGGTGTAGCTCCCAGCCTGGGACTGGCAGGTTGTGGCATGGAGCCATTGGGCAGGGAAGAAGTTGTGATTTATGGGCCTCTCCCTACCTTTCTACCTGCCTGTCCAGATGTGTCTCAGCATGACAAGCTTTGTGCCAGGCCTTGCTGATGCCTAGCAGCCTTCAGGGGGGAACAAAAAAAAAAAAAAAAACACTGAAAATTCTGGTAACTCCTCAGTTTTGAAAGAGAAATGCAGTGCATACACCTGACAGCTCTCAGCGATGCTGCCAGTGCATCAGTAAACTCTGGCCACCACTCTAAAAATCCACTGACCTGCTGATCTCTGCCCCTTGAGTGCTATTTTGGTTTTGATGACTGCTTGGATTTCGGTTTATAGCAATCATAAAGGTGTATATGCTGCAACCACATATTTTTTCGCACAGTGGGAGGGAGGCATACACCATTTATGTAGTTCAGCTAGAAACATTTTTGTTGTAACCTGATGCCTGTTTGGAAAAAGAATTTAGCAAATGGCTTTAAATATAGCTGTTGAATATGGTGTCTAAAAAAAAGGCTTTTACCAAAAATCAAGTACATATCTGGATTTCACAGTTTTCCCGTTGTCTGTGGAAGGCTTCGATTTCTGATTGTACAAATGTGATAAATTTAGTACCCTGATTATTCCAATCATTCATTTATTGTCTCTGTAATTTCTTTTGCCAGTGTTGCCTGGTGTTGTGTGACTTCAAAGTAGCAATGCCCAGTGTGTGAAATGTGTCTTTATCTCAGCTTTGCAGGTGTGGGGGCAGAGATGGGCTCAAGCATGTTCTTCTACACAGCAGCCTAACTGGCTGAAGCGTTTGCTCTTTCAGTGGCAGAAGGATGAGGCTGGACAATAATTCTGCTGTACTGTGTGATCAGTCTGGAAAGAGTGATGTTTTTTTTCATAGAACACAACAGGGGTGAATACAACACAAATTCTTTATGTCTCTAACTCACGTGGCCCTTAGGGTAGGTAAGATGAGCACTTCTTTGAAACAGAAATAAACAAAAAGTACAATTTTTATTAAGACCTTAAGAGGGAATAAATAAAAGCCAAAGCATGCTACTGAATGGATTTTTGCTCGCATTTTTCATTGCAATGTACGTGTAAATCGGAAAAAAACCCAACCCAGATGTGCATCTACGTGTGGCACTAATAGCATTTAGTCAGCAGAGGGCAGGGTTTGCTGAGTAGAAATTCTTTCTGCTAGGGGAAATAAGGCTCAGGAAAGCGCTAAAGAGCCCCCGAAGGAGGAATTTTGAAGATGTCGATACTTACACTACCACCACTCCGCTCCCCCCGCCTTGTCGCCACCCCCACCTCAGTTCACCCTTTCTCAGTTTCAGCTTTGGCTTTCCTACTTCGATCTGCTTAAAAAAAAAGCTACAATTTCTGGCTTTCCACCTACAACATACCACTAACTTTGGTTTGGTTAAAGTATTTTGGATATATCTATGAGCTTTGTAGGTTTAGGGATAATATTTTAATTTTCATAAATACAGTTTGGAGAATCATTTCTGGCCATATTGTCTCTTTTGGGAAATGTTAAAAAAGTGGCAGAGTTTAACCAAGTGAAATTGCAATACAGAAGTAGTCACAGGAATATTTTTTTTTCAAAGCTGAGGTCAGGAAGAAGCCAAAAACTCTTGCAGGAAGGAGTTTCAATTACAGTGAACAAGTATAAATTCTGGACTTTGTCGTCCTAGCATGGTAATAAGTACCAGAAAAAATTGTTGGGGAGAATATTACATATGTTGGCAGTCTTTTACTTGAATCGGTGATAAAGACATTTGAGGTTTTAAACCTTTTGGACCACATATGACAAATTATTTAGCTATTTATGTTATCTGATATTGGTATGTAACACCTGTGAGCAGTGTGCTCACAGTAGCAAAGTTTGTTGAACTGCATAATAAACCCAGTATTTTCCCTTGTTTGTTAAGATTAGAATGAGTGGCACAGTGCAAGGACCCATAGGCAGTGATTAAGAAAACTATTTCCTTGTAAAAATCCCAGAAGGAAAAGCTGATTATGTGTTGGAAAACTTAGATCTAGACCTGCTAACTTTAGAAGTTTCCTTTTAGCTGCTCTTATCTGTGGCTGAATTTTAAGCAGGTTTACAAGTGATTGCACATATGAAACGTGTGCAAGGTTAGAGGAAAATGTCACTGGGGGAAAAAAAGAGCCACAGTGACAACCATGAAAATATTGTTTGTAATCTCTGAAATGCTTGAGATAACTTATTTTTGTGTTAGCCTAGTTCTGCTTTCACTATACTCTGGAGTTCCTATTGCTGTTCAGTGTATATTATTAGAGGAGTTCTGTTAACTTTTCAAAGCAGTTAAACTCTAGTAATCTAAGGAAATGCTACCGATGCTTCAGACATACCTAATATTGATGGGATGACAGAATCAGCTGCTGTAGCTCTTTTAGTTCTGATGAGAGCTGTTCCACTGAGATGCCACTGCTGTGCTTCAAAGAAATAGTAAGAAAGGCGGGAATATTCAGATCCTTGGAGTGGAATGAATATTTTGGAATAGTCACATCCTCAAGGGGGAATTAGTATTTTGTCTGAGAGAGGCTAGTCCTTTTGAGTAGCCTCTTTTAGGCACCAGCTGGTGTTCTGAAATTGGAAATTGGGATCTTCAACTAACAATATTCTCTTACTTAACCCAATAATATGGAAGAATTTGGGTAGGAAGCAGTTAATTGGTTCATCATTAATAGTTGCTTCATTTGCTTCTTTAAAAAAAAAAAAAAAAAAAGAGGAGGGACAGTGTAATGTCTAAGCAGAGAAGCAGTAAGTTGTGCCACAGGGTGACAGTCTGGAGTTCTGGAAAGTCCCACACTCCCACCCGCTGACTGCACTGATGCAGTGTGTTCCCTTAATGCTTGAGATGATCACTGGTGAACTTGGTGTGTCAAATAGAGGGCTCCTCATACCATTTAGCAGGTGGTGAACTGAGGGAAGAAGAGGCAGAGAGTATTGCCTGTGCTGGGTGGGGAAGCCTGTGGCACTGAAAGGAATTAACCCTAGCTTCCAGGCTAACGCTTCTGACCGTGGTCCATCCTCCTTTCCTGCAGCTTTTATCATTTATTGTGGATAAAGGAATTACTTCTTGTGTGCCATGTCTGGCTCTCTAAGCAATGAGACTCTTGCAGAGGTCTTCTCTTGGTTCTGCTGTTCATACCTACAATCTTTCAGAGAAGTAAGCAGGTAAAAGTGAAGCTAAAAAAAATATTTTTTAGAACCAAACTTTGCCAGAAAGTTGATTTCCGAAGTTGTGGATTTGTTAGACATGTTCAGATTAATGTGCACTGTGGTGAATATTAAAGGAACTGTCAAGAAGGAAAGTCTGTGTACAGGATAAATTAGGACTCTCCAAGGATTAAAAAGATGTAGGATTTTTTTTAAGTAGCTAGCCTACTATTGAAAAATAATGAGTAGTTTCCATAGCAACCTCACTTTCACATGGCGCACACATACCGTAGCAACATAAAAAAGAACAGTATCAAAGAAGGAATGAAACTGAGCTATGCTATTTGGGTTTTTAAAAATATTCCTCCATCTTAAACTCTCTGTTTACAATGCAAAGATCAGTAAACCACAGAGGTTTGTGGTTTTTTTTCAGAGAAAGTAATTATTATAACTTTCATCCAAACACTTGGAAAAAGGAAACAAAGTGAGAAATATTGCTGAAAAGAGGACTGGAAAAGATTATGGTTGTTTCTTGTCTGTACTGTAGCTTGAACAAAGCCAAAGGTATCTCAGATTATCAGCATCTTCTGGTGGCCCTGTATCCCCAGTTGAGTTGAGTGTGATGGGAGACTGCTGCTGTTATTTCCTGAATGCATGTCACAGTGTTTGTCAATGTGTGGTACACACATGTTGATCATCATTTGAACTGTGCAGAATATTTGTGAGAAAGACCAAGGGAAAGTCAAATTCTCCTGGCTATAAGTTCTCAAAATTAAGGTTAGGTTCCTCTGAAGGTTGACTAAGGGCTATGATTTCTTCAGGCAAGGCTGGATTCCTGTATAGTTTCACAGAGAAATCAAGTAGAAACGACATCATCTTAAAAGAGAAAGTCCAACCCGCAGCTGACAATTTTGACAGAGGTTTGCTGTGTTTTTTGCGTGTCAGTTTGAATCCAGAATTCCCAACAACTGCTGAAGGCCGTGACCTTCAGGGAACTGAAGCTCAGGAAAGTTTCAGATACCCTAACTTTGACAAGAGGATCTCTTCCTGTGTGTTCTGCTCAGGAATAGTCTTCTAAGTGACCTGACCCCACATTCTAGGAAAAATATACTATTTCTCTTTTCTAACCTATATGTTTTAGAGGAGAAGTGAAAGGAGACTTTTAAATGCAAAGAGGGAAGGGACTATAAATATAAGAATACTAAATGACGATGGGAGCAAAGAAAAACTTTGTAGTAGTAATCATTATAATAAATGAGAAAATTGAGTTTCTAGACCTTTGGTAAGGAAAGACAAAGATGATGACATCCTAAAGATCAAGTCTCGTCAGACACAAACTTTTTTCCCCCAAGAACGGTCTTAGCTGGGTGATGGATGTGACATCTGAGAGTTTCTGGCTCTGTACCACAGACCCCCACAGTACTTGAGAAACTGCAGGCGCACTAGTTCCACACGTGCAGCCTCCTTAGGCTGTCTGGCCAATTACTCTATCTTGGTATAATTACACATGGAGAATCATCATAGAGCAAATGTGCTTCTCAGTCCTGCAAGGATTGGTTCTTGATCCACCACCTCAAACCTTGTGTAAATTACCCGTAAGAATGCAGCAAGCAGTGGCAGATAAAGTTTTCTGATTATGTTATACTGATCTTTGTGTCAATACTAAAGATAATGGGACGGATCCAGGCTGGCTGGGATCTGTTGGTAAGCAGAAAGAACAGGAAAAACATCTATTTCAAAAAAGTCACATATGACAACAAAGAATATGGGTCATATCTGAAGGGTGAGGGAAGTAATGTCTATGAAAAAGACTTGGTGTCATTGAGAAATATCCAGTGAAGGACAAGCTCTCTGTGCATTAGGTGTGTTGAAAAACGTTCACATATATTTGACCCTTCAATAAGAAGGAAATTACAGTAGATCTTTGACTGACCCTGATGGAATCCTTAATTAAAAATTACACAAGTGACTAGTATCCATGCACAGTGAAGAGGATCTGGAGAAGCTCTGGTGTTGAATATGAGAAGGAAAAATACGCCTTGCTGAGCTGAATGTTTAGTTTATCAAAGTGAAAGTGCAGGGCTCTATTGCATCTCTCCAATCTACTTGAAAAAGAGGTAAACAGAACATAGTAAAGGAAACTGAAGGTAAATAAAGGTTTCTTAATGAGGCAGGTAGGTGTAGCTTGCCAGTTTAAAAACTTGCCAAGAGTTATTTATAATCAACTTCAACCTGGGAAATTTTTCAGTGAGGGCTAACAAATTGTCTAATTCAAACAATTAAAATTCGGAGAAGACCTGCAGCTATCAGGATTTCTGAATAAATGACTATAAATGTCCTTTATGGTTGATGAATGTATTAATATCTTTGATTTGTGAAAGCTTTGCCATGTGAACCTGTTATTGCACTACAGAAATTGCTTCAGGACAGCTGCTTCAGGATTGTTGAAATACATCTGCCTTACTCCACCATCAACTCCTTGAGGTAGCTTGTCCCCCTTTTAACTCAAGATATCATTCAAGCAGTCTAGCCTTGATTAACTCAGCTTACCTTACACTTACATCTGAGCGCCAGGTCATAAAAGTGGATATGTGCATAGTTATTGCAGAGAAACTGATATCTGGCAATTTCCTCTGTGCAAGTCCTTTAGAAATGCCAGCAGGTAATGTACTATAAACTTTTCTTTTTTTCTGCTCCCAGCTTTCAAAAATAGAAAGGAACTATTTATTAATTGCAAACAGGTGAAAAAAAGCTATAAAGATCATGATATTTTGCTTTTGCAGCAAAAATTCTTCCAGGCGGTAAAATGTGGTAAAGTCTGTCCTGTCAAATGTAGATACCCACCACCTCAAACCTTGTGTAAATCACCCATAAGAATGCATAAAGCAGTGGCAGACAGTTGATGAACCATCAAGCCTGATATCAGAAGGCTTGTATCCCTGAAATTAAGAACTTGCTTATGTGATTTCCTGAACTGGGCTATTTATTTACAGGCAAAAGTGCCATTTTCAAGTCAGAATGCTGCAAGTGATTGTTTTTCTTGCTGATATTTTCCATCTGTTTTCCTTCTTCCTTGTACAGAACTTTTCATATGGCTTTAGTTTCATTAATATTCAAATAAAATTTGACAATAATGAAAAGGTTCTGATTATAACTCCACAAAGACAAATTAATAGGTAAGACCAACAGTCACCTTAACCTTTCATTAATACTATCCGACACTTCTAGTTGTGCTACTTAGAGCTATGGCAGCTTTCTTCATAAAATACTTCTTAATGCCAAATGCTAATTATTCATGGGACTATGCTTTTCTGTAGCCCCAGGTTGTTGCAGAAAATGACAGCTTTTGATATTACTAAATAAAATAATATATTGTTTTTCCTGTGGCGTTTTAGTGTGTACCAGACTTAATGAAATGTAGATTTTTAAGGTCATTTCATTAGTGATGAACCCAATAGGATTCTTTTTTTTCTTTTTCCCTGATTGTACTGTGGTAGTTTCAAAAACAAGTTTCTGAGCAATTTTATTTTTCTACAGAGTTCACTGGAGTTTCTTAAACTTTTAAAGTCTATTTTCTCTACTTATATCAGGAAAAAAAAAATCTTATACGATTGCTTGGAAGAAAGCTGTGATGTGAAAAGCTGAAAAAGTTTCCAACTCATTTTGTTTCTGTGAAGATCTGAAGTGCATTTCCCCTTCATCAGTTATATGACTCTCCATCCCACATCACTTACTTTTCAATTAATATTTTTTTCCAATTCCATGCTCTTTGGGGAACATATTTTTATTACTTCAGGAATCCTCTGCTGCTTTTTACAACTCTTTGGATTATTTTAAATACTTTCCTTGTGAATTATGAAAACCTCTAGCTACTATGGAAAGACCTGGTGTTCACCAGAGAGTTGTTTTAACCCATGTCTGCAGGCCTGATGCTGACCCATATGCATCAGTAGGGAATTTTGCCAGTAATGCCATGGAGATGTATCCCAGTCACGTGGACGCAGCCTGCTGCGTTTTTGCAGATGAAGACAAAGCAGTGCCTTAGCTGTTGTCCTGGTAGGAATTTCCTCTCTTTGGAGTCCCTCAAAACCACTAACCTGTGTGAGACCACAAGTGGCACAAGATCAGCCTTTGCAAAGCCTGTCCCCACTCAGTACAGCCTTGCAGGATGCCTCAGTCTTGATTTTCCCATCCGCCGTTGCTCCAAAGGGACATTTCCACTCCCGGTAACTCTTTGAAACCACACTGTAGCACTGAAATGGTTAAATAACTGCCCCTTTTTAGGTACCACTACTGATAAAAAGCACCTTCTTGTTCTAGCTTCATGCCAAAGCATGTTGCTAGCTGCTGGTGATAACATCTTCTTCAAAGGATGGCTGCCATCCTTGCTTACTTCTCTGCAGAGAGCAAAGAGCCTTGGAAAGCTTCTTCTGCCTCATTGGAGTAAGGAACGCTTTAAAAAAAAAAAAAAAAGGGGAAAAAAAAACCCAACCCGAGAATCAGCTCAGTTGTTCAGAATTTTGCTGGATTCTGTGTAATTAATTAAGATTTTTTTTAAACATTGGTTGCTCTGCCAGTCTGTGTATCTAGGTTGTGCCAGTTTCCAGGATTCCCCTCCACCCCCATCCCCGCCCCTCGCCCCGGTTCCTTGCACAGACGTGAGCAGCTGCAGCAATGGAAGAGTTCTTTGTAGAGGAGGCAGCTCCAGTGGAACAGGTAGGTGGGCTGGGGTGGGCGCCCAGCGCCCTGAGTGTGCCGTGATGGCTGGCAATACTAAAAGCCAATGGACCTAGGCTCCAACCAGCTTACAAGCTCTTGCTACCTGCAAAGGAGCAGGGACGATAAGATCTCTCAGAGACACATCAGGTGTGGCTGAGTGTGGCGTCTAATGCTGAATGAAGATGCCCTAGTGTCTGCCAGGAGAAGGTTAAAAACTTCCGTGTGTGACCAGAAACCTCTGTGTTTTGCTCACGGGGGTGGGTGTTGCTGTAAGCAGAGCTCTTTCTTCCAGAGAGGAGGGAATTCAGCAGGCGTGAGGCTGAGCAGAGAAGCTCTGAAGTCTTGCGGGAGTGGGCAAGGAGAGGAGCAGGCTGGAGGTTTTCTGTACAGGCCCGGGTGCGACGGGTGTTTCACTGATCACTGCTCAGATGGGTCTGTCGGCACCATCATTGCTTCTGTCAGACTTTTCCATTTCATGTTGCGTTAGAGCTGGATAACTGAGGACATCATTGCAGTACAGGTTACATCAGGACCAGATTTGCCCTTTCTGCCTTACATTGACATGCAATGTTTTCTTCCTATGTGATTCCTTTTTTTTTTTTTTTTTTTTTTCCCTGCGATGGTTACTCTTTAGCTACTTACCTCTTTTCTAACCCTCTTGCTTCAGCCATGCCCTAGACAGGCGTATTTCTAGGCAAACGATACCCTCCGACAAAACGGGTTATAGCAATCATTGCGTGGGGAAGAAATTTGAAGCTGGTTCATGTTATGGAGTTTGAACAAAACGATGCAGTGCAGCAGGTGACTTGATAATGTTGCAGATACTTTAGTCCAAACTTGATTTCATGAGCATTCTCTTCATTAGGAGAAATGACAAGTGCAGCAGTTACCTGTTATACTTCTCTCCACCATATTGATGCTGTAGTGTGTAGTGACACAAGTCAAGACAGACTGAAAAACACTATGTCTGCGTGGCTGGGTTCGGACAAAATGGCCTTTACTGTTTATACAAATTGCTTATATATCTTAGATAGTACATGTGTCAGACCCTGATAGGCTTTCTGTGTTCTTCTTCTTGCTTGCTATTTGCTGTTGCTGTAGGTGCCCGTATGCTGTGGCTCTAAGTTCCAGTTCTTCACATCCTGTTTACATACCTGACAATTTGTGGCTGTCCTAAAGGTACACGACTAAATCTTTCAACTAACTCATCTGCAGACCCACTGCAGACCCCAACAGTAGTGTTTGAAGAGTTGTACATTAGCATTGTTGCCTAAGATGCAACTGTACAAACTGAGATTTTGAAGGTGGAAAATAATGTTAAATATATGCTAATTTTTTGAACTGGCTTATTAATTGATGGGCATATTTTGAAGTGAGCTATTCTCTTTGGCCACATCAAGAATGTGGGCTGAGTGTGTTGCTGTTCGGGTAACTCCTAAAAACATCTGCTGCCTTAGCAGTATCAGAACCTGCTGCACTTAATAGTGATCCTAATCCAAAAGTAATGTGCAGGAAATAATAGCTGAGAGCACACAATAACCTATGCTGGCAGATAAACCTGTGAATGAAGCAGAGATCTGTACGGTGAATGGGAGTCACTGGATTTGGTGTTGCCACTGTGTCCCATGATGGTGCAAGGCCTGGCTGCCAAAGCAGGATGTTGTGTTTGAGTGATGGTTCAGATGGTTCATACAAAAATACATTTCTCATCTGGCTCCTGGGCAGACTCAGGATGCACCAACTTAGGGACTCACTATCCTGAGCTCTGCTGCGTGGATAGGCAGTTACACATCTATGGGGCTTTCACTGTGAAATGGGGATAATAGCATTCCTTACCTCCTGGGGATGTGGTGAGGGCAAATACTCATAAGTCTCCCAGATACTATGGGACCTCAGCTACATAGGAGGGACTGAAATGGGGTGAATATGTTCACATCATGCCTGAAATTGTGTTTTAAACCTGGTAAATCTGTGTGTCTGATTAGAGAAGTTGAAAAAGAATTGGAGCTTGCTCAGTAGCTTCAGAAGACATGCAGGACATTCATCTGATGATAATATTTTGAAGTGGAAGATTAATGTTTTGCAAAGTCATGTCATGTTTCCTGACTCTTCTTTGAAGTGAAAGCCCATTGTTTCTAAACTAATTTGGCAAGTAAATGTACATTGAGCTTGGCAATTTTTCTTTATGGATAGCTGACAGTATCTGTGAGAAGAGTGAGGAGTTGCATTCCTGTGTTAAATAATGAAGTAGGCACATCAGTAATAGGCTACCACTTCTTTAAGCAGATTTATTTGAGTGATTTAGATATAAGCTCATAATTCAGTCTATATGGGCAATTCTCTTGTGCTGGATAGCTTGTTTGCATCTGCATTGATGCAGATGTTTGGCTGCCAAGCAGAACAGGAGTCCAGCTTAATGTTAGTGCCAATCTGGAATTTATGAGTTTGAAAGCGCCCTGTTTAATTGCTTGTTTCCCCTGGGAGTGGTGTGTCAGCATGTAAAGAGCACCGTAGGACCCCTACAGAGGGTTATGTTCAGCCCTTTCTTTTAAAAGTACTCCTGGAAGGAGGTGCTGGGGGACAGTGGCTTTGAATTGGTCAAATTCTGACCTGGGGAAGGTTTGGTTTTTTTGTTTCTTTTAATAGAAGGCCTTATTTACAGTGATTATATCTTACTGTAGATTTACACGTGCTTGCACTGTTTTTAAAAAGGCTGATATTTTAGTATGAGGAGGAGAGAATGTACACTATAGCTATGTGTTTGTTCCATAAGCATTTTGGATAACGGAATAAGGATTACAATTAAAGTCTGCGAAATTGGTAATTGCAAGCACTCAAAGAGGACAAGCATAGAATTTTAGATTATCATGATAAATTTGAGTGACAGTGTGAAATCAGTAAGATAAAATTCAATAAAAACAAATGCTAAGTATTGTAGTTAAGAAGGAAAATCATATGACACCAGGAGGAAGATGGGGAATAATTGGCTGAACAGCTTTCTGCAGAAAAGGGGGTTTGTGGCTTCTATATATATAGCAGATGACAAGTTAAATATAGATCCAAAATGCATGCAATTGCAGAAGTGGTAATGCTCATTTCAGGATATATTGATGGATATGTTGTATTTAAGTTATGGGAAGTAATTATTCAGCTCTGTTTGGTACTGAAGTAATCTGAAATTGAGTACTGGCCCTAATGCTTGGAGGAAAATTAGGGAAACTGGAAGGAGTCCAGATGAACTCAGAAGGGTTGAGAAACATGACAAAAGTTTGAAAACCTGTTACTTGTTTAGTTGAAAAAAGGGAAAACTGAGCGAAACAATTTTAACAGTCTTAGCTGTGCAAAGACTTTTCTTGTTATGAAGGTTTCTTCTGGGAAATCTTAATTTGCAACAGTGAGATTTTGGTTAGATTTTAGGAGAAACTCTGTAATAATACATGGCTTTAGGAAGGATCATGGAGTACTTTTTTATTAAGAGAACAACTCAGAACAGAGAAGAGAAACGTCTGTCAGTGGTAGCTGGGAAACTGTGATGGAAGGGACTGGAAATTCTCCTGGGTTTTTTTTCAACAATGTCTTTCTGTAGATTTTATTGCTATGGAAAGTACATGCTATGTGCTCTGAAAAAAAAAAATAAAATTGTGCACTTCAGAGGAGTTTTGTTGTGGCATAGAAGAGATATGCAGAAACAAGACCTATATACGAGCTACCGTTAAGGTTCCGTAGAGTCAGTCGCAGTGCATAGCATCCTTAGCTGTCGTGGCTGTTTCTCAAACAGAAAAGTGCTGCTGCTGCTCTCCTTTGGGTTAAATGCCAGGGAGGCATTCCTATAATTCCTGCAGATGAACAGCTTACTAACAAAACATAGTTTTGTAAATGTCCATTTTGGATGAATTCTGGTTCTTTAAGTGATGCAAGTGATTGATCCTACATTGCTCAACACCATCCTTTACATCAAATAACAACCTGTCCCTACTGCAGAATTGCCTCCTGAGACATATAACTGCAGAGACAATCATTATTTTAGAGCTTTCTCAGTTTTTGACTAAAAGGAGGATATTTCACTGTGGTTGATGTTGAGGTGGGGGAAACATGAATAAGAGAGTGAGCTGGAGAAAGCTTTGAGGGTAGCTGCTATGATTACTTTGCTGGAAAAGGTCCCGTTTTGCCACTTGGCGCTAGCAGAGGAAGAGCTAAACAGAAATGTTTTCCCCATGGGTTCTAGTAAACAAAACGGGGGATTGAGAGTTGTCATCTACCAAGCCAATTTTAGAAGGTCTGTAACCCTTGTGTGGCAGGCAAAAGATTTGTCTGGTGAGTCAGTGCCTAGCAAAATCCTTAAATGAAAATAAGTAAATGAGGCTGCTGCTGGTAGCTTGATATTCTTGGATTTCTAAGTCTGGTGATATTTACCAAGGTTATAATGCAAGGCATGAAAAACTCCTAATGTTTTCTGCTGAGAAGGGAGGTTGTTACAGTTTAAGCATGATTTAACAGAGCAAACTGACATTTTAAGGAGCACACTGATATGTCATGCATGTTTTGATCACTTTGATGGCATTCTTCTGGATTATCTGTGGCTGTGACAATCCAAAACTCTACTATAAAGCATGAAATGGGCTAAAGCCATTAGAGTATAGCTAGCAAACATGTTTTGCTGAAGAAAAAAGCAGCCTTAGTAACAACTCATTTCCTGGATGATCAAGACAGTATATCAGACTGTTTGAGTTTTCACAATAAAGTAAGAGGAAATAGAGAATGCTGTACTATGGTATCACTAGAGCTGGATCAATAAGCAATTAAAATAAATGTATCAAATTAACTTAGCCCTTTCATCTATTCTTAAGCTGTCTGCAGATCAGGCTTGTCTCCTGTGTATTTGTCTTTGCTGTTTGAGTACAAAACACATTTCAGCATCTAGATCCTCTTCCTCTGCAAATTATGATCAGAATGTTTTTCCTGTTCTGTGGTTGAATAACTAATAAATTTTAAAAAGGATACTGTAAAACCAACATTTTGTTTCTGGTTTGGTTATTTAGATAATGAAACATTTTGAAATTCATAGATTTTCAGGGTTCAGGAACATACTACTAGACATTTTAAAGAACATCTTTGTGGCCTCCAGCAATTTCATGAGCCAGAGCTCTCCATGCATTTAGTAGTCCTAAATTATTTTTTCTTCTATGAACGTGTCTAATACCTTTTGAGTCCATGTAACCTTTCAGGCCATTTTATATGATGTTGCATAGTTGTTATATCGGAAGATAGAATTAAGAAGCATACCCTGTTGACCTTCTCCCTTCCATACCTCCTTATATACATCCCTATCCTCTTGTCCCTTTCTGGGCTGAAAAGTCTGAGTTAATACGGAAGCCAGTCTCTATTTTCAGTCATCCTTCTCACCTTGTCTGTCTGTTGTCCATTTCTACTACATCCTTTTAGGGGCAGGGAGCAGTATGGGGACTGCGCACTGACTTCAGGATGAGGTTGTCCCATAGATTTGTGCAGTGGTATGGGTTTTTTTTTCTGTTTTGTTCCCTATTTCTTTCCTAGCAATTCTCAGCATTTGATTTGTATCCTCGCCAGCTCCTAATCGCTAAGCTGACATTTTCAGAGTCTTATTTATTATAATCCAAGCTCTCTTCCCTGCGTACTAATTGCTCAAACCCATCACTGTCTATGTAAACCTTAGGATTGTTTCTCCTTTGCGCATCACTTTACATGTATTTACATGGGGCTCATCGTTCAGTTACCCATGAGGCTTTGGTCTCAAGATACTTAACAGTCACTTGAGCAAATCTTAATGTCATTCCTTTCCTATCCCACTTACTGTCTGTGACATATTGGCTTTTCTGTCTTGTTATTAGAGCTGGTTATTGGCGTGAATCCTAGTTCTACTGAAACTGGTGGACGCATTCACAAGGAGATCACTGGGAGAGATGTGTGTCCTGTGCATGCCGTGTTAAATTCCCTTTCCATGTGGTCTCTAACCTGTTGGTTTGATTTAGTAGTTGACGTCTTGATTTTCTTCCTGGCAGCACGATCAAAGTTGCAGTCATTTTCTTCAGGAAGATAATAAGTTTGTTACAACTTATATAATAAATCATAAAATAAACTGGCATTTTGGGGTTCTTCTTATGATTCTTGCAGTTTTACCACTAGACCTTGGGAGATTATACTATCGGAAAAATTTAATCACTCTACAGAAATAATTTGTCAATGGTTTGAAAATTGGACATGCTAGATTTATGGTTCTGGCAAACTACTGATCTCTTTTTTCAATGCTTTGTCAAAGCCTGGTATGCTGCCCATAAGTCAGCCTAAGCCTTGGTGTCTGTATGGGAAAGTGTTTTGGTGATTAACAAAGCGTTGTTTTCATTGTTATATATTTATTACAATGGATCTTGTCAGAACAGTTCTGATCCAGCACATTTTTAGATTGTATCTCTTCAGGCCATTGATGCCACTGTGATAGTTTGCTGTGTCTGGTTGCAATAAAATAAATTAAAAAAAATAATACCCAAAGAGCAAGGTATATATTTGCATAGATTGCTGGAAAAGGTGTTAGAGAAAATATTTCTGTGGTTTTATATTCTGGGAATGTCTTGACTTGCATCCTTCCACCAGCAGATAAATTCCCTAGGTCAGATATGGTTGAATGAATTTTTACCTTGGTAAGTCAGAATAAAGATGTGTCAGTTGTTTGGAGAATCCACAAGTTGAAAGGAATATGCAGTGAAGGTGGGAGAGTCCATATGCTTTCAAGGCCTAGAACCATTCACCCTTGATTAGGCTGCGTGTGTGATGTGATGCAAGCTCAGGTTTATGTCTTGATAAGAAGAAACCTTTCCTTTAACTCCCTTTCCTTTAACAGTAGCCCAGTAACTTCAGAGAATATCTATGTCCCCTTCTCTATGTGTTTGATGCGAGTTGCGTTAACACTATTGCTCACTAAATCTTGCTGTTAATAAAGACGGTAACCCTGTAGAATCCCTTGCTGTGATTTAAAAATACTTCAAGGGAGATTTTTCAGAAGCACAGCAGGGAATCAGGTGCCTAATGCTCTTTGAAAGTCAGCAGAAACAGTAGTAACTTTTGCCCCATATAATCCCAGACCAGAAAAGCTTGTGGTGTTGTGCCTGCTTCAGGGTTTGCACCACCGTGCTTTGGGAGTAGCCCGGTATCACTCCACAGTGACAGGTGAAACCAAATTCCTTTTGGCTTCAAGGGAAAGGTCCATGTCCTCCTCCGAGCATTAGTGCCCCGTATTGTGCTTTATCTGCCAGGACACAGATAGGTAAGCACCTGAGCCTGCTTCTTTCTAAGGTAGCAGAATAGTGCTGTAGTGGGTAAGAAGCCACAACAAAATAAGGCTACAGAAAGGGAAGGGAACATGTTATTAGCAGCCAGGGGCTGTTCGGTTTATTTTATTTCACTTTATTTTTGCTGTAGACAGGAGCTGGAGCTGCTACAAATAACTGTTCATTTTCTCCCCAAGTAAAGTATTTTACAATGTATGTTTTAAATACTTCCCAAATAATGTTTTCTAGTACACACTCTACTGTATTTATTAATATTAGTAAAAACAGTTTAAAAAATCTAGTTAATATCTGCATTTTTCTATCATATCCTGATCAGGCTTTTTGCTAGGCAGATTTTCTTGCCATTTTTCAGTGCACCTGATAAATGTCATGCATGGTTTTGTCCTTCTGGGTCTCCAGTTACTTTCAGGCTGCAGGTTTATTTAGCATTTAAACATTGTCACAACATCCACTTGTTAATCAGGGGTATGAGAGGCCTGGCAGCCATTTCCTAAGTCTTTATTAACAAAGAAGAACAGAGAAACATGGAGTGCATGAAAGAACATTGTTTTCTCTGGCATCATAGAGCACAGCTGTACTGTAAGGGCTTAGTAACAAAGGTCTCCTGGAAGAGCCCTCTAGCATGAGATGCAGCTTAAAATGCAGCAAGAGCTTTTTGACAATGTAGCTAGTGTTCCATTAGCAGAAGATACACCAAGTCCTTACAGAAGGCATGTGGACCTGTTGGCATAGGTATGTCAGCAGGAGGGCTGAGAAAATTAGCATGGGGGGAGAGGTACTAACTGCCTCATCTTACCGTGCTGTGCAAACAGCTCTTCCCAGTGTACACCTTTGCCTTAGGAAAGAACTGCGGTGTGACCTCTGATGCACAAGGCACAGCTGTGACTCTGTAATTTACTTAAAGTTTTCTTCCATGCATGTGAATACTGGTGGAAGTGTTAGAAGCTCAAGCAGACTTCTGCATGGTGTGAGGCTGCAGGAGGATGTGCCTCAGCGAGGGCGTTACACCCACTGTAATCAAATACAGACACCTAATGTCAGTTCTCCCAGCTATTTCATGTTGTCCCTGCTGTGACACCCCTTCCCTTTCAAGTCTCAATGTAACCTGAGGAACTGATGCTTATTACTGTTTCTCAAGCCAGAGGTTTCCTTTGAAGAGACTTTTTCTTAAAGAGTTGTGAAGACTAATGCAATCTTCAAATTTTCTCCTTCAATCAGCTCCTCGCCAATGACCTCTCCTGCCCGTTCCTCTGAGGAAAGGCTTTGTGTCCTCCATCGGCCTTGCACAGACTGTGCGGCATGTGGCCCAGCCATATCGCGTATCCGCTGCGTGCAGAGATTCAGCTGGGTGTGTGGTGCCTGGAGCCGTTAACACTGATCTCAGGGAAAAGAGTAGGAGTGATTTGAGAGGCGTTTCAGGAGACAGTGTATACCACATAGGCAGCTTAAGGAAGAGTGATTCATGTGATCAAGACTCATATGGGAATGAGATAAACAGGAGTTTAAGTTACACAAGAAATACTGTCCTGGTATATGTACTCATGGTAGCTTACTCCGCTATTAGCTGCTTATGTAGCATTTCAGATAGTGTCTGTTCCTTATTTAATAGCAGAGACCAAGCAAGACCTCGAGCTGGGTAGATGTCAGTGTTTCGTTGGATTCATGCCTGGTGTCTATAGAAGAGGCTCCCTCTTTGAGTAAGAGTTTGGCTGTACCTATCAGGACAGACTTTGTGTGTAGTTTTAAAAGCACGGCTACATCTATTTATTCATTCAGCCTTGCAAAACTGTCATGGAAATTTATCAGCTCATCCACAAAGACTAATCTTCCAGCTTTAGCAGGATGGAAGTACTAATGACATTTTACTCGTCCATCAAAAATAATTACTCGTCCCAGCTGAGTGGGCAAGTAGAATTTGCAAGAGTCAATTAATACCTACATTTAGAGGAGTTTATATGATGTTCTTGTTATAAAGCACTTCGATCCTTACCAGAGCTGTATAAATTAACCACTTCAGTGCTTTCTGAGAAACCTCCTATGGGTCAGAACTCAGATTTTTGCACTGTTATGAGTAACTTGCACTGGGAAGCAGGTAATAGAAAATGTCTACAGTAGCAAAGTAATTGCTACTGAATGCACTAGTGGTATATACATAATACTAAATGATACATAATAATAAATGAAATGGTATTGTATAAAAAGGACCAGTATTTTCTCAAATCTTTTAATGAGACTTCAGTGCTCACTTAGCCAGTTAGGAGCCACACATCAAACTGAGACCCGCTGAAGCAAAGCCCAGCAATGAGGACTGATGTGGAGCCAGTCCAGAGATGCTTGTGAAATGATGAATTTCATGGAGAAACTAGGTTTCTCACATCTTGCTGCTGTGCCTCCAGTGCGCATACCCTGATCCTCCAGAGGCCAGCCTTGGGGAAGAAGTCCCTTTGCTTTCTACTCTCCTTTAGAGAGAGTTGAAGAGGAGGCACTATGCTGTCCTGAGCACTGCAGTGAGCAGGTGCAGCTGGATTTTGGAGCACCTCTTACCTTAACGGTGTTATCTTATCATCAACAGGGTTGTGATAAGCAAAGTCCCCGGATTACAGAAAGCCAGTGTTTGCGATGAATAAAGCACAAGTATATCCACGTACCATGAGCCTTCCCTATAGTTACTGTGCATCAGCTAGTGATGATCCTGAGAAACAGGGGACCAGTGGTCATCACCTGCAGGGACACTGTGTCAGACCTATTTGTGCCTGTCGTTTTGAGGGAGGAAGATTTCTTAAGCTGTTTCCTAGGACCTTCCACATACCTTAGCAGCTAAAACATTGCTTCCAAGTAGCTGGTTTCCACTGCTGCAAAGGCATATGTTCTCCAGATAGGTAGTTCTGGGTCTAATTTCTGACAAAGAAGAGATTAGTTCAGGATTTATGTAATGAAGTCCTGGATGTAGGATAAATTGAATAGCTCCATTTGTTCTGACATAAATCACAAAACACCTGCAGTCTGAGTGACTGTCCCTTAAATATCACAGGGACATGGGTCATTGTGGAAATATTACAGGTTTGAGTCACACACTTAAATAGAAACATGAAAATCGGAAATCAAAGAGGGCTGTCAACTCATCAGCTCATCACCTCACTTGTACTGAATATGCCCTAGGACCCATCCGGAGCAGTGTCTGTTGCCTAGACTGATACTCCACCATCATCAAGTCAGCTCACTGCAAATCTTGAAAGATACCAACTAAATATAAATGTGAAACGCTCTGATGACATAAATGCATTCAAAAATACATTTTTTAAAGTATGCCTGGCTAGGGCTTTGGATGGAATATTTCTGAATAGTGTAAGAAAATAAAATGACTCTTAACAAAAAAGACCATGACAGGAAGATTTCAGATGTGTTCTGATATGTTTTATAGCTGATACGGAGGCAGTATGCAAAAAAGGTCAAATAATAAAACATGTTCTTCTTAAAAACCAAAAAAGCTTACATCTACATTAAAACCTATGGACCACCCACCAGTTAATTAAGCCTACAGCAGCAAAATGACCATTCAGCTGCGTTAAGCACTCCAAATCAGGTAACAAATTTTCTCAGCCAGGCAGTGGCATTAAATAACCATACATAACCTCAGCTCGTCAATAAATCAAAGCTACACAAAACCATTACTCTCTTGCATGTCTTATCTTCTCTGAGATTTCTGCTTCCTTTCCAACAATTGTGCACATTAATGGTCTTTCCAGGGTGCCTGTTGGAAGGGCATCCGGTTGAGATGGACAAGGAGAGGGAACAAGTGCCGTGCCTCAAAGAAGCAGTCTGATCAGGACTCGTTCCTGCAAGGGGCTTACAGCTCAAATGCCTCTCCTTTGTGTGAACAGAGGTACTCCTGGAGACTCGGCAACTAGTAGTTAAATCTGTTATGAGAAGATTAGTCCTTGTGCTCAATTTCAGTGTTTGTACAGACAGTTGGTCAATGCACTTAGTTTCTTGGTGCCTTGGTTTCCACCCTTTAAAGAGCAAACAATATCAGTTCCTTCTATCACAGAGAGAATAAATATGTAGTAAATGGTGAGACAGTCAAATAGCAGACAAGTGGAGCCAAATAACTGCCTTAAATTATAGGACAATCTAAATCATGACCTGTGTGCTATAAGCAACCCAAAGGCCTGTCCACAGGGATCCTCAGCTCATCTGTCATGTTCTCCATGAAATGCTCTATGTTTATTGCATCACCTCTGAGCAGGTACAAGGTGAAGCCTCCTGGACAGTGCATTACCTTGAGCTCATCTTACAGTTGCATGATTTTCTATGTCTTAAAGTCTAGAAGTTGCCTTGTGTTGTTATATAATGTAAACCTCTTTTGTTTGAGCATGGTTGGCTCATCCCATCAGACTGGACAGTGAAGTTCCCACCATGGAAAATTAGATTACTGGTCAGATAGCTGCTGGGAGACAAGCTGTGACCTGGAGGATTGTCCTTGCCACCAGCTTTTTCTTTCTCCTCAAACCAGACATTTATTCTGAAGCCTTCCCATGAGCAGATGTCACTGGAAGTTGTATGTCAATGCATGAAGTGTAGGGTGACAATGAATTTTCTCAGGAAAGAAAAAAAAAGTTAAAAATTTCCAAATAGCTCTGTTGAAACTCTGAAATAAACTTCTACCACTTCCGATGCTTTCTATGTGACTCTAAGATAGTTAGAAATATAAAGGGCTCAGTTTTAAAGGTTACATCTAAAGAGTGAAAGCAATAAACAAAGACTGGATAAAACTGCAGGTTGGAACTAAGTGAGTGGGCAAGAGGAAGGATGAAAAAGCTGTAAAAAACAGGTAGAAAATTATCTATCTGTAGCAGGCAGGAAAACTAACATGAAGTGTAGAAATAAAAACTCTTTTATGAATATCGATCTATACTCATGCTTTACAAAAATGGGCTGGGAGAAAGCAGAGTCCCCTCCTTGTGAAACTCACTATTCAAAGGGGGAAATACAGGACTGAAGAAAAGTGCTTGCTGTATGTACAGTTGTGTTTTCTGTATTCTATTATGCAAACTAGTCTCAAATTATTCCCCCTCCTCCCCCCGCCCCCCCCCCCCCCCCCCCCCCCCGGCCTTTACAATTATCAGTTTGTCATCATGGTGCCTTTTGGTTTCAAGAAATGTGGTATTTCATGAAGGAGAAATCAAATGCAAAATCAGGTACTTGTAGAAACAGACTCCAGAAAGCCAAAATGTATGATTCCTATAAACCCTGTATAGCAGTTCCTGCAAATTAGGCAAAGTGTAGCAGTTCAAGATTGCCAGTTTATCAGGTCAAGTGAAAAGTGCATCACTCAGCCAGGCTCCATCCAGCGCCAGCTGGATTTGAGTCTCTGGCAAATCTATGTAGACAGTAGTGGTATGTGAACAAAACCCCAGTTGATCAGGTTTGCAGCACAGACCCAAAATGAGTTTGTCACTCTTTTAAATTCCCACATACACTGGTGGAAAATTGCTGGAAAATGAAATGAAGAAGAGGCAGAAGCAGTTTAGTTTCCTGTCAGCTACAGCCTCACATGGATATGATACAGAGGCAAGCTCTTGTCAGAGTAATCTGGGTAGGCACGCTAGCATAACAGAGAAGGTGCTCAGGCATTAATAGTCCATGGCTGGAGTTCTGTTCCTGGATCTTAGTGGTCTCATCACTGCAGTGGGTCTCTCTGTTGGCTCTTTCCTACCCTCTGCTGCTCAGGTAGGTTGAGCTCAAGCTGCTCATCCTACAGCTGGTCATATGAAAAACCAGGGGCAATCTGCCAGGCTCCTGGCAAGGCATGCACATACTTAAGGTTGCAGTGCTGGAGCTCCAAGTTTCTCGTGCCACACAGTAGCTCATAAGTTTACAAAGTAAACAAGTTTACAAAGTTTACAAGTAGCTACTAAGTTTACAAAATTTAAACATTTTGTTTAAATGTGAGCCCAGCACAACGTGGCACTGACTTTTGCTGGGCCTCAGGGCATAGTCTTAAGTTCTGTTTATTGATTTAAAAAGAAAAAGAAAGAGATGGGTGAAATCAGTAAGTTCTTTTTCCCGCTTATTACGAGGTTAGGTGGTGCTGTTGACTTTTAAAGTGGATTCAAGAACCTCACCTTGAGACACACTTCATATGTGGAACACTGTGCACGTGGTGAGTTATTTGGAATAGCTTCTCTTGAACATCTGTTTCTGGAGTAATTTCTGTTTGAAACAAGCCCTTGTTACTTGATAGTTTTCATTCTGCCAAGCTCAAACTTCTCTTTTTCTAGCCTCCTTCTAGAAGCCAGTTACAATTGCAGAGGTTGTAAAGGATGTAGAGTCCGATCGACTAGCATTGCAAGTACTCAGTTTTAGTACTAAGTTGGATTCCAGCCACTCTCTCTCATATCTGTGCCCAGATCTTGGGTACTGGAGAAAAAACAGGGGAGCTGAAAGTATACAGTATGTGCCTGTGGATCTCCTGAGAAGGGCTGAATATGTTATTATTTAATTCCAGAGGATATACTGAGATTTAAAAATGCAGTCTCTCAAATGGTCAGGTCCTTAGTAGCAGCAACAGTGTGACATACAAACTGAAACGGTGTGTGGGGTCACACCTCTCAGATGGCAGAAAGTGACTTACATAAGGAAACCCCTGTGATTACAAACAGGTGTCACATCAGTTTTTCTATTAAAGTGATCAAATGGGTTGAAACCCCCAGAGATGCTGTTATTGAGGTTTGTGCTTGGGGCTGCGTAGCCCAGTTGTTTGCAATCTCAGGGGAGGGGGAGCTTTGCACGGGAAATGAACTCTGGTCAGCTGAATATTTCTTTAATAATTGCCTCAAAATCTTATTATGTGTGCACCACATCAAATAATTACAGGTATCCCCCCTTTTTTTTATAACCTGTTACCTAGGACTGTTTGGCTTGGAAAATCAAACTCCTTGAACTGTTTCTTCCTCTGTCTTCACTGCATTAAAGGATTTATCGCTGGGCAGAGTAAAACCCCATTAAGCAATAGTAATCTTAAAAGTATAGTGATAATGTGAATTGGCCAAGCAGAGTAAAGAGCACTGAAGTCAGGCTGTTGTTTCTTGCAGTGTTACTGATAAGTGGAATAAACCAATTTTTGGTGTTCACAGGTTTTACAAACTGTTCCTTTGAGCCATTTTCAGGTTCATCTTTCATTTTGCATAGGGCAAAGATGTTTATTGAAAGCAAAGCATTTTGTTTCACAGTGATGAATTATCAGCCAGTGAATTATTCCTGTGAACCCAGTGGATGTTTGTAATCTCTGGGAACCCTATCTTACCTATTCGTGCTACTCCTCCAGACTTCCCAATGAATAGGCTTCCATCTCCCTTCTTATGAATGGATTATTTTTTTCTTGTCATTCAAAACTAATAGAACCCAGGAGAAGTTTTAAAGGGAGGAGATGGCCTTCCTCCTGTAAGATGCCAGTGCCCTTGACTGACCACAACCAGGTTGTTTGAGAGCCCAGCTAAAAATCAAATACCTGCGCTTGAAAGCAATCCTAGGCAACAGCCTACATTAGGTGGCGGGTGATAAATTAAGCACTGATTCTCAGAGCTTCTTGGCGCTATTGCTGTGGTACCAAAAGGTGGGAAATAGCGCACAAGCACTGGATTTTCCCTTGCCATCGCACATTTTCTGACTCTGGCTCTGATGGATATGTGCAGGTGCAGTGGAGCACACAGATGCTTGGAGGGAGTTTTGAATTTCAATTTCTGTTTCAGGCTGGGTTTTTTGCTTGCAATGTATGGGTGTGATACAGTGAAACCTACCACCACATTAAGTGGTTGGAATGATTTCTTTGCATTTGAAGTAGCAGCACTCATCTTTTTCTATCAGGTAACATTCCAGCTTTCCATGAATGCCCAATCCCAATTCCCTTGTAATTAAGCTGTTCCTCTTCAGCCATAAATATGGTTGAAATATGGTATTCTGTAGCACTGCACCCTTTGGACGGCAGTCCTTCTGCAGGTGTGCTGCAGTAAGCCATGGAAATGCAGCTGCCATGAAAGCGTCTGGGAGAGCAGGGCCCAAATTACTCCAGCTGCATAGCAATCAGGCTAAATTGCTGTCAGTTTGATCGAAAGGACAAATAGGTTGACAATAATACACGACCATATTGACAGACAGCCTTTCGCAACAGCTATATAAGCTGAATAGAAAAAAGGTAGGAGAGGACTTCAGTGCATAGCCTAACAATTAGATTGCCCATTTCTGTTTTATTTCTCCACTAAATGCTATTATACTTGACATTTATGTGTGTTCACTGCTATAATTTTAAATTGTATTATTGAAATAAAGAATGGTATGTGAAAGCCACAAATGATAGCTCATTTAGTGCTTTCCTTGTGGCTTTGGCTCATCATGTTTTTTGACTTACAAAAGACTTGGCAATTGCACAAGTGGACACACTGGGGGGAAAAAATACACACATTTTGGACCAGATTTTTAGGTTAGTTGAATCTTCTTTGTAGTGGATGTGTGTGGTCTGGTAGGACACGTCCACAAACAGGGCATTTATGTGGTCATAGGTCCTTGTGCAGCTGAGCAGACTGCTAGCAACATGTTGTGGGGGAAACTGTGACATGATGCTTTTCTGATATTTTCTACTCTAGTGTTGTGGTTTAACCCCAGCCAGCAGATAAGTACCAGGCAGCTGCTCGCTCACTCCCCACTGCTGCCCCCTGCCCCAGTGGGATGCGGAGGAGAATTGGAAAAAGGTAAAACCCGTGGGTTGAGTTAAGAACAGTTTAATAATAGAATTAAAGTAAAATATAATCATCATAATAGTAATGAAAACAGTGACAATAAAAAGAGAGACGACGAAGACAAGCAATGCGCAATACAAATGCTTACCAGCCAAAATGCCCAGCCAGTCCCCAAGCAGCGGTTGGCCCTTCTGAGCCAACTCCCCCCCCCCAGTTTGTATACTGAGCATGACGTTCTATGGTATGGAATATCCCTTTGGCTAGTTCGGGTCAGCTGTCCTGGCTCTACTCCATCCCAGCTTCTTGTGCCCCGGCTCACTGGCAGCGCATGGAAAACTTGAAAAGTCCTTGACTTAGGGCAAGCGCTACAGAGCAACAACTAAACCATTGGTGTGTTATCAGCATCGTTCTCATCCTAAATCCAAAACACAGCACTGTGCCAGCTACTAAAGAAGAAAATTATCCCAGCCAAAACAAGGACACGCAGGCAACAAATTACACGTTACGCTGTCAGAGGATGGATTGTTTTAAAAGGAAGCTTAGAAAGCCAGACATGAAGGAATAACACAAGAATTTGGAAAGAGAGGGAATTGAGCTGAGGCACAGAATAACTTGCAGCAAGCAAGTCACTAAAAGACAGCAAGACGAGGTACTATAAATACATTAGGAACATGTGGAAGGCAAAAGAAAGTAAGACAATTACTTAATGTGGAAAGAAAAAAACCAAGAAGGCTAAGAAAAGGCTGAATTTTTTATTGTCTTTTGTTTCACTTTTCTAAAATAAATTTGTGACTCTATAATTAAAGCAATTAATTTTAATAAGAAGACAGGTGACCAAGTGGAAACAGGGGAGGAGAAAAGGCTACAAAATACATAGATAAGTCACATGCATTAAGTTCAGGAGTAACTGAAATTGCTTGTGAGTACTTGGGGAATGAACCACAAGGAGGAAAAAAGAAGCCTGAGAGAACGGTTGACCAGTCAACCTGACTCCTGTAGCACAAAGCAGAATCCATTAATAAGCCTGTAATAAGGAGATAAAAATAGACCATGTGGGTTTGTCAAGTATAAATTGTGTCATCCCTGTAAAAGGATAAGAACCGCCAAGTGGATAAAAAGTGGTAGATGTGATATATTGTGAATGTAAGCAAGGCTTTCAACAGCATTCCAAATGACACTTCCCAAGCAGTGCAGGGGAAAACACATTAGGGCACAATCATCTGAAGTGGTGTAGAGCTGCTTGAAAGGTGGTAGAGTAACCTGTTGATGGTTTGCTGTTGAGCTGGGAGAGCATTTCACTGGAATTTACGGAGGCATCTGGCACTGGGGGTTGTTGTCAATATTTTCAGTGATTCAGGTGACAGAGGATAATCTGCCCTTTAATTTTTCCTGTTGATGCCAGGCTGGGATGGGTTGCAAACACCTTGAAGTACAGAATTAGAATAGAGAGTGACATGGATATGCTTGCCAAATAGCCTAAAATCATTAAAATGAAGTTAAATAAACACAAAGTACAAGACTGAAGGAAGAGAAATCAATTGCAGGCATATAAAATAGGGAATATTTCACGGGGCAGCAACAGTGCACATAGGGACCTGCTGTTAGAGCGGATCATAAACTAGACAGGCATTGCTGATGCTGTTTTAAAGGTGTACGGGAATTTCACGTGGGGATGTATTAGCAGGAGTATCACGAGCAGGATGTGGGAAATACTTACTCTGCTGTGTATACTTCTTTGTGCTTTGAGCCACACGTTAAGAATGATATGCACAGATCCAAGAGAGTCCAGGGGAAAGCAAGAAAAATGACAAGATTTAAAAAATAAAATATAATAACCCTGTTGGAAGGCTGAGTTTGATTTGAAATGAGAGGATTTCAAGTCATCTCCAATGCAGAATTGCTTCTTAGAAAATGGAGAGCAGTGAGTCAGAAACAGAGTAAGAGTGAAGGGAAACAGAGTAAGGGCTTAATTTTCAGTAAGAAAGATTTAAGTTTATTAGCAGGAAAAAAACTTTATGATTCTAAGAATAATTAAGCATTGGAACAAGCCTGAAATGGTTGGTAACAGCAATAGGAAATACGAACTTGTCTGTTCAAAGATACTGTGCTCAAACTGATAATGATGAAGACACTTAGTAATTGTTTTCACTATCCACCACTCAGAAATTCTCAGAGTCATCAGGGCTGTGATATAAGGGCAAGTCATTGACCAAGGCAACTTTCATTTTCTGTGACTCACTCTTTGCCCGTCCTCAAATCCAGGGCAAGACTGCAATTCATCAGATGTGTCCTTGCAAAAAGGTCAGGTTCTTCCTTACTCTTTGCTGGCTATTCCCATTCAGTGTCTCAGATTCAACATACAGCAAACCTACAGCTGTTGATTCCTGATGGTTGATGATTGTTTAATGACAGATAACTAAAAAAACCCCAAATGCAATGCAACTATTTGCATGATATCACATGTAATATTTACATATACTAATATAGCGTAATACAAAATGTTATGCCCAACACTTGACTTGAAATAATCCGAGGGCAGTTTGCATTGCAGATTTCCAGATGATAATTAGCTCTGTTTGGTGGCATTTGCCTGCGAGCATTAGGGTGGTTGTGCATGAGTAGAACTGTGTGATGCCAAAGGTGGTGAATGAAATCCTGGTCCTACTGAGATCCATGATCACAGCTCTGGTGCCTTCTATGAAGGGAAAATTGTACCAAGAGAAGCAGAGAAAAGAAATGAAATGCAGCCAGTTTGAAACTTATAAATAACAGTAAGTCACAACAGCTATGGCTGAAGTCCCAAAACCAAATGCCCAATCTGACTGAGCACCCATGTTTGTCAAGCCTGGGGATACAGGGATGTACTGTGCTGAGACAATTCATCTGTTTTCCCAGTCACTGGCAGGGGAAGTTAACTGTCCTTCATAGTAGGACATGTGAAGGGTGTTAGACAGTGATCAGCACTTGTAGTCGGCCTGCTGAAATCAGTACAGGTCACAGGCAATATTTCAGTGAAGCTAAAGATCTAACTTTGCCCTCCCACCCAGGGACAGAAGTCTTTCTCCGCTCCCCCCCATATATGGGGTGAAATCTAAAGAACTTAATAGTATAATTGTGCTCTTAGTAGGTAATATACTATTAATAATTATTTGGGATAAATATAATTTGCATTTTACAGACGTCTTACAGAGAGAGGATTTCTGAGAAAGATGCATCACTAGTCCCAGGTGAGTTTAGCATACACTGAAACAGATACATTGCCTTTTTTTTTTCTTTTTTTTTTTTTGGAGCCGGGAGGGGGAAGCAAGCTGTTCTGATCCGAAGTTCTTTTGGATCAAAAATATTTTATTTGATCAGTAAATGAAAGAAAAAACAGAAAGAAATTCTGTCCTTCTTTTGGTCCTAGCTGCAGGCTACAATATTAACTAAAGTCTGAGAAAGAGAGGGGGGTTTAAAGAAAGAAAACTAATTCTGTTTGTAACATGTCCCTTTTTTAACATTCCTGTTTATGAGAAAACAAATGCATAATGCAACATAGATCTTTGTATAGTGCAAATTCTGTTTGAAATTGAAATGCATTCCATTTCAGAAATTGTATGCTGTTCTGAAAAGTTAAATATGAGCTTGAAAAATGTGGAAATAAATTAGGTCTTTTCATTCTCTCACTAGTAAACTTTAACAAATAAATTTTAATACCCTTGAAGGACAAATGATTCAGAGCACTGAAAGCAGAAAGCCTCCATGGATTTGGGTCATGCACTCAATCATTTCTTCTAAACTTAAACATAGCTATGAGAAACACCCAGAGTTCTTTATACATTAAAGCCTGGATCTGAACTCCATACTATTGTCACAATTTGATATTGAGATATAAATCTCTAAATAGAAATCTCCGTAAAGCCTCGTTATAGAAGGGGCTTCTTTTAGTATCATTGATGGATTTGCTGATTTACTGCATGCTCAGCATTGATCAGATGAAGTTCTCAGCCTGCTAAATATAGTCCACTTGCATCTAGGGAAGCTAGTGTTTATGAAATCAAATACACTGGAACTCAAGACAGTTGTGCCTTTCCCAAACATGGTTTGAGCTTGGTAACTCATTAGATTGTAACTGGCATTTGTAATCATAAGGCCAATTAAAGAAATTACTTATTTCTGAAAATGGGTTTTCATCCCATGGAAATCCACAGTATTTAAGCTTATGCTTAATTCTGTTATACTTGTGCTTTAATTTGCCTGAATGCTACCCATGGTTTAATATTTATGTTTTGGTATCTAAAAGAAAGATGCTTGATTGTGTTCAATGCACACAGTTAAGCTTTTGAATTCCTATTTCTGAAAAAAAAAAACAAAAACCAACCAAACCCCCATTACTTTTCATTTTAATGCTTGTGTATTTATTCTTATTGTTGTTGTTGCTGTTATACAACTTTTGAGCCTGACAGATATTTGAACACAAATTCTGTTGAGCACATTAGCACACATGTGGTCTGAAGTATCCAAAACAGACTCTAAGATATGGAGGTCACAGTCATCTGCTTGAACAAGTAATAAAGAACATTATTTCATGGCTTCTTCACAGAAGCAAGTGATTCCTCTTTTATTATACTTTCTTCATTCTTCATATTAAAGAAGGATTTTATAAGGTTTTTCAGTGCTATTGATAAAAATAAATGCAGGTGTTGGCATTTTTTCCTCATCTGCAACTAGTCCGAAAAATAAACCCATCAAACTGGAAGCACTTTGGTCATAGTGATGTGTTTATTTCTACTCAGTTTTGACTGTTTTATCTCATATCTTCCACTAGAAACAAAGTGAAGAAAGCTTAAGGAAAGGTAAAGGAGGAAAAGTGTTTTTTTCTTGGTTCAGGCATTGAAGTCCTTACTTCCAACATGGAATTCTTATTGTGGTTTGGACAGTATGAGTAGTTTACACCTCCTCTAAAATACACAGAATTTATTTTTTTCTGGTTTTAATCTCTTTTGTCATGTAAGGTTTGTCACTAGTGTTGTAGAGGACATCTTAGACCATTTTGATGTAACAACAGTCAAGGTAGAGGAGTGGTTGCAGCACTAATAGAAATAAATGCATGGATCTGACCTGATGTTTGCATTCAGAGTATGCGCTCAATAAAAAGTCAAAATAACTAAAAACACAGGTTATTGCAGATACTTGGGGAGCCATATCTCGTGCCTCATATGATGAGGAAGTATTTTTCATAAAAATCTTAGTGTAGTCTTATTCCAGCAAGAACAAATTCCTTCTGGGAGAATAAAACAGCTGAGAAATCCACAGCAAACCACAGCAGGTTCCATTTCAGAGAAGCAGGCATTCAGAAAAGCTTCTAAAATTCATACAGCAGGTACTTACGTGGGTAAAATGTGATCGAAACACTGTGATAGGCTTGTCTTCATGCTCTACACACCTATCAGTTCAGTTAGCCTCCCTCTGTCTGACGAAATAATTACATAGAGAGAATGATGATGCACAGTTTTAAGCCTGCGATTGCTGATGGCTTATTATGTTGTCTACTTGAACTTTAAAAAGTGCAAAGAATGTGAAACCAGAATGCACAAACCTCTGGTCCCACTGGCAGAAAGTTTGATTTACCGGATTTCCTCTAACAGCATGACTGGAATATCTGAAGAGCAAGAACAAGAGTGTCTTAGAAGCAAAAAATTAACACCCGATTTTGTCCTCTGCAGACAGCTCATTTGAAACATGGAATGAATTTTTCTATGTGTGCCAGAGGAACCTGGGCTGTCCCTGGACAGCTGCTTGGAGGACGATCTGACCACTCTTGCTCCCTACCTGGTCTTCTGTCAGATTTGCCAAATACTGGACTTTTCAATATTTGTATCTGCTTCACCTAGGCATCTCCACTGTCTTGCAGCATGACATGCAGAGCTCTGCAGTACACCCTTTGCACTTCATGGGCAAAGTTCAGTTGTCTTAAATTGACTTGCCTACCAGGCTAGATTTACTGCATTAAGATTAGCTGGCCCTTTCTGTTAGACTTGGTTGTCCTTCAATCTGTAAATCTGTTGTAAAAAGTAAGTTTCATGCATTCTGTATCTTTCAACATAATTATACTGTCTATTCCAAGAATTGTGGTGAGAAAAATTCACCTTTATGTCTGCTGTTAAGATGTTTATAATCCATGTTACTTTATTGGTCAGTATATTTTTCACTTTGTGACTTCCAAAGCCCTGAAGATGCATCATCGCATTCAAAACAACATCAAAGTTGGCCATTTACAGCAGAAGGATGAACTTTCCCTGACTCGGAGATTTGAATTATATTCCAACTCTAACATAAGGCCCATCATTTTTAATGTCTTTGAAAGTGTTAAGTGATGGTCAGCATCTATCTCTATGGGATTAGAATGAGGTAAATGTTACAGCATTTCTGGCAGTTGCATGGTACAGAAGAGCGATAGGTCTTAAATTCAGATTGGGACAGTGAGAGGTTTTTTCCTTCCTTCCTTCCTGCTTTGGTAATGAACATGTCCCTTCTGCCACAGGGCACAAGTGGGAACTGCACTGAGAAAGTCTGTCTTAGTGAAGGGGGTGTTTAAGAAAAAAACCCTTCAGTCCCAGACCTGTGTAAATGCCCTGAGTGAGCTCATCTAGGAAGCTGACAGATAGACAAAGGCATCTGAGCATATAAAACCCTTTAGTTTTTCTTCTGTGGTTCATAGATGTCAGATCTTGTTCCTTTGATGATTTTCTTCGAGCTCTTTGCATCTCTGGTAGTAACAGCTGAGAAGGATGAAATCTGCGATTTGTTCATGGTCAAGCAAAAGGTGCTTAGGCAGTGGTAGTTTAATTAGAATTAGAAAAGGCAGTAACACCATTGTGCTTTGGATTGTGTTATTATAGAGCATTAAAGTCCCAGTAAATGGCATGTCCTCCTTTGGTTAAATGCAGATGTTTCCAGAACAGTAAAATCTTGGCTGCCAGTTAGTCCATGGGCATGCTAACTTAATAAAGCGGTCAAAGTCATTGTTGACCTATCTATATTCCCAAAATACAGCTTCTAAATTCCCTTCAACTGAAAAGCCAAAGTTATTTTTCAAGTGTTTTAACAAAGACCCCACCAGGCTTAGTTCTGTACAAACACAGAGCAGACAGATGGTCCCTGCCCTGGAGAGCTGGACTCTGAGACCTTTCATTTCTCCTGGTGACTTTCTGGGTTTTCTCCAATTTAGACATAAGCACTGGCAGGCCAGCAGACCTTGTTAGTTCCTCCTTCCCCCAACTTCTTTCATATGTATGCGACATTCAGCAGTTTTAGACTTTTGGGGTTTTTTTTCTTTTCTTTCACAACCCAGTACTACTTTATAAACTCTTTCAGAATCTGAATGGTGCCGAGTCAATGCAATCCTTCCTTGTTATTGCATCCCCTAAAAGCTCTATCAATCTGGTAATTGTCTGGTGCATTACTCCTCATCTGCAAGCAAATTGGCCTTCTGAATGGAGGTAGAAACATTCAATACGTAATCCACTATGGAAAATTACTCTTTGATGTCGAGTAAATTGTAAGATCTACAATTGTGCTGCTTCACATTAATAAAACACAGATACAATATTAGCAGAGTTGCTATCTTTTATTAATAAATCATACCTTACTTTTGTCTCTAAAGGGAACAAAAGTTCATTCAGGCTGGAAACACATAAAGGAAGTGACTTGTATTTTGTTCTGGAGAAGAAATTTCCTCTCCTTCCTTCGCTTTCCCATCCTTTTTACTTGATTTGGCCGTAAAGTTTTATGCCTTTTCAAAAATTCTCACAGCATTTTTTTCCACTGTTCCTGTCTTCTTTCCTTTCTCTCTGCTGTCACCTCTCTAGAGGTGAGGAAAGAAGGTTGCCTTTATCCTTTCTTTCAGATTTACTTGAAAAGAAGGAAGGAGAGGAAAAAGAGAAGACAGTAGAAACAGGAAAATCAGGGAAGAGAGCGGAAAAAAAAGAAACTTTCTATTTCACTATGAGTTTTCTAGTTTTTTTCCAAAATTTTAATTTTTCTCTGAAAGATTGACATAGCATACTTTTTTTTTTTTTTTTTTTTTTTCAAAAAACCCAAACAACTACTAATATTGGAAATTGTTTTAGTGGATTTTTATTCTGAGCCTTATTGTGGGTATTTTCCATTAATTTTTCTTTCCATTTTTCTCTTTGTCTGTTGATGTGTTCCAAGATTAGTCTAATATGTCTCTTTCCAGCAGACGCCACATGCCACTGAGCCCTAGTTCCCTACTCACTCGTATTAGCCTGTAGCGTACCAAACTGCAGAGGGTACTCTCCATACTCCTGTGTGTGTGTCTGAACTACATGCACGTTGTCAGTTCATTGGGACGCGGGGCTGCATCGTTTGCTTTGTATGTTTGTACCACACCCAGCATGATGGGATTCATTAAAGCCAGAAATGTGCCTGCCAGGCTTTTTGTTTATCAGCTTGTTGCTGCTCTTACCTTCCATATCTCCTCTATCTTTCCCTTTTCTCTGCCTGTTTCTCCAAGGCTGCCCAGTTTTCTGAGTGCTTAGTCTTCTTTTGTGCCTGCTGCACTCTTGTGCTTCCCTTATATCTGCTGCCTCCTTTGATTAATCTATCCCCAGAAGCCAAATTCCTTCCCTGCTTCACCTTCCTATCAACCTTCCTTGCCTCTCCAAGTCACAGATCTTGCTGCACTGTGGTGGCTTCCCCAGGGAGCAGCATGATGCATGGTCCTGGTGTTTAGGTCATCAGCACTTGTACACAATGATAATTAAAGGGTTAGTAAAGTAATGTGGTGTTAAGTGTAAAGGATGTTGGATTAAAAGTTATGCAATGAATTCAGTTAAACTGACAACAGCGAGCTGGGGAGGCAGGGGTTCAATTTCTTATCCCAACTGGCAGCTATTTTACCTCCTTGGCTATCATTAAAGAGAGAAAAAAAGTACCCCCTAGAGACATCCCTAAGTGTCAGTGCAAATATTCTCATGAAAGCACAATAAAATCCTTAGCACGTAGATAGGACTTATACCTTCTAAGCAATGTACTTGACAGTCCTTAATCCTGTTGACTTAAGGCATTCTGTGAATATTCTTTTCACATTTCTGTAAGAATGTCTGAAAAGTGGGACAGGAGATTTTCTGCCAAAAATGGTATGTGAGCATCAAATCAATTTTACCGCTTGCAGATGTAGATTGTCCTGGAAGTAAACAGAGTGGTTTTTGAAGATAAGAGGAAACACCTCAGATCCAATTACATATAAGAGAAATAACCTCAAAGTCAACTGGTTTTGTAAGTCCCAAACAATATGTCAACTTTTGGCCTCCCCATACTGTAGCTGACCATATGATTCAGCATGAATATAATCGCATTTATAGATGTTAAGGTCAGAAAGGACTATCCCATGCATGCAGAGGTCATTAAACTTTCCCTTGACATCCTTGTGTTCACTCCAGTGACTTCCAGTAAAGACAGGGATTTTAAAACATACTGGGGAGAGCAAAACCAAGGAAAAAAAATACAAATGCAGTGTAGCTCCTTTGCTGTGGTCTAAGTGCTAACATTTTAGAAAAAGAAAGGCTAAACATGATCATTGCATCCCTTTCGTGTGATGATGTGGATGGACAAAAAGTATACTGTCTTTTTATATGGAGGTATTTTAAACAGGCTTCTTTTCTATCTTTTTTTAACAGAGTTTTAACAAGAATTGGGATCTCTGGTCATTGCAGCCTTCCTGGCAGCCTGCTCTGAACAGCCACTCTATGCCACGTGCATATCAACCCGTTCAGTAGTGATATAAAGTGCTGGAGGTGGCTTAAATTCACAGATTAAGACACCTAAATATCAGTGTCTACGTGATTGTCTAAATTCCCATTACATCCTGTGCAGATCGAGCTGATACAGTCAATCCTGCCTAGAGAATAAAGGTGATTTTCAGGCTAATATACATCCTTCATTTTAGGTACTTTAATTTGCATATTGCATCCCACACCTATGTCCCACTGCTGCCTGGTGGCAGTCCCTAATAACCAGGCACAGATCTCCCAGAGGAGCTGTGGGATTTTTAGCCTTGTTTTCATCCCACTGTACACACATGTGGCTCTGGGCATTTGCCCTGTCTGTGTCAGATGCCACATTTAGGGAGCTACAGGGAAGCTATGGCTCTGGGAACAGCTTCCCAATCACATCAGGTTTAAGTAGATGGAGAAAGCTAAAGCTTTACCCCGTTTGAATCTTTGAATGCTGTAAGGCCTGCTTTCATCAGCCCTAGAGTCGTTTCACAGAATCATGGAATCACCGAACAGTCAGGGTTGGAAGGCACCTCTGGTGACCATCTAGCCCAACCCCCTGCTAAAGCAGGCTCACCTGGGGCCGGCACAGAGTCACTTCCATGCGGGTTTTGAATGTCCCCAGAGGAGACCCCACAGCCTCTCTGGGCAGCCTGTCCCAGGGCTCCGTCACCCTCGGAGTACAGACGTTCTTCCTCACCTTCAGATGGAGCTCCCTGTGTTGCAGTTTGTGCCCGTTGCCCCTTGTCCTGTCGCTGGGCGCCACTGAGAAGAGCTTGGCCCCAGCCTCCTGCCACTTGCCCTTAAGATACTTGTAGACGTTGCTGGGATCCCCTCTCAGTCTTCTCTTCCGCAGGCTACGCAGGCCCAGCTCGCTCAGCCTTTCCTCATCAGGGAGATGTTCCAGTCCCCTCATCATCTTCACAGCCCCCCACTGGACCCTCTCTGGTAGTTCTCCATCTCTCTTGAACTGGGGAGTCTGGAACTGTTTCCACCTCTGATACTCTAGATCATTAATTATCTCCACCCTCACTACTGGGTCTGGCCACCTCCTCCAGCCTGTTCCTCTTCAGGAGTGTGCTATTATTAAAAGATGCTTTGCTCCCCACCCCAGAATAGGTGCAGCATCACAAGTGACATTGCCAGGAGATCAAGGACAGCATCATATTAGTAACCTAACAAGTCCCTGTTCATGGAGGAGAAAGGAAACGGAGAAACATACTGCCCTTGCAGCAATTTCAATGTTATTTTATTGCTCCCCTGAGTGTGCCAGGCATTTTCCAGATGTGAAATGCTCAGTTTTCACTTTCAATAGCTTCCCACATAGTCCTAACTAAACAGCATTGCAGCACATAGTTTGGCAGGTCAGAGAACATTTTCTTGTGGTCTTGTGGACAATCAGCTTGTCCTAGTTGTGTCATAGCTGCTGGTCCTCAGCCTGGTCCTCAGCCAGCCCACCTGTCCACAGTCATCTTGAAAGCCAAAAAGGTCTTTTGAAATCACTGTTTGTCAGTGCCCAGGTTGGAGGGAGGTGGCTGCTATTTCTGCTGCTTACTCTGAGGAGTTACCACCTCAACTAAACCTGTAGGGAAAAATAATCTCCTGTTAGGATCTTTATTTATATTTACTATATTATGAATCAGTTGTTTTTAGGCTGGTAGACCCTTGGTTTTATTCTTTTCTCATGTGAATCGGATTTTCTTTATAGAAGAAGTGCTGACATGGCTAACAATATTAAAAGTATTTTACATATCTGAGAGGTTCCTTAAAAATCAGTATAGTTTAACACTCTAATATAAAAGCCAATACATTTCACATAACATCTGGAATTAGGCAGTTAGGCATATAATTAATCTGAATGGAAATAGTAATTTTATGAAATATTTTGGTGACAGTTCTGATACTTTACTAAGCATAAAAATTTCTGAGAAAGTCAAAGTTATCTATCATACTTTGATCTGCTTTCAAGTGATGCCCTTCTTGATGGGCTCTTGATGAGCTTGTTTGTTAGGATATAGAAAAGTGCTACTCTCAAATTGATGGCTATGTTCTGATTTTTTTTATTTTATCGACTCCTGTAGCACCTTTCTCTAGGTTTTTTTTCAAAGTGATGACTCTGAAACAAACCTAAAAAGCAGGCTATAGTCTTTGCAATGCTAGAGTTGGAGTATATTCCTTTATACAGACTAATTTATGAGATACCAGCATCTTCCGTATTCCTAATGCAGTGGAGTAATGCAGAACACACTGAAGTTAATCTGGACCCTACCAGTTGTCAACAGTGTGAGTCTGCTGCGTGCTTCCACCCAGGTGGTAACTCTCATCCTGGAAGTCTCACAGAAGAAATAAGGCACTGCTCAGAAGAATATATTGTACACTCAGCAGACATTGACTGTGAACATAAATCAACGCATTAGCTGGGAAATTTACATTTTTTTTCAGTTTTTCCAGAAGTTTACTTTTCCTCCCTGTGTTATTAGGAAAAGGGGATGTGTCTTTCCATTCATTAGTGTGCTTGATCTCAACACCTCAATTAAGCCAACAAATGAAAGCACAGAGTCACTTGTTCTGTGGCAAGAAAAGAACAAATTAGGTTTAAAACGACCTCTGATTCTGAGGCCCAATGGGAGATACTGAAGGTCAGGGTTTGTTTTTTTTTTAAGGTAACAAGCTCAATTAAAGCAATGTGATACCAAATAAAAGATGCCTATTTTTCAAAAACATAGGCACTGACTATGCTGTGTCTTTCATGAGTCTTTAACGACTGCATAGACTATTGTAAAGGATAAGCTTCAGGACACTGGAGTTTATGTGACCATGTATCACTGCAAGTGATGTAGTGACATTTTTTGGGCACATCTCCAGACAAAGCAGAGACACAGAGAGCAGCAGTGTCATTTCAACCAGATAAAATGTGGTTTATCTGCAGATGTTTCAAGAACAACTGCATCTGACCAGAGCATTATCTACAGCATCCAGTTAAAACAATAAAACTCAGAATAAACTCACCATTCAGTGGGTAGATACTGTTCCTGACAGTTTTTCAATAGGTCTTCTGACAAACCTGTCTTTTTTTTAAGATGAATAATCAGTGAGCCTTTATTCTATGAATTTTTCTTCACCATTAAGGTTACTGTATTACCTAACTCTTTCTTGGTGTAGAGCAGTATTTATAGAAACCCAGATCCTTTAGAAAGCCCAGTTCTCTTCCTCGGGGCAAACACAGCAAGGAGTTTTATTTTGCTTGCTTCTCCATAAGGATTAAGAAAGAGCAGCAGTTTCCAAAGCCAGGAGCACTGATAATCCATACCTCTCTAACAGATCTCTATCAACAGTCTTTAATCTGACAGATTCAGAGGGTTTACAGTGAACCATGTAGCATTACCTGTTAGACCACTTGCATTTTTCAGATGATAGTCACTTATATAGTGCTTATATAATAAATAATAATTCTGCAACTCATACAAAGAAAACAATACAGCTGATACAGAAAAGGCAAGCAGTACAGCTCACTGTACCAATACGAAACCAGTACAACACAAAATAATACTATGACACACCTTTTTTGGTGCCTCAGTCACTGAATTCTGCCATTGACCTCGTTTGAAACTGGCTTGTGCTTCACAGAGAAGCTAGACTGAAAATTTGAGGGCAGAAGTTTTGGTTTTACTCCTTCCGGTGGAGAACATTTGGCTACAGTTCCATGAGTGCTGAAAAGGGTAAAAAAAAAAAAATAATGTAATTAAATAGCAAAAAAATTAGTTTGATACTGCTGCACCATTTATATCATAGGATATTTAAACAATGTAAGAGAATAGAAAAGGCCATTTTCAGAAAAACAAGCCCTCCATGGGAGACAGCTGGAGCTCTGCTGGTACCTTGTGATATGTTGGATGGTGCCATCACCTGTGTTTAGGCAACTGAAACAAACCCTAAGGATGGGATCTAAACTGCAAACATCTAAACATGACCCAGACCACTCAGTTCTCATGATAGTGCAGGTTGTTGATTAAATTAGGGGAGTCAGAAGAATTCAGATCATGCTAAAACAGAAATCTATGTCTCATCTGTTGAACTGTGCCCAAAGCTCCATTAGCTGTATTGACTGGATCTCCATGATCTGTCGGAACACAAAGACGTGGTTTGTGTGGCCACACTTGGGCATCAGTCTGCAAGTTCAGTCCCACCCTAAATGCTGTGTAATGCTCCCTACTTTTTTGGTTTTAGCATTGCATGAGACTCTGCATATGCAGTTCTTTATAGCCTTATGAAGGTTGTCATAGACGCAAAATATATAGGGCATTTGGTCCAAAAAATGCCTGTGAAGTATTTGGATACTTTATGATAATTATAATTGCTGTTTTCATGTAAAAGTTTTCAAAAGGGAAACAGTTAATGAAGTGATTGTCGCAGTTCAGGGTTTATTTGAAGTTTGTGGCTGAGAATCTGTTGCGGAGACCAGAACAGATATTGCTCTTCCCCCCACTCCTCTGTTGCTTCACAGCCATCTATACGTTAAGGAGGAATTCAGTGGGTTTGCTTAGCTCACACATTCTAGGTTTTCCTCACAGCCCTTGCAGCTAGGAACAGCACTTCTAAATGAGAGATGCAATGCTATTTCATGTTAATGAAATGAATGTGACAGCAGCCTGAAAACGTTGCTAATCACAATTCTGCCTAGGGATAGAAGAGCATTATTCCTGCCCTGGTTGCTAGAGTATTAAATACTGATTAGACTCCAGTAAAAGTAACAGGTATGAGAGAAAATGAGCTATCCCTGTTTCAAGCAGTGCTTCCTTTTGTCACAGTGGGTAGTTTAACCTCTTTAGGATCTATTTTTCTAGCTATAAAAATGTCTGCAGATGATTGGGAATTACTGACTCCAGAGCACAAATCAACATTTTTGGATCTCTTAGCCCCCATTAGTCACAGTCCTGTTCCTTCTCCAAAACACTGTTTCTTCATCCTTTGGTCTTTTTTCCTCCCTTTAGAAGCAAGCAGGCACTGCCATCCCACTGCTTGGTGCACCGCACAGTTTCGGCTGCCTCTCAGACTTTCTACTGTGAGGTTCAGGTTCGGAGGGCTTTTGGAGAGAGAGGAAACTCGTGCTCATCCTTAAAGTACCCAGGGAAGTAGCAACTGGCTTTCTGCTGTGTCCTAAGCTGCCTGTGGCCCCTCTTGAGAGCTCAGTTCAGCCTGAAATGTAAGTGAATGAGGAACTCAAAAGGTGGTGCAAGATGCTTTTCAATCTATGCTTAATTAAAAAGTGTAAAACCAGGAAAGAATGAACCTTTCTGTCTTTCTCAGATCCTTTATAAGAGCCCAGATTTTAATTTAAGTTTAACCTCATTCCTTTCTCTCATTTTTACTGACACTTATAGGCAATCCATTAAGACTACATCTAGTGACAATTAAGGAAAGTTCAGTAGGAACAGATTGTGCTCTGGGCTTCTCAACAGTTACCAATAATGATGTTAAAATGAAAGAACTGCTCAAAATCCAGAATGTGTATTTACATAGGGTACAAAGAAAGGATGCAGTGAAGAAGGTTTGGGTTGCAGGAGGCAGCAGCTATCCTTGGGAAGTCACTTTGTTCCATGTCCCTTTGTTCTTCTCTAGTCCTCCGTATGGAAATTATTTTTTTTTTTTTCTTAATGGTAGTACTTAATGGCAAGGAGTGCCTCCTGGTAGATGTTTACATGACAACTAGTCCACAGGCTCTAATTTCAGAAGGGGCTGCGGCAAAATTATAAGGATCATTAATTATCTCTTCTGTAAGTAATTGCATTTTTTTTGGATGAGTAGCTTGTTTCCAGAACTATCAGTCTGCTAAATAATAGCACCTGCACATATCAAAAAATGTGAAGAACAAGAAAAGTCTCTGCCATTGACCATCTGAAGGATACAGTAGTTAATGCAAGACCCTGCTAGTTCTGTATTAGTATTTCTACTTTTTTAGGCACTTTTGACTCAACTGAAAATATGACATGTGCTGAACTCAGTTCAGTTTAAAATCAGCAACTTTTCCTATGATACTTATGGTGATACTGAGCCCCCTTATCCAAAGTTCATTGCAACCCTGCAATGAAATGGACAGTCTGTTTAGCAAGCTGTAAGGATTTCAGGGACTCTGAGGAGATGCTGAACATTTTTTTAGTATTTCCCACTTAGGGAACTTGAAATCTAATGGTCAAAATGCTTAAGTGCGTTTAAGCATCACTATGAGTGCAAAAGACTTCTGATTCACATGTGACCATTATGAAAAAGAGATTTATTTTATACTTTCTATGTTCTTTGTTATTCAACTGTTTGGTCTGCTTTTAGGACAGTGATTGTTCTCTTCAGCCTTTGAGTACTTATGTCAGTGAAAGACTAAGCTGTTTCTAGTTGTCCTCAAAATGCAGATGAGAGAAGGTTTTGTGATTTCACATTGGTGTGCTCCTTCCTCTGGCATCTATTGTTTCTTTTAAAAGGGGAAATAAAGCAAAATGTTCAGTTTAAATACAACATTTAAACTTGTGGGATTGTTTGCTTTGAATGTGAGGTAGGCAGGTGAATTTCTAAAGCCTCTGAGGTAGTTTTGAAGGCAGGAAACAAGCATAAGTGGTTTTTAAGTCACACTACCATGGGGCATTTATGTAAATGGACATTTGAATTGCTACATGCTTGGGAATTGTAGAAATGCACTTTTGAGGTACAGAAGCTATTTTTATATCTTGTTAGATAATTTCTGAATCCATCCTGAAGTGGTACATCCCTTGTTTTAAGCAGGGAGTGGCTGTGGGATCCTGTTAGAGAGGGTGTGTTGGGCAGGAGTCAGAGTGGGTCTTCTCAGCAAGGGAAGGTCAGCCAGGAGCCGGGGGGCCAGCGAGGCTGGCAGGGCAGAGCAAGGCGAGCAGAAGTGGTCCAGGGATAGTAGCCAGGACGTGCCAAAAGGCCAGGTCTCCACACATACCTGTGGGATGATATAGGTCCACAGTCAAGTGAGAACTCAAGTCAGCAGGTCAGGACCAGCAGGGCACGTGGCCAGGCTCAGACATAGCTGCAGCATCACCAGGGCGAGGACCTGGGGTGAGGGCTGGAGCGAAGGGGTCAGCTCCCAATGGGGCTTCTCCCAGCTCATCTCACACAGCCCCTCTCCCAGCAACCCACTCCCAGGTTGCGGCCGCACCGCATCCCAGCCGGCCCGGAGCACCGGCAGCCAAACCCTGGGAGGGAGGACGAGGTGTTGCAGAGGCTGTTGGTGCACCCAGGGTCTGGACCCGCTAGCATCTGGTACCGACTGTCCCAGCCCCCAGGGGGACCGGCAAGGGCAACCTGCCTTTCCCTTGACTGCATTTCCCCTGCATGCCTCCCAGTTACCTGCAGGACTGCTGCAGAAGAATGAAGCTGGGTTAATTAGCATTGATAACATACAGCTGTGGGTTGGCTTCAGGGCGGCGGGTTGGCTGATGTAGATAAGGTGCAGCTGTGGCTGGTTAAGTTAAGTGGTTGAGAGCCAGTGAAGAGAGAGCAGCCAAGGAAGAGAAGGAGAGAGTGGGTACTGGATGAGGTGAGGAGAAGGCAGCAGAGGGACTGGCACGAAGAGTATGATGGTATGAGGTGGTAAAAGACCTTGTTGCAGCTTGATAGTTTAGAGAGTGCTGTGACAGACTGCCAGTGCCTTATGTCCCCGCTGCACTGTGCTGGATGTTACAGATGCTTCTGAGGCATCTGCAGTGAGTGCTCCTCACAGTGTCCTTTCTCAGCTATGGCTTCTGGGTGTAGCATAAAAGTGATGTCTTGACCACTGTGACTGCATCCCCAGCTTGTTGAATAAAAGTAGAGATGATCTCTACTCTTTCCTCGCCATGTTTCAGTGTGGAAAATTTAAGCAGAGGCATGCAAGTTACTCTTGTACTTTCTATGCAGAAGGTTATCTTTTTTCCTATCTTCACCTTGCTGCTGTAGTAGATGAGTCAGAGATGATAGTGTGTCCTCCTCAGTGTTCAGACTGACCACATGAGTTTGCTGAAGGATGCATGAGAGCATGCATTAACTCAAGGGAAATTTTCAGGTCTCAAGTTCTGCAGTTCAGTCTCTGGGGTCAGTCCAAATGGCCTTTGCTTTCTTGTATGTATGTGCTGAAGTCTCATTCAACTGGAAGTCAGAGTGGTGCTTGTGCTGTGCTACTCTGGAAACACAAACTTCTGCTTCAAATGCAAACACTTGATAAGAGAAGAAAAAAAAATCAACTATAAAATATAAGATATAAAATATGGTAGTTATTTTGATTTGACAGTACATAATGGCATTTGTATATATATCAAAAATATTAAGGAGAACTCGGGTTGACTCCCAACTTCTGCAAAACCACTGTGCAGCTATGAAGGAAAGATGGCACTGTACTACCCCAGTAGCATTGAATATTTCTACGTCTTCATGAGACATTCAGAGAGCAACCTAGGGGAACAGATGGCACAAACCACCACATAGCATCCTTATTCTGATGCACAGCAGTACAGATCTGATCTCTCCCTCCAGGGCTACACTAGCATCTCATGAGAGCTGACTGGATGGGCTCACAGTGAGACATGACGTGTCGTGATTGCCACCTCTGTGATTCTAGAGATATTCTGGAGAGTCTGATGACGCCATCTGAGATTACTGGATGTTCTCTCTTCTTTGGCACATCAGACTAATTGGTTTCTACTTATATGAGAATACAGAAAGTTCAGTAGCTCCATTCCTCCTGGGTTTATTTGCTGAGAGCAAGCTGTTGAAAGCACGCTGCTTTATGGTATAGAGGATTTCAGGGTCTAAAGCTACCAAAGGCTCATGTATTTGTGGGTGAAAAGGAAAGTGGAGATTAATATGGGTAGGTTAAAGAGCAGCTCCCCAACACATTTGCACCTCTGCATGCAGAATGCATGGTCACAGCTGTGTTGAAAGGCGTAGATGTGCAGTGGTGTCTCATGGCTGCAGCCACCTTGGAGGGATGGGGAGGTCAGACTTTCTCTGTTCTCCCAGTAAAGGACTTCAGGAAATCAAGGATATGTGGAACAAAGCTGTGCTAGAAATGCAGACTCATTTTCTGACAAGCCTATTATAAAACCATAATTTGCTCACTGCAAAATGAATCCCTTTTCTTCTTTGCTTTGATAGGGAGAAATGGGAGGTAACATTAAACAAAGGTTATTCTTAAGAACTTAGACAGGAACTCCTTCCCTGAAGTTTCCAGTTTTGCCTTTGACAAGAGGGACTGAAGTTGTAATATAAAGCCCTTTTCTGAAATCTTTTAGAGTTCACAAAGACTCTGTGCTGGTCTTTCTTATTCAAAACAAAACGTCGTGTCTGTGGAGGGGAGAAAAGAAAATGGAAGTGGTTGAGCATTCAAGGAAAGTTCTAAGCTCCTAAGTAAGGTGCTGAAAGCAGCAGGAAGTACCTTTTTATAACATTGACAAGGGAGAGGAGGAATCTGGTGCAACGTTGTTTGTATGTGGAGCTCACAGAGCTCCCCTCTTCAGTCTGGAAAATCAGAGCTTACAAGTAGTTAGAAATAAGCATGCATGAGGTCTTAAACTTTTAGGAAAATGCTGCCTGCAAGAAGAGGCAGCCGATTGCACAGGGAAAGGCAAGCAGAGCAGTGCACAAACTGCAGCAGGCTTTGAAATGACAGGAAACTCAAAATCATTGAACTGTTAATCAATTAAGAGATCATGCCGTGCTGTAATGACAAAATAATCTGATCCATTACTTTGCCCAGTAATTTTAAGAACTGAAATTTGAGTTTGGATAGTGTGATAGTCAGTAGCCTAATGAGGCCGGTAGCAGGCAGGGTAGGGTGGCTGGCCGGGAGGTGTCAGGTTTATGATCAAAGGTTGGAAGTCTCGTCACAGGTGTCTGCAGCATGTCACCCTGGAATAGCCTCATTTACATTGTAAACGTCGTTACAAAAAAACATTTTCAGTGTTTCAGTCGCAGGTTATTTGCAGTTCACGGTTTGTCCTTATTTTGTATGTATACTGCTTTTCAAGTTTCTATTTTTTATAGGATTTATATTGACAAAAGACCATGGGATATGTTTTTGGTTTGTTGTGGGTTTTTTTTATTTCACCTGTCTCTGGGTCAAACCCTGCAATTTGTGCAGTTTGTCATCCAGAAAGACATTCCTGTCTTATCTAGCAGTAGAAATACCAGAGAATCTTCCCATTCTCTTGGCAGGGATGTACACTCACTTGGAAAACCAGAATCTCTGCTATCTCTGATTTAACATGCAAAGCACTTTGTTTATGTGAAGGGAATTATCTCAGTGTCCTTAAACCAGGTTTGTTTCAGATGTTTAAGTGAATTACGACGGGGTGCATTGATTTCATTTAAACGTGTTATTGAACATGCTGTTCAGAGGCCACGTTGTCCATCCTGTGCCCACGTGTGCCCTTGGTACACAGAGGACACATGCATGGGTGTTGTGCTGGGTGGGTCTTGTGCTTATATCAACCATAGCTAAGACTGTGTCACCTGAGAACTGGGTCTGTAATGAAAATGGGGCTACCAGGCATCTGACCTATGACAAATCCCAGCAGCTCAGGATGAGGACAGACCAGGGTGTAGCTAACTCAGATGAAGATGTTTGCGTTCATTTTGGTAAACCAAAACATTGTCTTTCAGCAATGCAGATATGAAAAACTGAAATATGTGAGCAGAAGTCTTCCATGGAAAACGTTGATTTTTCTGGAAATTGTTTCCTACTGTGAAGAAAAAAGTTATTTCGGTGGTGTATTCCCAACTCATTTTAATACAGAGTCTGTCTGAATCTTAGTAATGCCATCTGGCACCCAGTTGGAGAACCACAACAGCATATGCTTCTTTTATGTTACTATTTGATATTTATGAGTAACACAACTTGATAATATATTTGGCTAATTACTTTTTAAAATTCCATGTCCAGAAAATTCATTGGAAATGTAGTGCAAAACTGTGTTGAACACAAATGAGCAGGAAACTGTTTGCAACCTGAAATAGAGAGGAAATCTAAAGCAAAGATACAGCGCACAACCACACTACAAAGGAAAGCTCATCTCTGCAACATGCTTGGTTGATCATGCGAGGCTTCAGTTCTCAGGTGGGAAGTGATGAGCAATCAGGGAGTCAAAATCGTGGGCTCCCAAATCAGAAACATTTATGATAATGTTCTAGTTGAAAATAATTGGTTCTAAATGTAATGGGTATTGCTGTCCTTGGGTTGACCCCCCTCTCTTCTATGCCCCTGAAAATTATGCCTGCTTTTTAAAGAACATCCAAATATGACATTCTGATTGAAAACCAATCAAAATAATTTTGTTTTACAAATGACACGACAGTGTTTCACATCATTCAGGTGCCTCATTTTCAGCACAGAGTGTGGCTCCTTAGAAAAATGACAGCTAAAACTAATCAGTCAGTGATGCAGCACAGTAGGAGCAGATCAGTAGAGCAAAGCAGTTGATGTGCAGGATCCTCCACTGTACACATCTCGGAGTTATGTCAGTCCAGATTAGAGTTATTCTGGTCTCCTAAACCAAACATCTCCACCATGTGTGTGATTTGAAGCTGTCTGGAGAAAAGCTGTCCTACAAACTGTTGCTCCTGTCCTGCTTGCCTCTGAACCTGCCACTCTTGGGAGTAACACACTACCACGTTTCATACAGATGACCATACTATTTCTCTGTTCTTCCATCCTCACTTATGTGCAGCCTCACACATGAAACAAGCCTTATTTCTGTTCCTGTCCACTCTGTTCCTGCTTGCTTATGCATGGCACCATAGCACCTGCTCCTGACCCCCATCCCAGCTCTCCATTTAGTCATCAGCAAAACAAACAAATGTTATGGGGAAAAATATATGCTCAATCCTGCAGCTACAGCAGCTATTTTGCATGAACATTCTGGATAAACTGAAACCGTACCCAGCTGCTTTGTCTCTAAGCAAATGGAGGTTTGGAGCTGGGAGACAAGCTCAAGCTGATGGAACAACATTGTCCTTGAGACATGGAATAACAAGTAGTAGGTGCAAAATGTTTTGAATTTGGAGGTGCACAATAGAGACCCTCTGCTGTGAGCTGTTGGCAATGTTTTATCATTAGGTGAAGCTCCTGGAGTTCCTTCTGTATTCAAGAGAGTGACTGTTGCGCTGTGCAGTTGCACAGGTTCTGCCTCCTTCTGGCTGAGGGCTGAAAGGTTTTAGGTAGGATAGTTTTTTGTGGGCAAAAACATGATCTGAGTTTTCCAGGGCTGTCCTCCAAACTCTTTACCAATGGTAAGACATTTGTGATACACCACGGCAAAACCACCTGAGCATCTACTCTACATGGGCTCCCAAACTGTGTAGGGGATATTTAGCATATTACCAGCTCAGCCCAGATCATCCATGATGGTTTAAATTGTTTTTCACATTCGTTGTGCAGGTCCTGGTGGACCACTGTGCTAGACTTATGGCCTTGTCAGAAAGTTTCCCAGGAAAACTTCAAGAGATGCATGTTTTTTGCTATTCCAGTCCCAGATTAAAAAGGAAAGTTGGCACCTTTCCAAGCAGGGACCAGATCATCTGTGGTCTTCGCATCCCTACTTTTATTGTCAGAGAAGCTGTATTCTCCCTGTGCAGGTGGCTTATAAACTTAGGTAATGATGGAGCCTGTCTCACATTTAATCGTGGCCTTACCATATACCACATGCCACACTGACCCAGTCCCTGTGTCATCTCTTCATCTCCGCATAAACACACACTCACACTCCCTAGTGGCACTTAGTCTCCCATTCCCTTTGGGCACACATGGTTACTCCAAATACATCTCCCTGTGTCCTTGTTGGCATTGTCTGTGCCTTGGGGTGTGCCTGCAACTGCTGTTTAAAGAGTCCTGAGGAGACCCCAGACCAGGGCCTGAGTTGTTTGCAAGGGAAAAATCCATCTGAGAAGCAGAAGATTCAGGAGGCAGCGTGGGGTCAGCAAGCATTTGGTGCAGAAAAGATTTACTTGGAAATGGCAGAGAGGGGAGAGCCCAGAGGAGAGGAAAAGAACTCTGCTAGCTGCTACACCTTGAGTGCGTGAGAGTTGTGGAGTAGTAGGGTGTAGCCAGAGGATCCCTACACCTTGTGGGACAGAGGGGCACACTCTTTACAAGGCAGACCCCCTCCTGCTTCCCTTCCCAGTGAGGTGACAGCTTTTGTTCTGGTTCTTTGTCCTCCCTCCTTTAAGGAGAATGATCCACAAATGATCCACCTCTCCTATCAACAACTGAAATACTTAGAGCATCACGAGGCCTTCCAGGTTTGTGATGGGCCTGCAGAGCCCCATGAGGCTGGTGGAGGACAATAGTTATGAATGGGATGGACACGTTTGGCCCTTCACATTGTGCAAGAAGTTCTTCTGGCTGTTGCATGAGCTCATAGTGGCTTGAGAGCATTGTGCTGGGGGACAAGTGCTCAGTACATGTTGGAGGACTTCACAGTCCCTTGGTTTGAACCTCTATGCTCTTCTTAACGGTTGGAACACATTACATGCACATCTCGAGTAGGGCTACCAGTTTGGTTTCCTCCAAAAGGAATCCATTCATTGTGCTGGACCCATTCTCTAGCTGACACCAAGATGTGGTAAGTGAGGACTGTCAAGGGATCCACCTCAGAACTGCCCTACTGCTCTGAACTGAGTGCTGAGGTCAGCCAGCATTTCTGATGTACTCTCTGCTTGAAGAGCCAAAGCCATGAGAAGTTGTTGTCTTTATATGTCATGCGGTAGTCCAAAACATCCAGGATGGGAGGCAGCTGAACAACAAATCTCCACTGGCCTCTTAGTGGTACTGCAAAGTATTTTGGATTCCCCTTCTTAAATCATTTACTGCTGAACTGTTCAGTAATTCAAGGAAAAAGATGGAAAATTACATTTTTGCTACACAGAGTTGCCACCTTTTGTGAAATACTTAGTAAAACAACAATAGTCCCTTTGAAATGTCCTCTCTGGAGCTCCCAGCATAAGAAGGGCATGGACCTGTTGGAGTGAGTCCAGGGGAGGGCCATGAAGATGATCAGAGGGCTGGAGCCCCTCTGCTATGGAGACAGGCTGAGAGAGCTGGGGTTGCTCAGCCTGGAGAAGAGAAGGCTCGGGGAGACCTTATAGCAGCCTCCCAGTACCTAAAGGGGCCTGCAACAAAGCTGGAGAGGGGCTTTTTACAAGGGCATGCAGTGATAGGACAAGGGGGAATGGCTTTAAACTGGAAGAGGGCAGGTTTAGATTAGGTATTTGGAAGAAATTCTTCACTGCGAGGGCGGCGAGGCACTGGCCCAGGCTGCCCAGAGCAGCTGTGGGTGCCCCATCCCTGGCAGTGCCCAAGGCCAGGCTGGACGGGGCTGGGAGCAACCTGGGCTGGTGGCAGGTGTCCCTGCCCATGGCAGGGGGGTGGGAACTAGATGATCTTTAAGGTCCCTTTGAACCCAAACCATTCTATGATTCTATGAAAATCAGTTCTGAATATCCTTAACATAATTAAAAAAAAATAATCTTCCATACAAACGTTTTTTTGACTAACGAAAAGCCTACATTTTTTTTTAAACAGCAGAACAAAAATAGCTGTGAAAGGTGTTAAGTGCCATGTGGAAACTCCAATAGAGTTCACTGGGCTGTTACTAGAATCCTGCTATAAGTTCTTATTAATTAATAACTGCAGAACTTTTTGGTATTATAAATAGCAGGCTTAGATGCGAAAATATCAAAACCTAATCCTTTAGACCTTAAACTGAATCCAGAGGTATTAAGGAAAGGACAGCCACCAACTCTGGTGGAAGCTGGCTCAGATTCTGAGAGACTCCATGAAACTATATATTACTTTAATAGAGCCACATTTCACAATGCAATGCAATTTAACATTTAAATTGCACAACAAAGAATGTACTGTTTTCTAAGAGCAGTATAAAAACTAAAGCTACCTTTGGTAGAGTGTGTGCAGAGAAAATGAGAAAGGAACAGATGGGGAAGCATTTACATAGGAGATGGCAGGCAATTTCATTTTTTCTATTGGCATGCTAATTAATGATCTTTCCAAAGAAGGAATGCTGTATAAATCTCCTAAAGGAAGGATAATAGCAAGGTCAGATGTATCTGCTAAACTGTGCAGGAATTTGAATGCACAAGTATTGCAAAATCCTGTGTCAGATTAATAACCTGTTATAAAGAAAAATTTGAAGTACTTGGTAAATACAATTTGAAATACAGATATGAGACAGGAGGGTGATGCACTGGAATTTCAAGTTGCAAAACTTGAACTCTTGAGCTGTCCTGGATCCTGCAATTTGTTTAAATCCATTGCACAGGGTGAATGTTGAAAAGCAGAGGGGGAACTCAAATCTGTCATTTTCTCCCCTTCCCTGAGTCAGTGGATGTCTTTGAAGGTCTGCATCAGCTAGCTGAGAAGTAGGGGTTCAAAGACTTCAAAGCATTCAGCTTAGCTGAGATAAACATTTGAAATAGAGGAGGCTTTTCTATAGTTTAGAATAATAGTTATAATATATGCGCTATTTGGTGTAACTAAAAGCTATGCAATGCTACTAGCTCTGTAGTGCTAAGAAGTTATCAATTACTCTGGCTGGTCCCGTACAGCTCACAGCTACCAGGTAGTCTGAGTTGCAGGGTTTGGTGTGCTGCTCAACTAAGGAGTGTCGCAGTGCCTTATGCACACCAAACCCTGTGGCAATGTAGGATTTTTCCCTTTTTCATAAAATAAGCGGTAAAATTGTCTAAAGTCACCTGGATGGGTTATACCAGAGAATATTAACCCAGGACTTTCCACCCCCAGCGCTGTGTGACTGCAAGGCTGCAGTGCCCGAGTGCGTTTCTGCAGTCTCTCCAGCCTCATCTCTCTCCTTATCTCATAGTCTCAGACATTTTTGGCTTTCTTCCTCTATGATCTTTGCTGACTTTCTGTCCCTACAGCCAAGTCCCTGAGAATTCAGGGTTTCGTCATCTCTGGCAATGCTGAATTACGTTTTTTAACACATAGAAATTATAAACCTAAAATACACTGTGGCTGGAGACCACTTAGAAAACATTTTGAATAGGATGACTGTGAGGGGAGTTAAAAGATGTTTTGAGGAAAAGACCACAGGGCCGTGCTGTGCCCGACAGGCTGGTGGAGGACTGCAGTTCTGGGAAGAGTTTGATCCATAATGTCTGTAGGAAATCTCTGTGCTCGCTCAGTGCCCAGACTGCTGACTGTTAAACTGAGCGAGGAATTGCTTGTTCCCAGCAGGTATTTGATCCTCACTTTGGATCGGTTCCACTTGTAAATAGCTCTGGGCTAAATTCACAAGGAAGATTGAGATAAGCTCTAAAGTCCAAAATGGAGAGTAGGAACAGCCCTCTGACAGCCTTCTTAGAAGCCCTGCTGCTGGTCTTGGGCAGAGCGATGAGCACCTTGGCAGTGTGGAGCCACCTGGTTTATGTATCTCCCATTGTAGGACTCACGGGCTCCATCCATTCCACTCCTTTTCTTGAGACCTGCCATACTGGCTGAGGCTCTTCTGCACAGGGGAATTTGTAATGACTTTTCTCCTCATCAGCCCTTAGTGTGAAGCTGAGAGTGTGGATTTCATATCCAGAAATTACCTCTGCAGCACTAGAGCAAAACTCCATGGATGCCTGCAAATAAACCTTAGGGAAACAAAGAGGAAAAAAAAGGTACAGGGTTGGAAATCAAGACCCTGAATAGTAGTAGCACAAATGTGATTGTTAAAAGTAGCAGCTGACAATATAAAACAGTAGAGTCTACTAATGAGTATTTGCACCTCACCAGGTGGAAAACTGTCCCCATCCCAACATTTAAAAAGAAGAAATTTAGATGGAAGAAAATAGCATTGGGATTTTGTTCTGTATTTTCAGTAATAGATGAGATTCCTTAACAAAACGTGACTTGGAGGACTTGACAAGCAAGTAGGATTCAAATGAGTATGCCAACACTGAAAAAATGAATGAACAGAGCTAGAAATACAAGGCAAGCATTGAAAAATATTTTTAACCTTGGGATTGCAGAAAATGTTAGGTGTTATGCATTGTTATAGTTGTCTGAAAAGGTGCAAATTCTGAACACTGCATGAGCAAGAAAGGCTAACATCTCCAGTAATACAGTTTCTGAAATTATTATTTTGTTAAAAAAATTTAGAGGTAAGGGCAGCTGTTAGCTCAGCTGGGATAGCATCTAACTTAATAGAAAATGAGGCACTGGCAATAAAATATATAATGCTCTTTAATTACAGTCACGACCTTTAGTAATTGCTGCATTGTTGCTTGGTATTGTAAGAGATGTATTGTATTTACTGAAACAATTGGGTTTTACCCCTGCAAAAACCATCAAGCATTGGAACTGGAAAATATCTATTAGATTGTCTGGTTTGTGTATCCCCTGCTATGCCCCCTGCAATGTCTTGCCTGGTTCTGCTGTAAATATCTCCAAGTGCTGTTTTGTGTGAAACGCACTAGAAGGTTACTCTACCGCCTGAAATACTGGTTATTCTTACCATGGAAACATTTTTGCCTCCGTTGAGTTGAGATGCAGGTTGCTTCCATCTCATTTCTGCTGTGTGAAATGTTTTTTTTCAATGCTTCTCTTCATTTACAATGGTTTTATTAACCCATTCTTCACCGCTTTCACTCTTCTAAGAGTTAAAGCCATATCAAAAGGGAATACTTCTTGTCGACTCATATGACTGCTTCTCTGATATTGAAGAAAATATGAAAATGTGCATTTTTTTCATCAAATCTGTACAACATTTGTGCAATTATTAATGCAAAAAAAAAAAAAAGCACAAATAATGAGCGCAGTAGAGCTGGTGTTCTTTGAAACTGCAAACTCAGAGACATTCCCTGCTGCCCCTAATTTCATAGAATCCTAATGACAACAGGAGAAATTTCTAGGGCAAATGGTAGTAGTTTACAAGCAAAAAATAATAAAAAACCTAAAAACAGACCCCGCCTAGCATCTTTTGCATGTCCAGGCCTAGTGAATAATACTGGAAAGGCTCAATAAAAACTGCACTTCAGGAGAGGAAAATAAATGCAGGGAACTATAGCTAATATTTAAGATGTATAACCAGTAGATCATAGTCTGGCATATGTAGTGAGCTCTCACACTCTTCCCTCAGATAAAAATTTGAAGAATTGTCAGAAATCTGCAATGCTCTGTCATTCTGCCAGTTTATAGCATTTGGCTTTATTGAGTGGTCAGGTGAAATATATAAGCGACTGACAACATGGGACTCCTGGGTATATGTACAGAGGTTGACACGGGATGTGTGTATATACCTCCAAAAATAGATTAGAAAAATCCCTTATTAAATGCATCTAACTCATGCATCTGTTGTACACAGGAAATTAATATCTGAACCTCAGGGGGAAAGAAAAAAGTATAAATCAACAAACTTTGAAAAAGTTATCTGTTTTTAGAATAAATAAGTGTGCCTAAAGAGTCAGTGTTGAAAGGACACCAACTGGTTATTCTGCACCCTCTGCTGTCACTCCTCTGCAGTCCCCTGTGCCTCAGTTTCCCTTCAACGCTGCTTTCTCGTTGGTTTCTTTCTGAGGCATGTGTGAGTGAGTGAGGACAAAGGTCATTTGTATGGCAGAAGGCAAATCCCAGCCTTGCTGGAAGCTGAACACCATGAAGGGACTTGAAATTAAGTAATTTATCCATATGAATAAAACATCAAGTGTTATTTTTAGAAGCTTGACTGTTCTGGCAGACCCAGTAATTTTTCGGCTAATCTCACCACTGGTCCTCCTGAGCCAAGGGCTATCCCCTGTCCTCCAGAATTCAGAAAGTAACATCATTAATGATAATACTATGATTTTGATGGAATTTGCTACCTTTTAGCCAAGCACATTCCACTGGGGCCTGAAGGCTCATTTCAGAGGCAGTCTCCCTTAGATAAACTACCTTGGCCAAACTTTCAAAAACTCGTTCAGATTGTTTAATTGAACCTCTCACTCTTGCAAGGAGATATTGCTTATACTCAAAGACTTAATAAGTCTCCTGGTGAAGGTAGTTCCCTCTCTGATTATTACAAGAGGCAGGGCCATTAATATCAACTTATCAAACTTTGCTGCCCTGTCATATTTTCCCTTATTTTAATTTTACTGGAAGTGTTATATTAGCACAGTGATTCTGCAGAAATAGGAATTTTTTGTCCTGATTTTCCTCTTGACTGTCCATATTTTCAAGATAGGTTGTTTTGCTTATCAGCCCGTTGGAGCCACAAGCCTTTTATTTCCTTCTCAATGGATGGGAAACACACTTCACCTGTGATGGCTGCAAAGGGGGTCCTCATTGGGGTCTGACATACGCAGCCAGACCTAGAAATTCTTCTGACTCCCCATGTTTTAAATCTAGAGCTTGCATCGCCTCCTGCTGCTGCACTGAGCTGAGCTTGGGAGGTTGCAGCACCCTGTCTCCAGGCTCCTTAAGGCTGCATTGCTACGAGGCAAATGGCTATGCATTAGCTGTCTGCAAGTCTCTGGAGTTGAGCACTTCTAGGCAGAGAGTCGCTCAGCTCGTCTGGCTAACAGTGCTATCGGATGGTGCCTCCAGAAATCATGGGCCATGTGAGTCAGACTTTCTGCAAGCAGGAGAAGCCCATGTCCATGTTCTCCTACTGGACCCACCTAACTGAATCCAACCTGAGCACATATTTGCTTGTCCAGTGGTTTGTATGCAGTATAAATTTGGGGTTTAAATGGAACATAGATGTCCCATGGTTTTTTGAGCCATTCCCAAGCTCATCACTTATGGAGGGAGAGCAGTGTGGGCTATAGTTGCCAATGACAAAACTGATCTGTCTTAGGATCCTCTTTCTCACTGAAAGCTGCCTGGATTGGTGATGCCACTTCAGTTTATCTCTGATAGACACACAAGGGGCTCCCAAAATCTTGTTCTAGCTCACTAAATTCCAGTGGTGACAGAAGAGCAGCAGGTTCAGAGAAACATACTGACCAAGAGATCCAACAAGAAGCTTTGTTTAATCATCCTGCTTATGTACTGAATAGATTGCATCCATCTTTTGACACGTGTAAAAATCAACAAAAGTCATAAAAATTGCCTAGTAAAGCTTCTGCTATTATTTTCAAAGAAAAATGAAATCTATACCCTTTCAGAGAACTCGGTAGGACGTTGGCTTTTTTTTGTTGTTGTTCTCCTTATTCTTCATTGTATTCAGGATGGAATTAATGATTTTCTCAAAGGCTTGTTCCTTTCAGAAATCAGTTCAGAAAAATCATTTGTCTTGGCAAAACAGCCAGAACTCTTCCAAAACAAGCCTTTCTAACTAATGGATTGCTCCTTGAACTTCGATGACCTTTATAAAGACTTCAGCTAGGAGGAGATAGCTCTCGTCCCACAGAAACGTTGGCTGCAGTGTGCAGGGGAAGACAAAGTTACAAACGTGCATTACCCCACACACAAATGATGAATATTAGCATGGTCTTGAGCTTGCTTAATGTGACTTCAGACAGCTGAAGGTTTTGATGGAGGCAGTGGTGGGGGGTGGGGTGGGGGAATGGAAAAAATGTGGAAGTTGTTAAAACATGTCTATAGATAGGAATCGCCATTTCCTTCTCTAAATAGGGGACAAGATGATGTTCTATTTTGGGAGCTACTGTGTCCCAGATAACATTTCTTCTGTCTGTCCTCACTTTTTCAGGACAGAATATCTTTCCTCTTGGCACCTCTCTTCGCCTTTTAGCAACCTCACCCTCCTGTAACCTTTGCTTATTCATATCCTTCTCACCAGGCTACTTTATCGTGGTTTCCTTGAGATTCTCTATTTCTTTGTTCCCTGGCCTTCAATCTCCTCAGATGTGCTCTAAGAGGATCTTTCTTATCCCCTATCTTTCAGCTCTAGGCTTGCCTTCCTATCCACCCTCATAAATTCCTTCTCTCGCAGCCTCCTCTCCCTCCCTGCTCTGTGGGAAGGCTCAGGCAGAAGCAGCCCTATGGTGTATGGTCCTGTGCCTCCAGAGCGTACCCAGCACATCCCAACCTGGACATCTACAGCCCCAGGAGCAGCACTCCTGGCAGGTTCCTTCCTGCCCTCGGGCACAGCAGCCCTGCACTGCTGCCCACATTGTCTTTCCTTATGCACTAGCAAATTCCTGCTGCTGCAGGGATGGTTTGCGGGAGGTATGGGGTGTCATGACAAGGCACCCAGAAGCTTTATGCCATATTTTGCAGAAAGTCCTAGAAAGGAATTTTCCATACCCCTCGATATGAATGTTTATTTTTTGCCAAACACAGACTCAGTGTGTGTGCATCCTCTGCCCTTCCCCATCCCCAGGTGCTTCCATTGCTGGAACAGCTGATTTGGAGCTTACTATGGAGTCTGGGAACCTGTTATATGAGACTGTATTAGTTCAGGCCTTTCTCTCAAGCTACTTTAATTTTTTATGTGAAAAAATGCAGTCGAAGTATTCAATTCAGTGCAAATTGGACACTTGGCTGTTCAGGTAACATAAAAAAAATTCTCCAAGTGACATTTCTGAAATAAACAGTCTCTTGGATGCCAATCCCCTGCTCAGGACTGCCCATGCAGATGCACTCTCACAAGGCTGGGTTTAGTCCAGCTGGTTTCTATTGTGAAAGCAGAAAAACATTTCTGGCAAATGCTTGTTCTGGAAGAGAGGCCACACAGATGTGAGGGGTGAGCTGAAAAAGAGGCATTTCAGCAAGATAATATCCTCTGTCTGAGCTCTCTGAGCAATGCGACCCTCTTTTGTAAGGTGTACAGAAACAGCAGGAGCCTCTTGCCCTTAAAGCTTGGGTTCTCTGGGCTCCAGGTGTCAGGTACATGGGTAGCATTTGCCTCTGGTTGCTCCAGAGTGCTCAGCTGTATCTCTACGGCATCACATGGGAAGGAGGGCTGCATATCTGATGTCACCAGTAGTGACGCAGCTTTGTGTCCTCTCTACTCAATGTGATGCCTTATTGGTACAAACCTGCCCCAGAGTTCAGTTCGTGCAGCAAACTGCGTTTAATCAGTGATGAATATGTCATTGCTGGTGCAGCCCTGTGAAACTCATTGGCAAAGTCACCACTTTGACATTTCATCACTGTAACTTAAGGGAACAAAGATCAGCCAAAAATGACATATGAATGTTCCTATCAACCTCTGAGTGCAACCATAATATATATTTTAAAAGGCCATACAGCAACAAGGAATCCTTCATGAACTCCACTGGTAAACAACAAATCTATTTCTACTGGGTGTTTTCAGGCTTTATTCAGTTTATAAAAATTAACAGGGGAAAATTATCTACTTTCCTGTGTTATTAAAAAAACAAAACAAAACAAAACAAAAAAATCATTCAATTTCTCAACTTGTACCAGCCTGTTCTAACAGAAAGTGAGGCAGTTCGCCAGAGGCTAATGATTCAGTTTTATATGATTAGTTTCTTTAGCTAGATCCAGATATTTAGAGGAACTAATAATTTGTTACACTGCTAATCCCTAAAATGCCTGCAAGGACTCACATCTAACTACACTACTGCAGTCATGACATTTTTTGTTCCTATTTTTTTTTCTATATTGTTTGGAATTAATATGTTAATGTAAGAACAGAACAATGACAAGATTAGATGACCCATATGATTTTTCACAGCTTGGCATTATAAGGGTGTATAAGCAAAAACAACGTAAGGGAGAAATACCTAGACAGAAGCTGGGGGTTTAATTAGAGGTAATTATGGGGCTATAAAATTCTCCATATTACACATAGCTGACCTTGATAATCAAACTGCCCTTAAGTGGGGGCACAAGCTAAACTTCTGACTGTGTTTCCATGGTTTAGAGCAGACTTTGATATTGCAGAGTGGCATTTCAATGATGTCTGATACTTTGGGATGCCTTTATTTTTACGTGTGACATGGAAAGATGTCCGATATTCAGAAATACAGTGAAAATCAGTTCCCTTTATGGTCACTTCTGCTGGACCTTTTGCACTCTGATATGCTCATGATTACTGGTAATTTCTAAAAATGTAACCTTATTGCATGTTGTAATATAGTCAGGTTTTTTTCTGTATCCAAGTACCAGCCAACAGAACTGGGGTTCTTGAGGAAACCTTTGGGCATCTGTACAATGCTGACTGTAATCCCACTAAACACTGCATTTACTCGTACATATCATGCAGTACTTAAATCTTATAAAAAGTTTAAAAGGCATCTGCCAAATTCGCAGATAACAACTGTGGAAAATGTTCCCCTTTTCATTGCGTGTCTGAAGTCACAGTGGGAGCCCAGCTCTTGACTCCTGAAATCTGCAGTGCCCCTTTCTTCCTTCAAAGTACTGTGCTGTGACAGTCTCCATTAAAAAAAATAAAATGCTTCTCAATAGGAAGGGAGGATGGGGGAAAGGCAGTGTTAGGTTTGCAGTTGGACTCAATGATCTTAAAGGTCTTTTCCAACCTAAATGATTCTATGATTCTTTTCCTATAATAAAATTGACTCAGACTGGGTTCTGTGGCCAATGCCCATCTAAATTGTTGTAAAAATTAACATAGGAATTACCAGATCAGAATGTCACAAACCAATGCTCCATCTGGTCCAGTGTTCTGCTTCCAGAAGTGACTTATCCCAGATGCTTCAAGGGAGGAATAAAATATCAAACATTTAGAGGGTGCTACAAGTGCCCTAACCAACCACTAAAATGGTTGTTGGACAGCTGCTAGGAAATCTAGTGGCAGAAGGAGCCTGCCAGCATTTCTGCTTTTCTAGTAAACAGAGCAAAGAAATGCATGCCCCTGTGGGATACTGGTGTCTGCTGTATCCAGCACTGTGCGCTTTTATCATTCCTCCCGACCTCACGTACACACGTGCATCCAGATGCGCTCACAAATCCTGTTCTCTAAGTGCAAAAAATGTGCAAGGCTGGCAACGCAATGGATTTTGTCAGAGGTGAAAAGTTGCTCAGGAGACTCACGGGGCAGAATTTGTTTTAATCAAGCTAAGACATTTCCTTCTGATCTCGTCGCCCTAGACCCCCTTTATAATCAATACCAGCACTTCCAGGTCATGACTCTTCTGACGGGGTTCAGATGTCTGCTTTAGGAGGCAGTGACTCCACTGACCTGAGCTCCATCGCCTGCGGGAGGAGTCCAGGACGGCAAGCTCACATGGAGACTCTACAGGGCAGATGTCTCTGTTTCGCCAAATGAGTCCCACCTTTGGTGGCAAAGCTAATATTTTTAGTATGATAAGGAGTTTTAAAGAATTAAGATCCAAAATAGTTAAGGCACTTGGGGACATATTTCAGTCTGCCCCTTTCCTTAGTCTCCCTTATCGCCTGGCAGTAATTACATCTAACAGAGTCTAGATGATTATGGGAGTGGGATAAGGAGCTTTTTGCTTTTAACTAGCAGCTCAAAATGATCTGTCTTCATAATGACCAAAATGTGTTACCAGTAGATGGCCATGAATGGATTGATTGCATCGCTAATGGTTGATCACACAAAATGTCCTCTGGATTAACATTAATTGTTCACCTTGGTGGAGACTTCAGATGAAAAATCTGTCTGAACAGGGGCAGTGACTGGGATTCTATTTCCCTTGTAGAGTTTGTCCTTTAAAAGAGGTGGAAGAACCCTGAGGGGACGGTTGCACAGCTGCTAGATGTACAGAGAGTTACCTGCCTTCTCTAAGTCTGGTATCTTCCAAAGTCACAATGTCTGTCTGTCCTAATTGCTTTATATTTTGTGTTGTTTATAAGTCAATTGTTGGTTATCTTAAATACAGGTTATGTTTTTAGGGGTAGAAACTAGCTTGCTGTGTATTTTCTTAAAGCCTTTTTTGTTGATCTTTTCATTTTATAAATTTTTGTCACCCGTGGTTTGGGACTAGCTGACTTTAGGTGGCTAGGCAACCCTAATGGAAATAATACCAGGGCTGGAAACCCATTACTGTTCCTAAGTACCTAGGTCTGCACGGGATATATAAACAAAAGCAGAAAACTGCAAGGCACAGGGTTGTATCACCAATCAATGTCAGAGAGCAACATAATACAGAAAGACAAAACACTCCCCCAACGAACAACACATTGTTAAATACTATGGAAATCTTTATCTGTACCTAATAAGGGAGAGAAACTGGAACTGCCTCTATAAAAGAATATATTATGAGGTCTGAGAATTAATATTACACCACGGATGGAAAATTGATTTGTAAAGTCTAAACCCAGGTATTGTTTAATGCCTTCCCTCACAATGACACACAGTGACAGTTTTTATTTCTCTAAAGAGTAATTGCAAAGAGGGAAAAACTATCACTAGCTCTTGTGTAGGCATGGCATAGAATAACGAGCTTGAAAAATTAACTTTTTAGCTGTAGGGGCTGGGATAGATTGCCTACAAAGTGTCAGGTCTCCATCAGTGGAATTTTCTAAACCAAGGTTGGACAAATATTTGACAGGAATGACTTCAATCTCTACTCCTACTTTTTAAAGTGTTTTGTTTTTTGTTGTTTTTTTTTTTTTTTTTTAATTTTGTTTCAGAGAATCAGGACTTTCTTATAATAAAAATGAAACACAAAAACCCAGCTGTATTTTGTTATATATTGAACAGTTATACAGTGCCCTGGTTTCTGAGCTTAGTCAAACTACAGAAATTCAGTGGCGGAGAGACCTGGACCTGCTTGTCCTGAAGGTTACTGCTCACCTGGGCAGCCTCAGCTCCAGGGTACCTGAAAAGCTGAGATGCTGGGGAAGATCTGGTAACTCAGACAAGTGCATCTTCCCACGGACCCCAAATCTCTTGTCTACATGTATTTGACAGTTTGTAATACATTTAGTCTCTTAATAGACTTTCAGGATAGTTGAGGTTTGCACTGTCTTTTGTGCTTCTGTCTATCCATTTCTCTCTCCTACTCACTTTCTTAGCCCTCTTGCTCCCCGGCAAGAAAAGCGGTTCACCCAGATGTCTCTTAAAGCAGACCATGGACCCCACAGTCCTCAGTCTCTGTTGCTGCTCCCAGTCCTTTCAGCAGTCCAGAAGTTCAAGACATTTGGCTCCTGAACACAACATCAGCACATCACGCTGGTGCTGCTGGTGAAGGAACGAGGACTTCCTTCCCAGTGAACCCAGTGGCACAAATCAGGAGTAGCTGTTGCTGTAAAACTGCCATGTGGGTGAGAATGGAAGTTTTCAGGTAGTTGATTTAGAAACTAAAATAATAATAATAAAAACCTGATTAATTACTGATTGTATTTACCTTAGATATGAATAAGAAGGTTTTGCCTCTTGGGACTGAATTTCATGAAGGCATAGGGTACCTTGGATACTGTGGTCTAAACACTCTGGTGGAGATGTGACAATGTTATTGCTTTTTCTTCTCTGAGTTCAACAGCTTTTATGTATGCTAAGATATAGAACATATGCAATGCAGGGAAGGAGAACTTACTAAATGCCTCATACTGAAACCCTACAGTCTGTGTAGCTGAGTTTGATGAAGACGCTGCTTGCAAAAAGTATAAAATCTATAACAAATGGGGCATTTCGTGACGGACAGTGGTGATGGCAGGCTGTCTCAGAGTATTTTGTTCCACCCAGAGCACACGCTGTTTTCAAGGCTTCTCTCCCACATCTCCCGCAGACTGGAATTTAGCCACTAAGCGTGGCTTTGAATAACTAAGCAATAGGTGCTACTTTTCGCAAAGACTCCATGCCTGCAAGTGTGCACACTCATATATGAGGATGGACTTTTTTTTGCTTTCATATTTCTCTAGCACAGTGCGTGGACGTGACTGAAGTATTCATTTGAGTTAATATATATGCAAATAGTAGAGACCATTAAATATACATCATCTCCTCCTGCTAATGATCTTCAGTATTTTCACATTGCTGTACTGTGACTTCTTCCCAATGCTTTTTGCTTCCAAATGGCTGATTCTCACCCTGAGAGGGTTGCTGTTTCTAAGGAGTGGGGGGCAGGTTCAGGAGTTCACTGCAGCTCCCAGCATGAAGGGCTGGAAGGTAATGCCAGCGAAGGAAGCTGTTTGTCCTCAGCTTGCCAACGTAACTGCTTGCACAGCTGCAATGTGAGGCAGGTCAATGCACTGTAAGTGAACTGATCTGCCTTGAAAATAACCTGGTAAAAAAGATGATTTTTCTGATCCACCTCACAGCATGACCCCACAAGTAGTTGCATTGGCACAACCAAGGGGGCCGCACACTGCAGCATGCTTCATGTTTAAGGGAGTAACATCATTAAAAGTATTTTCTGGTCATTGGCACAACCAAGGGGGCCGCACACTGCAGCATGCTTCATGTTTAAGGGAGTAACATCATTAAAAGTATTTTCTGGTTTTGTCTGTTAAAGTTATTGAAGTGAACAGGAGTTTGTGTTCAGCCATCTTTGTAGCTCACATGGGCACCAGCTGACAGGGCAACGTGGGGTAGGCAATGGGCATGTTGTTCATGAGTCTCCTGATAGTGGCAGTCAGCAGGAAAGTGCTGTTTGGGGGTGACTTATCTCACTGGTGCAAGTGGGCAAGTGTCGCCATGCTAAGCCCTGCTTCTGAGCATGCTGCAGAATCAGTGCTGTCAGTGGCAGACTGAGCACAAACAGTCCTGGTGGCAAGGGAGCAATGGAGCACTTTGGTTTTCTGGGTTTTGGCCAAAAGCTGCTGTCATCTTTGGAGGCAAGAATGAGCAGCTCAGGCTGGAGAGATAGGGGAAAGGTCTAGGTGTAAAAATTTTTTCTCTCCAGGCTTTTGACCGTGAGCCACAAGTGTCTGTGGGCAGAGCTGAGCAAAGCATCTACCTGTCAGTGTAGCATTGAGTGTTTGCACCCATTTTCATCACAGTGCTCAACGGTAGTAGCACATGTCCTAGTTTCAGCCATTGTAAGATCTTGAAACAGGATGGAGGTGTTTCAGTTCCCCTTGTTTTACTTCTGGCAGGTGCTGCTTTTGTTGCAATACTAATTTTATTTTTTTTTTGGTCTGTTTTTTGCCATGGGTTTAGCTTCTCACTTTCCCTGTTCATTGGTTTGAGCTGTGGCTCTATGTATTATCCCCTTTTCCAGAGCCAGTTCATGAGCAACTATGGGAGTCAGTGTGTGATTCTGCTCCTCTCACGAGAATTTCATAAGCAAATAGGACTGCAGATTGCCATCTTTTCCTCTCTGTAGCTTTTTATTTATTTATTTTTATATACATATTCTTTACTTTGTTTGTTGGAGCATTCTGCCTCTCCTACCTGAGGTGCTGCCATGGTCTTGTGCAGCTACTCGTTCTGTTAGCTGTTAGAGAAATCATGGCGTCCCCCAAATTTCCCCTATTAATAAGGATGGGGTATGTGCAAGCAACTAAGCACCTGCTCATTCCGTGTAGTCAGGAATCCAGGAAAAGGTTTAAAGGCTGATGAAGGCTGTTGGAGTAAGAGCGCTCGTATAATGGTAAACCCTAGGCTAAGGATGTCACATTTGAACTTGATAATGGACAAGCTTTGAGTGTTCTCACATCTGTAAACCAAGAGGGTCCTGTGCCTTCTTCAGCTTGGGAGCCAACCAACTGAAATGTGAGCTGAGTTAGCTTTGAAAGCCAAGGTTCAAACTCAGATGTGATCTGCAATGTGAACACATCGTTTGTATCTAATTTGCTGGCAAGGAGACACCTAATTCTGGTGGAAGGTAGGGCTTCAGCTATGCTGTCCTTTGGTTTGTTCCTGAAATAGGGCAGCTCTGCATGTGAACTTGGCTGTTGTGACTGATTCCCAGTGCAGGGGTATGATCAGATCATGACCTAATGGGCAGGTAATGCCCTGGTGGCATATGGAGGATCCATGGGCTTATGTAAGTAGATGGTGAAAGTTAGAGCAGTCCTTAGACTGCTTCATGGGGCAGCGTATACTCACCAGAAGAGGGTCACAGCTGGTGCTCACAGTGCAGCTAAGCATTAGGCCCAGCATGAAAAGATGTTTGCCTAATTCTGTCACAAGAGCACTCTGAGGACTAGGAAATTACTAGTAGCTTCAGGGTAGTTTGCTCCCTTCATACTGCAGGCACTCTGTCGTCCTGTCCCACTTATTAACTATTTGACCATGATCTTAGACTCATGTAACATTTTTTCCCTTCTAGTCTTATTAGGAATTAAAGTTTCTTAATTATTCTTATTAGGAATTAGAGATTAAAAAAAAAAAATCTTCTGATTTTTAGCTTACTTTTGTCCTTTCTTGTTTATATACATCTGTCCTGTCTTGGTGCTGACCTTGGGTTTAAATAGCTTTTCTTCCCCATTTCTGCTTCCTTCCCCAGTGTATTTATAGATGGCAGTCATATCCCCTCTTAGCCTTACTTTAATTAGGCCCCTGTAGTTTCTCTCACATGACAGGTTCTCCATTGTCCTGATCATCTGCCAGCCATTAGTTGCATCTGTTCCAGTTTTACTTTGATTTCTCGTGAATATGAGTGACCAAAATTGTACCCACTATCCAAATGAGGTATCAGTGGTACTCTTGATTTCCTACTAATATTTCTCAGTCTTTAATGGAAAGTAAAGACTTTCCCTGTAACTTCTTGCATTGCAGATTTCTTTTTCACTGCCTGCCACACTGGTAGTTTCTAATCCTGTGATCGATTAGTACAATATCAAATTTTATTCCTCGTCTGTTAATTTGAGAGCTGCTATAGGAACCTGATTATACTTACAGGAACACACATAGTGCTATTGTTCTCAGTAAATGCAGCTGAGGTGAGATTTTCAGCTTGCAGTAAGTATCTGGGATGATTTCATTCCATTATGTTTAACTGAATTACTGGGTAAAAGCTGAGCATCTCACCTTACTGGAAGCAAAGCACCAAAACCTGCCAACAGCAGTTACTGCTGGATGGCACAAAGAGCTTGTTGTGTAATCCACCAGGGCAACCAAATGGAGATGGTTAATACTGAAATATGAGCTGTAAGAACCTCAGGACAGTTTGATAGTTTTCATGTCCAAGGTGTTCCATTGCGTTTTTTACAAAACATCAATATGACGTTGTACCTGTGTTTGTCTCCTTTTCTTCATCTGGCTCTTGTTTCTTACAAAGCACTGGTCGTGTAGGAGTTCTAAGGTTCAATGAAGAGAGGACGGGAGTTCAACTGACACCTTTTACTTGCTCTAAGGAGGTTTATTTTGAGGTCAGAGTTTATGTGGAAGGGAGTTGGGGGACACGAGAGAGTGATTTGGTCATTAACAGCTGGGCTCTACTCCGACCTCATCCAGCTCCCTCACCTTGTTAGCAATACCTTGGAAATGCTAGTGCTTTGACATTTGTGGTCTTCAGACTTCTTAAATCGAGAGGGAAGCTATTTTCCTGAAGTGTGCCTGTCAGTGTAAGAAGTGTAGTGAATGAATTAAGCCATTTTATTTACGAATTAGAATTTTACCCTGAAACCATGATAAAAATGTGCTGGAAGCCACTTTTCAGCACATTACCATGTCAAAAGCCCTTAAATTGGTGAAAGCATTGTGAGTGATTCTGAAGTGGGTTTAATTCAGAAGAAACATTTTTCTTGGCTTCTAACCATAACATTCAAACCACAAGGAAGAAAGCCACAAGGTAGACTCACGTTTGGCTTGACCTTGGCCTGGGCATGCAGTGTTATTTTACAAGCCCTGATCACACCAAGCAAAAGGAATTTCCTGAACAATTTCCATTATTATACTATGTAAAGCCAGCAGCTCATGTCCATCTTTTGAGGACAAAGAAATATAAAGCAGGTTCTTCTACTGCTTAGAGGAGCCATTTCAAGGAATGGCTCCATTTCATTTTGGTTATCACTGGAGTCTAGGAAAACGCACCTTCAGCTGTAGGTGTCTAGTGGTGTATAAGCAAAGATAGGAAAGAGGAGAAGAGAACTAAGAAACTGACCCAGCTTTTACTGGGCAGGCACGTGGTAGCATGAGGCATGACCATGGTTTTGGTCAGAGGCATAGTTCCGTGCAGAAGACATACACCGGCACCTTACCTGCACCCACAGTCAGTGCATTTGCTCCTGTAACAGCACTTGTCTGCAGGGAGCTTAACTGCAAGTGCTCGGTGCCTCGGTACTAATTCGACATAACATCAAGAAATGTTTCTAGACATTCTCTTACATCTAACTAGTCATAAACAAATACAACCAACAGAAAACACTAAGAAATTTTAAATATTCTTGTCTGTCTTTTCAGTGGCAGGCAGATTAAGAGCTTATTGTCAGAATGACTGAAAATTACATCTGAAAAATTATTGGAATGCTGTTGTTAGATAATTGAGAAGCTGATTACTAAGGAGGGGTGAAGTGCTTACAGAAAATCTAATGAGGTATAGCTAGTCCTTTTAGATAAAAACAAGACATGAGTCACTTTTATTCTTTATTAAACGAATGTAAGATTCTACTGCCATTAAAATAAATGGGAATGCTCCTAGCAGAACAACATTAGGAGCTTGACATCAAATGTGAGAATAAAATGATGAAATGGAACCCTAGGACCAGTCTGAAAATGGCATGTAACAGCTCTTAAGTGTCAACTAAATTTGGTATCCTTGTCTGAAATGGAACTTTACATTTAGCAAAAAATCTCATGTACGTTGGAAAGTGTGGGTCAAGTCCTGAATTACCGGTAAATGCACATCCCCATAGGGGTTTAGCTCTACCATGTAAGTAATGACATATTGCACAAGTAGAACCTTGCCGCTTCAGGCCTGCAGCACTTCTGTCTAGACCTTTCCTTGCAGAGAAAGAGAGGGCAAGTTTAATAAGGACTGCATCGCTATTGACCAGTAATATCAAATATGGCTTTATATGCAGTGTACTCTGATCAAATACACACTGCACAGTGTTTTAAGATGGGAAGAGAAGGTTTCTGTGATGCCATAACACCACGATAAAGATCTAGGATAGCACTATGTGGCAAAGAAAGCAGTATCATTCGCATGAGAAAGTGTGATCAGCCCTTTTTTTCTTGCGAGAGCGCCACTCAGGATGCCAGATATTCAAAGCAAAACTCTTGTATGTATCTCTGCTGAAAAACTTCCTTCCAGCCACCTGAGTTGTTACATTACCAGGCTTTCAATTAGAGCTGACGCTTAAAAACGGTGTCCTCTACATCGTCACATCTGCAGGGATGGCTCATTGTGCACCACAGCACCACAGGAGATCAGCTTTGAGTTGTAGCTCTCTGTAATAAATCATAGTGTTTGTCACAAAACCTTATTTTCTCATTCCAGAAATGGACTTGAAATATGGTGGGGGTTTTTATGTTTTATCAAAGAGATCTATTTCACACATTTTTCTGCTTTGTTTTCCATTCCCTGAAATTATAAAAGGGAACATAAGAAGCCTAGACGTATGAACAATAAACCCAAATGGCTCTTCTCTATCACAGTGGTCTGTGAGCTGGATAACAAGAACGGTGATCAAAATTTTTTCATGATTGGGACTTTCCATGGGATCTTCCTCCTGGAAAGGTTCTCTCACTGCCGCCTTTCCATTAGAATAGGAACCAGTACAATTTCCTGAGTCATTCATTGATTTTCAGGAAACTTAAAAATTAGCATCTCTGAGACTTCTATTTTATATTATTTTTTACTTTTTATTTAAAAAGGGACAAAGGGTTAAAATTATTTGGGAGGAATGACAGGTGTGCACACTCTCACCATCATATAAACCTCACATCCTTAGGAAACCACAAAAATAAAGTAGGAAACATTACGTGAAGTATTTCTCAGCATCATTCCATAGCACCACATTGCAGGTATTTTTGTAATATCCTGTGATTTCCATACATCTTAAGTAGCTTTCATATTTTATTTTTTTTTAATATAGGATTAAAACAATCCCTTTGTACAGACTCATCATGACAGTGCTTTAAAGTGCCATAACTCTCAGCTCACAAGTCTTCTTAAAATTGGACAGCTGACATAATAGCATCTTTTTTTTTTTTTTTTTTTCACTGACCTAAATCAAGTATTGGATGGATCAAGACTTCTCCCTCTGTGATCTCAAAGAAGGGATTTTTGTTTTTTTTTTTTTGTTTTTTTTTTATAATGTCATGTTCGGCTATTGGTTACTTTATGCTGAGCTGTGAACTGTGTGGTTATTGGAAGCAGCATTAAAAGCCAGGGAGTGCCTCTGTTTTCAAGAATATCTATCACACTACTGTTTTAGGCACCCAACCGGTTGTAGGATATATTTACAGCCATATAGGATACGTATTTGACCTGCAGACATCAAGAGATGAACAAATCCAAATTGTCCCGAGTGAAGAGATTAAAAAAATTATGGAGGGTGAGTGAAAAATATGCATTAGTCTATTAGAAAGATTGCAATGATAACAAAGAATTACAAGCAGATAATTTTGATGTTTGTGGACAAGCTGTCCTGCTGCATGCATGTTATTTGATCAAACTTTTCATTGCAGGGTTTGATTGTGTGCTTATTGTTTTGCAGATTAGTTGCATCATTGCAAATCTCTAAGAGACATTAAGCAGTCAGGTTAATTTGACTTTCGAGAAAAGTTTTAGAGAATTTGAAACAACAATATTTTTATGGTAAAAACCCTTGAGGAAACTAACCTAAACCAATTTCCTGTGTGGCCTTTAAAAACGCCATTTAAGGGTGGATGAATATAAAAAAAGCATTACAGAACCCCGCTCATTTCCCCTCGGGCTGTGCTTTAGTGCTGAGATATATTGTAGAGCTGAACTATATGGAATGTGCTTAAAGTCCATGTAGCATTGGAATCTAGCGTGATGGTCAAATGAATTAAATAATAATAATAATAGAACGGGATATTTACTTTATAAACAATTGCATGTCTTACAGGTTGGGAATAAGAGCACAGAGAAATTGAACAGATGATTCTTTACCAAATATGAAGTTAATTAGGTGCAACAAGTGAAATGGACATCTCTCTGATGTCTCATAAACTGTTTTTTATGGGGTTTCTTGAGAGGTTTGGGGTTAGTTTTTCCCATTGTTAAATATGATGCAAACAGTAGTAATTTTAAAAGTAATTAAAAAGTCATTCAATAAATTCATTTTCATGCTTTCAGAAGGTAGGGCTCTGATACCAGTTAATTAAGTTACATAAATTGTCTTACATTATTAGTTAAATAATGTATATTTTCCCTCATCTGAAAATCTGTTGACTTGCTGCCTGATAATATTGATTTGTGTATTTAAAAATAGCTTTGATTTGAGATTCCATCAATGATGAGAAATGGCTGATTTCTGTAAGATACAGCAATTTATAGTCAGGGCATTGAGTAGCAGAGGATTTCCACATTTTTAAGTCTGTCTTCAGATAGAAGTAATGTCTCTATTTATGGTTTTGTTTGTTGAAAAATGGTATTGCCTGAGTGAAAATTATATTTTAATCATCGTACAAGTTTCATTTGTGCAAACAGGCACAGTTTCCTTAGAAATTAAAACATATCCATTAAGCATAAGTAGATATTATATCATATTAAGTGACATGAGATAATTACCGTAGTCAAAGCATGGTACTTAAATGGGCTTAGGGAGCATTTTAGTTTTAAAAGGCAAAATGTCCTTCTTGGATAGAAATATTTTATTTGCATATAGCTGTGTATGTTGTTGTGCAGCTGAATGCTTTGTCCTTTACCTCCTATTTGTAAAAGCTATTAAACTGCAGGCTATTAAGCATCCTTTAATTGATGCGTTTTCTGCTCTTCTCCCTGAAGTATTTGTCCCTATTCCATCATTGTGGTGCCTGATATTTCAGGGTAATATAGCTCAAAATTAAATTTCTGCAGAAGCAAATGTCGGTTTTAAATGCTACTGTTTCTTTTTTTTTACTTCAAACTATTCTGGATGGAAGTATGACTAAATCTGGAAGAGGGCTGTTATGGTTGGGATTAAAACAAAAGGGGTAGACCTGTTACTGTGCAAAGTGTGCATTTATTATAAGCCATAATATATTTATGCAGGAGATTATATGTCTCTGATATGGCGCATACTCCCTTCCTCCACTTAACTCTCCGCATTAACTTGCTCAGTATTTATGGATATATCAAAATTATGATTTACACTGTACTTATCATTAACATCCCTTGCAATAGCTCTCCATAGTTCTTGCCATCCTTCAGAATCCAGTCATAAAATGAAGAGATTAACAGATAATTAAATTAAATCCTTAATTATTTGGAGATGATGAATTCACTCTGTGATTCCAGAAAGGTATAGAGAGCCTTTTTCACAAGCAGTATAAATTGAAACCAATGGAGCTGTGCTGATTTATGCCTGCTTGACGATCTGACTCATACTGTTAATTATCTACCCCTCTTTTAAAAACATATTAATAAAAATTGGTTGTAGGAACTGTTTATTAAAATATGAAGCTTTCAAGATATTTTTGAAATATTGTATACACTCCAAGATAGCACTGCTTGAAAAGTATCAGACATTTTTCACACCAAATAGAATGTCCTTTGGCACGAGGCAGGGAGACTTCACTTTTGTTTCTCCAATGGTTTCTGACATTCATGGGAAGCTTCTCAGTTTTTTTTCAATTAATTCTTGATCTGGCCTGTGTTTCATGTCCATCTCCAAAGTGTTGGCATATATCACTGACAGTTAAATGTTCCAAAGTGTTCTGCAACTACCCAGTTCTGCTGGTGAAGTGTCTGGTAGCTAAAGACTCCTGAAAGTATGGCCAACTCAGCTAATTAAGGACAGAAAGACAAACTTATTGGAAAAAACAGGAAAATGAATTATAGGGTCAAAACTGGCAGCAACAATAGGCAATCAATCCTTCTGTACTCATTTGAGTACATTTGCTAAATAAATAAATAAATAAATAAAATCTTACAGTCGTTATAAAGAAGATTACAGATTACAATATTTATTGGGCATGCTGGGCTGTTGTGAGGACTGAAGGTTATAATATTTAACTTACGTACTGAGCTGTCTCGAGACCTTATTAGTAATGTTTGTTAGTGATGCAGAGATATTTGGTTAACACTTGCACCAAGCTTGGAAGGAACGCTGTGACACGTTTTGTTTAGTAAAAAGCAGTAAAGCAATCGTCATGGAAACATGAAAATTGGTTTAAAAGTATACAATGCCTACTTCAAAGCCACCGAGTCTCTTGTGTAAACCTTTATTTAGAAAATGTTTAGAGCACACGTTATTTACTCAATAGTATAGCCCGTTGTGATCCATCATATGTGTAAGTATTTAAGCTCCTTTTTTAAAAATGGATTTTTGACCCAATAGACTGTGATGGCTATAAAACCTTACTATGGTCTTCCATGACAAGTATTCGAAGGGATGTTTGGAGTAAAAATGCCTTTTTAAAAAATCCCTATAATCTGCTCTTGAAAATGCTTATGGTGGTGGGCTGAAGCAATTTGTTCTCTTCAGGAACAGCTCCTGGAACTGTCAACGATTCCTTCAGAAAGCTGTACTTTCCTGCTTCATAATTTGTGTATTTTAGGCTGTAAATTGATATAAAAGCACTGAAAAAATATACATATATGATATATATATATATAAATATATATATAATAAAAGCAATTTCTCTGTCTCGCTCCTTCTTAAACATGTGTCTTGATAAATATTATTTTAGGTGGCTTGCGTTAGGATGCACAGGGACTGAGATGTAAAAAGACTATCATATTTAAGCGCTTTTGAAATGCATTATAATTGTAAAGAATTATAGTCTGGCACCCCAGCGCCAAAAGCAACAAGGCTGAAATGGTTAAACCTGTTAACAGATGTATATCCCGTCCTGTAATCCTGACTTTTCAATGAAAAGGCTTTCACCCTCCCTCAAGTGGCAGTGACCCGCAGCGTCATGGCTGAGGCAGAGGGTGTGAGTGCAGGTTCCAGCTAGTGGGGCCTCGTGTATTCTGGTTGCTCTGCATAGCACATCCGTCAGGCTGTGTGCAGGGCAGATGCGTCTGGGTCCTGTTGTGTCATAGCAATCTGCAGGGGCTCTGCCTGAGAAAGCATGTGTGCATCATAAAAGCCAATGGCATGAGATTTGAATGAGTGAAGATGGGTTTAGGAAAGGAGCACGCACCTCAGGAAATTTCTTGATGGCTTCTTTTCTGCCTCTCCCTCTAGCAGCTTTTAACAGGAGACTAATGGGTGCAAAAGTCCATCAATTAACACGCCTCCGCCCCTTCCATTTTCAAGGTTGTCTCTCTCATCCTCTGCAGCAGGCACTAATGGGTGAAGGATGATTGGGAGAAGAGTGGGAAAGAGGGAGGAGGCATCTAAAAGTCTTCAGGTGACCCTCAGACCAGGAAGGCAGGCAGGCAGAGAAGGGCTTGGGCAGCCTCTGGCCCCTGGTTGAGGACCTCCTCCCTCCCTGCAGCAGAGAATGAGCCTGCAGCACCCATGGGTGCCTGCCCGGGTGGAGCTGGAGCAGCCGTCCTGCAGCGTGAGCAACGGGGACCTGCCTGATGCTGATCCGGTTAGTGCTGGCAGGTAGGAATGGGGGGCTGAGAGGCACAAGGGTGACAGAGACCCCCCCAGATCTAAGGTACAGGGGTGGGAGGTGGGTTGGGGGAACTGCTTACTGTGTCGGCACGGGGCAACAGAGGGGTCAGGATTTCTGGTTTTGTGGTACTCCCCTTTGATGGCTTTGCCATCAGCTGGTGGAGGAGAGGAGGAGGAAGGAGGGGTTCGGGTGTAGCAGTCACATCACCACTGCTTTTGCTGGGACCAGCTCCTGTCCTGCAGTGCTTGGGTAAGGAGCAACAGTGACTTATGTGGCCTGTAGTCTCCATCTTTGTGGAAAGATTCGGCCATGTCCCCCTCAAGTCCCCTGCTTTCAGGACTTCTTCCCATGGCTGAGTCAGGAGGCTCTGCCGTTCTCCCCTCCAGACGGGTTGTTTGTGCACTGGCCCTGGACTCAGCCATGCTGAAAGGGCTCGCTTGGAAAGTGCTCAGATTAAACATCAACCAATTGCATGTAAACGTGAATCAATCACTTACTACTTTCTGTTTATGAAACTGAAAAATTCTAAATGTTCATCTTGGGAGGCTGCTTGGCACTGCTGCTCTGCGTGTGATGCATCTTGCTGCTGAGGGTGGCTGAAAACAAACTGCATTGATTTTAAAATAATAATGGAAGACATTTTAATGTACCCCTGTGCATGGTAATTGGTGTTCCAGAGGTCTTCTCTGCAAAGATAGTTTTGCCTGAACTAGTCTTAGTTGTTCAGGGCCTGTCTCTGTGCATGTGATACTAGTGGAAGAAACTATAAATCAATAGAAATGTAGATTACAGATATTGGTGTGTATTGTTCCTTTTTATAACTCCTATAATTACACTTGCCTATTAGTGTCTGCTGTATTGGTTCAAAATGAGAACTACTTAATTCACTGCTTACAAGTGGCGGATCTATGGCAGCTCATTCCCCAAGGTCAGGAAGGGACTCCCAAGTATGGTAAAGGAGTTAAATGTAAACTGGATTAGAGAATTTACACGTGCTTACAGATCTCAGTGACCAGGCTTTAAATTACTTGATTTAAATTTTTTAATGAATTTTGTAAAGCAATCTACAAATATATCCTATTACAACTTCAGATTAAAACATAGAATGAGTGAAATTACACATGCTGTTTTAAAATGCTGCTTCTGCTTTCCATTTGAATTTTCCAAACCTCTATGGCTAAAAAACAATATTGCAACTTAACACGTTGATCATGCAAAGCCTGATTCACGGAAGTGATTTCACTCGTGACAACAGTTATTTTAGTTTCTGTGGGGGCTGCCCATAAAACTAAACATACCTATAAATGTTTACTGCACCATCAGACAAATTTAATGAATTGCATTGTTAAAAAATGAAGTTAAGTGTTCATTATCCTGGCAACGTTGTGAGGTTTTTGTATAGAGTCAGTTGTAATATAGCTAAGCCGTAGCAACACAGACCAGGAGCCTAAGGGTGATCTTCTGGTGGATCATGTATTTATCTCCCTCACCTGTGGGATGCACGACCCAGGCAATAAACTGCCAAGGGGACCTCCCAACATTTTGGCTGTCTTAGCAAGGTCCCTTCATTTGGAGGTGATTTTGTCTGAAGAGGGGCTGCTTGTTTATTAACTTTTCAGTTTGAGTTACAGTCACACCGGGGGTGACATCAGGATCCCTTTAGCACAGGGGCAGCATTTTAAATGAAATTTTACAGAAGATATAATGCTCTCAGAATATCATGCTGCAGTTCAGGCACTTCAGCAATGTAAAACTAATATGGAAAATTCAGCAAGGAAATGAAAACGTGCATTTAAACTTTTTTTAAGGTGTTCATTTTCTTTGTAAATGACTTTCGCTTGTGATCCTCATTTCACAATAGAACATGCTAAGAAGTTGACCACACATCTATTCGGAAGTCAGTCTTGCTGATGCTGTGATAATGGCTGTTTGTAATCACCGTTAACAGTGACAGCATGCTGTACAAAATTTACTTTAGCATTTCTAGTCAGCATTTTCACTGTGAATGATGAGATTCGAGGTTTCTGGAGCAAAATCCTGGCCTGCTTGAAGTCATTGGCAGACCTCCATCAGCTTTGATAGGTCAAGAATCAGATGCTGAGGGTCTCTTCTGGGTGAATGCATCTAATTTAACAAGCCATGCGGCGTAGGGGCTTAGTTACATTGCTTGCACAGTTAGGTAGCCTCATATACTCTGCTCTTATTTTAAATGAGATGCAGCATACTCTTAATTGATTTAATTTATTTTTAAATTATAAAGAGAGGGGAAAGGGGAAAGACAGCACCGGAACTCAGCTCTCCTATTCAGGGACAACAAGAGCAGCTTCTCTGATTTTGCGTTATTTTCTCCAGGGCAGAGGGACCTTTTACTGCCACAGCTCAGTCTGCTTTTGCTCTTTTCTGAAAGTGCACACGTGGGCTGCATCAGCATGGGTTTAGCTTCTGTGGACTGAGCTGCTTGGCGCTAACAAAACAACAAAGGGGAGCCAGTGCTTGGCCTTTGATTCATTTAATATAGCCACAATGGTAGTCTTTGTAGAGTCTCGGGGTTTATTAAAATAAAGGGTCCATATACCACTATTGAATATAGAAGCTTGAGTCCAGTCCTAATTTAAGTTCCTAAATAGGACCTAGCCTTTCCTGTCCCTTTCCAAGCAGGAAAAAGGGTGGAAGCTGTGAGCAGCTTTGTCTTCCCAAATGTGTTAATGGGAGAGAAACTGAAATGTAATGTATTTACACTCAGCAAAAAATAGGGGTGTTTTATGCAAAACCCACGGTATTTTTTACTGTCCATATTTAAAGGACTGACAAAATGCTAACGTAAAATGAAAGCTCCCGTCTCACACAATTTTAGTACTACAGATCACTTCCTTGCTAGTCAAGTCAGGGGGTTTCGCCAACTGAGAACAGAGCACCAGTGGGTTGAATTGCTCTTGACTGGCAGTTGCATGGTGCTCTGGGGGGTTGTCCTGCTCAGCTCTGTGCTCTGGTCCCAGCACGAAGGCAGATCTTCTTTTGGACAGGCTACTGCCCCATCGCCCAAAGTGCTGAGGGGTCCCTAGGTTCTAGCAGGACTGTGGGAGCCAGGCTGTGTTGTGACAGAGCTTGCCAGTACCACAGCCGGTGGCATTTGTTCTCTCTCCAGTATAAAACATGGAGCACGGAGCAGTCCTTTCCCTTTTGCTGACATCTCTGTTGAGCAATGCCTTTCTTATAGAGGCTTTCTCCACACAGCTCCGTTACAGTTTGCTGCCTTCAAGTCGAGGGCAAGTGTTTGTTACCCAAGGGCTCATGCATCTTTGATACGAGGAATAGTTTACATTAAACAAGGAAGCGTGTGAGCCTGGCCCAAGCCAGCACCCAAGGAACATGGCTGGTTAATCTTGCACACACCCTGTGCTAGACTGAATATTTGATCTGAAAATGTTATAGATTATACTGATGCAAACTAATGTGCTGAATTTAATGGCAAATTACACAGTCAGTGAAGGCCTACTAATAGTCACTTATTATTGTTTTTTGGCTTGTGGGTTTTTTTAAGACCCGTTGAGATTGTACTGTGACTCTTCTTGACCCTGTCTCCTTAGAGGGTAATGGTTACTTTTCCTCCTTTGCTCAGCAACAGCACTGGAGGTTGGGAAGGTGAAAGTATCCTTGAAATGTGGTGCAGAATATCTGGTAGATAATTGCTGCATTTAGAGAGGGTACAGAATTAATGCTGTGGTGTCCTTCTGGCAAAAAAAATCACACATATTAGAGAAACAGTGCTAATAGCTCAGAATGCCTCTGCAAATGCAGAAATTTGCATAATTACACAAATTTGGTGAGTGTAAAAGCCATGTAAAAGTAATGATTTCTGATGGCAGTAAACAAAATGGCAAGTCTTTCAGTTCATAAAGAATTTTTTTTATGCAAACTCTGGAGTTTACTGAACTTTTAAGGACTTGCTGCTTTTTCATTTAAGTGTTTTACTAGGTGCTCTGAGATGAGATGTTTTTTTGCCTGTGGTTATCAGTTCATGTCTTCAGGCAGGATGACTGGCTTTTGCCCACACCTCGTATCATATTGTGAAAATCAGATGGAGGATTGGTCAGGAAGGCAGTTACCTCCTTCCTCTCCAGTAAGTTTTGGACAGATTTACCAAAGGTTAATAAAAAGAAAAATTTTTCTTTCCATCTCGCTACCAGAGCAACTCCCATATCCCTTTTGTCCTCGATTCAGACGTACCTTTGTTGTATTTATGGCCGTTTTTCTCCCATTATGATTTCCTTTTGTTACTATTGGCTTCCAAATAACTGATGTATGAGGTAAGGAGGGAAAGTATTTCTGTGTGTTGACTCTTTTCTCCTCTAATACCTAGAGGTAGGGGAAGAAGGGCGTCTTTTGCACCTTTCTGAGGTCAATCTTAATTTTGTCATTCTTGCTCATTGCTGAGAAGGAAACACCCTTTCCGTTTTCTGCACAAAGGGAAGGACAACATCTGGAGCCGAGCGATGCCAGCAGGCACCCTTGTGTTGGTAGAAAGCCCAAGAGAGGGTATTTAACTGAGAGGGTGGATGGAAACCTGGTAGGGTACATCTGAGAGCATGTAGCTGAATTCTGTCAGCCTCAGAGACTAAGAAGGGGAAAAATAAGGTCTTTCTTAATATGTTCACTGTTAGCATCAACCATCTGGGAAAGCTGGTTTTGTTATTGAAAGCTCTGTCATTCGAAGTACCCATTTGTTTTGAACATCTCTGTTGTGTTAATGCATTAGAGTAGCTGAGCTGCATTAAGTGCAGTAAAGCTGCGTCCCACAGATGTTCTCGGAGAATAGAGGTGCAGTGACTCAGAGGAGGGTATGTGATTTACCCCAAGATGGTATTCACATCTAGACTTTGGACTTGTACAAAGCTGAGCCCTTGCAAGCAGGGAGGCCTTAGAGTTGACTAGTTGACTTGGCTGGCCCTTTGGGAATACGGTGATATTGCTAGTTGGGAAGTCAATAGTAGGATAGAATTAATGATTGTTTGTTTTGAAGCTGAGATCTGATCTGTACGGAGTATGGAAAGGATTTTGAGTGAGCATTTCTTGCCATTTCTTCTCCTGTCCAGTTGTTGCTCCCCATAAAGCTTGGAGGAAGCACTTTCTAGACAACATGAATGAAACAGGCTTATGGCTGCTTCCTGAATTTCACTGCTTTTATTGCTTCTATGGAACTGTTCCTGAGAACTAAATATCTCTCAAATAGTAACTTGATTGACAATAAGTAGACGGGATATTACTCTCCTCAACATCTGCTACAGTTTCAGGCTATGTATAGCAATTGATAGGGTAAAAAGTCCTCTTGCAGAAGGACACATCATCCCAGTGTGTCTTTCAGTAAAGTGCAATTCCTCCTGGAGCATTTCGAGACTGATAGAGAGCTGCAACTAAAAGCCCCACTAGGGTGGACTGAAGTTTTTTGGCACTCCATTCTTTATAGAGGTACTGCAAAGAGCTGTGAGACAGAGACCTTCCAGCTCTCAGCTTCAGTCGTGTTCCCTGTCAGCTCTGCCAGAAGCATTTGTTTGCTCAGAAAATGAAGCAGTAAAGGCATATATATCTTAGAATGAATTTACCTTATTTTAAAAGCAATAAAATAATAAGGTGGAGCTGATCTTTTTTGAAAGACACGTGGATGTCTCCCCACAAATCTTAGGATTTGTAGTGACTCATAAATTCCTTATGGATTCTTCTTCAACAATTTTTTGCCTTTTAAATGTGAACTAATTTTTGTTTGGTTTATGACTAATTGGTTTAGCCATCTTGATAATACAAAAACTGATATACGAAAACTGTAGATAGTAAGTGTGGCAAAGGCCTCTACTTTCCCAGTCCTTCACCGTGAGGTTTGATGATTTCCTCAGAACTTGCATCTTAGGTATGCATGCATGTTAATTTTGACCATTGCAGATCACGGACTTGATTTTGCAGTGGGGTTGTGTACAAGGGATCTATCAAGCACAGCCGTGATGCTCTCTAGGTTCAAAGTCTGTGCAGATTGCTCTAGCTGTCCTATGCATGTTGCTCCTCTGGCTGACAACCTAAATTAGATCCTGGTATCTGAATACTGGGTACAACTCTGGCAGAGCTATGCCCTGCTGACAGAGTACCCAAAAAGCAGGGATCACAGTCCTTTTGGCAAGACTCAGCCCACTGCTTAGGCCAGCTATTAGCGTCTGTGGTAAATCCTCTTCCTGTACTCATTTCTCCCCTCTACTTCTAATCACGCCTCTGTATAAACTGATAGAATTTTCAATGGGTTTGCTTATAAGCACTCTAAACCCACTGGTCTGTTCCAAGGGCCACGTCTGCATAGCCAGTCAGATCTTGTGGAGGCTTTGCAGGGAGAGCGAGCTCTATGTAATTCATTAGTAAAAAACTCTCAGGCTCTTTCCTTCACCGCGGGGACTGCTCCTGGCTGTGAGTCTGCTCCTCCTTCCTCATCACCAAGTGCTCGGGGACGCACGGGAGTCCCCTGAGGAGCTCGCTGCTTGCTGTGTGGTGCAGCAGCACTGGGTGCAGGGCGCTCTGCCTCACAGGGGATAGCACACCTCCCTCGTGGCTGTGTTACTGCCGGTACCCTTCCGATATGTGTAAACTGTACCGATTTGCCTTCCTCGTCCTCTCTTCACCTGGTTTCTTGTCTGCCTGTTGTACCTCAGGACAATGTAAAGAGGACTCTACCTCCTGGTTTGTGATAAAAGTGTTTCTAAGAATATCTTGGAGAGAACCCCTTGGCCTCTTCCCCACCATATTAAATCCAGAAAATACAGTTGCCTTACCCCTGTTTGTTTTGCTTTCTGCTATGAATTTGTCTCCTTCAGCACTCTTTCATAGGATTACACCTGTAGCGAGAGGAAATGATTGAAGGATTGCAACAATTAGTGTACGAAAGAACATTAAAATACGTGTAAAATGCTTTGATTTAATGACAAGTAATGTAGAGGTGAGTTGTTTACGAGTGTCTACAGATTTATGAAAGATGTAAACATGAGGAAAACGAGAAAATATTTGTCATAACAATTTGGAATTTAATTTACATTTAAGGAATGAAATTTTAAATGGAATAACATATGCTGAATATAAAGCAAAGCTTCCTGCCTGTAACATCTCTTCAGCTATGGAATAGTTCCCAGGGGATGCAGCTAAATCCCTTTGCCATTATATGAAAATTTTCAACTTGACCTAGAGGAAACACTAAAATATTGATTTAGGAGAACAGTCTTGCATCAGTAAAGAGGTAGTCTGAATGATCTAATGGTTGGGGTTGTTTTCCATCACTGATTCCCAGGATACAATGGTCTTTGAATTTAGCAAGATCTGCAGAGGGTAAACAATTTCAGAGATGTAGTTTCTAGGTTTTGTGCTATGCAGTGAGGATAAACAGCAACTGCTGACATGAATTCCAGCCTTCGTGAGGCTATGATGGTATCACATCTAATTGCTTTGCAGACTATATTATATTTTAGATTGATACTGCTTAGGGAAAAAAAAAAGTTTCTTATTTCCTTTTTGCATCAGCAGTGCTTTAATTGAGAAGTGCTAAGTTTGTTCTAGCAGAAACGGTGTTGGTGTGGTGTGGTTGATAATGGGTCCAGAGAAAACAATGTCAGACTACCTGTAGCAGAATTTATTCCTCAGCTCTTCCACAATATCTAGAAATTTCACAGGATAACAGAAGCAGTAATTAATTCTTGAGCAGCCCTCTGAGGCGAGCAAGCATCAGTATCCTCATTTTACAGGCTAGGCTCCTCAGAAAGACATTAAATCTCTCTCAGACTTAGAGGCATGTTGTGAATATCCACTGCTGTATGCACTGGAGTTACTCAGCAGCTTTCAAAACCAGCTTGCTTGTGAGTGTCTAGAAATGGGCTTAGATCCTAGCATTAGTCTTCTATATTAGAAAACTGTATCTTTTCACACCAGCACAAAGGAACTGATGGTAAAGTCAGCATTATAATGTCTATGTTACAAAGTACTAGCTTTTTCCTCTATTCCAACTTTTATGCCTGTTCGCTTTTAAACAGGCGTCCTGCATTCTAGCGCTAGGGGTTTCTTCAAAGGTTTTTCAACAGCATCTGCCTGTCTTGCAGCCCAAGTGAAGCTCTCCTGGCAGAGTATGCACTGGGCAGATGAGGGAGATGGACCCAACCTGCAGGTCCATAGGCTGTGATGTTTCCCCAGGCTTGCACGGGTCAAAGCCCTGCCACCCTCCTTGGCCTGACCATTACCCGCAGCAGTGCAGACCTCCTGCAACCCCATTGCACAGCTGGGAGCTGGCATGGCAGCTCCTCAAAACTTAAGTGTGTCGCACCTCAGAGGTCTGGCACTGAGAGCAGTCTTGGGTAGCATTTCACCTGATGCGGAGATGTCCCATAATGCAAGAGAAGTAATACCTGTGCATGGCTTTCAGAACCTAATTGTTTTGCATTATCAAAGTACATATACCATTCAAGATTACACACTAGTATGCAGTTTTCTTTGTGGACTCCAGATTGATTTGGAAAACATGATATTCAAAGGAAGAAAAAGCTGGAGACAGACTGTTTACAAGGGCATGTAGTGATAGGACAAAAGGGAATGGTTTTAAACTGGAAGAGGGCAGGTTTAGATTAGATGTTTGGAAGTTGTTCTTTGCTGTGAGGGTGGTGAGACACTGCCCAGAGCAGCTGTGGCTGCCCCATCCCTGGCAGTGCCCAAGGCCAGGCTGGACGGGGCTTGGAGCAACCCGGGCTGGTGGCAGGTGTCCCTGCCTGTGGCAGGGGGGTGGGAACTAGATGGTCTTTAAGGTCCCATTGAACCAAAAACATTACATGATTCTGTGATTTTTAAGAGCATTTTCCAAAGAAATTGGGTGCTTGCAGTACAAACAATTTTGCTTTGGGTTTTACATACTTAGGAGAAGGTGATACAGAGATGATGTGACAGATTTATGTATTACAGTCACACAGAACATATGACTGTGTGCTATGTGGACAAGAATTGATAAAGAAAAGAAATGTAAAAAAGAAGAGATTTTTTTAAAATCAAGCCAGAAAACAAAAACCAGTAGTAACAGGGAGATAACCTAATCGGGGAGAAAATCTTCCCTGACTTACCTCAGTTCAGAGGTATACATTAAGATTCAGGAGAGGTTTGGGGCCATCTGCTAATGTAAAGCAGGTATAGTGCCAAGGAACACCATTTTGGTATGAAACCAATCTGCCTTTTATTATCCTATAAGTTGTATAACGTTTGCTTAATTTCTCTAAGGCAACTAAATATGATATTATAAAATTATCTTAGTACAAGCATAGTAAACAAATATCCATAATGCTATTTATGAAGTTGTTTTACTCTCTGTAAGGTAATGAATATATTTGTTCACTGATTTGGAACCCAGCTGACTTTCTAACTTCTGCCTATAGAAAGCTCCAGGCCACTTCTTTTGAATATATTTTAATTCTAATGTTTTCTCAAAATCTTTATTTTCTATTAGCGTATGAAGCCTACAGTTACTACTTGTCTATGCTAGGCTCCTTCATGTATTGTTACATTATTATTAATATCTTATTATTGTTCTTTGTTTTATCTGTTGCTAAGTAATACATATAGGACTGCAGAAAGAGTTAAGATTAGGTGACAGGACTGCACTAAGCTCAGTCTTTCTGCCATTCTTCAGCATTACTTGGGATTTAGGTCAGTCATCTAAGGATTCATCTCCTAACTAGCAGATAGATTTTCTTTGAATCATTAAGTCTCACAGGTCTCTTCCCACATTTCTGAAGTGGTTCATGAGAGGGTCTTTCATTTATAAGCTCCTGGCATGCTCAGATAACTTTCCTACATGGTTTGACACAGTATCAAAGTCCATTATTTACTTACCAACCCTAATCCCTCCTCTGGCTTCCCTGTGGTGGAACAGAGCTGAATCACCAGCCTGTCTGGGACTCAGCCGAACCCTAGCTGAGGGAGGCTTCATGCAAAAGAGCTTTTCATAAATGACAAAATCCCCTCATTTGCAAGCCCAGTGCTGGAGGCAAGAATTCCTCTTATCCTCACAAACTCAATACAGGGGGGAAAAGTAGAAAAAAGGCAAAGAAATTTCATGCCTAAAAACTAAATAGCACTTTGACATAGATATGTAGTTCTTGATATCAAATGTGATTCAAAGGATTTCAGAAGCAGATTTGCTATATCTTTGTATTCTGTTTGTACAGATAGATATATATTTACTTATATACACAGGCATGCAAACTATATATGCCATAGTCACGTTATGCATGGCTGTGGATGCACATGTACAGTAGTCATTCTGAGGGAGAAGAGCTATATTGCTTCACCAAGAGGTGTTTAGAGAGAACTTTGAACACTGTAGTGGTAAAGCCATTCCAGCAGTACAAACTTAGGCAAGATGAACCTCTCTTAGCTGAAATGAACTCTGTGTAGGTTGAAAAACCTCTTTTTCAACACTGCCAAATCTTTGAAGTGGAAATCTGCCATTGTGAGGGAATGACTGAAGTGTGAAAATCACCTGCCCATGAGAAGCCTGTAAAAGATAGCCACCTGCACTGATTAGCGTGACTGTGTAATAGAAGCTCTTGCAATATGCTGCTCTGTCTTTATAGCGTGTATTTTTCCAGCCCCAATGTCAGTGTACAGCTAATGCCGTAGCACTGTGGAGTTGCCTGTCAAACGCAGTGTCTCAGGGCCACCCTGACAGTCTAATGGCCACGGGACACAGAACTGGGGCAGCCAGCTTTGCTGGTGAGCTGACAGGGTAAGAGGATAAAAAGCTTCATACCCCAGGGGTGCAAAGGAAAGTCCTGCAATGAGCAGAGATCGCATATCCAAGTGGTGCTGTTTGGGTTGCATCGGCATGGCAAAATTCATAGGAAACTTAACTGAGAAAATTAGAAGAAAACCTTGATAAAGGTTTCCTCTGTTTTTTATTTAAGAGAGATAAACGCTCTTGTTCTGGTTTTGGAAAACTCCTGGCAGTAGAGTTCAGACCCTGGAACCCCTTTGGTCAAGGGACCAGCACCTTCCTACGCCCATTTCTATAGGTACAAGGCACTTGCAAGAGTCCCATTCCAAAGCACCAAGACTCTGCTTAAGACATAAGGCTGCGTCCCCCAGGGATGTGCAAGCCCAGTCACATGGCTGGGGTTTGCCTTGGTCTTTATCAGCTGTTCTCCGTCGCAGTCACAAACCAGGTTTCAGAAAAGTCTAATCAAGATGAAAGGATTGTGGCGGGCTGCTTGGGTTCTGTGATGCCTGAGCAGACAACAAAATAACACTTGGGTAAAGGTATTATTAAGCACTTGTGGTAGATATACATTTTTTTTCTGCAGGGAGAAAATAACCCTCTTTTTTTATTATTTTTTTTGGGGGGACGGGGGAGTTCAGTACCCTCATGTTTCAACTGTTACCATAAAGCAACCACTGCATATAGATAAAATGGAAGGCACACTATTGATGGCTTTTCAGAGAGTTTGACAATTTGATTGGTTGAATGCCCTATAAATGGTGAGTTGTGAATGTCCTATAAATATTTTAGAACTCCAGCTTCAGCTACAGCCTCACTGCAATCCATACTGAGGCTTCATTTTCCTGACAGCTGCCTTTGGAGCTGCAATTCTGTCTGTTCCTGCTGTTACAAAACTTAATCGAGAAGAACAGGACATTGCTGGTTTGAGCTTACTCTCAATGTATTTGGTTTAAGCTTGTATTTCAATCATCACCACCTTCTTGCATAGTCTTTCTTAGACCATTTTCCCAGACCGATGGGTTATAGGTCCCTTTGCAAATCTCTACAATGTTGTCAGGGGTTAGTTACACCAAACATTTATTCTGAGGCTGCGGGGGGCGACTAACTGGAGCTTACAGCCCTCTGATAAAAATGATGCCTCTTCTACCTCCTTGCTTCTCTTGAGATATGTTTTGTATGGTGTCCTCCATGCGTCAAACCCAAGGCTTTGTGAAAAGTGGGTGAGAAGGACAATCCCCCGGACAAGGCATGACTGGAGAGCCAAGCCCAGTCCTTTCCTTAGTCACAGATACTTTGACAAGTATATGCTTTATCTTGCAAATAGATAACCCATATTTTTTTCAAAAAATAGTTATGATAACACTTCCATACTGCACAAACATGCTGGGAAGATAATAACCACTGAGGAGGGAGAAGTTCAGACACAGAAATTATTAGGATTGGATTTCTGCATAGATCAATGACAGTGAAACACCCTTGAATTATCTCTGCCTCAAAGCAAAATTTGGCTTGCCTAATGATCTCATTTTGTCTTGTTGGGTGACTAAAAGGTTATGATAATCTCAAGGGATCCTGTAATTCGTCCACTGAATGACTATGTGCAATAGGGCTACTTTTTCTGCACAAACATGAAGGAAATTAAGAGTTTCAGGGCTCAGCAGGTGGAGGAATTTCCGTAACAGTTCTGAGTACAAAAGGAATGCAGCATCTGCCCTGCTGTCATTTGTATGAGGGTCACTCATACAAACAGAGAGGTGTAAATTAAACCCCACCTATGTGTACCAAGTCAATCATAGTGGGGCTAACAGGAAGGAGTGGCTTTTAAAAAAAACATACCCTCTAGGATTCAGCATAATTTTCTAAGTGGCCTACCTATGATATTCCTACCTACTGATTTTCTATAAATAGTCACTAGAAAGCTCCTAGACTTACCAAGGATTTTAAAATATATTTTACTATTAACTGATATCCTATAATATGTACGTGGCTTCTACTTTTCCAGATGTAAAGTCTTCCACCATCTTCCAAATTCTGTGGTTTTCAAAGGAACAAACCCCCTCGGCTGACTATCTCACTGAAATATTTCAGGGAGTCACTCCAGTTGTGTCTTGTTTTCTGCACTTTATAATAAGTACCAAGCAATTACACTGTGGTTATGTAATTTGCAAAATTGATCTGCTAACTAAAAGTCTGATTCACTGACAAAGGAAAAGTAAAGGCAAATGAAATGTCTTCTGTAAAGGTTAAGTGCATATTTTATTTGCAACAGAGGATTACGGATCTTCCCAGTAAAATTTTGTGTATCTGAGCAACCTTGTGAAAATGAATTTTCTTTATTTAAGAGCTTTAGTTCTGTAGTTAGTGAATTTTATGAATCCTGACTGTTGTGGATAGTCTCTGGGGTAGATTCCCCAGTGCCCACTAACTATAGATGATGTGTTTATCATCTATCACTTCGTTCTGTGCAGGAGTTAACTCTCATCTGTATTCCCTACCAGGCTCCCCATTTCCACAAAATTTGGGGGACCCTTAATATAGTTGTTGAACTTCTTTGCCAAATTTTGCTGAGTAGCCCCAAGTTCAAAAGTGAGCATATATACACATACATAACACTACAGTCACATCAGATTTGTTTCCTTAGAAAACCAGTTTGTTTTTTTTTAAAAAAAAACACGTTAAACAAGCAGCCAGTGAGGATTTATGTGAATCCCATTTTCAGTTTTTGAGGACATGATGGTGCTCTGCAGGGTCTCAGCAGAGTTGGCATCACAGTCAAAAGCAAAAGCAACGAGAGGGGATTTATGTAACTATCCATAAACTGTTCAGGATCCTCTGCAGCAGATTCTCTGCAAAAAGAGTGGGAGATAAGGCAAAGAATAGAGCAAAACTTGTCTGAGCAGGGAGGGACTGCAATGGGAAGTAAAGCTAGAGATGACACCAAGTGTTTGCCCTCTTGCTCTGTGCCTTCTGCTTTCGGGGGCTCGCATGCAGAAAGGACATGCAAAGCTCTTCTTCCCTGTACTTAGTTTTTCAGGCTTTGCTGGTAACAGAGCTGCTTCCCTAAATTATGGATCTGTTGTCTCTGAGGGCAGATAGGCAGCATTAGTTTGTATTGTGCTCCACTCAATAAAGCACAGCAAGATTATATTCGGAAAAGAACTCGGACTTGATTGTTGCAAATCTTGCTTGAATATATTGTATGAAAATCATTTGTGTAATTTCTCTGTGTGGTGTCTTAGACTTGCAGTTTGTTATGCCCGTTCTGGAGCACAGGATGGAAGAGGAGGCATAAATCTCTAATCTTTGCAATCAAAAAAACCTGTGCTCCGTGTCATGTGAGATTTAACTACCTAGAGCTAGGGATCGTGTTTTGAGCAGCCTTCGGCCTGTGAGCCAACTTGTAAACCAATGGCACTGAATTAAGCAGCACACAACCTGTTCTAAAGCAAGATGAAATTATTTTTAAGTACCCAGCCAGTTGATGGGTGATTAGCGTATGCTTTTGCTCATTACTCCATCAAGAAACTTGCTTTCAGTCAAATGACAAGCAATGAGAAATCCTTTAATTGTTCCTAAATTATTTTATAGTAATTAGTCAGCTTCAGTCCTTAGGAAGAGGAATAATTTGAGGATAATGGCAATATTTCCTGAAGAAATATTTGTACCCAACAATGATTGCCTAAAAGCATGTTAATGCTTTACAGTCTTATATGTGCCTAGGAGGATGTGCGCCTATACCAGAGTCCTCACTCTTTGCTCTATGCTGTCTGGGTACTTATCAGCTGAACATAAATGCTAAAATTCTGACCCTGTTTTACATCTTGGGTCATGCTTCGTACATTCTCCAAGAGTTAATAACTACAGAAAGCATAAATAGGGGAACTTTATATATTCTTTACACTGTGTGACCTCCATTGTAAGGTTAAATCACCTAACCACAGTTCTCCACCCCATTGCCCTCCATTTACATTGATATGTCTGCCATTAGTCAGCTGTTAACTGTTGCAGCACAGCTCTTGTTTGAAGGTTTCTTGGAAAAATTTGAAAGCCACAGAAACGATGCTATGAATGGTGGCTGCTGCATCTTAGTCTATCTAATGGTAATGCAGGGATAGTTTCAGTGTGGGAGTGAAAAAACACCTCCAAAATTGAATGTATACAGCTAACTCTGTGTGTGCATGAAACTTTTTTTGTCTTTGTATATGTGCAGACTTGTACATGTAGTTTGATATTTCATTAATGATAGTGAATGAAAAATAGGTAAAGGCATAACTCTCAACAAATTGTTTAGAATCAGACCACTCCATAACTTCCTTGATAGCTTTTATATTTCTGGGCATGAAACATGTAATTTCTTCTGTAATCATGATTTTGGGATACTCCCAAAATGTTCCGTGTTAATCTACTAAATGTGTGTTTACTTTATCTAGTGCTAAATCCTATGTGAGTCAAAAGTAATTTTATTTTTTTCCTGAGTACATTTACCTATAAGACATCGTCTATTCTGCATAGGTAATTGAACAGCTGGCACTAGTCCTGTCAATGAGTACAAAAGGTACGACAACAGGTAGCCCAGCAGCTTTTCTTCTGTAGTTGTAACTTCTACAATGCATCCTGTTTTTTTCCCTATGTCTAAATCGGGCAGCTGTACAGCAATTACTGTCAGCATAAATTGAGCAAGCTTGCAAATATTCTTCAAAGTCATCCAAGAAAGCAACTGTATCCTTCAAAGTAACTGAAATATTATGTTGATATTATATACAATTATTCAGGTAATTTATAAGTTTTCTTTGGGACAAGTTAAGTGCACTTGTTGTGTTTTATCTGGATGACTCCTAATGCATGGAAATGTGAATTATTCATAAGCTGCTTTTTGGTTCCAGGAGTCTTTATATAGCTTTGTTTGCTAATGCATTTGATAGGCTATTTGCTGCACTAACACATTATACAGCTAATGCTGGCAATAAAATAAATGCTAAATTATACATTCTGTAGTTCTGCATTAAAAGCCAGTACAGTGTGCTTCACCATTTTTCCTCTGTTCTACTTCACAAATCTAAAGATAATTGGTACCGTGAAACTATCATCTAGCTCTGCCGCTGAACTATTACTGTATATGTTGATGTAGAAATGGCATTGTTGACCAATTTATTAAAGCATTGAAAATCTAAATACCTAAGCTGGAAGCTTCAATATAATACCCAGAGTCCATTTAGGGCTTCTTAAATTTGTAATATGAACAAATAGAATTTATAGTTATCTTCCAAACAAAGTAACTGATAATGATCTTGAGTGCTTGTGTGTCAATGTTGACCTCTAGCTAAACTGATGACCTAACTGTGCTTTCACAAAGGAAAAAAAAAAAAAAAAAGAAAAAAAAAGAAAATAGAGAAGAGAGCAACCTCCTTAATTTTTCATCCAAAAAGACACAAGATCTAAAGGACTACAAACGTTTGTTGCTTCTTTTTATATCACAAAAGGTTTCTTAAGGATGAAAACATTGCCAAGGCAGTAGCTGTGGAAGTCTTCCATTGCAAAGCAGTGAACCTTTCCAGGGAACGTACTTAATTTGGTCAGTATGGTGCCTTGAAGCTGCTAAGCAGACCCAGATCTCTATTTTACTTGTGTCTGTTATGAACACAGAAGGTGGTTCCTGCTGGGAAGAGCCTGCCCATTGCTTTCCTGATGCGCTGTTCACAGTACGAATGAGCCAAGGTGCTTTAGGGAGGATTCTGCAAACACAAAATCCTGCATGATATGAAGGTGGCACAATAGCTGGCTCCAGCTACCTCCTGCCAGATCACCTGAGGTAGCAGATCCCTCACACCTTTCCCCAGTCAAGGATTGCTATGATAATAATTAACAAGCATTTTTAATACAATGTGGAGTTTCAAGTGCTTATCGTAAAGTAGTACCTGAGTTAAGAGTATTCACTCGTGCTCTGGGGCGCTTTGCACTGCTGGATCTGTTCAGAGACATAAGCACCGTGACTGTTAGGCAGGGCTAAGCCCTTTGCTTTGGGTTGTTCACACTGTCCTTGGAAACAATCGCCGACAAGTTAGCATTGCTCATGGTCATTTTTCATGAGCAGCGTCATCTTAATAGACTTCTGTAGTCTCTCAAAGCCTTTATTAAGATTTATAACTCCTCTCTGCTGGCCATCTTGATGTAGGATTGCTCTTGAACTCTGGGTTTTCACAGCTAGATGGGGCCTATCCTTCCCCTCAAAGGTCAGCATTCAAAGGAATGGTTGAATGACTTAAACCCTGCTGCAGTCCTCCTATAAACTTGGCAGTGCTAACTCTGCCCCAGGTATATAAAGTGGACCCTTGTGGATTTGAACACTTTGGGACCACAGCATCATTCATCTTAGTGAAAGTTCCTATTATCAAAATGTGGCTGCTGTGGCAGATACGTATCCCTCGGGTACGCTGAGGGGATTTTTCACTGGAAATAGTTATTTCAGCAAAGACAGCAAAAGAAACAATAACCCTAGAAGGCAAGTACCAGGCACAAAAATTCTGAATTAACAACAGAGGCAGGAGCAGGAATGATCTTCTAAATCAGTAAGATTACCTTTTTATGTGGAATTTATAATTATGACTTTAGCCTAATGTCTTGGACGTTTCCATAGGCATTTGGATCCTTAGGTCACGCTTTCTCTACCATATGTAAGATACCTTTCCTTGTATCTATTTGAGCACCTTTTAGTGCTAGCACCATTTATATTACCTTTAGCTATTGTTGAGAGGCACTGGTGTAGATGGATGTCCTATTGCATATGTAGTAATTGAATTGCGGTGGTAAACAGTCACCATCTGCAATTTTGCAGAGGCTGTGTTCAGCTTGAGCCTGGCACCAAATACATGTTCCAAGTCCAGCCTGAGTCCCGCTTAGCATCTGGTTCGCTTGTTACTGTCAAAAAGGTGTTCATCTCTTAGGTTTGTATTTTGCCTTTGGCAATGATCAATATGTAATGTTTCAGAAAAGGAACTAAAGGGGGGGGAAAAACCCAAACCATAATGCACTAAACCAGTTGTACAACACTATTAATTCATTCTCAATGCCCTATAAGCATTTTTGTGAATTCTCCAGCCTAAGCTGAGTCTGGCCCCAGGTTGCACAAATAAAATATAATTACTGTTAATGAACATTTTTAGCATCTGGATTCAAACTAGCCTATCTTAATTAACTCAGAGCTGCTTTTCCTTAGTTTTTGAAAAAAAAAGCACTCTGAAATACCACTAAAAGCCAAAGAGGATTTGCAGTGCATATTTTTCCGTGTTCATACAGACCACCAGAATCCTTATTTCATTGGCGCCATTCAGCTGCATTTATTAAACTTTTCCCATTCCTCTTGTATGGATTCACATAACCCCCACTGATATAAAACAAAAGGATCCCATTAATAGCACTATACTACTCTTAAGGATCGATCTGTGGCTATCCTCACCTATGAATTAAGCTTTTAAATAGTTGAAGAACAGTGGATGTGTTAACATTTCATAATTTAGATTAACAGTTATTACATGAAAACAATCTTCCATTGATTGTTTTAATTTGCAGATGGTTTCTCAGTGGTCTGCTGCAAATGTCCTTCCCCACTGCATTATCTTTCCTTTCGTTATGGATTTTTATTGCTTCGGATAACTCGGAAGTCATCTGAACATATTCATTTAGGGGAGTTGTACTTATCAGAAAAAATTGCAAAAGATAATTTATACTTTTGAAAAGGTTATAAAAAATGTGGTTTGTTTGTTTGTTTTTTTTAAAAGATTGTTTCACTTTTATCTTAAATTTTCAGAGCTTCTCTGAATTTCCAGGGGAGCCATTGGTTAAAAGTCATCAGAGTTTAGTTATTAAACTCTCTTGAATTAAGAGTGTGAATGGATGAGCAACTTTGGAGGGGATCCAAATCTTCATAAACTTTGTGAATTAGGATATAAGCACTTACTAAAACATATCATTATTCAATTAATCCTTAATATAATGGGAGCCTTGTTTCTATATTGCTTAATCTTTATGCTTATTAGCCTACAAAATATTTCCCAGCCTAGTAGAATATACTAAGGATTACTGCTTAAACTAGCTTAGGAACCTGTTTCTCCATTGCCTTGTGGCCTAAGTGTTTTTTTCATGCTAGGGAAGATTCAGGATGAAATGGTCTTAAATTAGAATTCTCCATTCACATCACTTGCAGCCTGATCCTACC